>NC_059331.1:19069210-19680599 GCF_018350155.1 Leopardus geoffroyi | reverse complement strand
TATGGGTCTACTTCTGGATTCTATCTAATTTCATTAATCTCTATGTCAATAGTTCTACAATACTACATTGTCTTAATTACAGTAGCTTGATGTAAGTAAGTATATAAATATATAACTTATTGTCAAGTTAGCTAACACAGTGTATACAGTGTGCTCTTGGTTTTGGGGGTAGCTTCCCATGATTCATCACTTACATACAACACCCAGTGCTCCTCCCAACAAATGCCCTCCTCAATGCCCATCACCCAGTCTTAAGATCAGGTATTGTAAGGGGTGCCTGGTTGGTTCAGTTGGTTGAGTGTACAACTCAATTTCAGCTTGGGTCTTGATCTGAGGGTTGTGAGTTTGAGCCCCGTGATGGACTCTACGGTCAGCGTGGAGACTACTTTAAAAAAAAATAAAGAAAAAAAGAAAAAGGAAAAAAATCAGATATTGTGTATCATATAGTATTATTCTTCCTTTTCAAGATTGTTTTTACTAGTGTATGGTGTCTTTCCATATAAATTTTAAAATCAGCTTCTCAACTTATTCAAGAAAAAGTCTCCTAAGCTTTGACTTTGTAATGAATCCATACGTCAGTTTGAAAAGAACTGCCATCTTAACAACACTGAAACTTCCAATAAACATAATTTGTCTCTGCATATGTTAAAGTTTCCTTTAATATCACTTTGCAATATTTTGCAGTTTTCAGTTTGCAGGTCTTGCAAATCATTCCCTATTTTGTTCCTAAGTATTTTTTTTATTTTTTTTAATGTTTACTTATTTTTGAGAGAGAGAGAGGGAGACAGAGTGTGAGTGGGGGAGGGGAAGAGAGAGAGAGGGAGACACAGAATCTGAAGCAGGCTCCAGGCTCCGAGCCATCATCACAGGGGTGATTACACGGGGTTTGCACTCATGAGCTATGAGATCATGACCTGAGCCGAAGTCGGACGCTTAACTGACTGAGCCACCCAGGCACTCTGTTTTTCCTAGTATTTTTTAATGCTATCATAAAAGAAGTGTTTTTTTTAAATATAATTTATTGTCAAATTGGTTTCCATACAACACCCAGTGCTCATCCCAACAGGTGCCCTCCTTCCTGCCCATCACCCACTTTCCCCTCCCCCACTCCTCATCTACCCTGTTTGTTCTTAGTCCTTAAGAGTCTCTTATGGTTTGCCTCCCTCCCTCTCTGTAACTTTTTTTCCCCTTCCCCTCCCCCACAGTCTTGTGTTACGTTTCTCAAGATTCACATGTGAGTGAAAACATATGGTATCTGTCTTTCTCTGTATGACTTATTTCACTAAGCATAATACCTTCCAGTTCTATCCACGTTGCTGCAAATGGCAGGATTTCATTCTTTCTCATTGCCAAGTAGTATTCCATTGTATATATAAACCATATCTTCTTTATCCATTCGTCAGTTGATGGACATTTAGGCTCTTTCCATAATTTGGCTATTGTTGAAAGTGCTGCTATAAACATTGGGGTCCAAGTGCCCCTATGCATCAGCACTCCTGTATCCCTTGGGTAAATTCCTAGCAGTGCTATTGCTGGGTCATGGGGTAATTCTATTTTTAATTTTTTGAGGAACCTCCACACTGTTTTCCAGAGCAGCTGCACCAGTTTGCATTCCCACCAGCAGTGCAAGAAGGTTCCCATTTCTCCACATCCTCTCCAGTATCTATAGTTTCCTGATCTGTTTGTTCACTTTAGCCACTCCGATCGGTGTAAGGTGGTATCTCTCTGTGGCTTTGATTTGTATTTCCCTGATGATGAGTGACATTGAGCCTCATTTCATGTGTCTGTTGGCCATCTGGATGTCTTCTTTGGAAAAATGTCTATTCATGTCTTCTGCCCATTTCTTCACTGGATTATTTGTTTTTCAGGTGTGGAGTTTGGTGAGTTCTTTATAGATTTTGTATACTAGCCCTTTATCCAATATGTCAAGACAGTATGGTACTGGCACAAAAACAGACAGACCAATGGAATAGAATAGAGAACCCAGAATTGGACCCACAAATGTATGGCCAACTAATCTTTGACAAAGCAGGGAAAAGTATCCAACGGAAAAAAGACAGTCTCTTTAGCAAAAGAAGTTGTTTTATAATTCCATTTATAATTGCCCACTGCTAACATAAAAATATTATTGGCTTTGTATACTGACTTTACAGCCTGTGACCTTACTAAATTCAATTATTAGTTCTAACAGCTTTTTTCCCTAGATTCCTTAGGGAATTCTACATACACAATCATGTGTGCATTTAAAAGAATTTTAGAAAAATAAAAATAAAAAATAAATAAAAGAGTTTTAGGAGTGCTTGGGTGGCTCAGTTGGTTAAGTGTCCAACTCTTGATTTCAGCTCAGGTCATGATTTCAGGGTTTGTGAGATCAAGCCACACATCGGGCTCCCACACTCACAGCACAGAGCCTGCATGGGATTCTCTCTCCTCTCTCTCTGCCCCTCCCCAGCTCACACTCGCAGGTCTCTCTCTCTCTCTCAAAATAAATACTTTTAAAAAAATAATAAAAAGTAAAAAGTAAAAGAGTTTTAGCTTTTCCTTTCCAATATTTACAATGTGTGTGTGTATGTGTGTGTTTTACTGTTGTATTGCAATAACTAGTACCACCATACAATACTGAATAGAAAAAGCGAGAATGGACAGCCTTGCCTTGTTTCTAATCTTAAGAGGAAAAAAATGTATGGTTTCATCATTATTTATGACGTCAGCTTTAGACTTTTACAGATCATGATCTTAGTGAAAAGCACTGAACTAGTCACAACAGAGTTACGTTAGCTATAGAATTTTTGTAAATGCCCCTTAATGAAGCTGCAAAGCCATTTTTATTCTCAGTTTACTGACAGTTCTTGTCATGAATGTTTAATTTTGTCAAATAATTTTTTGCATTTATGAAAATTATATGATTTTTCTTATTTATCCTATTAAGACAGCAAATTAAACTGAATGATTTTCTAGTATTAAACCAACCTTCACATTCTCTTGATAAACCCTAATTGTTCATGATGTATTATCATTTTTATATACCTTTGTACTTAATTTACTAAAACTGTATTAAAGATTTTTGTGCCATAAAAACAGGGAGACAAAACATAAGAGACTCTTAAATAAGGAGAACAAACAGAGGGTCCCTGGAGGGGATATCCCGTGGGAGGAGAGATGGGCTAAATGGGTTAAGGGACATTAAGGAAGACACTTGTTGGGATGAGCACTGGGTGTTATACATAGGGGATGAATCACTGGAATCTACTCCTGAAATCATTGTTGCACTACATGCTAATTAACTTGGATGTAAATAAATAAATATTTTTAAAAAAGATTTGTGTGCCAAAGTTTATGATGAATTTTGGTCTGTAGTTGTCTTGTAATATGTTTGTCTGATTTTGGTATTAGTTAATATCAGTTCCAATAATAAATTGGGAACTGTTCTCTCCTCTCTTTTCTGAAACAATTTGTTTAGGATTGGTATCATTTCTACCTAAAATGTTTTATATAATTTGTCAGTAAAGCCATCTGGGCCTGGAGTTTTTTTGTGGAACAGTTTTTAATTACAAATTCTATTTCTTTAGTGGATATATGGCTATTATAGTTTCCTATTACTCTTTGAATAACTTTTGTTATTTGTATATTTCAAAGAATCTTCCACTTCACCTTAGGTGCAAAATTCATAAGCATAAAATGTATAATATTCCCTTATTATCCTTTTAATATCTGTAGGATCTGTAGTGGTACACTCTTTTCTTCTTCATATTGGTAATTGGTGTCTCCACTCTTTTTTCTATCAGTCTGTAAGCTTAGTGACTTTCTCTTTTCAATATACAAGCTTTCATTTCCATTGATTTCTTGTATTGTTTTTCTATTTTCATTTTACTGATTTATGCTATCCTTCTTTACTTTTACTTAAATTGGACTTAATATGCTTTTCCTTTTTCTAATTACCTAAGATGGGAACTCAGATCACTGATTTTTATTTTGTACATCATTGATTTTAGATCTCTCATTTGCTGATATAAGCATTTATTTTTTTTTTTAATTTTTTTTTTCAACGTTTATTTATTTTTGGGACAGAGACAGAGCATGAACGGGGGAGGGGCAGAGAGAGAGGGAGACACAGAATCAGAAACAGGCTCCAGGCTCTGAGCCATCAGCCCAGAGCCCGACGCGGGGCTCGAACTCACGGACCGCGAGATCGTGACCTGGCTGAAGTCGTACGCTTAACCGACTGCGCCACCCAGGCGCCCCTGATATAAGCATTTAAAGCTACATGTTACCCACTAAGTATGGCTTTGGCTGCAACCCACAAATTTTTATATGTTGTATTAGTCATTATTCAGTTCCAAATATTCCCATATTTCACTTGGGATTTCATCCTTTTTTAATGTTTATTTATTTTTGAGAAAGAGAGAGAGACAGTCTGACGGGGGGGGGGGGGGGGAGGGAGGGGAGTGCGGGGACGGGCAGAGAGAGAATCCCAAGCAGGCTCCGTGCTGCCAGTGAGGGGCTCAATCCCACAAACTGTGATATCATGACCTAAGCCAAAATCAAGAGTCGGACCTTTAGCCAACTAAGCAACCCAGGCACCCCATGATTTCATCCTGGATCACAGTATTATTGAGAAATGTTTTAATTTCCAAATTTTTGAGAGTTTCACAGCTGTTACTGATGTCTAACTTAATTCTGTTTTCAGAGAACATACTCTGTGATTTCAATCTTTCTGAATTCATTACATATTGTTTTAAAACCCAAAATAGGATATATCCTAGTAAACATAATTTGAATCTGTGCATTTGAATCTGCATTTGTGTTGTTGAGTGTAGTATCCTATATATATCAATGTCAAGGTAAGTTGGTAATGTTCAGATCTTTGCTTTTACTGATTTACTGATTTTTAGTTTTATGTCAACTGTAACTGAAAGGAGAAACTGATGGATTGACTCTTAATTATTATGAAATGTTCCTCATTATTTCTGTTAACCTTAAATCATTTCTATGGTATTAATATACCCACTCCATCTCCTTATACCTCCTGCTACCATGATGTACCTTTTGCCATTCATTTGCTTTCAGACCACTCATATATTTACACTTAAAGTGAGTTTTGGAGTGCCTGGGTGGTTCAGTCAGTAAGCATCCCACTCTTGATTTTGGATCAAGTCACAATCTCACAATTCATGAGATTAAGCCCCATGTTGGGCTCTGTGCTGACAGTGTGGAATCTGCTTGAGATTCTCTTTCTCCTTTTCTCTCTGCCCCTCCCTCAGGTGTGCACACTCTCTCTCTCAAAATAAATAAATATATTTATAAATAAATAAATAAATAAATAAATAAATAAATAAATAAAATGAATTTCATTTATAGGTAGTTTCATATATATAGTTGGGTCTTGTTTTTTTTTAAATTATGCCCTCCTTTTAACTGGAATATTTAGTGCACTAACACTTAACATGATATTTTATATAACTGGGTTTGTGATTGTTATTTAGTTATTTTTCTATTTATTGCCCCTGGTTTTTGTTCTTCTGTTTCTCCTTTTCTGCCTTGCTTATGTCAATATTTCACAGAACTGCATTTTAGCTTTTCTAATCTCTTTTTTCTAGTTTTACTGAGATACAACTATAACTGTACTAATTTAAGGTGTACAACTTAATGATTTAATATATATTTCAAAATGATTACCACAATAAGTTCAATTAATATTCATCACCTCACACAGTTACAATGTTTTTTTTCTCATGGTGAGAACTTTTAAGACTTACTCTTAGCAACTTTCGAATGTAAAACACAGTATTGTTAACTATAGTCACCATATGGTCCATTACATCCCCAGAACTTATTTTTCTTATAAAAAGAAGTTTGGGGGCGCCTGGGTGGCGCAGTCAGTTAAGCGTCCGACTTCGGCCAGGTCACGATCTCGTGGTCCGTGAGTTCGAGCCCCGCGTCGGGCTCTGGGCTGATGGCTCAGAGCCTGGAGCCTGTTTCCGATTCTGTGTCTCCCTCTCTCTCTGCCCCTCCCCCGTTCATGCTCTGTCTCTCTCTATCCCAAAAATAAATAAACGTTGAAAAAAAAATTTTTTTAATAAAAAGAAAAAAAAAAGAAGTTTGTACCTTTTGACCATCTTCACCCATTTTCCCCATTCTCCATCCCCTGTCTCTAGCAACCTCCAATGTGTTCTATTCCTATGAATTTGAGGTTTTAGATATCATATTTTTCTTTATCTGCCTGATTTATTTCACTTAGCATAATGCTCTCAAGGTCCATCTGTGTTACAAATGGCAAGATTTCCTTCTTTTTACGGCTGAATAACATTCCAAGGTACACCACTTTTTTTTATCCATTCATTTGTCAATGGACCCTTAGGATGTATCCATTTCTTGACTATTGTAAATAATGCTGTAATGAACTTGGAGATGAAGTTATCTCTTCCTGATAGTAATTTCATTTCCTTTATGTATATACCTATAAGTGGAATTGCTGGATCATATGGTAATTCTATTTTCAATTTTTGGAAGAACCTCCATACTATTATCCATAGTAAATGCACCAATTTACACTCCCACTAACAGTGCACCAGAGTTCCCTTTTCCCCACATCCTCATCAACACATCTCTTGCCTTTTTGATGATAACCATTCCTTCTGTTTAAGATTTTATTATTTTTTAAGGATTTTATTTTTAAGTAATCTCTACCCAACATGGGGCCTGAACTCACAACCACAAGATCAAGAGTCACACGCTCTACTGACTGTACCAGCCAAGGGCCCCTGAGGATGACCATTCTAACAGATGTGAGGTGATACTTCACTGTAGTTTTGATTTTCATTTCTCTGATAATTAGTGATTTTGAGTATCTTTTCATGTACCTCTTGGTCATTTGTAGATCTTCTTTGGAAAATGTCCATTCAGCTCCTCTGCCCATTTTTAAGTTTTTTTGTTTTTTGTTTTTTTTTCAACGTTTATTTATTTTTGGGATAGAGAGAGACAGAGCATGAACGTGGGAGGGGCAGAGAGAGAGGGAGACACAGAATCGGAAACAGGCTCCAGGCTCTGAGCCAACAGCCCAGAGCCTGACGCGGGGCTCGAACTCACGGACCGCGAGATCGTGACCTGGCTGAAGTCGGACGCTTAACCGACTGTGCCACCCAGGCGCCCCTGCCCATTTTTAAATCAGATTTTTTTTATTGACCTGTATGAGTGCTCTACATATTTTAGATATTACCCTCTTATTAGATACATGATTTGAAAATACTTTATGATATCATTTGGGAAAGACAAGAATAGGATCCCATTACAAAGGAGAGTTATAAGGCATACTGTGAAATGAACAGCATGTGGTCAGGGCAGTAAGTCTTCAAATGAAAACAATGCAGAAGGATAACCAACTGAATACCACTGCAACCTGGATGCTTTTATAATTATTAAAAATTTGCTACATAACACTAGCAACTACATAATAATTACTGCTGCTTACACGATTTTGAGATTTATAAAACCTTCAAGACTGTCATTAGCTTCCATCTTTGACTACTGGGGTAATGGCAGTTACATAAATCCAAATCACAACAAATCCTCCCAAACTCTACAGACCACAAAGGAAAAGAAGTAAAATCACAAAAATTCCACATTGTCAACACAACTAAAAGATACAAAACACTAAAAACTTCAAATTACCTGTAAGTAGAATAAATACCAATTTCCAGCAGAAATGTTTTCAGAATTCTCAGTCCAACCCTTTGTAGAGATCAAATGGGTGGTTGGGGTGTACCACAATGAAAAAAAGAGGAAAATGGATGAAATAAGATTGAACAAAAATCAGCCCCAAAAAGAGAAAATCCATTCCAAGGGGAAAACTACTGAAAAAAGAACTCTAGTAGATCAGTGTAAACTTAGAGAAAGTGCTTAAAAGTGGCTATGGAACTAAAAAAACTGTCTTAGGAAGGGATTTATTCAGGGGATAATGGAGAATCAATCTTTTTTTTTAATATCTTATTTATTTTTGAGAGAGAGACAGAGCACGACCAGAGGAGGAGCAGAGAGAGAAGGAGACACAGAATCCAAAGCAGGTTCAAGGCTCTGAGCTGTCTGCTCAGAGCCCTTGAACCCAGAAACCCGTAAGATCATGACTTGAGCAAAAGTCAGACGCCTAACTAAGCCACCCAGGTGCCGGGAAAGGCAATCTTCTTAAATGGTAAAATGAAGGGACAAAAAAGAGGGAAATTTAGGATCCTGAAAAAAGAAATTAAAAAAAAAAAAAGAAAGAAAAGTCAAAAGACATATAACCTTCACCACCAACACTCATTCAAAAGAGAACCAGTAAAGAGATTATACTTTGCTACAACAGAAAACATCACTTCTGAACCAGGAATCTTATAAACCATGCCAAAAACCAGTTGTGCTCATGAAATGATGAAGAAACATTCCTCATCTATATGAAATTACTATGAGGAAAAAGAAAAGCAAAGCTGAAAACACTTCAACTAATAAAAGTCCTAAGTTCCCCCCTCACCAACCCACCAAAAAATTAACTATGGAGCAGAAGAAAACTGTGACTCACAACTACACACTTGTAGCATCTAAGTATATGAGGATTAAAAAAAAAACCTTGAATTATAAGTTTGAAAAATAAAAACAAAAATAGACCAGAAATGGAGGTGCCTGGGTGGCTCAGTCAGTTAAGCATCCAACTCTTGGTTTCAGCTCAGGTCATGATCTCATGGTTTGTGAGTTTGAGCCCCACATCAGGCTTCACTCTGACAGCAGAGCCTGCTTGGGATCCTCTCTCCCTCTCTCTGCTCCCCCCATCTCTCTGTCAGAAATAAATAAAACAAAACGTTCTTTAAAAATGGACCAGAAAACAATAAGGAAAGAAACAAGTTGATTCAAAAAAAAAACCCAGTGAAAATAGAAGAAAAAGTCAAAATCATATCAGAAATGAAGATCAGATTTGAATGAAAACTTCATACTGTATACTGAAGAAAAAAAAGGAAATGAGAATATGAATGAGATAAATAAGTGAAAGTGAAAGTAGTTGAAATGGAAGACAAGTGAATATTTTAAACTTAAAGTTTAAATGGAATTCCTAAAAGCCAAAAGCAAAACACTGGAATGTGCCTAATAATTAAAACTGTAATTTGAAAAAGGTTTCTTAAAACAAAAGAAAACCTGAACCTACATATTGAAATCATCCATCAGGCACTTGGGAAATCGACCCATAATGAAAAACTTTGAGACATGCCCTAGAAAAGCTAATAGACTTTAAAGAAAAAAAATCCCTGAAGGCATCAAAAAAAATCAGGAAAACAAGAAAACTACACTGACATCAGAAATCTCAAAAACAAGGTAACAATAAAGCAGCATTTTCAAGAAACCATAGGAAGGCATGTATGAATCAAGAACTGCCTATCAAACTGGGGCGCCTGGGTGGCTCAGTCGGTTAAGCGTCCAACTTCGGCTCAGGTCATGATCTCGCAGTGTGTGAGTTCGAGCCCTGTGTCTAGCTCTGTGCTGACAGCTTGGAGCCTGGAGCCTGCTTCATATTCTGTGTCTCCCCATCTCTCTACCTCTCCCATGCTCATACTCTGTCTCTGTCTCTCAATAATAAATAAATGTTTAAAAACAATTTTTTTAAAAAGAATTGTCTATCAAACCAAGCTGTCCTTCAAGTACCAAGACATTTTTTTAGGTGTTGGGCATTAAATAATCCAGAAATTCTACAGCCATTTCCCTTTCTTGAACAAACTACTAAAGAATGAGACTCATCCAAACAAGAGATGACTGGAGAAAGAACCACAAGGGAAATTACTGTGAATTTGATATATTTAATTATAGATCTAATAAAAGAGGCAGAAGTGAGGATTAAAATAATATATAAATTTTGTATGTTTCAACAACATACAAATAATGCAACTAAATATTAAAGGAAGGAAGAGAAGGAAGAAGAAAAGTGAAATTAGCTTACTGTTTATTGTATAAAGGTAAGAGTCAAAGGATAACACAGGAAAATGGCAAACTAAACAGTAAAAATAGTAAAAAAAAAAAAAAAAAAAAAAAAAAAAAAAAACCCTAAAACAGGACATTAAGGGCATTTGAAAAAAAGTATTACTTGGATAAAAACAGAAGTGTTGCTAAATACCTAAAAGATTAAAACAAAGGCACAGAAAGATGTAGAGAACATCACACTATAAAAAATATAACAAGTATAATTCATATATCAATTATTTTTTAAAATGTGGCAGGGTCAACACAAAAATTAAGTCATATTTATAAATGTCAATGGGCTTTATTCATCCATTAAAAGACATTTTCAGTTTGACACGCATAGCAAGACCCAACTACATGCTTTATATCAAAAGAAAAGACTTCTAAAATAGATTCATAAATGCAAAAAAAGAGGATTTTTCAGTCTATGAACCATTCCAAATTAGTTTTTGTACATGGTGTGGAGCGGAGGTCAAGATTCATTTTTCCATATGAGTATCAAGGTCTTCTAGCACCATTTGATTAAAAGATTGTTCATTCATTATTCACTCAATTATATAGTCTCTTTGTCAAAAATCCCCACATCCATGAGTCCATGTAACACATAAATAAATCAATATGTACATAAGTCAGTTATGTATATATGGACTCTGTTCTGTTCCACTAATCTAAATGTCTATCTTTGCACCAATAACCATACTACCTTGCTCACTGTACCTTCAAAAGAAGTATGGAAATCAGACTGCATACACTCTCCAATACTACTCTTTTTAAAAACTGTTGTGGCTATATAAATTTTAGCTTCTCAAATTCTGCAGAATAAAGTCTGGTAGGATATTGACTGGGATAATAATAATAAGTCCTCCAACCAATGAACATGTTATCTCTCAACTTATCTAGATCTTTAATTTCTCAACAATGTTTTGTTATTTTCAAATTAGAGCTCCTACATATCCAACAAATTTCGTTGTATTTATCCCTAGGTATTCAATGTTTCTGATGTTATTGTAAAGCATGTTCTTTCATTGCACAAACTGCTCATTAGAAAAACAAAAATAAGCAACTGATTTTACATACATTGGCTTTGTTCTGAGACCTTGCCAACTACATAATTAATTCCAGTAATTTCTTTTTAGATTCTTTACAGCGTACATAATCACGGTCAGCTACAAGTTTAAGGGTTTTCTTTCTTTAATTCCAATATTCAAGTTTGCTACAGGCATACCTCATTTTATTGCACTTTTGCTTTATTGTGCGTCACAGATTTTGCATTTTTTACAAACTGAAGGTCTGTTACAACCCTGCCTTGAGCAAGTCTATTACTGTCATTTTGCCAACAGTATTAGCTCAGTTCATGTCTCTTTGTCACATCTTGGTAATTCTTGCAATATTTTAAACTTTTTCATCATTATTTTATTTGTTATGTTGATCTGTGGCCAGTGATCTTTAATATTACTATTGTAACTATATTGGGTGCAATGAACCATGACCATATAAGACAGGTAAACTTCATCAACAAATGTACGTATTCTTTTTTTTTAATTTTTATTTAAGTTCTACTTAGTTAACATACAGTGAAATATGAGTTTCAGGAGGAGAATTCAGAGATTCATTACTTACATACAACACCCAGTGAGTATCATAACAAGTGCTCCTTAATACCCATCACCCATCTAGCCTACCTCACACCCATCTCCCACCATAAACCCTTAGTTTGCTCTCTATTGTTAAGAGTCTCTTATAGTTTGCTCCCTCTCTCTTTTTGCCCCCTCCCATGTGTTCATTTGTTTTGTTTCTTAAATTCCACATATGACTGAAATCATACGGTATTTGTCTTTCTCTGACTTATTTTGATCAGCATAATACACTCCAGCTGCATCCATGTTGTCACAAATGGTGACATGGAAAAGATTTCATTCTTTCTGATGGCTGAGTAATATTCCATTGTATTGATACACCACATCTTCATCCATTCATCAGTCAATAGACACTTGGGCTCTTTCCACAGTTTGGCTTTTGTTGATAATGCTCCTATAAACATTACGGTCCATGTACCCCTATGAATCTGTATTTTTTAACCCTTTGAGTAAATACCTAGTAATGCAATTGCTAGGGCATAGGACAGTCCTATTTTTAACTTTCTGAGGAAGCTCCATACTGTTCTCCAGAGTGGCTGTACCAGGTTACATTCCCACCAACAATGCAAGAGTGTTCCTCTTTTCTACACATCCTCACCAACACCTGTTGTTTCTTGTGTTGGTCATTTTAGCCATTTTGACAAGTGTGAGGTGGTATCTCATCAAGGTTTGCATTTGTATTTCCCTAATGATGAGTGATGTTGACCATCTTTTCATGTGTCTGTTAGCCATTTGGATGTCTTCTTTGGAAAAGTGTCTATTCATGCCTTCTGCCCATTTCTTAACAGAACTATTTGTTTTTTAGGTGTTGAGTTTAATAAGTTCTTTATAAATTTTGGATACTAATCCTTTATCAGATATATCATTTGCAAATATCTTCTCCCATTCTCTAGGCTGCCCTTTAGTTTTGCTGATTGTTTCTTTCACTGGGCAGAAGCTTTTTATCTTTTTTTTATTTATTTTTGAGAAAGAGAGCACAAGTGGAGGAGGGACAGGGGCAGGGAGGGGGGGGCAGAGGATCTGAAGTGGGCTCTGTGCTGACAGCAGTGAGCCTGATGAAGGGCTTGAACTCACAAACTGTGATATCATGACCTGAACTGAAGTCAGAGGCTCAACTAACTGAGCCACCCAGGCACCCCCAAATTTTTTCCTGATTAAGTCCCAACAGTTCACGTTTGCTTTTGTTTCCCTTGCCTCTGGCAATGTGTCTAGTAAGAAGTTGCTCCAGCCAGGTCAAAGAGGTTGCTGACTCTGTTCTCCTCTAGGATTTTGATGGCTTCCTGTCTCACCTTTAAGTCTTTTATCCATTTTGAATTTATTTTTGTGTAGGCTGTAAGAAAGTGGTCCAGTTTCATTCTTCTGCCATGTCGCTGTCCAATGTTCCCAGCACCATTTGTTGAAAAGTCTGTCTTTTTTCCATTGGATATTCTTTCCTGCTTTGTCAAAGATTAGTTGACCATATGGTTGTGGGTCCATTTCTGGGTATTCTATTCTGTTCCATTAATCCTATGTGCCTGTTTTGGTGCCAGTACCATACTGTCTTGATGATTACAGCTATAAAGTATAGCTTGAAATCTGGAATCATGATGCCTCCAGTTTTGTCTTTCTTTTTCAGGATTGCTTTGGCTATTCAGGGTCTTTTGTGGTTTAATACACATTTTAGATTGTTTGTTCTTGCTCTGTGAAATATGCTGTTGGTATGTTGATGGGGGTTGCATTAAATGTGTAGATTGTTTTGGGTAGAAAGACATTTTAACGTTTGTTCTTCCAATCTATAAGCATGGAATGCATTTCTTTGTGCCCTCTTCAATTTCTTTCATAAGTGTTCTATAGTTTTCAGAATACAGACCTTTTACCTCTTTGGTTAGGTTTATTCCTAGGTATCTAATTGTTTTTGGTACAATTGCAATGGGACCAATTCCTTAATTCTTTTTTCTGCTGCTTCATTATTGGTGTATAGGAATGCAATCGATTTCTGTACATTGACTTTATATTCTGTGACTTTGCTGAATTCATCTATTCTAGCAATTTTTTGGTAGAGTCTTTCAGGTTTTCTACATACATGTCATCTGCAAATAGTGAAAGTTTGTCTTCTTTGCTTATTTGGATGCATTTTATTCCTTTTTGTTGTCTGATTGCTGAGGCTAAGACTTCTAGTACTATGTTAAATAGTAATGGTAAGAGTGGACATCCGGGTCTTGTTCCTAACTGCAGAGGAAAAGCTCTCAGTTTTTCCCCACTGAGGATGGTATTAGCTGTGGGTTTTTCATATATGGCCTTCATGATGTTGAGGTATGTGAGGTTTTTAGCAAGAACAGATGATGTGTTTTGTCAAATGTCTTTTCTGCATCTAATGACAAAATCATATGGTTATCCTTTCTTTTATTAATGTGTATATCACATTGATAGATACGCAGATAATGAACCACCCCTGCAGCCTAGGAATAAATCCTACTTGATCGTGGTGAATAACTCTTCCAATGTACTGTTGGATTCAATTTGCTGGTATCTTGTTGAGAATTTTTACATCCATGTTCATCAGGCATACTGGCCTGTAATTCTCCTTTTTAGTGAGGTATGTCTGGTTTTGGAACCAAGGTAATGATGACCTTGTAGAATGAGTTTGGAAGTTTTCCTTCCATTTCTATTTTTTAGGACAATTTGGGAAGAATAGGTATTAACTCTTATTTAAATGTCGGGTAGAATTCCCCTGGGAAGCAATCTGGCCCTTGACATTTGTTTCTTAGATTTTTTTTTTTTTTAGTGTTTATTTATTTAAGAGAGAGATGGAGAGAGCGAGCAGGGGGAGGGTCAGAGACAGAGAGGGAGAGAGGGAATCTGAAGCAGGCTCTGTGCTGTCAACATGGAACTCAGTGCAGGGCTTGATCTTACGAACCCTGAGATCTTGACCAGAGCTGAAGTCAAGAAGCAGATACTTAGCTGAATCAGACACCCAGGTGCCCCTGTCAAGAGATTTTTGATTACTGATTCAATTTCTTTGCTAATTATGGGTCTGCTCAAATATTCTATTTCTTCCTGTTTCAGTTTTGTTAGTTTGTAGATTTCTAGGAATTTGTCCACTTCTTCCAGATCAGCCAGTTTGTTCACATATAATCTTTCATAATATTCTCTTATAATTGTTTGTATTTCTGTGGTGCTGGTTGTGATCTCTCCTCTTTCATTCATAATTTTACTTATTTGGGTCCTTTCTCTTTTTGATAAGTCCAGCTAGGGGTTTATCAATTGTATTAATTCTTTTGAAGAACCAGCTCTTAGTTTCATTTATCTGTTCTACTGATTTTTTTGTTTCTACATTATTTCTGCTCTAATCTTTATTATTTCCCTTCCTCTGCTGGCTTAAGGCCTTATTCGCCGCCATTCCTTATCTAGCTCCTTTAGGTATAGGTTATTTTATGCATTTGAGACTTTTATTGTTTCTTGAGGTAGGCCTGTATTGCAATATACTTCCCTCTTAGGACTGCCTTTGCTGCATCCCAAAGGTTTCGGACTGCCATGTTTTCATTTTCATTTGCTTCCATGTACTTTTTATATTTTCTTTAATTTCCTTGTTAACTCATTCATTCTTTAGTAGGATGTTCTTTAACCTCCATGTTATTTGTGGTCTTTCCAAATTTTTTCTTGTGGTTGACTTCAAGTTTCATACCGTCATGGTCTGAAAATATACATGGTATAATCTCCATCTTTTTGTTCCTGTTGAGGGCTGATCTGCGACCCAGTATATGATATATTCTAGAGAATGTTCTGTGTACACTCGAAAAGAATGTGTATTTGGCTGCTTTAGGATGAAATGTTCTGAATATATCTGTTAAGTCCATTCAGTCCAGTGTGTCATTCAAAACCATTGTTTTCTTGTTGATTTTCTGCTTAGATGATCTGTCCATTGCTCTAAGTGGGGTGTTAAAGTCCCCTACTATTATGGTATTATTATCAATGAGTTTCTTTACATCTGTGATTAACTGATTTATATATCTGGCTTCTTCAAGTTGGGGGGCATATATTTACAACTGTTAGATCTTCTTGATAGAAAAACTCCTTAATTATGATACAATGCCCTCTTAATCTCTTGTTACAACCTTAGGTTGAAAATCTAGTTTGTCTAAGTATGGCTACTCCGACTTTCTTCTGATGTCCATTAGCATGATAGATGGTTCTCCACCACCTTACTTTTTTTTTAATTTTTTTAATTTTTTTTATTACATTTTTTTTGAGAGTGAGATAAAGCACAAGTGGGGTAGGGGCAGACAGAGAAGGAGACACAGAATCCGAAGCAGGCTCCAGGCTCTGAGCTATCAGCACAGAGCCCGTTGTGGGGCTTGAACCCACAAACTGTGAGATCATGACCTGAGCCAAAATCGGGACACTCAACCGACTGAGCAGGCGCCCCATCCACCCTCTCACTTTCAATCTGCAGGTGACTTAGATCCAAAATTAGTCTCTTGTAGGCAGCATATACATGTAACTTGTGGTTTTTCTCTTTCATACACTCTGAGATCTTACGTCTTTTGATTGGAGCCATTTAGTCCATATACATTCAGAGTAATTACTCACAGATATGAATTTAGTGCCATTGTATTACCTGTAAAGTTGGTATTTCTGGTGATGTTCTGTTCCTTTTTAGTCTTTGTTGCTTTTGGTCTTCCCCCCCCGCCAAAGAGTCCCTTTAATAGGGGTATCTGGGTGGCTCAGTCAGTTAAGTGTCCGACTTTTGGTTTCAGCTCAGGTCATGATCTCACAGTTTGGGGGTTTGGGCCCAACAGGCTCTGTTCTGGCAGCACAGAGGCTGCTTGGGATTCTCTGTCACCCCCTCTCTCTCTGCCCTGCCCCTCTCTCAAAGGAAATAAATGAACATTTAAAATATATATATATTTCTGGGGCGCCTCAGTGGCTCGGTCAGTTGAGCATCCGACTTCGGCTCAGGTCATGATCTTGCAGTCTGTGAGTTCAAGCCCTGCATCAGGCTCTGTGCTGACAGCTCAGAGCCTGGAGCCTGCTTTGGATTCTGTGTCTCGCTCTCTCCCTGCCCCTCCCCCACTCATGCTCTGCCTCTCTGTCAAGAATAAATAAACATTAAAAAAAAATTTTTAATATATATATATTTCTTACAATGCTGGTTTAGTGGTCATGATGAACTCTTTTAGTTTTTGTTTGTCTGGTAAACTCTTTATCTCTCCTTCTATTCTGAATGACAGTCTTGCTAGATAAAGTAGTCTTGAATACATATGTTTCCCATTCAGCATGTTGAATATATCCTGCCACTCCCTTCTGGCCTGCCAAATTTCTGGAACAGATATACTGAGAACCTTATCTGTTTTCCCTTACAGGTGAAGGGCTTTCCTTTCCCTTGCTACTTTCAGAATTCCTTCCTTGTCTATGTATTTTGTGAATTTGACTATGATAGGTCTTGGTAATGGCTGGCTCTTATTATATTTAATGGTAGTTCTCTGTGCTTCTTGGAATTTGATATCTGTGTCCTTTCCCAGACTGGGGAAGTTTTCAGCTATAATTTGCTCAAATAAACCTTCTGTCCCTTTTTCTGTCTCTTCATCTTCTGGGACTCCTATGATATGAATGTTACTACACTTTAAGGAGTCGCTGAGTTCCCTAAGTCTACATTCATGACCCAATACCTTTGCTTCCCTCTTCTTTTCAGCTTCATTATTTTCTATAATTCTATCTTCTATATCACTGACTCATTCTCTGCTTCATTCATCCTCATTGTCATGGCATCCATTCTAGTTTGCATTTTGGTTATAGTATTTTTAATTTCAGCCTGACCAGTTTTTATTTCTTTTATCTCTGCAATAAGGGATTCTCTAGTGTCTTCTATGCTTTCCTCAAGTCCACTTAGTATCCTTTTAACTGTTTTAAATTCTAGTTCAAGCATCTTACTTACCTCTGCATTGACTAAATCCCTAGCCGTTACTTTTTCCCATTCCTTCTTTTGAGGTGAATTCCTCCATCTTGTCAAATTATCAAGGTTACTGTTTTTTTGTTAGTAAAGCCTGTTTTATTCCTGCTCCTGAGAGTAATGGCCATATTAAGAGAACCAAAAACTACCAAACAAATGAAATTAAAAGTTAAGCTAGTTCTTTTGTGTGTTTTGGTCTGCTTGTTAAAAGCAAAATTAGATCCTAGGTGTATTTGAGTCTGCTTATGAAAAGAAGCTAGATCAAATAAATAAAATAATAATAAATACATTAAAAATAAAAAAATGCTTTTCCTGTATCCCATTAAAAAGAAAAAAACCCAGGAGCGCCTGGGTGGCTCAGCTGGTTGAGCGTCTGACTTCAGCTCAGGTCATGATCTTGCAGTCCATGAGTTCAAGCCCCCGTGGGGCTCTGTGCTGACAGCTTGGAGCCTAGATCCTGCTTCAGACTCTGTGTGTGTGTTTGTCTCTCTCTGACCCTCCCCCGCTCATGCTCTGTCTCTCTTAAGAATAAACATTAAAAAAAAAAGCCAAGGGACACTAGATCCTGTTTCCCCTACAGCCAAACCTTTGCAGCACTCAATGATCAGTAGACTTGGCACAAGCCAGCGGTTTGCACTTGTCTTCTGGGAATGGGGCCTGCTGCACTGATTCTCAGGAGGTCTTGTCCTAGTGGAGATGCACCTGCAGGATGCAGGGGGGCAGGGCTTGATGTAAGTGGCTCCAGCCTCTACTTGCTGGCACTGTTTTACTCATTGACATGGGTCAGGGCTCATGAATGGGAGAGAAAATGGGAGTTTCCCCGCTCTCTCATCTTAAGACAGGAGCTCCCGCCTGCCACTACGCAGGAAGCCCTCACAGAAGAGCAAAACAATCAACCCTCCTGTGTCCCCAGCTTCTGTCAGATCCCTGCCTTCACCCAGTGTGTGTCCAAGTCGTCTGTCTGCCAGGTGGCACAGCATCCCATGTTTTAGCTCAGGTGTAGCTGGGTTTCGAAACTCCAAATTTCAGAGACCCTATGACACAGACCTGCGCTGATCTTCTAAGGGAGAGTCTTGTTGCATTGTAGCCGATTGCTGGTTTGCCCCAGAAAATGATCACGCAAGTGCACAGCAGCTTAGAGTTTATGGTAAAGTGCAGCAGAAAGCCAGCACCAAGGCCCTCAGCAGGAGGCCCTGTTTCTTTGCTGGTGAATGGAGCAGCTCAATGGCATCTGCAGGGTCTTTTGTACGCAGAGAAGCCATGCCACCTCTCCCAAATCTACACCAAGAAGGGGAACTGTTTCTCCCCATGCAACCCAGGGGATCCTCAGACCATGCTACTTACTCCTGGGTTTCTGCCCTCCTTCTCCACTGGAGCACCACCAAGTCTGCCAGGAGAGACCCTGGCAATGGCACAGACCTCCAACTTCACACTTTGTGCTCTGCCACTTATAAAAGCTTACAGTGCTTAGCTCCTCTTCTTTTCCCAGTCATCAATGGTTTGGGGGAAGAGTTTTCTTGTGAAATCCCCTGCCATGATGTCACTCTGTTTTCATTCTTTGTCTCTCACTCACTCACTCTTCCCGTGATCAGGGCTCCCTCCCCTCCACAGTGCCCACCAAATCAACTCTCCAAAGCTCCTACCTCCACGAGGGGGTTGTTTTCCTACTTACAGATGTGCAGTTTTGTTCTCTCAGTCCTCAGATCGATTTCTTGGGTGTTCAGAATAATTTGATATTGGGGCACCTGGGTGGCTCTGTCAGTTAAGCATCTGACTTCAGCTCAGGTCATAATCTCACAGTTCATGGGTTCAAGTCCCATGTCAGGCTCTGTGCTGACAGCTCAGAGCCTGGAGCCTGTTTCAGATTCTGTGTCTCCCTCTCTCTCTCTGCCCCTCTCCCACTCACACTCTCTCTCTCTCTCTCAAAAATAAATAAACATTTAAAAAAGTAATTTGACATTTATCTAGTTGTGTTCAAGGGACAAGGCAAGCTCAGGGTCTCCCTATCCTCTGCCATCTTAACTCCTCCAGTAAATATTGTGTGTGTTCTGACTGTTCTACCAACCAGCCATTCCCCTGTCTCTCTCCCTCTCCTCAGACCTCCCTATTCCAAAACACAAAAATATTGAAATTAGGCCAATTAATAGCCCTACAATGGCCTCTAAGTATTCAACTGAAAGAAAAAGTCACGTCTCTCACTTTAAATCAAAAGCTAGAAATAATTAAGCTTAGTGAAGAAGGCATGTTGAAAGCCAATAGGCCAAAAGCTAGGCCTCTGGCACCAAACACTTAGCCAAGTTGTGAATGCAAAGGAAATGTTTTGGAAGGAAATTGAAAGTGCTACTCCAGTGAACCCACAAATTATAAGAAAGCAAAACAGTCTTATTGCTGATATGGATGACATATGCTGGATAAAAGATCAAACCAGCCACAACATTCCTTTAAGCCCCCAAATTAATCCAATTCTACAAAGGACTGGGAGGGATGAGGGCACTGCAGAAGAAAAGTTTGAAGCTAGCAGACATTAGTTTATGAGGTTTAAGGAAAGAAGACATCCATCTCCCTAATATAAAAGTACAAGATGAAGCAGCAAGTACTGACATAAAGCTGCAGCAAGTTATCCAGAAGATCTAGCTAAGATAATTAATGAAGGTGGCTACACTAAACAACAGATTTTCTATGTAGACAAAACAGCCTTATATTGGAAGAAGATGCTATCTAGGACTTTCATTAGAAAGCTAGAGAGAAGTCAATGCCTGGCTTAAAAGTTTCAAAGGATAGGCTACTCTCCTGTTAGGGGCTAATGCAGCTGATGACTTTAAGGTGAAAGCCAATGCTCACTTACCATTCTGAAAATTCTAGGGCCCTTAAGAATTATGCTAAATCTACTCTTCCTGTGCTCTATAAGTGGAATTGTAAAGCCTAAAAGACAGCACATCTGTTTACAACATGGTTTACTAATATTTGAAGGCCACTGTTAATACCTACCACTCAGGAAAAAGATTCTCCTTTCAAAATATTATTCTCATTGACAATGCAGCTGATCACCCAAAACCTCTGATGGAGATATCCTGCAAGATTAATATTGTTTTCATGCCTGCTAACCATCCATTTTATCCCATGGCTCATGGAATAATTTCAACTGTCAGTATTTTTATTTAAGAAATATATTTTGTCTAGTTTCTAAGGATCATGCTCTGAGGTCAGGATTCCTGATCCAGAGACAATGGCCTGATGGGTAGCACCTGAAGGTATCATCAAGAGTAACTGAAATAAGTTGACAGCTGTAATGACATGAACCTCTGTGAGTCCCTTCTCTGTGGCATCTATGCCTATGTTTTTGAGAAGCCTTCTGCCATCCAGCAACAAGGCATTCTTCCTTGTATCAGGGTTATGATATGACTGCTCAAGCCCAATCTGGGGACTAGGAAAACAGCCACTTTTGCCACACTGATTCTGCAACAAGATGGAATTGAATCTAAAGACTACACAGGCTTCGGTCCTGGCACCCGCTAGAGAGTTAGCTCAGCAGATACAGAAGGTAGTCATGGTATTAGGATATTACATGGGTGCCCCCTGCCATGCCTGCATTGGGGGGACCAATGTACATTCTGAAGTGCAGAAGCTGCAGATGGAAGATCCCCATAACATCATGGGTACCCCAGGTCATGTGTTTGATATGCTTAACCAGAAACACCTGTCTCCCAAATACATCAAGTAGTTTGTACTGGACAAGTTGATGAAATGTTTTTTTTTTCTTTTATTTTTTAATTTACATCCAAGTTAGTTAGCATATAGTGCAACAATGATTTCAGGAGTAGATTCCTTAATACCCCTTACCCATTTAGCCCATCCCCCCTCCCACAACTCCTCTAGTAACCCTCTGTTTGTTCTCCATATTCAAGAGTCTCTTATGTCTTGTCCCCCTCCCTGTTTTTATATTATTTTTGCTTCTCTTCCCTAATGTTTATCTGTTCTGTGTCTAAGTCCTCATATGAGTGAAGTCATGTGGTATTTCTCTTTGACTAATTTCACTTAGTATAATACCCTCTAGTTCCATCCAGCTGATGAAATGTTAAGCCACAGATTCAAGGACCAGATCTATGACATATTCCAAAAGCTCAACAGCAACACCCTGGTGGTTTTGCTGTCAGCTACAATGCCTTCCAACATGCTTGAGGTGACCAAGAAGTTCATGAGGGACCCCATTCAGATTCTGTTCAAAAAGGAGGAGTTGACCCTGAAGGGTATCCACTGGTTCTACTTCAATGTGGAAGGAGAGGAGTGGAAGCTGGACACATAGTGTGACTTGTATGAAACCCTGACCATCATGCAGGCAGTCATACTCATCAACACCCTAAGAAAGGTTTATTGACTCATTGAAAAGATGTACACCAAAGACCCCACCATGTCTGCTATGCACAGAGATATGGAATGAGATGTTAAATGAGATGTTATCATGAAGGCGTTCACTCTGGCTCTAGCAGAGTACTGATTACTACTGATTTGCTGGCCAGAGGCATTCATGTGCCACAGGTTTCTTTAGTCATCAAGTATGACCTTCCCACCAACAGGGAAAATTATATTGACAGAATCAGTCCTGGTGGACAATTTGGCCATAATGGTGTGGCTATCGACATAGTGACAGAAAAAGACAAGAGGATTCTTCAATATAGGGAAACCCTCCATAACACCTCCATTGAGAAGATGCCCCTCAATGTTCCTGAACTTATCTAAGGAACTGTCCTGCTACCTAGCCCTACTGAGGGTTCAGTCCATGGGGGGCTTAAGAGGAGCAGGAGAGGGGAGGGAAGGGAACCAAGGGATGGACATCTTGTCATTTTTTTCTTTTTTTTCTTTGAATAAACGTCACTTTTTGAGGCAAAAAAAAAAAGAATTTTGTAAGGTTACAGCTTCCATAGATAGTGGTTCCTTTATCTGGACAAAGTAAATTGAAAACCTTCTGGTAAGAATTCATAATTCTAGATGTCATTAAGAACTTTTGTGATTCACAGGAAGAGGTCAAAATATCCATATGAACAGGAATTTGAAAGCAGCTGATTCTAACCATCATTGATGACCTTGAAGGATTCAAGACTTCCGTGGAGAAAGTAACCACAAGATGTGATGGAAATAGCAAGAGAGCCAAAATTAGTAGTAGAGTCTGAACCTGTGATCGAATTGCTGCAATATCATGATAAAACTTTTTTTAACGTTTATTTATTTTTGAGAGAGAGACAGAGCATGAGTGGGGGAGGGGCAGAGAGAGAGAGGGAGACACAAAATCCAAAGCAGGTTTTAGGCTCCGAGCTGTCAGCACAGAGCCCAACGCAGGGCTTGAACCCACGAACCATGAAATCATGACCTAAGCCAAAGTCTGATACTCAACCGACTGAGCCACCTAGGCACCCCTCATGATAAAACTTTAACATTGGAATTGCTTCTTATGGATAAACAAACTAGTTTCTTGAGATGGAATCCTCTCCTAGTGACAATGCTGTGAAGACTGGTGAAATGACAACAAAGGATTTAGAATATCACATCAACTTCATTGATAAAGCAGCAGCAGGATTTAAGACACTGACTACAATTCTGGAAGAAGTTCTACTGTGGGTAAAATGCTATCAAACAGCATCCCATACTACAGAGAAAAATCATTCGTAAAAAGAAGAGTCAATGTTGGGGCGCCTGGGTGGCGCAGTCAGTTGAGCGTCCGACTTCAGCCAGGTCACGATCTCGCGGTCCGTGAGTTCGAGCCCTGCGTCAGGCTCTGAGCTGATGGCTCAGAGCCTGGAGCCTGTTTCCGATTCTGTGTCTCCCTCTCTCTCTGCCCCTCCCCCGTTCATGCTCTGTCTCTCTCTGTCCTAAAAATAAAATAAAAAAACGTTGAAAAAAAAAAAAAAAAAAAGAAGAGTCAATGCAGCAAACTTCACTGTTATCTTAAAGAAATTGCCACAGACACTCAACCTTCAGCAGCCACCACTCTAATCAGTCAGCAGCTGTCAACATCAAGACCCTCCACCAGCAAAAATAATATAATTTGCTGAAAGCTCAGATGATAGTTAGCATTTTTTTAGCAATACAGTATCTTTTAATTTTTGGAGGGAGACTCTAAATGCTTTTTATTTTTTTAAGGTTTTATTACAATTCCAGTTAACATATAGTGTAATAGTAGTTTCAGGTGTACAATATAGTGGTTCAATACCTCCATATGACACCCAGTGGTCATCACAACAAGTGCACTCCATAATCCCCATCACCTATTTAACCCATCCCCCCAACTACCTCCCCTCTGGTAGTTTGTCCTCTCTAGTTAAGAATCTGTTTCTTGCTTTGCCTCTTTCTTTCTTTTTTTCCTTTGCTCGTTTGTTTCTTAAATTCCACATACAAGTAAAATCATACAGTATTTGTCTTTCTCTGACTTAAGGGATGTCCACTGTGTAATACACATAATTTTACTACACACTTAATAGACTATAGTGTAAACATAACTTTTATATGCACTAGGAAACCAAAAAATTCATTTGATTCACTTTATTGTGATATTCAGTTTATTGCAGTGGTCTGGAAACCAAACCGGCAGTATCTCCAAGGTATGCTTGTACTTCTTTTCTTGATTTATGGAACAAAGCTCCCAAAGCAATGTCAAATAAAACTTACAGGGGCGCCTGGGTGGCTCAGTTGGTTGAGCATCCAACTTGGCTCAGGTCATGATCTCACAGTTCGTGGGTTCGCACCCCACATTGGGCTCTGTGCTGACAGCTCGGAGCCTGGACCCTGCTTTGGATTCTGTCTCTCCCTCTTGCTCTGCTCCTCCCCTACTCACGCTCTGTCTCTCTCTCTCAAAAATAAATAAACATTAAAAAAATAATAAAAAAATAAAACTTATAAAGGCAGATGTTCTTATTTTGTTCCTGAAGTTTGAAGGGAAACATTCTATGTTTCATTATTAAGCAGAATGTTAGATGTGGGTTCTTCATATGTGCCTTTTATTAGATTGGTAAATCCAGCATTATATAAAATATATACATTGTATAAATCTATATAAATTATTTGCTTATATCAAGAGTTTTTACATCTATAATCATAAAGGATATTGGTCTATAATTTTCTTTTAATCTTATTAGGGTTTTAGATAAAAGTTACACTGGCTTCATAATGAGTTAGGAAATGTTTCACCCTCTTTTG
This sequence comes from Leopardus geoffroyi, assembly GCF_018350155.1. Taxonomy (NCBI): domain Eukaryota; kingdom Metazoa; phylum Chordata; class Mammalia; order Carnivora; family Felidae; genus Leopardus; species Leopardus geoffroyi. The sequence continues at coordinate 19,655,870 of NC_059331.1, read as the reverse complement.
CTTTTGAAAAGCATGTTTCACAGAATACACACATGAAACCATTTGGGACTTGAGTCTTCTTTGTGAGAAAATTATTTTATTAGAAACTGAATTTATTTAATTTAGTATCACTCTATTTATTCCTGTGTCAATTTTGTTCAAATGTGCCTCTCAAGGAATTTAAGTAAAATGATTCATAATATTCTCTAACGTTCTCTCATTATGAATGTTTTATTTAATTTAGTCTTACTAAGAAGTTATCATTTTTATTAATCCTTTTAAAAAATCACTTTTAGTTTTACTAGTTTTCTCTAGTCTCCATCCATTTTCTACTTAATTGATTTCTGCTCTGATTTTTTTATTTCATTCTATTTTAATTTGCTATTGTTTTTCTATTTTCTCCAGTAGGTACCTTGGATTATTCACTTTAAATCTTTCTTGCCTTCCAACCACTCTAGAAAACAGTATGGAGGGTCCTCAAAAAGTTAAAAATAGGGGCGCCTGGGTGGCGCAGTCGGTTAAGCGTCCGACTTCAGCCAGGTCACAATCTCGCGGTCCGTGAGTTCGAGCCCCGCGTCGGGCTCTGGGCTGATGGCTCAGAGCCTGGAGCCTGTTTCCGATTCTGTGTCTCCCTCTCTCTCTGCCCCTCCCCCATTCATGCTCTGTCTCTCTCTGTCCCAAAAAATAAATAAACGTTGAAAAAAAAAAAAAAGTTAAAAATAGAACTATCCTACGATCCAGCAATTACACTATTTACCCAAAGGATACAAAAATACTCATTCAAAGGGATACGTGCACTCCAATGTTTACAGCAGCAACATCCAAATTATGGAAAGTGCCTAAATCTCCATCGACTGATAAATGACTAAAGAAAATGTGGTATATCTATACAATGGAATATTACTCAGCCATAAAAAAGAATTAAATCTTGGGGTGCTTGGGTGGCTCAGTCAGTTAAGCATCCAACTCTTGATTTCAGCTCAGGTCACGAGCTTGCAGTTCATGGATTTGAGCCCATCAGGTTCCATGCTGACAATGCAGAGCCTGCTTGAGATTCTCTCTCTCCCTCACCTTCTGCCACTCCCCACTTGCAAAATTCACACACCCTCTCTCTCTCAAAATAAATAAATAAACTTAAAAAAATTAAATATTGCCATTTGCAACAATGTGGATGGAGCTAGAGAGTATTATGCTAAGTGAAATAAGTCACAGAAAGACAATTACCATATGATTTTACTCATGTGGAATTTAAGAAACAAAACAAATGAACATGGTGGGGAGAAGAGGCAAATCAAGAAACAGACTATTTTAAGTTTATTTATTTTGAGAGAGAGAGAGAGAGAGAGAGAGAGAAAGTGAACATGAGCAGGGGAGGGGCAGAGAGAGGAGGAGAGAGAAAGAATCCCAAGCAGGCTCCTCCCTGTCAGTGTAGAGCCCGACATGGGGCTTAATCCCATGAATCATGAGATCATTCCCCAAGCCAAAATCAAGAGTCAGACACTTAACCAACTGAGCCACCCAGGCACCCATAGACTTTTAACTATAGAGAACTGATACTTGCTAGACGAGAGGGGAGTGGGAATGTGTTAAATAGGTGATGGCTATTAAGGAGGGCACTTGTTGTGATGAGCACTGGGTGCTGTATGTAGGTGATGAATCACTGAATTCGACACCTAAAACTAATACTACACTGAATTTTACCTAATTAGAATTTAAATAAAAACTTGTAAAGAAAAAAATCTTTCTTTCTTTCCAATATAAGTATTTAAAACTTCCCCACTATGAAAGTGGATGATGGACACTGAAGAGGGCACCTGTTGGGATGAACACTGGGTGTTGTATGGAAACCAATTTGACAATAAATTTCATATTAAAAAAATAAAAAATAAAAAATAAATAAAACTTCCCCGCTATGATGTGACAAGAAGAGCAGTCACCCCTGCGCAATTCCCCCTGAAAGTCCAGAACCTCACCTTATGTCAGATAGACCCTGAATGAGTCTCACAGAGACACTCTCACAGCCTAGAGCAGGCTCAGAATTGCTATGTGTGAGGTGCGGCCTGGGTAGAATAGGCCTGAGAGTAATGCCCAGGGGAAAGAGCCTTCCATCAGTCAATGGACCAATACTGTTTCCATGGTTTGGACAAAAGCAACATAGAAACCTTAGAGGCTGGCATCAGGAGAAACTGCATGAGGGCTACAGGATCCCTCTGCACCACCTCTGCAACTTTTCTGTAAACCCAAAATCACTCCAGAGTAAAAAGCTCATTAAAAATTTTTTTTCAGTAAATAAAAAAATTAAACTATAAAATTTCCTTTAGCATTGCAATATTTATTGCATCCACAAATTTTGATAGTATGTTTTCATTATTCAATTCAAAACATTTTCTAATTTCCTTTGTGGGTTTTTTTATAATTGACTTATGAGTTATTTAGAAATATTTCCAAATATGTGAGGGTTTCCTGATTATCTTATCATTGATCTCTAAGTTAATTTTATTCTAGTTGGAGAACACACTCTATTATTTCAATCCTCGAAAATTTATTAAGATATGTTTTTTGGTGGCACCTGGGTGGCTCAGTCAGTTGAGCAACTGATCTTGATTTCAGCTCAGATCATGGTCCCAGGGTCATGGGTTCAAGCCTCGCACTGGGATCCACACTCAGCGTGCAGCCTGCTTAAGATTCACTCTCTCCCTATCCCCTGTTCACACTTGCTTTCTAAAATAAAAAAGAAATTTTTTTAAGATACGTTTTTTGGGTTAGCATACGGTCTATCTTGGTGATAACATATGCAATTTAAAGAGGGCACTTGTTGGGATGAGCACTGGGTGCTGTATGTAAGTAACGAATCATGGGAATCTACCCCCGAAGCCAAGAGCACACTGTATACACTGTATGTTAGCTAACTTGACAATAAATTATATTTAAAAAATGAAATGAAGTAAATAAACTTCAAAACAAAATAAATACCTTCATTTAAAAAAAATTGTGTCCTGTTTATTTACTTTAAAAATAAATAAATAAATAAATAAATAAATAAATAAATAAATACCTTCATTTAAAAAAAAATTGTGTCCTCTGTTGGGTATAGTCATCTAAAATTTCAATTGTGTCAAGTTTTGATTGGTAGTGTAGTTTAAATCTTCCAAAATCTAACTGACATTTTGTCTGCTTCATCTATCACTTACTAAAAGATAAATCTCCAATTATTATAGATACATCTATTTCTCCCTTTAGTTCTGTCAACTGTTGTTTCACGTGTGTTAAACCTCTATTAATTGGTATATACACATTTAAGATTTTTAAATCTTCAGTAAATTGAAACTTTTATCATTATTAACTGTTCTTTGTCTCTGGTAGTATTCCCTGAAGTCTACTCTGTCTCATAGTAATACAGCAAAACCAGCTTTCTTATCTTTTTCTAACCTATTTTAGCTATTATCTATATCTTCATCTTTAAAGTATATTTCCTGTTAACAGTGTATTGTTATATACTGCTTTTTTTATCCAGTCTGATAATGTTGGTCTTTTAAATGGATAATTTAGTCTATTTAAAAATTAACATAATTATTTATATGGTTTAAGTCTATAATCTTGGCTTTTTTGGTCCCATTTGTTCTTTGTTCCTCTGTTCTTCGTTTTTTGTGGGTAATCATTCTCCTGGACTTCTTAGTTCTATGCCCATGATTTCCTTTAGCTCTGTGAGTATATTTAAGGCAGCTGATAAAAAGTCATGTGTAGTAAGTTCAGTGTCCAGGCATCCTCAGGCACAGTTTCTGTTCATTTCTTTTTTTCTATAAATGGGCTACAGATTTTGTTTCTTTGCATGTCTCATAATCTTTTTTTCTTGGAAACTAGACACTTTTATTATAATGTAGTAACTGACAATTTTGATTCTTCTCACTCCCCAGAGTTTGTTGTTTCTGCTTGTTGTGGGTTATAATTGTTTTGTTTGTTTAGTGACTTTCCTAAACTAGCTTTGTAAAAGTGTATTTTTTGTGGTATGTGACCACTGAAGTCTCTGTTCACTGGCTTAGTGCTCAGCCTGAGATCTGACAGAGATTTTCTTAAAGACCTGGAGCCAAAATGAGGAGGTGAGGAAAAGTACTCTCCTGGTCTATGCAGACTGGCCTGAATTAAGGCACTCCTTCAATGCTTAGCCAGGCCATTTACAATTCTGCCCTAACCTTCATTTCTGCATACAGAGAGCCTAAAAATACGCCAGAAGTGCAAGTTCAGGTCTTTCTGAGCATGTGGCTAGCCCTTGGCATACACATAGACTTTTGATTCCCTGGCAAACACTGTGTAAAGCCTATTACTTCCCCATGTTATCTCCTTCACCCCCTATCCCTTCCTAGGCTTTTCAATGTCTCTGCTGCTTGTCCCATCTGTTGTCCTTTGCCCCAGGTGGCTGCAGGTACCATACGCCTTTAAGTGATTTAAATGAACATTGTCCAAGAAGGCTACTCCAGCCTGAGAGAGTTCTGAAGGGGTCAAAACAAATGTAAGACCTTGAGCTAATCACTCATGGCACTACTAGAGAGGTCAAAGTACACAACCCCAATTCTTTCAGAATAAAATCCATATTGCCCCACTCTGGCACTAGAAACCCATACCAGGTACATGGGCTGTTGCTCCCACAGCTGTTACCAGCTGGGCAATGTAGGGGATAGCAGGTGGGTAAGTAAAAGGACCACAATACCCTTTTACCAAAATTTATAAGCCTCTTTCTTCATTAAGCATTCACCTGGTTTTATAGTTTTTGTTAGATTCCAGAGCTCAAAAAAAGTTCATAATAACAGTTTTTACCAGCTTAATTGTTGCTTCAGTAGACGGGTGAATCTTTAAACCTCCCTACTCTGTTATTACTGGTAACTTCATGTCCCTTGTTTCTGGTTAATTGAACATATTTTACAATTTCACTTGTTTCTTCTACTGGCTTTTTAGGTACACTATTTGGTATTTTCAGTACTTTAGAGACTACGATATACATCCTTAATTTACTATAGTCTTTCCCTAAGTAATATTTTAATACCTCAGAAACAATGTAAGAACTGACTTCAATATCTCTATTTTCCTATCATTTGTGTTCCTATTGTCATATTTTGCCTCTACACATGCTATAAACTCTGAGACATTATTACTTATTCCTGTTGTTTCTCCACTAAGGTGCCTTTTATCTCTAAGATTTTCTTTGAATGTAATTTACCTAGGTAATCTTATTTGGGTTTCTGTGAACTTTTTGGATCTGTGCACTGGTATCTTTCATTAATACTAGAAAATTCTCAGCCATTATTTTCTCAATTATTTATTATTCCATATTCTGTCTAGTCTCCTTTTGGGATTCCAAGCACCCATATGTTAATTTGATTGTATCCTACAGATCTCAAAACTTGTTCAGTTTTATTATCATCCATCTTTTTCTTTAGTTTAGCATGGATAACTTCTAAGGCACCATCAGTTGCCTTATTCTTTCTACTGCTATGTCCTGTCCTGCAGCTAAGCCCATCAAATGAATTCTTCATTTCTGATCCTGAACTTTTTGGTTCTAAAATTCCTATGTGGCTCATTCTTTTACAGTTTCCACTTCCCTGCTGAAATTCTTCACCTCTTCATACACGTATGAAAAGCATACTTTTTTTTTCAATATATGAAATTTATTGTCAAATTGGTTTCCATACAACACCCAGTGCTCATCCCAAAAGGTGCCCTCCTCAATACCCATCACCCACCCGCCCCTCCCTCCCACCCCCCATCAACCCTCAGTTTGTTCTCAGTTTTTAACAGTCTCTTATGCTTTGGCTCTCTCCCACTCTAACCTCTTTTTTTTTTTTCCTTCCCCTCCCCCATGGGATTCTGTTAAGTTTCTCAAGATCCACATAAGAGTGAAACCATATGGTATCTGTCTTTCTCTGTATGGCTTATTTCACTTAGCATCACACTCTCCAGTTCCATCCACGTTGCTACAAAAGGCCATATTTCATTCTTTCTCATTGCCACGTAGTATTCCATTGTGTGTATAAACCACAATTTCTTTATCAATTCATCAGTTGATGGACATAATTATCATTGAGAGGAGTGGGGGAAATTTTACCCAAATAATTAAGCAAACGAGTAGAGACTGTAAGACGAAGGACTAAAGGAACTGTACAGAAGCACTGTACTGTAGTGAATAAAGTTGTTTCCCATAGGAGCACAGGTTAACAATTCTGACACCACTAAACACATATACTGGGATTGGGCAAATAAACAAATAGATGATGGGTATGGTTAAAAAAAAAAAGAGATAAAATTAAAATATATATATATATGAATAAGTAAAAAAAAAAAAAAAAAGCATACTTATCACAGTTACTTTAAAGTCCCTCTCTGTTAATGCCAACATCTAGGTCATCTATGAGGCTGCTTCTATTACTATTCTGTCTTTTGATTATGAGTCATTTTTATCTTCTTTCATTGCATGTCTCACAATTTTCTATTGTATGCCAGACAATAATAGGAGCCACTAGGCTAGGAGACTGAATCAATCTGGGTACTTAAGCTGGGTCTGGCTTTATTTCACCTTTGATTTATTTCAACTATTTTAATTTAGCTCACCACTGTTTCACAAATGTTTGGATACAGAATCATAACTTTTTCTTCAGCAAGATTAGAGATTTGAGCACCAGCAAGATTTTTAAGGTCTATGACTTTCCAGCCCAGCTGAACCACAAGAAATGTCTCTGCTTCATATGCCACAGAAGATCTCGATCTCATTCAGCCTCTCTCTCTCTGATTTACAGCCAAGCTACCAGCCTCTTGGGCACCTTGGTTTTTCTATCTTGGGAAATCACTTTGTACCCACCTGCCTTCTCCCAGTTTTCAGCAGCTGCTGCTATGCTCCTGATGAAGTGCTCATTTATCTCAGGGAGATCTCTCTCACCTTTCATGCCCTATTCCCAACCACTGGCACATCACTTCCATTCACTTGGTAAAGACTCCATGAATCTTGGGGGTTTCCTCACAGTCCCCCTGCCCTTTTCTCAGCCTCTGGCACACTCCCACCCCAAACTAAGTGAAGACACAGTGGAAAATGACTAGCAGGTGCGTGCAAACTTGCTCTGTGACTGGAGGTCTTCAAGATTCTGATCAATCATCAAAAGTTCTCTGAAAGGTCAGTTGACTTCTATCCTATATGTGACAGTTTCTCACCTCCTCCCACCATTCCCCTGGGAAAAAAGCAGCCAGTTATGAGTCTATTTGGTCTTAGAAAATATTTGTGTCTCTCTGTAATGTTTAACAGTACTACTCAGTTATAAAAAGGAAAAAAACTATTGAGATATGCAACATGAATGAATCCCAAAATAATTATTCTGAGTAAAAAAAGTCAGACCAAGGCACCTGGGTGGCTCAGTCAGTTACGTGTATGGCTCTTGATTTTGGCTCATGTCATGATCTCCCATTTCATGAGTTCAAGCCATTGATCAGGCTCTATGCTGACAGTGAAGAGGGTGCTTGGGATTCTCTCCCTCTCTCTCTCTCTCCCTCCTGCACACTCTCTCGCTCTCTCTCTCTCTCTCAAAATAAATAAACTTAACAAAAAAAGTCATACCAAAAGTTAAATGCATGCTTTTGATTCCATTTATATACAATTCTAGAAATGCAAATTAATCTATAATGACACAGAGTAGAGCAGGGTTGCCTAAGAATGGGTGAGAGAAAGACAAGAGAGAGGGATTACAAAAGGAACTAGGAAACTTTTGAGAGTAACTGATATGTTCATTATCATGACTGTGGTGATGAGTTTATAATTATAAATATAATATCTTAATTAGAAACATAATTATAAATATATATTATAATTAGAAACATAATACGTATATATTTACAGTTAAATAGTATACATACATATATCAAAATGTATCACATGGCACACTCTAAATATATACAATTTATTGTGTGTGAATTATACCTCAATAAAGGTGTGTTTAAAAAACAACCAGAATAGCATTGCCATTAAAATACGAAATGAAAAATAGTGGACAAGAGCAGCAAAATTTACCAACAGACAAGGAATATCCATCACTTTACACTGGAGAAGATAAAAGTTGTGATCAAGCATTTCACCATTAAAAAACATAATAAAGCCTCTATGAAAAAGGACCACAAAGCATAAGTACAAGAACTCAAGAAAGAGATGTTAGGACAACAGAAAAAAATGAGACAAAAATTTACACAGCTCAAGAAAAGAGAAAAGAAAAAAAAGTAACAGAAATGAAGACAAAATTAAAAGAGGCACAAGAAAAAATAAGCACCACAGAATTACAGAATGCATAGTAAAAGGTAGAGGATAGAAATTAGAAAAGTGAACACAAAATGTAAATTGCAATACAGTTAATGTGTAGTAACAGCAGGCTAACATTCCCATGGTAACAATTAGAAAAAGCTAAATAAATCACAAATATCATATTTCCAAAGGCATTAGAAAACTGTGGAAACAACAAACACCAGATGACCTAAAATTCCAAAGAAGAGAGAAACAGTCCAAGGTAAGATGACAAATGCCAGCTGTTTTTCTTCCTTCAGAGCATGTGCCAATTATGTATATAGGTTGAAGTTTGGGTTTGTTCCACACAAAGAGTTGCTATTGAAACAAAACAAAAAGAAACCAGCAAAGCATTTAGTAGTTACAAGGGACTGGTGTAATAAATTGGAAATTTGACAGGGCTCAAACACATGACCCCACAGGATCTGCTAAATTCTGGAGATATATAGAGAATTACAAAGAAGTGTTGAAATGTCTCTATGGGAGCACGAAGTTTCCTCAAGTTTCACAGTGTTTTAGAAATAAACACTTGCCAAACGAAAGGACAGGCTTCAAATAGAAAACCAGTCTTACCCAAAGAAATTTGCCAAATTTAGTGGTGTGCTAAGACAAAAACCTCTCAATGACATAAATTAAACTTCTACAGCATTTCAGGACTCACAAAGACCATGATCTACCAGTCTCTCAAATAAAAAAGCTCAGGAAGGTTTTACCATAAGGGGGAGCTAGACCCAACTCTTACTAAAACTGCAACACAGATCTAACTACTGAAATCCCTGACTGGACTGACAGAAACACTCTCCAGTAGAAGATTATATCTGGAGTCTGTACTATTCTTTTATATGCAATGTCCATCATACAATAAAAACTTACTAGACATGCAGTGGGACAAAAAATATAACCAATAATCAAGAGGAAAAACTAGATAAAAGAAGATTCACAGATGATCCAAATATTGTACTAACCAAATAGGATTTTTTTAAAAACTATGATTAGTAGGTTAAAGAAAATTAAGAGGGGCCCCTGGGTGGCTCAGTGGGGTAAGTATCTGACTTTGGCTCAGGTCACGATCTCATGGTTCGTGAGTTCAAGCGCCACATCAGGCTCTCTGCTGTCAGCACAGAACTCGCTTCAGATCTTCTGTCCCCCTCTTTCACTGCCCCTCTCCTGCTTGTGCATTCTCGCACTTTCTCAAAAATAAACTTTTTTTTTTTAAAGAAAATTCAGGGGTGCCTGGGTGGCTCAGTCAGTTAAGCGACTGACTTCGGCTCAGGCCATGATCTCATGGCCTGACAGCTCAGAGCCTAGAGCCTGCTTATGATTCTGTGTCTCCCCCTCTCTGCCCCTCCCCCATTCGTGCTGTGTCTATCAAAAATAAACATTAAAAATTTTTTAAATAAATAAAAAGAAAATTCAGAAAAAATATATAAAATAAATAATGTTTCAGATATTCAACGAGGACTAGAATCTATAAAAACTAATCAAATATGATTTCTAACAATGAAAAATTCTGTAACTGAAATAAAGTACTCAACAGGAGTTTATAAGAAGATTGAACACAGGGGGTGCCTGGGTGGCTCAGTCACTTAAGCATCTGACTTCGGCTCAGGTCATGGTCTCATGGTTTGTGAGTTCAAGCCCCACATTGGGCTCTGTGCTGACAGCTCAGAGCCTGGAGCCTGATTCAGATTCTGTGTCTCCCTCTCTCTCTGCCCCTCCCCAGCTAGTTTGCTCACGCTCGCTCTTTCTCTCTCTCAAAAATAAAATTAAACCTTAAAAAAAAAAAAAAGATTGAACACACCAGAACACAGAATTAAACTGAAGAGAGATCAATAGAAAATACCTAAACTGAAACAGAGAGGAAAAGAATGGGGAAGAAACAAGAAGTATATAATAGACATGTGGAACTTATTCAAAAGGCCTAAGAAACTGACAACTAGTATCCATTAAAAGAGAGGGAAAGATAGTAATATTCAAAAGGTAACGCTTGACATCTTTCTAAAACTGATTAAAAACATCAACCCACAAATTTGAAATAGAATTAAAGGGAAAAGTACAGCTAGAGAAACAGCAAAAGGAATCCAATATATGCCTAACTGAAATAACTAAACAAACACAAAACAAAGAAAGATGTAATTTAGGAATATAATTATAAAGATATAATTTGGGAAAGTTTTCCTGTGGGGGGGGGGGGGTGTGAAAAAGACTGATTGGAGACAGAGAGCAGAGGAGGGGCAGAGAGGGAAAGAGGGAAAGAATCTCAAGCAGGATCTGCACTGTCAGCACAGACAGTGGGGCTAGAACACACGAACTGTGAGATCATGACCTGAGCCAAAATCAAGAGTCAGATGCTTAACCGACTGAGCCACCCAGGTGCCCCAATGAAGATTTTTAAGATAAATATTGAAACACACACTTTGTGCCAAGAAACGGTACTACAGAATGCTCAGAGTAAGATGTAGCTTAGAAATTTTACTGGACTTCAAAAACTTTAAAAAGAAAAAAACAGTCTCTTTAACAAATGATGCTGGGAGAACTGGAAAACAACATTCAGAAGAATGAAACTAGACCACTTTCTTACACCATTCACAAAAATAAACTCAAAATGGATAAAGAACCTGACTGTGAGACAGGAAACCATCAAAACACTAGAGGAGAAAGCAAGAAAAAACCTCTGACCTCAGCCACAGCAATTTCTTACTTGACACATCTCCAAAGGCAAGGGAATTAAAAGCAAAAGTGAACTATTGGGACCTCATCAAGATAAAAAGCTGCTGCACTTCAAAGGAAACAATCAACAAAATGAAAAGGCAACCGAAGGAATAGGAAAAGATATTTGCAAATGACATATCGGACAAAGGGCTAGTATCCAAAATCTATAAAGAACTCACCAAACTCCACACCCGAAAAACAAAAAATCCAGTGAAGAAACCGGCAGAAGACATGAATAGACATTTCTCCAAAGAAAACATCCAGATGGCCAACCAACACATGAAAAAATGCTCAACATCACTCATCATCAGGGAAATACAAATCAAAACCACAATGAAAACATATGGTGTCTGTCTTTCTCTGTATGACTTATTTCACTTAGCATAACACTCTCCAGTTCCATCCACGTTGCTACAAATGGCCAGATTTCATTCTTTCTCATTGCCACACAGTATTCCATTGTGTATATAAGCCACAATTTCTTTATCCATTCATCAGTTGATGGACATTTAGGCTCTTTCCATAATTTGGCTATTGTTCAAAGTGCTGCTATAAACATCTTATGTGGATCCTGAGAAACTTAACAGAAGACCATGGGGGAGGGGAAGGAAAAAAAAAAAAAGTTAGAGAGGGAGGGAGCCAAACCATAAAAGACTCTTAAAAACTGAGAACAATCTGAGGGTTGATGGGGGGTAGGAGGAAGGGGGGGTGGGGGATGGCTACTGAGGAGGGCACCTGTTGGGATGAGCACTGGGTGTTGTATAGAAACCAATTTGACAATAAACTTCATATTCAAAAAAAAAAAACAATAAGATACCACCTCACACCTGTCAGAATGGCTAACATTAACAACTCAGGCAACAATAGATGTTGGCAAGGATGTGGAGAAAGAGGATCTCTTTGGCAACGCTGGTGGGAATACAAACTGGTGCAGCCACTCTGGAATACAGTATGAAGGTTCCCCAAAATATTAAAAATAGAACTACCCTACAACCCAGCAATTGCACTACTAGGTATTTATCTAAGAGATATAGGTATGCTGTTTCGAAGGGGCACATGCACCCCAATGTTTATAGCAGCACTATCAACAATAGCCAAAGTACTACTCGGCAATCAAAAAGAATGAAATCTTGCCATTTGCACCTACATGGATGGAACTAGAGGCTATTATGCTAAGCGAAATTAGTCAGTCAGAGAAAGACAAATATCATATGACTTCACTCATATGAGGACTTTAAGATACAAAACAGACGAACATAAGGGAAGGCAAGCAAAAATAATATAAAAACAGGGAGGGGGACAAAACCTAAGAGACTTTTAAATACGGAGAACAAACAGAGGGTTACTGGACGGGTTGTGGGAAGGGAGATGGGCTAACTGGGTAAGGGGAATTAAGGAATCTACTCCTGAAATCATTGTTGCACTATATGCTAACTTGGATGTAAATTTAAAAATAAATAAATAATAAAACTGTGGAAAAAAATAAATTTAGGCGGTTACACATATATTCTGGAGACAGTGAGAAATCGTACTGACTATATATGAATAGCTGTAACAAATGGCATAAACAAAGTTAACAGAGAAATGACAGTTTAAAAAACAATTGTAAGGCTAATGAAAGACAAAGAAATAATATTCTAATGTATCTAGAGCTCTTAAATATTGGCAAGAGTGGAACAAAAGATCCAAAAGAAAAAGGGGGAGAAAAAGCATCAATACATGCACGCACATAGAATACAAATGCAAGTATCCAACAAAAACAAGATCAAATCCAAATGCAAATTAATTAGGAAAATGCAAATTGAAATAGCAGTGAGAAATCACTTCCCAGTTTTCAAACAAGAAAAAAAATTCAAAGGACAGATAATATTTATTGCTGGCTGGGATGCAAGAAATGGGCACTTCCATACATTGTGCTAGAAATGTAAATTGTTATGGCCTTTTTGAAGAGTCATGTAACAACATCTATTAAATTAAAAATACATAGAGTCTTTGAACCTGACATTCCATCCTTGGAAATGTATTCTATACCAATAAAATCACCACTACACAGAAGAAAGAAAGAAAGAAAGAAAGAAAGAAAGAAAGAAAGAAAGAAAGAAAGAAAGAAAGAAAGGAAGGAAGGAAGGAAGGAAGGAGAAAGGAAGAAAGGAAGGAAGAAAGGAAGAAGAAAGGAAGGAAGGAAGGAAGGAAGGAAGGAAGGAAGGAAGGAAGGAAGGAAGAAAGAAAGAAAAAGAAAACGAGACAGAGAGAGAGAGAGAGAGAGAGAGAGAAAGAGAAACTAAAGGAAATAAAGTGTAGGCAAAGTATGTTCTATGCCACCAAGGTGTCCTTAAAGTACAAAGTTAAAGTATAAAAGTTACAAATGTGTTCTAAACAACCAAAAATTCTTGTCCATGATTCTTTGCTGAGGAAAGTATCATAGGATGGAATTCTGAGAAAACTTCACAAAAAGAACTGACGATAAACATTAAATAAATTTAATAAAGCATAAATATGGATAAAATACGTTGCACTCTGTGTGAAAAGCGTGGAGCCTGCTTGGGATTCTTTCTCTCCCTCTCTCTCTGTTCCTTCCTCCCTCCCTCCCTCCCTCCCTCTCTCTCTCCCAAATTTAAAAAAATAAATAAATAATAAAATAAAATTTGGTGTGGGAAAACAAGAAAATCTATTCTGTAAGTGATTTTACATACTCAGAAAACCAACAAAATAAACTAAAAAAACAAAATGAAAATAAGAGTAAAATTGTGTCCATATGTGTATATATACACAAATATAAATAAACATATACAATCAATAGAAATACAATAGAAAAGATCTCATTTACAACAGCAAACAAAAGGATAAATAGGAACAACTTAGAAAACTTAGAAAATAATGCAAGATCTATATAGAAAAAAATGTTAACCACCACTGAAGGGCAAATGCATTTACCCACAGACTTAACATCTCTAACATTTTATGGTCTTATCCTACAGATACACTTACACAAGTGTAAATGAAGGTTGACAAGTACATTCAAGGTCAATCCCTATAACACAGATTAGTGAAAAATGTAAATAGTTCAAATATCCGTTAATAAAGGACTGATTAATGGATTATGGCATATCCATAAACTAGAATACCCTGCACATTTTAAAAATACAAAAGCTTTTGGGGCACCCTAGTAGCTCAGTTGACTCTTGATTTCTGTTCAGGTCATGATCTCACACTTCGTGAGTTTGAGCCCCACATCAAGCTCTGCATAGATAGTGCAGAACCTGCTTGGGATCCTCTCTCTCCCTCCCTCTCTACCCCTCCCCAACTTGCACATTCATGCACTCTCTCTCTCTCAAAAATAAACTTAAAAAAAAAGAAAGAAAGAAAAAGATGCCATACATTAAAAAAAAAAAAAAAAAAAAAAAAAGAGGGACACCTGGGTGGCTTGGTTGGTTAAACATCTGACTTTGGCTCAGGTCATGAACTCATGGTTCATGGGTTCGAGCCCTGTGTCAGGCTCTGTGCTGCTGACAGCTTAGAGCCTGAAGCCTGCTTCAGATTCTGTGTCTCCCTCTTTCTCTCTGCCCTTCACCTGTGCTCACTCACTCTCTCTCTCTCTCTCTCAAAAATAAACATTAGGGGCGCCTGGGTGGCTCAGTCGGTTGAGCATCCGACTTTGGCTCAGGTCATGATCTCACAGTCCGTGAGTTCGGGCCCCACATGGGGCTCTATGCTGACAGCTTAGAGCCTGGAGCCTGCTTCGAATTCTGGGTCTCCCTCCCTCTCTGCCCCTCCCCCACTCATGTGTGCGTGCACATGTGCTCGCGCTCTCTCTCTCTCTCTCAAAAATAAACATTAAAAAAATTTTCCTTAAATAAACATTAAAAAAAGTTAAAAGAGAAAGAAAGAAAGAAAGAAAGAAAGAAAGAAAGAAAGAAAGAAAGAAAGAAAGGAAAGGAAAGAGAAAAAAGAAAGGAGGCTCTCAGGGTACCTGGGTGGCTCAGTGGGTTAAGCATCTGACTCTTGATTTTGGCTCAGGTCATGATCTCACAGTCCTGAGATCAAGTTCTGTGGCAGGCTTCACACTGACAATGCAGAGCCTGCTTGGGACTCTCTCTCTTCTTCTCTCTTGATGCTCCCTCCCCACTCTCTTTCAAAATAAATAAACATTTTTTAAAAATAAGAAAGCTCTCTATGGACTATTTGGAAATATCTCCAAGAAACACTAAGTTGGGATAGGAGGATAGAGTGCTAAAACACTAAGTATAGTAAGTATAACATGCATTTTATGTGCACAAAAATATTTAAAAATAAGAATACACATTAATATTTGCTTATACTGTATATGCATATAGAAACTCTGAGAGAATACATAAAGAACAACTGTGGAAAGAGTGAAGGACTGGGTGGTCAAGGGAAACCACAATATTTTATAGCCCTTTATATCTTGAGATTTTTAAGCCATCTATTAGCTATTTAAATATATGAGTTAAAAAATATCTGGGGTGCTTAGGTGGCTCAGTCAGTTGAGCATCTGACTCTTGATTTTGGCTCAGGTCATGATCTCACAGTTCATGGGTTCGAGCCCCACATCCAGCTCTGTGCTGACAGGGCAGAGACTGCTTGGGATTCTCTCTTCCCTCTCTCTCTGCCCCTCCCCCTGCTAGTGGACATGAGCATGCTTGCTTGCTCTTGCTCTTTCTCTCTCTCTCAAAATAAATACATAAACATGTGTGTGTGTAGATATAGATAGATGGATAGATATCCAAATAGATAAATAAGTCAGAATTCAAGGCTAAAACCAACAGAATGAAGTTTAATAGGAATAAAGATGGAAATCCCTAAAAGGAAGAAAGATGGAAATCCCTAATTTATGCTCCAAAACATCACTTAAACAAATACAAAAGTTCTTAAAAGTACTTCAGGATGCCTGGCTGGCTCAGTCAATACAGCATGAAACTCTTGATCTCGGGGTCTGGAATTCAAGTGCCATGTTGGATGTAGAGCTTACGTTAAAAAAAAAAAAAAAAAAAAAGGTACTTCATGTGAAAAGCTTGGTTAGATTTGGTGACCTAACACAAACAAACAATACAAAATGGCTACTCCAGAAAAAATGTCAATGTCGTTGTCAATTTCATCAACAAAGAGCTCAGGGCACAGAACACAGACAATAAAAGCTCTAGTCTACTGTAAAATAAATGATCACATTACATCTGGTATGCTGTGCTCAACTGAGAGGCATTTTAAAAGAAGCACTGGTAAGACTATACCAAAACTGGACGAAGAGATAAAACTATAACAACACTGACCTAAATTTTCTGTGGGATACAGAGAAGCATAATACATAAAACCTGACTTCCAAGAATATGATTCTGCTTAGGATATAATTATAAACACCAAATATATCAGGATATATAAGATAGCAGCCTTCAGTCAGCCCAGATGAAACTCAGTTGTCAGAAAGAAGATTGCTGTAAGCATTAAATGAGATAATATATTTTAAGAAAAATCCCATGACACAGTAAGAGTTTAGCAGATGATAAGATTCCCTCCTTAACATGAATGGTTCCCAATACCAACAGATGAATATGGTGTATCAGGCCTTCTATGACTTGATCTCTTCATCTTTCAACAATTCCTCAAATTTGTACCTGACCTGGTTGGAACTATGAGCAATCAGTTCCCTTATGCTTCATGCTTTTTTATACCTTTACTCCTTTGTAAATGATGTTCTCCAAAATGCCCTTTCTCTCATCACTCTCTCTCCAACCTCCTGAAAAGTTCTATTCATTTTTCAGCCTCAACCCATGCATTTCCTTCTCTTTGAAATATTCCCTAACCTACCCAAGCAAAGTTAATTATGTCACTCACTGGTCAACATTCAATACATACACTGAGCATTTTCCATATGTCTGGCAAGATGCCAGGTGCAGAGGATACAGTAGTAAAAAAATAAATACCTCACTGCCACCCTTTCAGAGCTCACACTTTAGTGGAGAAGAAAAAACAAGCAATCCCTATAGAATGTGTTGAGAGCTATGTTAAAGTACATAAAAAGTACAATGCGTGCATTGAGCAGAGGAACTGAACCTGGTCTAGGGACAAGGAACGCCTCCTTGAGGAAACTTAAGCTGAAAACTGAAGGATGAATATAAGACAAAAATGGGTGGAAAAAAAATGTGTTAGAACAGCATGCACAAAGAGCAAAGAAGCAGGAGAAAGCATAACTTTCTTAAGAACTAACAAATGTTAGATTGGTTGAATACAGTTGGAGAGAGTGAGACTTGCAGTTATCTAGTTAAGAGAAATAAACCAGGGTCAAATCTCCAAGATCCAGAGTCTAGAAAGAACACGCAACATTTTAAGCAACTTAAAAGTTCGGTATAGCAGATTAATGACTTGGTGACAAAGAATGAAGCTAGAGAGGTAAGCAGGAGCCAAAAGTCCAAGGGGCTGTTAAATCATTTTGAGTAATCCGGATGTTACTCTAAGAGAAGCAATAAAAAGGGTTTAAGCAAATGAGTAAAAGATCTGATTTGTTTTTAGTGAAATCACTCAGGCAGCTACAGTGTAGAGAAGGGAGTAGAGAAGAATACCAAAATTGAATGCAGGTAGGCCAATCAAAAACACGATCCAGCAATCCAAAAAGAGATAATGGTGGCCTGCTACCCTTACCCCCAGAGATGTTTAGAATCCTTAATACTTGGTGACTAACTGAATATGGACTGGCAAAATTCTAGCTTCAGATGACTGGTATCATTTATTGAGGCAAAAAAGTACTAAAACAAGAACAGGCTGAAAGGGACTGTGGAGGATCATAAGTCATCTAGACAAGTAGCTGATGTGCTGGTGAGATACCCAAATGTAGATACCTAATAAATACTGGAATTTCTGCATCTGGAGCTCAAAATACATATTGAAATAAAGAATATTATTTATCAGGGTGCCTGGATGGCTCAGTCAGTTAAATGTCCAACTCTTGATTTCGGCTCAGGTCATGACCTCAGAGTCATGAGATCATGCCCAATATTGGGCCCTGTCCTGGGCATGGAGCCTGCTTAAGATTCTCTCTCTCCTCTTCCTCTGCCCCTCTGCCCTCACATGCATGCACACTTTCTTTCTCTAAAAGTAAAAAAAAAAATAAAAAATTAAAAGAATATTATTTATAAGAGTAAAGATAGTAACACTTTTCTTGTGTCACCCACAATATATAAGACATACCAGAATTACTGTACTTAACATGCTAAATGTGACCATGAATTCTTGAAGAAGAGGAGCTCATCCTAACACAAAATAAGTTCTCAACAAGTTTTTTTTAATTTTGTTAAATGTTTTATTTATTTTTGAGAGAGTGCAGCAGGCAGGGGAGGGGCAGAGAGAGGGGAACAGAGGGTCTGAAGCGAGCTCTGGGCTGACAGCAGCGAGCTCGATATGGGGCTTAAATTCATGAACCACAAGATCATGACCTGAGCCAAAGTTGGACGCCCAACCAAATGATTCACCCAGGTGCCCCTCAACAAGTTTTTCATGAACTGAAAGTGAATTTCTGTATAAACGCAAAATAAGCTCTATAACTCATTTCTTATTTCCATTACCCATATTATAATTTAATTTCACTAAAACAACGTATTTATTCTCTAAAATTTCAGAAGTTTCCCAAAGAATACAAAAGTAAATCATAAATCTTAACTCTTCACCTCAAAATCCTCAACCTCAGATACACACACTTCTAGAGGCAGATAAAGTCCTACCAAAAGTTATAGAGTCACAGATTGTTTTTTAAAATAATCCATTTCTATAAAGAAGTTGTGGTTTATATATACAATGGAATACTACTTGGCAATGAGAAAGAATGAAATATGGCCTTTTGTAGCAATGTGGATGGAACTGGAGATTGTTATGCTAAGTGAAATAAGTCATACAGAGAAAGACAGATACCATATGTTTTCACTCTTATGTGGATCCTGAGAAACTTAAGACCATGGGAGAGGGGAAGGAGGGAAAAAAAAAAAAAAGGTTAGAGAGGGAGGGAGCCAAAACATAAGAGACTCTTAAAAACTGAGAACAAACTGAGGGTTGATGGGGGTGGGAGGGAGGGGAGGGTGGGTGAGGAGTACTGAGGAGGGCACCTGTTGGGATGAGCACTGGGTGTTGTATGGAAACCAATTTGACAATAAATTTCATATTATAAATAAATAAATAAGAAAAATAAAAATTAAATTAAAAAAAATAAAAGCATTGGGGCGCCTGGGTGGCGCAGTCGGTTAAGTGTCCGACTTCAGCCAGGTCACGATCTCGCGGTCCGTGAGTTCGAGCCCCGCGTAGGCTCTGGGCTGATGGCTCAGAGCCTGGAGCCTGTTTCCGATTCTGTGTCTCCCTCTCTCTCTGCCCCTCCCCCGTTCATACTCTGTCTCTCTCTGTCCCAAAAATAAATAAACGTTGAAAAAATAAAAAATAAAAATAAATAAATAAATAAAAGCATTAGAACAATTTGGGGCACCTGCGTGGTTCAGTCAGTTGAGTGCCCAACTTCGGCTCAGGCCATGATCTTGCAGTTTGTGAGTTCAACTCCCCACACTGGGCTCACTGCTATCAGGGATAAGCCTGCTTTTGGATCCTCTATCCCCCTTCTCTCCCCCTTCCCCACTTGCACTCTCTCAAAAATAAACAAACATTTAAAAAATCATTAAAACAATTTGAGAATTACAGTCAAAATTACTAATTATATCATATGGAATAAATAAAAATCCATGAGTACATAATGATACTAAAATAAGAAGAAAAATAGCAAAATAGTAAGTAGAAAGAAACAAAAAGAAGTAGAAACAACCCTATAAAGTAAATTAGTAACATAAAGAGCAGGCCAAAAACAATGTATATACAATGGAGAGAAAAGACAAATTGAAATGTTTAAAGTAGAGGTTCTTCAGCTTAGCCCAAAGATGAGCTTAAAGTCCATAAATACTCCGATATGTCTAGTAAACTTTTATTTTTGCATATGTGGATGTTCCTGAAGAGAAATGGTCCATAACATTAAACAGATTCTCAAAATGGAATTTGACATTTACCCCTTTTCCCCCTCAAAAAAGCACCATGAGAATAGAGGAAAGATGACAGCTATAAAACACGAATGATACATAATAAACTTCTACCTAAAAGGTTTTAAAAACAAAACCAAGATTTGTCTCCTTAAGTCAATGATCTGGGACAAAAGTAGGTTTGTTCTGACTTAGTGGCCACAGAGACATAGGCATCTTCCTACTAAAGCTAGTGGCTGAAGAAGCAGACTCCAAAACCAGAATGCCTGGGTTTGAATCTTAGCTCTACCACTTACCAGTTGTATAACCTTGAGCAAGGTACTTAGTCTTCCCGTGTCTCCGTTTCCTCATCTTTAAAAACAGGGCTAATAATAATATATACTTCATGGAATTACAGTGAGGATTTAAAGAGTTAATAAATGTTGGGGCGCCTGGGTAGCTCAGTCAGTTAAGCACCCGACTTCGGCTCAGGTCATGATTTCCCAGTCTGTGAGTTCGAGCCCCGCATCAGGCTCTGTGCCGACAGCTCGGAGCCTGGAGACTGCTTCAGATTCTGTGTCTCCCTCTCTCTGACCCTCCCCTGTTCATGCTCTCTCTCTGTCTCAAAAATAAATAAACATAAAAAAAAGAGTTAATAAATGTAAAGTACTTAACAATAATGCCTAGTACAAAGTAAATGCTATGTGTTTAAAATTATTATTCCAGTGCTTACTGTGAAAAAATATGTACATCTGTACATTTTTATCTACACATAGAAAGAGTCTGAAACACCAACAGCAGTTACCTGAGGGGGGAAACAGGGATACATCTGGGAGGAAGGTGTAGGGGTATGAGTTAAAAGGAGGCTCTCACAAGCATTACTTCCATAACTTTTTTAAATCCATAAGGATTCTTCTGAATTAAGTACACTGTATTTGCTTATGCCACGTACAAGCATACTGAACCTACATAAGCATTCCGTAGTGTCTCTAAAGTTGTACTCTTTTCAGTATAATTCTAGTAATACAAAAATATCATAGAATGGTAAATCTTACTTTCCTCTATGTGAAATTAAAAAAAAAAAAATCATTGCTAAACCTTTTAATACAAACACTAGTCCTCAGAACAAAATTCTGAGCCTCAACTTTAAAAACCAGCTGCTTATAAATTAGAGATACTGGATAATCTTTTTCCATTTCTAGATAAAGCACTTTAAGTTAGAGGCTACCTTTTTAAAATGTTTTTCAAACACACTTTGGGCAAAGAGAAATTTTAAAGGGGGTGAAAATGCCTTAATGTAAGAGATAAACTAGCTATTCAGAGTCCCAAATGAGTTTCAATTATGAGGTGGGAAGGTGAGCATGTAATGCCTGGTGAGTCAGGAGAAGTACAAAGATTTCAAAGAAACGCCTTCAGAGTGGGAAAGGGGGAAGCTAAGGGTAGAGGCATGGAGGATAGACAAAAAAGGACAGCAAGTGGGTCTGTCTCCCATCCTGGCCACAGAGACCATGAATTACTAGGGAGAGATGCACACAGAAGAGTTGAAAGAGCATTGTCTCCAAGAATTCGAGACCCCCAGAGCACAAACAGTGTACACAGCAGTTCTAGTACTGTTTTAAAGGGTACAGGTGTCAAAAATCCCAGTTACAAAGGCAGTTTTGAGAATTCTTAGTAATAAAAAAATTGTAAGACTAAAATGAAAAAAGAATATTAACACATCACACTAAAGTTTAATTTCAGAACTTGTTTCTGTCATTTAACTAATTGAAATATTCTAAAAGAAAATCAAGCCCAAGGTATTAATTCCATTTACTTTATGAACTAATAAAACATAACTGTCATTTCCTCAACAAATAATCTATTTCCAACTTACAATCTCCAAATACCATAGAGAAGAACACTCTCTCATACGTATCAAAGTTAATAAAGTCATTTATAAAGCAATAATGCCTACTACCACACAATATTTTCTTACTAAAATTATATATAAATTCTGATCTCAAGTAAGGAAAGATGGATATATTTATTTTACTGATGAGGCAAACAGGAAGTAGTTAAGTGACTTGTTCACAATTATTATAGGTTTTCTATGTTAGGAACAGTATTGCTTAGTTCCTCTGGAAATAAATTCCATTATTCTTTTATCTAGTTTTTCTGATCTAAAATCACTCTTCTGCTCCTCCGATTACCTTCCCAAAATATCTTTTCCCTTGATCAAAATGTTTCAATGGTTCCCCACTGCCACAGAATAAGGGTCAAACTCCTTAACTTGGCATTCAAGGCCCTTCACACTATCAACCAAATGCATCTTCCCAATCTTCTCCAATGTCACAGGAGTTGGGTCTATTCATAGTTGTCCAAAAACACCCTGCACAAGTCTCTAGGTCATATCTCACTGTTTCCTACTGGCTGAATCTCCCTTCATGCTTCCTCTTCGCTCACAAAAATCCTATTCACTCATCAAGACTCAGTTATTTCACCCTTGGGAATATTTCCTGGTGTCCCCAGACTCTGAACTCCTGTGGCACATTCTACTTCTACATTTGACATTTACTATGGTTTTGCGTGTGCATGATGTGTATGTGTGTCCGGTAGTTTTCTTCCTGTTCTGTGTGCCCAGCATTCCTAATCCTCACCCTTTACAAAAGTTTCCCCACTCTATGTCATTCACTGGGACTGTCAGTCAGACCCCCTTCAACCAAAGGTTGGCATGTGAAGTAGACTGGGCCATAACATTCATTCCCTGAAGTCTTTCCAACAGGAAATAACTCTTTTCCTATTCCATCATGCACTGTAAATATGTAACCCCAGAGATTCCAGGAGCTATGTTTCCCAATAATTAAAGGAATAAATTTAAAGTTAATAACCTCAAAAAAAGAATCTAACACATAGACATATGCTAAATATAAGAGGGAGACAGAGAGGTTCTGATGTCTTGAGGCCCTGGTCCCAGTCTATCCTGAGGCCAGATTCATTCATATCTTTTTTGGTTCCATAAACCAATACATTCTCCCTTCTGCTTCAATTTGAGATGGACTTCTATTATAATTAAAAGAACCCTTTGAATAAATTCCTCAAAAGCAGGAATGTTTGATGCCACATTGCAGGCATCTGATAAATATTTCTAGGCTGATTCCTATCTTCTCATGTGGGTTTTTTTTTGTTTTTCCCAAGATTGAGTGATACAGGAGAAAAACCCTGTAAAGGGAATCAGGATCTGAATTCAAGACCTAAATAGCCAGCCAAAGTGGGTGACCACGAGCAAGTCACTATACATCTCTGACCTTGCTGATTCCATCAGAAAAACATAAAGACTGAGCTACATCATTGTGGTCTCTTCCAGACCCAAAATTCCATGAATATGTAATTCTTAGCTAAAAACTCCTGTCTACTGGCATTGTTTCAACTATTACCTTCATAAAATATAACTTCCCAAATCTAATTTTCACAATCCTCCAGATTAAAGGTTTTTAAATTTTTTTTTTCAACGTTTATTTATTTTTGGGACAGAGAGAGACAGAGCATGAACGGGGGAGGGGCAGAGAGAGAGGGAGACACAGAATCGGAAACAGGCTCCAGGCTCTGAGCCATCAGCCCAGAGCCCGACGCGGGGCTCGAACTCACGGACCGCGAGATCGTGAGCTGGCTGAAGTCGGACACTTAACCGACTGCGCCACCCAGGCACCCCCAGATTAAAGGTTTTTAGATAGACCTGTGCCTTCTTCCTTCATTGTTCCACAGAGCCTAGGTACCAAATCTTCTACAAATGTATACTGAATCAATTTAAAAAAAAATTCAATGAGGTATCTTGACTTGCCAGTTAGACTTATACTTTTAATTTCATGTTACTACCTATGTTTTTAATTACCTCAAAAAAAAAAAAACTTCTTCCTCTTCTACTCTTGCCAAGAAACTTTCCCTCTTAATACCAAAGGCTCAATATAACAACTAAAGCTGATACTATCTTGCCAATCTTTGTATCATGTTAATCTCAGTACCATCTTTATCTTCCACCGCCAAATCATAACTAAAATCATTTCAAATTCTACATTTTTGGGGATGAATTATTCTTCAACAATTTCTATCCACTTATATCTTCATATTAAATCTGTTTAAAATGCTTCCACCAATCTCCAACCATTACAATCGCATGAGTTCCTTTCAATACTGGGATTTAAACTACATAGTCTCTATGGAGTGAAGAATTAGCTAGAATATCCCTAAGTGAAAGTACATGTGAGAACCACTCTTATGTGCTGACTCAAGAAGATTTAAATAGCTTATCTTCAAATTCAACTTTCAAATCATTTTCATTTGATTAGAGGAATCTAGGGGGAACTATAATATAAATATCTCTGAGTAGTAAGATTAGGGCCAAATAAATTGTGTTTTATTCATCTCTACCATCTAGTTTTCCAACAATAACCACATGTTAACTTGTGTAGATTTAAATTATTCTTTAAAAAATAAATAAGAATTTAAAAAATAAATTATTCTTTAAAATTATATAAATGTTCTCAGTATATTCACCTTAAATATTAACTAATATGGTAAGAAAGAATGAATCGGGACTGAGGAAGGACACAGAACTACCAGCAAAATGAAACATGAATTCTGAGAAGAAGGAAGAGATTAAATGCCCAGATTCATATGATACATACTTTTATAGATACAAACATGCAAAGCAAGGCCACTAACAAGTAATAGTTTGGACTAAGTGAAATGGAAAATTAATATAAAGCTAAAGAAAAAATAACCAATAAGAAAAATCCACAACTAGCATCATACTCAAAGATGAATACTGAAAGCTTTTCTTGCCCCTAAGATCAGGAACAAGACAAAGATGCCTGCTTTCACTTATTCCACATAATGCTAGAAGTCCCAACAACAACAATTAGGCAAGAAAAAGAAACAAAAGGCATCCAAATTAGAAAAGAAAAACTAAAATTATCTCTCTTTGCAGATGATATGGTCTTATATGTAGAAAACCTTATAGAATCTATACCCCTCCCCAAAAAAATCAGAGTTAATAGATAAACTCAGAAGTTCATCAGAAATTGCAGGATAGGGGCGCCTGGGTGGCGCAGTCGGTTAAGCATCCGACTTCAGCCAGCTCACGATCTCGCGGTCCGTGAGTTCGAGCCCCGCGTCAGGCTCTGGGCTGATGGCTCAGAGCCTGGAGCCTGCTTCCAATTCTGTGTCTCCCTCTCTCTCTGCCCCTCCCCCGTTCATGCTCTGTCTCTCTCTGTTTCAAAAATGAATAAAACATTAAAAAAAAAATTTAAAAAAGAAATTGCAGGATATAAAACTGACATGCAAAAATCAGTTGTATTTCCATGTACTAACAATGAACAATATGAAAACAAAAACAACCAAAATAAATGTGAAGACATTGATGGTCATTAATTGGAAGAATATTGTTAAGATGACACTACTCAAAGCAATCTACAGATTCAATGCAATCTCTATCAAAATTCCAATGACATTTTCTGCAAAAACAGAAAATTTCATCCTAAAGTTCACACAGAATCTTGAGGGACCCCAAATAACCAAAACAATCTTGAGAAAAAACAAAGTTGGAGAACTCAATTCCTGATTTCAAAACCTACTGCACAACTACAGTAATCCAAACAATGTGGTACTGGCATAAAGACAGATAAATACTTGAACAGAGCTCAGAAGTAAACACTCACATGGAGGCCTGGGTGGCTCAGTCCGGTTGGGCGTCCCACTTCAGCTCGGGTCATGATCTCACAGTCTGTGAGTCGAGCCCTCTGTCAGGCTCTGTGCTGACAGCTCAGAGCCTGGAGCCTGCTTCAGATTCTGTGTCTCCCTCTCTCTCTGCCCCTCCCCCACTTGTGCTCTGTCTGTCTCTGTCTCTCAAAAATGAATAAATGTAGAAAAAAAATTTAAAAAAAAAGAAGTAGAGATTCACATATATAGTCAAGTGATTTTCAAACAAAGATGCTAAAAGTCCATTCAATGGGGAAGGACTCTTCAACAAGTGGTGCTGGGATACTGGATATCCACATGCCAAAATATGAAGCTGGAACCCTACATTACACCATATACAAAAATTAACTCAAAATGGATCAAAGATCTACATGTAAACGCTAAAACTATAAAACTCTCAAAAGAAAAGCTTCATGATGAATTTGGTCATGATTTTTTTTTTTTTTTTTTTTTTTGGCTATGACACCAAAAGTACAGGCAGCAAAAGAAAACAGATAAATTAGACTTTGTCAAAATTAAAAGCTTATGTTGTATTGGGGCACCTGGGTGGCTCAGTTCATTGGGCGTCCGACTTCAGCTCAAGTCATGATCTCACAGTCTGTGAGTTCGAGCCCCACGTCGTCAGGCTCTGTGCTGACAGCTCGGAGCCTGGAGCCTACTTCAGATGCTGTGTCTCCCTCTTTCTCTGCCCCTCCCCCCGCTCATGCTCTGTCTCTCTCTCTCTCTCTCTCTCTGTCAAAAATAAATAAACATTAAAAAAATTTTTAAAAAACAGAAACAAAAACTTATGTGTATCAAAGGACTTATACTATCAAAGGACAGTATAAAAGAGTGAAAAGGCAAACCATGAAATCAGAAAAAAATTTGCAAACCACGTATCTGATAAAGGGTTAATATCCAGAATATAAAAAGAAGCACAACAACAACAAAAGATCTATTTAAAAACAGGCAAAGAAATAAAAAAAAAGAATGAAATTTGTCATTGCAATGACATGGATGGAGCTATAGAGTACTATGCTAAGCAAAATAAGTCAGAGAAATACCACAATTTCACTCATATGTGGAATTTAAGAAACAAAACACATGAACATAGAGGGAAAAAAAGAGAGGCAAACCAGGAAACAGAACTCTTAACTATACAGAACAAACTGAGGATTACTGGAGGAGAGGTGGGAAGAGGAGGGATAGGTTAAATAGATGATGGGCATTAAGGAGAGCACTTGTGATGAGCGCTGGGTGTTGTATGTAAGTGATAAGTTACTAAATTCTACACCTGAAACTAATACTACATTGTATGTTACCTAGCTGTATTTAAATAAAAATTTGGAAAAGAAAAAAAAATGGGCTAGGTACTTGAATAGACATTTCTCCAAAGAAAACCTATAAATGGCCAATAATCACATAAAAAGAAGTTCAACATCATTATTATTAGGGAAATGCAAATCAAAACCACAATGAGATCCCATTCCACAGCCATCTGGATAGCTGTAATAAAAATATGTTTTTTAAGAACAGAAAGTAACATGTACTGGCAAAGGGCATAGAGAAACTGGGAATCCTTGCACATGGATGGTGGGAATGTAACATGGATGGTGGGAATGTAACATGGATGGTGGGAATGTAAAATAGTGCAGGCGCTATGAAAAACAGTATAGGGGTTCCTCAAAAAACTAAACACAGAATTACCATATGATAAAGAATTCTACTTCTAGGTATATACCCTAAAGATTTGGAAATAGGGAGTCAGATACTCATATGCCAAATGTTCACCACAGCATTATTTGCAATAGCCAAAAGGTATGAACAACCCAAATGTCCAAACACAAAAAATGAATAAGCAAAATGTGACATATATATACAATGGAATATTTCTCCAAAGAACATCTACAGATGGCCAATAAGCACATGAAAAGATGCTCGACATCACTAATCATTAGGGAAATGCAAATCAAAACCACAATGAGATACCACTTCATAGTCATTAAGATGGCTATTATCAAAAAATGAAAAAAGTAAGAAATGTTGGTGAAAAGAGGTTAAAGATCTGCATGCTGAAAACCACAGAAAGCTTAAAAAAGAAATTGAAGAAGACACAAAGAAATGGAAAAACATTCCATGCTCATGGATTGGAAGAATACTGTTAAAATATCTATACCACCCAAAGTAATCTATGAATTCAGTGCAATCCCTATCAAAATAACACCAGCATTCTTCACAGAGCTAGAACAAACAATCCTAAAATTTGTAGGAACCAGAAAGACCCCCAAAAGCCAACATAATGCTGAAAAAGAAAAGCAAAGCTAGAGGCATCACAACTCTGGACTTCAAGCTGTATTACAAAGCTGTAATCATCAAGACAGTATAGTACTGGCACAAAAACAGACACACAGGTCAACAGAACAGAATAGAGAACCCAGAAATGGACCCACAATTGTATGGCCAACTAATCTTCTACAAAGCAGAAAAAGAGTATCCAATGGAAAATAAGACAGTCTTTTCAGCAAATGATGCTGGGAAAACTGGACAGCAACATGCAGAAGAATGAAACTGGACGACTTTCTTACACCATTCACAAAAATAAACTCAAAATGGATGAAAGACCTAAATGTGAGACAGGACACCATCAAAATCCTAGAGGAGAAAACAGGCAACAACCTCTTTGACCTTGGTCACAGCAACTTCTTACTAGACGTGTCTCTGGAGGCAAGGGAAATAAAAGCAAAAATGAACTACTGGGACCTCATCAAGATAAAACTTCTGCGCAGCAAAGGAACAATCCACAAAACTCAAAGGCAGCCTACAGAATGGGAGAAGATATTTACAAATTAGATATCAGATAATGGGTTAGTATCCAAAATCTATAAAGAAATTATCAAACTCAACACCCAAGAAAACAAATAATGCAGTCAAGAAATGGTAGAAGACACGAATACTTTTCCAAAGAAGACATCCAGATGGCTAACAGACACATTAAAAGATTCTCAACATCACTCATCATCAGGGAAATACACATCAAAACCACAATGAGATACCACCTCACACCTGTCAGAAGGGCTAAAATTAACAACTCAGGAAACAACAGATATTGGCAAGGATGCAGAGAAAAAGGAACACTTTTGCACTGTTGGTGGGAATGCAAACTGGTGTAGCTGCTCTAGAAAACAGTATGGAGGTTCCTCAAAAAATAATAGATTTATCTAAAGTATACAAAAATGCTGACTCGAAGGGACACAGGCACCCCAATGTTTACAGCAGCACTATCAACAATAGCCAAATTATGGAAAGAGTTCAGATGTCCATTGACTGATGAATGGATACAGAAGATGTGCTACAGGAGACAGGTGTGCTGTTTCAAAGGGACACACGCATCCCCATGTTTATAGCAGCACTATCAACAATAGCCAAAGTATGGAAAGAGCCCAAATGTCCGTTGATGGATGAATGGATAAAGAAAATGTGGTATGTATGTATGTGTGTGTATATATATATATATATATATATATGTATATATATATATACACACACACATATATATATACATATATATATATATACACACATACACACACACACACACACACACACACACACACACACATACAATGGAGTATTACTCGGCAATCAAAAAGAATGAAATCTTGCCATTTGCAACTACATCGATGGAACTGGAGGGTATTATGCTAAGTGAAATTAGAGAAAGACAAAAATCATGATTTCACTCATATGAGAACTTTAAGAGACAAAACAGATGAACATAAGGAAAGGGAAACAAAAATAATATAAAAATAGGGAGGAGGAGGGGCGCCTGGGTGGCGCAGTCGGTTAAGTGTCCGACTTCAGCCAGGTCACGATCTCGCGGTCCGTGAGTTCGAGCCCCACGTCAGGCTCTGGGCTGATGGCTCAGAGCCTGGAGCCTGTTTCCGGTTCTGGTCTCCCTCCCTCTCTGCCCCTCCCCCGTTCATGCTCTGTCTCTCTCTGTCCCAAAAATAAATAAACGTTGAAAAAAAAAAAAAAAATAGGGAGGAGGACAAAACAGAAGAGACTCATAAATATGGAGAACAAACTGAGGGTTGCTGGAGGGGTTGTGGAAGGGGGATGGGCTAAATGGGTAAGGGGCACTAAGGAATCTACTCCTGAAATCATTGTTGCATTATATGCTAACTAATTTGGATGTAAATTTTAAAAAATAGGGGCGCCTGGGTGGCTCAGTCGGTTGAGCGCCTGACTTCAGCTCAGGTCATGATCTCACGGTTCGTGGGTTCGAGCCCCGAATTGGGCTCTGTGCTGACAGCTCAGAGCCTGGAGCCTGCTTCAGATTCTGTGTCTCCCTCTCTCTGCCCCTAACCTACTCGCATTCTGTCTCTCAATCAAAAATAAATAAAATTTTTTTTTAATTTTTAATAAAAAATAAAATTAAAAAAAAAGGAAGATGTGGTATGTATATACAATGGGATACTATTCAGCAATCAAAAAGAATGAAACCCTGCCATTTGAAACAATGTTGATGGAACCAGAGTGTAGTATGCTAAGCAAAATAAGTCAGAGAAAGACAAATATCATATAATTTCACTCATATGTGGAATTTAAGAAACAGAACAGATGAACATAGGGGAAGGGAAGGAAAAATAAGATTAAAAAAAAAAAGAGAGGGAAGCAAACAGTAAGAGACTCTTAACCACAGAGAACAAATTGAGGGTTGCTGGAGGGGAGCTGGATGGGGGGATGGGCTAGGTGGGTGATGGACATTAGGGAGGACACTTGTTGAGATGAGCACTGGGTATTATATGTAAGTGATGAATCACTGGGTTCTACTCCTGAAACCAATACTACACTGTATGCTAACAGACTTGAATTTAAATAAATAAATTTTAAAAAAAAGAAATGTTGGTAGAGATGTGGAACCCTCACACACTGCTGCTAGTAATGTAAAATGGCATAGCTGGTGTGGAAAACAGTTTGGCAATTTCTCAAAAAGTTAAACATGGAATTACTATTTGATCCAGCAATTCCAAGCTTAGGTACATACCCAAGGGAATTGAAAATAAGGATTCAAGGGGCACCTGGGTTAAGCATCCAACTTCAGCTCAGGTCATGATCTAGCAGTTCATGAGTTTGAGTCCCACATCTAGCTCTCTGCTGTCAGCGCAGAGCCTGCTTCAGATCCTCTGTCTCCCTCCCTCTCTCCCTGCCCCTCCCCAACTTGTGCACATGCATGTGTGCACTCTCTCTCTCGCTAACAAAAACAAACATTAAAAAAAAGAAAAGGACTCTTCCTGCACACTAAGTGTTCTTACACACCAATGTTCATACAGCAGCTTTATTCACAAGAGCCAAAAGATGCAAACAACCCAATTGTACATCAACAGATGAATGGATAAGAAAAGTCATATATACACATAAAATGGAATATTATTCAGTCATAAAAAGAAATGAAATTCTGAAATATGCTACAACACAAATGAACCTTGAAAACCTTATGCTATAAGTAACATAAGCCAGGAACAAAAGGACAAATACTGTATGATTCTATTTATATGAAGTTTCTGGAATAGTCCAATTCATGGAGACACAAAGTAAAATAAAGGGTTCCAAGAGATGTAGGGAGAGGTATAGACTTTCTGTTTGAGATGATCAAAAAGGTCTGGAAATAAAGAATAGTGATGATTATACAAAAATTATATGTATTTAATGACACTGAATTGTACACTTAAAATGAGTAAAATGTATTTTACCATAATAAAAATAATTTTTAAATATTGAGGTAAAGAATTGACCAATTAAAATAGATCATTACTAACACAGAAACCTGCTACAGCATCTGAGAAAGCAAATCAATAAAAACAATGAGTGCTCTGTGGGACAAACACAGTATCATTACTTATAGTCATATACCACTGTCTCATTAGAGCTTAAATATTTCAATATGTTCAATATGCGCCTGGGTGGCTCAGTCCATTGAGCATCCAACTTCGACTCAGGTCATGATCTCATGGTACAGAGCCCCACATCAGGCTCTGTGCAAACAGCTCAGAGCCTGGAGCCTGTTCTGGATTCTTTGTCTTCCTCCCTCTCTGCCCTCCCCTGCTCATGCTGTCTTTCTCTCTCTCTCTCTCTCTCTCAAAAATAAATAAACCATAAGAGACTCTTAAAAACTGAGAATAAACTGAGGGTTGATGGGGGGTGGGAGGGAGGGGGGGATGGGTGATGGGCATTGAGGAGGGCACCTGTTGGGATGAGCACTGGGTGTTGTATGGAAACCAATTTGACAATAAATTTCATATTAAAAAAATAAAAATAAACATTAAAAAATTGTTTAATATTTCAATGTTTAAATGTATCAAAAGATTTTATTTTCCAAAGGTTCCTTCCCTCAAACCATAATGCTTTTTAATCCCTTTCCCAGACCTAAAAGTAAAACAAAACCCCTCCTTCCTAGCTCTCCTCATGACAACAAAATGGTTGCAGCACTACCAGGTCATGTCATGTCTATAACATCCATTCACAGGGAAAGTGCCCTCTGCACAGACCAAATATGCATCAGGTTCTATCACTCTCACAGCATTGCCTCTGTTCCAAAGATGAGCCTTCCTATAGAGCCCCACCTTGACCATGAGTCAGAAAGTTCTTTCAGCAGGACTGAATCTATCATAAAGGCACTGAATCTCACTCCAAAAAAGAGAGAAGCCACTTTAGTTCTTCACACAGTTGATCACCCAATTTCCCTTGAACAAGTTCAATTCAGTTCTAGCTTGCAAGTGTATAGCTGGGGAAAGAAACAGAACAACAATGAATGGCTAACCAGTAAGAGAAAGAAAAGGATAATACTCAAAGTATCTACCAAGAAAAGGAATGTACAGAGATACAAAAAAATTAAATACATATTTCAAGTCATTGATAGTGAGTCAGAGTCCCACATATCACCCCAAATTCCCTAAGAGCATCACAATCAGATGAGAAAAGGAGCAAACAAGAGAATCACTAAGTGGAATTAGGGATTTCAGTGAGGAAGTAAACAAGTATCACTGTATTAGCATCATAATCATTTGTTTCTATTAATAATATCAAATAGTCAGAAAGTTCAGTTAAATAACTGATGCCCAAGAAGTTGAACTGGCAATAGGGAACACTTTATTTTTGCAATGCTTAAAGATTTATTCCTTTCAAGCATGTATCAATTTTAAATTTTTGAAAAACGCAAATCTGTGGAGGAAATAATGTCCTAAGCTGACAAGGGTACAGAGAAATAAGAACCCTCACTGTCCTGGCAATAGTTACTTTCAAGCAACCAACTGTTTAGAAGTAGGAGGCTAGGTAAATTATAGCATATCCATATTATGGAACAGCAGTCATTAAAACAATGAACATGCCAGACATAAGAAAAGGTTCATAGCATAATAGATTTAAAACAAAAGATTATAGGACAATATATACAGTATGGCCTTAAATTTATTTAAAAATGTCTACTTAAATGTGTTTATAGAAAAAGACTAGAAAGATATACTAATATGTTGAGAGGGTTATGTGTGGGTACCAAAAGTAAGATATCATCCTTATTTTCTTTTTGTGTGTATTTTTCTATATTTACTGACATTTCTCTAATGAACATACATATATAACGTACTCAAAAGGAAAATTATTACACAGAAAAAGAGAAAGCTTAAATGTATTCCACATACTGAATTCACAATACAGGGAAGAATACATTACATTTCAGAAAAAATTCCAACAACAACAACAAAAAAAAAAGACAAAATCTTTTCTTGGTGCTTTTAAAGGTTTAACCTTGAGTTCTCTGGAAAAGTCACTCATCCAAAACACAGCTTCCCCAAAGATGTCAAATGAAAGAAGAATTGTTGGGGTAATTTCAAACTACACCCAATTACCTGCTACAAGACTTCTGAATCATTGTTGTGATAACTGTGAAATTCTAGGTGAAATGGATTCATACTGGAATTCTAAGGCTGCCACCCAAAGTCAGTCATTTGAACTCAGCAGTAAACCTTCTTAACAGGCTCAAGAAATAGAAAGGCTAAGAGGGGAAAAAAGTGTATTCATGATGGCACAAAATTCTAACAACTAAATATTATCAGATTTATAGCTTGACTTTTAAAATACTATCAGGATGTATAGGGGCACTTGTACCTCGATGTTTATAGCAGCACTCTCAACAATAGCCAAATTATGGAAAGAGCCTAAATGTCCATCAACTAATGAATGGATAAAGAAATTGTGGTTTATATACACAATGGAGTGCTACGTGGCAATGAGAAAGAATGAAATATGGCCCTTTGTAGCAACGTGGATGGAACTGGAGAGTGTAATGCTAAGTGAAATAAGCCATACAGAGAAAGACAGATACCATATGTTTTCACTCTTATGTGGATCCTGAGAAACTTAACAGAAACCTATGGGGGAGGGGAAGGAAAAAAAAAAAGAAAAAAAGAGGTTAGAGTGGGAGAGAGAGCCAAAGCATAAGAGACTCTTAAAAACTGAGAACAAACTGAGGGTTGGTGGGGGGTGGGAGGGAGGGGAGGGTGGGTGTGAGTATTGAGGAGGGCACCTTTTGGGATGAGCACTGGGTGTTGTATAGAAACCAATTTGACAATCAATTTCATATATTGAAAAAATATTAAAAAATAAAAATAAAAAAATTAAAAAAAAATACTATCAGGATTGGGAATGCAAGCTGGTGCAGACACTCTGGAAAACAGTATGGAGGTTCCTCAAAAAACTAAAAATAGAACTACCCTAAGACCCAGCAATTGCACTACCAGGTGTTTATCCAAGGGATACAGGTGTGCTGTTTCGAAGGGACACATGCACCCCAATGTTTATAGCAGCACTATCAACAACAGCCAAAGTATGGAAAGAGCCCAAATGTCCATCGATGGATGAATGGATAAAGATGATATGGTATACACACACACACACACACACACACACACACACACACACACTGGAGTTTTACTCAGCAATCAAAAAGAATGAAATCTTGCCATTTGCAACTATGTGGATGGAACTGGAAGGTATTATGCTAAGTGAAATTAGTCAGAGAAAGACAAATATCATATGATTTCACTCATATGAGGTCTTTAAGAGACAAAACTGATGAACATAAGGGAAGGGAAACAAAAATAATATAAAAACAGGGAGGGGGACAAAACAGAAGAGACTCATAAATATGGAGAACAAACTGAGGGTTACTGGAGGGACTGTGGGAAGGGGGATGGGCTAAATAGGTAAGGGGCACTAAGGAATCTAATCCTGAAATCATTGTTGCACTATACGCTAACTAATTTGGATGTAAATTATTTTTAAAAAAAGAATATTAAGAGAGGAAAGAAATTATTTTTCATTAAGGTTTAGTTTTATATAAACAATCTTGGACATACTGTTATAGAACTAAGGAGAAGGCTTCTGTAGAGGTAAAACACCCTGAAGGTCACTTGATCAGTGAAAGGTAATGATTCATAGCATTTGACTTAAAACATAGCACTACTTAAAACATAGCTCCTTTTGGCATATATTTTCTTAACTATTATTTAATAAAACTAAAAGTTTTTACTGGGAAAAAAATAAAATACTATAAGGATTAACAAAGCAAAATAAAATTCTTCACTAGATTGGAATCCTAATTAAGCATTTATTGATCACTCACTATTTGCTAGGTCCTGGGGTTACAAACATGAAGATAAAGTTCCTTGTCCTAGAGAAGCTTAATTCCCCAAGGCAAAGAGATGTAATTAAGCATCTAAAGGGATAAGTTCCATACCAAAGGTTGGTACCAACTGCTGTAGGAGCAAGCAACAGTGCTTATTTATATCCAGCAGAGCTGGGAAGGCATCAAAGGGATGACATTTGAGCTTTTTAAGTTGGCATTTCCCAGGCAGAGAAAGATAATCATTGCATTCCTGTCATAGTATAAGAATCTAAGCAAAGTGACAAAGGTAGGACAGTTATAAACCTGTCTGGAAAAAGGATGAGTTGTCCAGCATATCTAGAGTATAGGGAATGTGAAGAGAATGTCAAAAACAAAACTCAAGAAAAGTTTGGGGCCACCCTTCCTCCTGTACATAAAATGTACATGAAATTTCATACAGAAGATGAAAATGGACTTAACATCTTCCTAGTGCTATAATTTCTTTGTTCTCCACACTTAAATATAAGGCCACACAGACCTCTTTAGCAACATCTTTCCCCCTTGGTTATGGACCACAATCTGGCTATGAGCCCACCCTAATCCCAAACACGAATAGGTTCACAAAAGTGGCACAGCTGGCAATTTCATAAAATGTCAATAAGTCATTCCGATTATTTGTGTTCAAAATAGCAAAATATATTTGTCTATAAACTAGACATTTCCCACTAGATAACACTTTTTTCTGATTCTGTTCAACCCTTTTACCAACCACTTGGAAAAAGAAAACAAATTTGTCAATTGGGTAGATAAAGGTTCAAAAAAAAAAATAATATGTGACATTGAAAATTCAAGCTTCAAAAAGACCTGACAGGCTGTACTGCTGAGCCAAATATGTTTAGCCCCCTACCAACTTAGGACCAATAGGGGCAAATCAAATATGCTCCCCTTTGATGAAATGTAATGGAAATAAATATAAAATCTTTTTTAAATAAAACTAATAATTTTACATTTATATTTATTATCAATCGTACAAGTTCAGGATGGAAGAGACTTGACTTCAGTTCATGTAAAATAAAATCTAGGGTTTAACTGCTGTAACTTCAGTATGAGTAATTAGTGTGAGATGGTAGCTCAAAAGTCCAAAAATCAAGCTTTAAAACCTTCTACATGCCTGGCACTGAGTTATATCTGCCAAGAATACAAAGATAAATTTGGCACAATCCCTACTTTTAAGAGTTTATAGCCTAAAGCAGTGGTTTTTTTTAACCATGGGTCACAAGATCCATTGAGTGAGCTGCCACCAATACTTCTCACTTAACAGAAAATATCAGAGTACACTGTACAAAGTACACAGTACTATATCATAAAACTTTTAACTTTTTCATATATATGTATACAAGTCTATGTATGTGTAGATACACAAGAGACAGCAATTTTGTTTTTAATGTTTATTTATTTTTGAGAGAGAGACAGAGCATAAGTGCGGGGACAGAGAGGGAGACAGAATCCAAAGCAGGCTCCAGACTCAAAGCTGTCAGCACAGAGCCCGATGTGGGGCTCAAACCCACGAGCAGCAAGATCATTACCTGAACTGAAGTCTGATACTTAGCCGAACCTACAGCCACCCAGGCACCCCAGAGATAGCAACTTTAAATGTACTTCTTATTGTAGGGCATAGTAAAAAATTGGAAACACATTAGTCTAGTGGAAGAGGACAAAATAAATATACCACTATAAGGTACGAAGTTTTATGAACTTAAAAAAACAAAATCTATCTAATTGGAGAAAGAGAGGGTCAAGGGTCTAAAAAGATTTACAAAGATAACAATATATGAAAGGAGCTTAGCTAGGCAGGAGAAACTTTGAGAGATGGAGGAGGTAAAAGACCCCACATAAAAAGAATAATATGAATGAGACATGATGCAGTAAATAACAAGTACTTAATGGGTGACAAATAGTCCTGGCACATGACAGCACTAGTATAATTAAGTCGAGATTGAAAGACTCGGTGAAAGTTCAGTTCCACTAAGTTATAAAGTACCAGTAGGTCAGCAGATGAGGCTGAAAAGCAAATTTGAGCCATAACATGAAAGTGCTAGGCATGTGGTAAACACTTAATCACTTAATGAATGTCAGCTATTCCAACTAGACTTACTTAGTTCTAGAGCCTGAAACCCATGTATCTCTAAAATGCCTTACAATTCTAAAATGTTATAAACTACTGAAGGGCTATGATGCAAATTATTTAAATATAGGCACAGAACACAGACTTCTAAGAAATTATAGGGAGTCTATTCAGTAAGGAAGAATGTTCGAATTACAGATCTCTAAACAATAAAATAGGGCTGTCCCAAAAAGTGGTTAGGGCTTTTCACTAGATGAATCTGAATAAAGGCCAAATGCACATCTATCTGAGGTATGTTACTAAGTCTATAATACAAAGTTCTGCATTCATTATACACTAATTCTTCCATCAGTTTTGGTTCTCACTCACCAGTGAGTAAGAGCTCATGAATGAGTTTCGAAGAGAGAAGGAGAAACAGATGGAAGCAGGAGGCTGCGATTTTATTCCACTGCAGAAAAGTAGGAAAACAGGAAGCTTCTGAATGACATTTCCCAACATAGTAATTATTTCTACTAGAGTATCCTACTGTGTGATATAGCAAATTAACTGCAAGTACCTGGACCACAGCTAAAATAATATGGCAATGTATTTTTGAAGACTTTTTTAAGTTCCTTGAGGCTTTATGTGAAAAAAAAATCTTGCTTTTCCATACAAAATGTGTCAAAAGGGGTTATGCAAGAGTCGAGAGCAAAATCATAAACAGGTTTGTTCATTAGAGTAAAAGCATAATGTTAGAATTAAAACCCTAATATAGCATATCCAATAATGCTTACACACTGGGAATAATTTCAGATCATTCTTATCATCAAGAATAAAGACACAGATTTCAAAAGAAAGATTCAAAATACAAACTATTAAAAATTAAAATTAGCACCAATGTAAAAACATGATATGAATATATATAAAGTACTTTCAACCTCAAACCTCAATGACCATTATCTTGAGACTGTTATGTTTCCAAATATGTCTAAAATTGCTAAACAGAAAAAGGTGTCATGTTTACAACTTAGTTTAATGTTTCTAAAGCACATTCTCTTTTAACACTGCATGATAATTTTTGTTTAATGTTTACTTATTTTTGCGACAGAGAGAGACAGAGCATGAGCAGGGGAGTTGGCTGAGAAAGGGGAGACACAGAATCCGAAGCAGGCTCCATGCTCTAAGCTGTCAGCACAGAGCCCGAGGCAGGGCTCGAACTCATCAACCGCGAGATCATGACCTGAGCCGAAGTCAGACACTCAACCCGCTGAGCCACACAGGCACCCCTTAACACTGCATGATAAAATGAACTGTAATATTTGAATAGACTACAGAATATTGTTGCATAGTGACTTTTCTATTAAGCGGTAGGGCACCTGGGTGGCTCAGTCGGTTAAGCATCTGACTTCAGCTCATGTCATGATCTCATGGTCTGTGAGTTCAAGCCCCACATCAGGCTCTATGCTGACAGCTCGGAGCCTGGAGCCTACTTCCAATTCTGTGTCTCCCTCTCTCTCTCTGCCCCTCCCTTGCTTGCACTCTGTCTCTCTCAAAAATAAATAAAGCATTTAAAAAAAATGTATTTTTTAAATGTTGGGGCACCTGGGTGGCTCAGTCAGTTAAGTGTCTGACTTCAGCTCAGGTCATTATCTCACAGTCTGTGGGTTCAAGCCCCGCATCGGGCTCTGTGCTAACAGATCAGAGCCTGGAGCCTGCTTTGGATTCTGTGTCTCCCTCTCTCTCTGCCCCTCCCCCGTGTGTGTGTGTGTGTGTGTGTGTGTGTGTGTGTGCGTGCGCTCTCTCTCTCTCTCAAAAATAAACATTAAAACAAAATGTTGACAATTTCCTGTTGGCTATTTCCTGTTTGCTTTACAGAATTACAGATCAAAACAAAGACCTCTTGGGGCACCTGCATGGCTCAGTCAGTTAAGTGTCCGACTTCAGCTCAGGTCATGATCTCGCGGTCTGTGAGTTCGAGGCCCACATCGGGCTCTGTGCTGACAGCTCAGAGCCTGGAGCCTGTTTCAGATTTTGTGTCTCCCTCTCTTTCTGACCCTCCCCCGTTCATACTCTGTCTCTCTCTCTCAAAAATAAACAAACATTAAAAAATTAAAAAAAAAAAACAAAGACCTCTTGGTTTGAAAAGGCACTCAATAAATATTTGCCAAACTCAACTTCTTTCCTCTCAGCTAATAGTGTCTTTAAAAAAGCGAATATATCCTTCAGAGCTCTTTAAAAACGTGCCTTCTGACTTGTCATGTCCTAAATGTGTATTCATTACCAGTGCAAATCTTTACAATTAGAAGCAGAACAATAAATACTATATAGTCTTTTTTTTTTAATGTTTATTTATTTTTGAGAGAGAGAGAGAGAGACAGAGTGCAAGCAGGGGAGGGGCAGAGAGAGGGAGACACAGAATCTGAAGCAGGCTCCAGGCTCTGAGCTGTCAGCACAGAGCCCGACATGGGCTCCAATCCACGAACTGTGAGATCATGACCTGAGCCAAAGTCAGACACTTAACCGACTGAGCCACTCAGGCACCACAAGAATGCCTTATCTTTTGAGCCACAGATATACGCTACTGACAAAGTCCTTTCAGAAGCAACATGATGTAATAAAAGAAGCTGTGGCTTAGACTCCCAAAGTTCTACGTTCAAATCTCAACTCAGCACTAACTGACTTAAATTCCCTAGATCAGTCCCTAACTCCTCTCAGCTAGTTTCTTTCCCACCTGTTTCAAAAAGAGGGGAGAGGACATATTATGGTGTAAGGCTCAAGTAGAATCATAATGTGGAAGCTCCGTGTAAACACTAAACCCCAATCATAAAACATCAAGCACATCCTCATTTTTTAAAACAAAATAAAGTCCTGGGTATATGATATATTCTCTATCCCTAGTAGATGCCTTTACCTCTGAGAGGTATGGGGCCCTTACAGAGGTTTCAAACACTGGGATTCCCTCATGGAACAAGTAACTAAAAAGCCCACTGCCTTTGCACTATTTCACTGAACTGTAGCCTATTTTAGCCTATTTACCAACAGATTTAGTGAAATTTTGTGATCACTGGTTCTTTCCAATCTGGTTTCATCAACCTATTCCTTCTCCGCCTTCAGATGCCTCTGCACCACAGGATCTTTACAAGGTAAATTTCTTTTAAGGACCCAGGGCTTTTTTTAAAAAGTGTTTTTTTGTTCTATCTGGGAAAAATCAAGCAAAAGGAAATCTGGTAAAAATAAGGCAGAAAATATGAATTACTTTTTATACAAGATAAAAATAAATATAACATTACAAAACTAAAATATCAGGTATTCTGGTTGGTGATGAGGAAAAACTGTTATGGTTTATTTACTAAGTGTGGATTAGGAAATAAACAACAAATGCCCTGAGTTATTAAAAAAAAAAATTACCTTATGACAGCAGAATAAACAAGATAATGACCTGAGGCAAGCTTCCAGCCCTAAGATGACAAACTAGTACATATGTATTCAAACTTTTGCTGCTATTCTATTTTAGAAGTTAATTATAAACATTCTTGTTTTGTTATCAGTGTTTGCTGCTGCTGCTGTCAGAGGATGAGAAAAGTATTTTCTTGATCTTTGGTTTCTATATTGGGTAGTTTGGGTGCCACCAACATGGGAAAAGACAACTATTTCACAAAAATAGGTGGATTGTTCTCACCTAATGCATTTTAGAAGAGGAAGCTTCTTGGAAATGTAAAATAAAGAATGGAAAGATACAGGGCTTTCTAAGCATTCATGGCAACAGAAAGGAAAACAGAATCTCAGAGGGAAAGAGACATAAAGAGTCAAAACATGGCTAACGGGTTCAGTAAAAAACAGCCCTTCAATACTAAAGAAGGATAGCAAAAAAGCCAAGTGTATCACAAAATATTGCCCATTGCCAAGAAGAAAAATAAGGAGAATATTCAATTGTTGAAGGGCAAAAAAGGACTAACCACCTCTGAGATCCAGTTTCTTCATCTGTATGATGAAGATAACATTAGAACGGCTCTGGGACTCTATATGGTATAACATTAAGTAAGAATCCCTAGCAACACGGTGACTGACCGAAGACTAAACCTCAAAAAAGAACAGTTTTCTCCTCTTCCTCTAAAGTCAACCACAGAATATTACAATGAATAGAAGCTCATTTATCACCTAGTTCTAGGTGAATAAATCGAATAATTTGAAAATGTTGTAACCTGTATAGAATTCCTGTATTAAAAAAAAAAAAAAAGCTAAAGTAAAATGTTTCTACAGAATCTCAAACACCTTACCAATGTCAAATACAGATGAATAGCTGCAATGGAAAAAAAATCCTTTGCAATGCTGCAACAGGGGACTTTTCCCCTCACTAACATCCAAGCAGTTTCTCCAAATTGGTAGGGAGTAGGTACAAGTTTTCCCTCCTTGCTGTAAGGATTATGGATTAGCAAAGCAAGCAGAGATAGAAACCTATGCTCCAAGTTGGTCATAAAAATCAAAGCTGAAACTCAAAATACTACCTCCTAGGAATAATGATAATAGATTTTCAAACTAGCAATTAAATAATGCAGCTAACACACTATTTTTGATTGACTATTTTTCTTATTGTAAGTATAACATTTAAGCTACTTTATAGGCTGAACCGGATTTTACTAAATAAAAAGCCTAAGAGTGTATCCTAACGTGCTTACGGAAAGAGATGTACCCTGAGTTTTGAACAATTTCTACAAGAACTTTCAGACCATAACTGAGGAAGGGACAGTAGAACAAAGCTGTGAAAGAAAGTAGGAAAAGAGATGCCTTGTTTGGCAGGAAAAGCATCTAAAGTACGCTAAATCACAACTGTTAATGTCTTCAGAATAACAACATCTCTCATTTACAAAGCATTTAGGTCCTTCCCTGTGCCCAATGCTGTGTCCTCTCCACAGGAAATAACCATTTTTCTAAAGCTAAACCCACAGTCCTAAGAATGCAAGAATTTCATTCCATCTTCCTGATTAAATCACACACCAAATCCTAGTGCCTGGAGATTCACATATGCCTATCTTGATTATCCTGCACTATGTCCTTCTAAAAACTAACACATCAGAGGAAATACCTGGTATTATTATTACTCTGAGTACTACAGGGAAAAGAAGAAATTAACATTTATTCAGCATCTGGTATGCTTTCATTTGATTTTCACAACCCTGTAGGTAAATATTATCCCCAATTTACACATTAAGAAAATGATGTTAACTTGCCCACAACACCAGTAAAGAGAAGCCAGGACTCAGAAATCTGCTAACTCTCCTACTCAAGGATTCTTTCCCAGAAGGAATTGTCACTTAGGTGCCACTTTCACATCAATTATTTGTTATTCTAGTTCAGCAGTTCTGAAAGCAAGTTATGGAGAAGATAAACCATCAACTCTTCATTTCATGGAATATATATATATATATATATATATATATATATATATATATATAGTATTTAGAGAACTAAGACAAAAGGTAAAATGTCCCCAGAGGCGAATCCCGGCTCTTTGCATCATTTCCCAATTCCTTCTCAACACAGACTCAAGCACTAGGGCTTCTTTTATCGCTTCCATCCTAGCATACTATCATGCCATTGTAGCACAGCTAATTAAAAACTTTAGAAAGTTACCTTTCAAAACAGGATTTTATACCAACATAGAAGATCTCTCTGCAGGTCCTTAAATTTCAATAAATTGAATTTTCACATAACTTGCCTGATTGTATTCCTAAATGTTTGTTACTACTGCCAGTTTAAAAAGTTATTTCGCTCCCATAAGAGACTCTTAAAAACTGAAAATAAACTGAGAGTTGATGGGGGGTGGGAGGGAGGGGAGGGTGGGTGATAGGCATTTGAGGAGGGCACCTGTTGGGATGAGCACTGGGTGTTGTATGGAAACCAATTTGACAATAAATTTCTTATTAAAAATTTTTTTAAGTTATTTCGTAGTGAATTGTGAGTTAAATCTTGATTGAACTGAGGTGAAAAAAAACATGAGAAATAAAAATCTATGTTTAGAGAGATTTCCCCATCCATAGTTTTCCATTACAAGTTGGGAGGTAGGGGAACCTGTACACTCAACCTTTTAAATCTGTTTTTAACCCAATAAGATGGCACAGGACTTACAATAATGCATTGTGGCTGAGCTCTATCATGTTATTGCCACAAAACACTAGCATTATTAAAAGGAAAACTAACATTCAACCCTTTGTATTATTAAATATTCATTCTTTTTAAAGAAGTTTAATGTTACAAGAATCATTTAGCTTCTGGAGTTTAACACTTGTAAGATAAAAAGAGGATTCTAAGATGAATAACAGTCTCACCTGAAAACAGGTTTGTTGGTGTTTTTGTTTTTAACGACACCGTACTATATACACACTAAACGTAACATTGAGACATGTCCAAAAACACTTCCCAGTGTAAAGTAATTATTTCTAATACTGAATGCAGAACAAATTAAAACAGACCAAACACTTGCAGTCAAATGTCTACAAAATTTTGAACTGGAAAAATGATGTCAACGTTTTTTATCCATTTGAAAGGTTCCAGTCCAAAAAATAAACAGTCATCGGGCTCAGCAACTCAGATGCAGAAACTCGCTAAAACTGAGATTGGGTGCGCAGAAAACAAGACTCTCCGGATTTGGCTTCTTGGGTAAAACTGCCCTGTACCCCACACCAGAAACCTCACGCAGCCACAGGGGCCCAGCCCACCGTGCCCGCCCCTCCCGCCCGCCGCACCTGCCGAGGCCGCACCGCCAGCGCCCCCTGCCGCCCTCCCCACTCCCGGAGGCCCGCTCCCACCCCAGCGCCACACGCCCCGCCGCCCCCGCCGCCCCCGCCGCGCCCGCCCCGCGCCGAGGCCGCGCAGCCTGCGGGCAGGGGCGGGAGCGCGCGGGCGCGAATCGAGGCGGGGCCGCTACGGGGCCCAGAGCAAGGGCGCGTCCCTGGGACCCCTGCTGTGGCCAGGCCGGAGCCTCACCTACCTACGCCGTATTTCTCCTCCTCCGTGGGGGTCCACATGGCCGGGCCGGGCGCGGCCCCGCGGGCGCGGCGGCCGGGCGACAGCGCGGCGGGGACGGCCGCGGGCCCGGCTGTGGCGCACCGCAAGCCGAAGCGGGGGCGGTCAGGCGGCGCGGGGCAGTGGGCGGCGCATCCCTCACAGGCCGTCCGGGATGCCGCCGCCGCCACGTCCGAACCGCGAGGCTCCCGCGAGCGGCCCAGCAGTCCCGGGAGGCGCGGGCGAGGTCTCTCCACCTGTCCGTCGCCGCTGCTCCCGCGCCGCCGCTCGGTCCCTCACAGCTCCGCTGTTCTGCTCCCGGCGCCGCCGCGGTTCGGCTCGCCTCAGCGGGCTCGCAGGACGGCCGCGCATGCGCCACTCCCGGCGCGCGGGGGCTCGCGCTGCCCGGGCTCGCGCCCCCCGAGCCCGCGCGCGAGCTCACGCGCCGCCGCCGCGCGCCAGCGGAGGGAAATCCGCGAGAGGCGATTGGACGGCCC
The DNA here is from genome assembly GCF_018350155.1 of Leopardus geoffroyi. Taxonomy (NCBI): domain Eukaryota; kingdom Metazoa; phylum Chordata; class Mammalia; order Carnivora; family Felidae; genus Leopardus; species Leopardus geoffroyi. The sequence continues at coordinate 19,610,899 of NC_059331.1, read as the reverse complement.
AGCGGGGGTCAGACCTAGCTCCTCCGTGGACCCCCGCCCTCGGCGGTAGCAAGTGATGGTAGAGGCGGGCTGGGCAGGTGGGAGGCCCTAGGCCGCTAGAGTCTTGCGCGTCCGGTGCTTCCTGCCTGGCACAGCGAGATTGCCGCGGGACTCTGTCCGAGAGGGAGGATCGAGAAGGGAGGAGGGAAGGATACTGTTTTCAGACCCATCCCAGTGTCGCCCACAGTGTGGACACTGCCCATCCCGGAAAGGTCCTGGGAGCCACCCTGAGTATCGCCGGACCCGAAAGGTGGGGTCGCCGCGGGAGAACAAGGTGGGGCACTGTTGCCCCTCGCTCTTCGTCTCTGGGATGCCTTCTAGGCCGAAGCCCTACCGCCTCCTTGGTGCTTGTTTCGCTGAGTTGTCCTATGCGGTAAATTCTTGGAGTGTGAACAGAGTAGCCTTCTTAGTAAGGAAACCCTTCCTTGTTAGGATCTGGGATCCTGCCCTGGGCACCGCCTCTGCCCCTCCTAGGTCTCTGCCTTATAGGCTATTCGGACTTTTGGCTCAGTCCCAAAACTTTCCTCCTTTGTTTCCTTCCCCCCCCCCCCCAAAAAAAAAAAAAATCTGTTCCCTCTTACTTCTGCAAATATCACCTTGTGACCCTAGGTCAACCATTCTCCAAAGATCAGAATAATCCTGGCAACTGCAGGACTTCTTTAACCTGCATCTGGACCACGTTGTGGTCCCAGCCCTAATCCCAGCATATTTATCCATCTCTGTCACCAGCATCTGTCACCAGACAAAACCCTGGTGTCACTCCTCACTTGACTGAACATCCTTGAACACTCTTCCAAGCCCAGATCAGTGCATCACTTCCAGGAAAGCTTCCCAGATCCTGCAGCTAGCAGACTGGATCCTCCCCTTCTTTTGCCTAGGATTCCAGCTGTGTGCATTTGTGCCTTATTTCTCCCATTAAGACTGCTCCCAAAAGGCAAGCTCCAGGCTAAAGTCACTCTCAGCACCTACCTAACACCTGATGTGCACCTGTTGAGTAGGAAGCAAGACTAGTACAAGAATATCTTGGTAATCAACAGATCTTATTGGTTCTTTCTTCATAATGCCCTTTATGATTACTCATTCCAGGCCTGACTAAGCTCACCTGGATTATTGCCACAGATCCCCAAATCCTGACCTATAGACTCACTCCTTCCACCAATGAAGGCTGCACACTCCTGTATTAGGAAAATATTCTGTAAATGATTGAGTTTCTCAAGAGCTAGATACACTGAGGGGTTGGGGGAGTCCAAGAACATAATAAAGGAGTTATCTTTATTTGTGTAGCTAAGTGTTCCCAGAAGACCCCTGCCCAATGACCACCCTGGAATGTCACCATGTAATGAAGCCCACATTCCCAAAAAGGGAGCTATCTAGCAAGTGGGCCAAGTTATACAGACCTTCTGAACGAACAAACTTAAAGCTCTTATTTCATCTCCTAGTTCCACTCCATTGGCTGATGTACATGATCACAGTCTCAGAGCCCAATGACTGGTTTTCCCAAAGTTTACTCTCTTGTTCCCAGTCTGGATTCATCTTAGATGACAGCTTCCCCAGACAAAGACACTCCCAATCAACAACTGCACACCTCAGCTCAGGGATGGGAATGCATGAATCCCAACTGGTAAAGGGAAAAGAAAACGGGCCAAGGTGAGAAGGGGGCATCTGATAAATCTCAGACTCCCACAGTCTTGCTCTTTGTACTAAATTTAGATTGTTTTCTTGAAGCAAAAGAGCACGTCATGGAGAATCAGGCTTCAGCAGAGATATACACCTGCTCTCATATACCCACAGCATCTGTTCTGAGCCCTTCTTCATGCTGTCAGTCCACTCTCACTGCACCCCCCCACACACACACACCCCTCCCAACATGTGAGCCAACCTTCAACTTGCCTCTGAAAATCAGGACCCTTGGCACCCTGCCTTCCCCTCCTCTCCATCCACTTCTTTATGTTTTCACCACCACCCAGCTTCACTGCCTGCTCCTTCTTAGGATCCCCAGAACTCACCGCCCCATTGTTGCTCTCTGCCCTCCATTTTCACCCAGTTCTGTTCCATAGGCTCCTTCTGTGGTACCAACAACATCTGCCCTGTTGGTACCCTCAGCTTCCATTCCTTCTTTCTTCCTCCTCTAGATGACTGTGAAGAATAATCAACCACTCCAAATCCCTTTATTTTAATGCAATTCATTTGACTCTCAGATGATCTGGTTTCTGACCCTGTCACCTCCAGAAACTGCTCTCCCAGAAGTCCCCAGGGATGTCCCAACTCTAGATACAAGCAGCTACTCTTCCCTGGCTCTGGCTGGGCCTTTGCATACAGTATCACTCAACCCATGTATTCTCCTCTCTTGAAACTCATGGATCCTCCTCACCCTCCAAGGGCTGTTCTTCCCTTAAACTTCCCAACAGCCCTTGGCAAAAGGAGATTTTGCTCTCCCATGAGGGCCTTTCCTGTAGCACCTACTCACCCCACTTTCCTCCAAGAGATCAGATGGGTCTGCCTTGCACATGGACAAACATCTGTTTCCTTTTTAAGTGGCAAAGATTGCTCTGTTTATTTTTACCCCACACAGAGACTATCATAATGCCTACCATCAAACAGGAATTCAACATATACTCTTGGGTGAATGATCTACCTGTATGTTATCTGAGATCATAATGCAATAGGTTGGAAAAGAAAACTGAGAAATTTATTTCAGCAAGTCACAAATCTCCCAATTGAGAAACTTGAGTCAAAAAGAGTAAATTTCCTTGATATAGGCACATTTCCTTGATATAGGCTTTAATTAAAAATTCATTGATGGGACACCTGGGTGGCTCAGCTGGTTGAGCGTCTGACTCCTAATTTCGGCCTAGGTCATGATTCCAGGGTCATGGGATCAAGCCCTGTGTTGGGCTCTAGGCTGAACATGGAGACTGCTTAAGATTCTCTCTCTCTCTCTCTCTCTCTCTCTCTCTCTCTCTCTCTCTCTCTCTCTCTCCCCCCCCCCGTCCCTCTCCTTTGCACTCTCTCTCTCTCTCTCCCTCTGTCCCTCTCCCTTGCGCGCTCTCTCTCTCTGTCGCTATCTCTAAAATTTAAAAAAAAAAATCAGGGCGCCTGGATGGTCAGTTGAGCGTCCGACTTCGGCTTAGGTCATGATCTCGCGATTTGTGCATTCGAGCCCCGTGTCAGGCTGTGCTGACAGCTCGGAGCCTAGAGCCTGCTTCAGATTCTGTCTCCCCTTCTCTCTGCCCCTCCCATGCTCATGCTCATGCTCTGTCTCTCTCTGTCTCTCAATAATAAATAAACATTTAAGAAAATTAAATTTAAAAAATTCATTGAGACATCTTATTGAGTAGCTATGTAAAATATAAACATGGTTTGCTGTTTAAGAAACAAGTGTGCAGGGGCACCCGGGTGGCTCAGTCGGTTGGGCGGCCGACTTCGGCTCAGGTCAAGATCTCGCGGTCTGTGAGTTCGAGCCCCACGTCAGGCTCTGTGCTGACTGCTCAGAGCCTGGAGCCTGTTTCAGATTCTGTGTCTCCCTCTCTCTGACCCTCCCCCATTCATGCTTTGTCTCTCTCTGTCTCAAAAATAAATAAATGTTAAAAAATTTAAAAAAAAAAAAAAGAAAGAAACAAGTGTGCAAACAGTTTGACTTAACATGTCACTATTACTTTTGGATTGAACTCATTACCTCAGATGATAAATTGCAACTTGCTGACTAAAGAAGGAATCAAGTCTTCAACAGGAAGTTCTTCAAGATTGGTGGCTATTACAACGTGGATGGAACTGGAGAGTGTGATGCTAAGTGAAATAAGCCATACGGAGAAAGACAGATACCATATGGTTTCACTCTTCTGTGGATCCTGAGAAACTTAACAGAAACCCATGGGGGAGGGGAAGGAAAAAAAAAAGAGGTTAGAGTGGGAGAGAGCCAAAGCATAAGAGACTGTTAAAAACTGAGAACAAACTGAGGGTTGATGGGGGGTGGGCGGGAGGGGAGGGTGGGTGATGGGTATTGAGGAGGGCACCTTTTGGGATGAGCACTGGGTGTTGTATGGAAACCAATTTGACAATAAATTTCATATATTAAAAAAATAAATAAATAAAGTAATGAAGGAAGGCATCCTGGAAGAGATGGGACTTGAGCTGGTCTATGAAGTGTTTCTAGATGGTAAGGAATTATATAGATAAGGAATTATATAGATAACAGTAAGGAGTGTTTGAAAAAAAATGACTAATAAAGTCTTAAAACCTGTAAAAAAAAAAAAAAAAGATTGGTGGCTATTAAAAATAGCCCATAACCAAACATTTTGTATATAACATACAAGAAATGCAGACAGCATCATCTTTTTCACTTAAATAGAACTTAAGTTAATCAATTTTTTAACATAAGCAAACATCATAATGATAAATCCCCCCATCAATTTCGGACAACGAGACTGGCACTCTTCTACAAAGCTCAATGAGCTACACTTCACATCTTCTCCCCTTTTTTTTTCTGTTGCCTGGAGAATCAGATACCAGTATTTAAGGAGCCAGCCAGTCTGATGACTCAGCTCATAAAACAATGTGTGGCCACAAAGATGATGTTTATCCAGGAGCATCCTGAAGGCTCTTGCTACTGAAGTCAGTGAGCAGTAGGCAAGTAGTACACGATGCTCAGTCTCCCAAGAGTTTCTGGCCATGGTGCAAGAGCAGCATTCGCTTCCTTCTCTCATGGTTGATCTCATCGGATACTCTGTCCAAGCAGAATGGTGGGAAATTTTCAGAGAAATGCAGTGGTAATAGAGGCAAATTTAAGCAGAGTACAGATGATGGTGGCAAATCTAAGCAAAATACGGGTGATGGTAGACTTAGCTCTGCCTTCTCTTGATCACGCAGTGCTTGCAACTAGGACTTATGCACATAAACAGCCCAGGGGCAGGTGGATAGGAGGCTCAGAAACATTTGTTTCCCAAGTCATCTCTGCCCCACTGGGATCCTCTAGGAGTGAGTCTACTCTGGTTAATAGAGCATCTACAAAGCTAGTTTTCTTCATGGCAGAGAGATGCACAAGCATCCCCAAAAGCAACACCCCAAAGCAACACCTTTTTGGAACTCTCCTCTCAGGAGGCAACATTGGAGTAAAGGGCTAACAGAGTAGGTTAACACAGAACTGGCTGACAAAGTTGGGGTCCTTTCAGGAAAGAGACCTAAGAGACTAAGAAGATATTATTAGTATTTTGCTTTAAATTTTGCTACATCTGAATATGTTCGCGGTGGGGAGGGGATAGGGAAGAGTGTGAAAAAGACAGATTAAGCAGTGCAATATTTCATTATTTTCCCTAAAATGACAAACTTTAACCATCTGTTCCTATTTTATCAACCCATTCAAAATATTATTAAAATGCAGATTCCCTGTGATTAACCAAGATTTTCAAATGAAAAATGCCCAAAACCTCCCTGATTTCAACCACTGGGACTGATGTGGTGCTCGTGGATGGGCTGTGTCTATCAAGCTCTACCATGAGAAGTACCCCCAGATATGTCACAGGCTCTTCAGGACTCCCTGCCCACTCAAGACTTTGAGCTACCCCAAGACAGTGCCATGCTATATTATTTTTGGTGTTCTTAGTGCCTAGCACACAGGATTTGACACACAGTAGGTGCTCAGTAAGTATTGCTTGAATGAATACATTAGCAAATGAGTGTTTTTATTTTCCCAGAAATGTATATCATTGTTCCAAAATGGGTTTTGTTTGTTTGTTGTTTGTTTCTGGCCAGGAAAAAGGGAGGAGAAGGCATGAAAAACAAATACCCCACAGGAAGGAAGGGCAAGTAGATAGAAACTTGGCATTACTTAGTTCTCCTTTCCCTTCGGGGGAAATAACTGTGCCCTTGAATTTCTGCACTCAGTCACCAAGGAGGAATTGAAATTAAAAACCTTGGAGAGTAATTAGCAACAAAACGTTCTAATGTCAAGAAGTGAATTTTATGGGACCATATTTGTAATATTAATTGGGCCTCTGCGTAGCCAAATGGTGAAATTATTGCTCCGATACAAATAGGCCCAAAAGAGAAAAACAGCCCAAAATAGCATAGATATTGCAAATCAGGACAGAGGTAATTTCTCTACACATAAAAAGCAACCAATTGCAATGTCTTCACTAATTCACTTGAGTTAAGTGCAAAACAAAGCCTGTTTGTTTGGTGTAGCACCACCTACTTTATCTCTGAATTGCTATGTGGCCAGAGCTAGAAAGGGAACCTTCATTCCCACCAGTTTCTTACACTTTTCACCTTGAGGTGTGGAAAATCTTAATCACTCACCAAATATTTATTGAATACCTGTTATGGACCAGGTCCAGAACAGAAGTTGTTGATAGTTTTTCCATTACAGAGTTTCCCATCTTGTTGGGGAGTAGAAGAATTGAATCAATTATTCACACAAGTGAATCTCTAATTAGAGACATAAGTACTAGGACAGAAGAGTACAGTGTACAAAGGGAGCATCTGCCAAGGGGCCTGACCTAGTTTGGTAAATCAGGGAAGACTTCCTGGAGGAAGTGGTGTTTAAACTGGAAACTGACAATGCAGACAAATCAGCCAAGTAAAGAAGGAAAGTGTTCTAGGCAGAGGGAGCAGCATTTAGGGAGGGAGGTCTGGTGAAGAAGGAACCTGATGTATCTGAGGAATGAAAGGCAAATGTGACCAGGATGTGATAAGTGCAAGCAAGAGGAGAATGGGGAGAGATGTGGCTGGTGTGGGAAGCAGGCCAGGTTCTGGGGCCTTGCTGGGTCCCATGATATTGGGGGTACCAACAATTACCAGGCCTTGGATCAGAAGCAGAGATGAGAGACAAGAGTAAGACCAAGCCCTAAGATCAGGCTCCTCAAGGAGATCCTGGTCTTATTGGGAGAACAACCAAGGCAAAGACCCATCCCCTTAAGTACTGGGCTCAAAGGCACACTCCCCAATTCTTGGATCACCCAACAGAGGCTATGGAGAACTACTCTTCACCCAGGACCACGCTGGGCTTCCTTCTCTCCTGGTCAAGCCAATCCTTCCTTGATTCTCATGATGGCACAACCAAACCTAGCTTCAGCCCTCATTTCTAGGCTCAGAGAGGAAAAGCAACTTGCCTCCTGTCAGAGCCAACCCTCCAAAGTTCAGGAGGGTCTCTGCCCCCCTTCTTCAACTTTGATCTCAACACCTTGCTCGTCACCCCCAGCCCTGCCCATGCTAAAGTTTTTTAGAGAAAGAATATCACCAAGCATCCCAAGAAACAACTGGCCCTAAATCTAATCAGGGACCATTGCTAATCTCTTCCTCCAGGAACATGTATATGGTAGAGGATGAAAAAAAAAAAATGTTTGAGGAACTGTCTCCAGAGAATACACCTTGGATGTGTACTTGGAACATGCAGGACCCTGACCTGTAGGACCAGCACCCTCTCTGTTGCCACTGAGGAAGAGCAACTCTAAGAAATGGAGACTATTTTCTTCTCCAGTTAACAATGAGGTTGATATGGGGTGCCTGGGTGGCGCAGTCGGTTAAGCGTCCGACTTCAGCCAGGTCACGATCTCGCGGTCCGTGAGTTCGAGCCCCGCGTCGGGCTCTGGGCTGATGGCTCAGAGCCTGGAGCCTGTTTCCGATTCTGTGTCTCCCTCTCTCTCTGCCCCTCCCCCGTTCATGCTCTGTCTCTCTCTGTCCCAAAAATAAAATAAACGTTGAAAAAAAAAAAAAAAAAAAAAAAAAAAAAAAAAAAAAAAAAAAACAATGAGGTTGATGGATCAGAGTTTATAAAATGCAGTCATGAATTATGGAAAGATAAGGATAATGATCATAACCCAGAAACCTGCCATGCCAGGATCCATGGCAATTTTCCATGAGAACTCGTCACCATGTGGCCCTACTGAAACCACAACACACTCAGCCTGCCCCAAACCCAACCTGTCATTCTTGGGCTTTTTCAAGTTTAAATGACCTAGTAGCAGCAAATAGAACTTGAAGGCTCTGCGTTCACATCCAGCTCCAGACATTTCCCAACTGGGCGATCCCAGGCAAGTAGCTTCATCTCTCTGACCCCGGTTTCTTCCTCTGTCAAATGGGAATAATAACAGCTTATGTGTCAGGATGATTAGGAGGATAATGCCTATGAAGCTCTCAACACAGAGTCTAGCACAGGGCAAGTGTTTGCTCAACATTGGAACCTCACTCCCCGCCCCATCAGCTCCAATTGCTGCCCAGAAACACTGGGTCTCCTTGCCTTTGTGGAATCTGCTTCTCCTTAGAGCCAGCCTGTGATTCAGTCACCCCCATCCAGCTGGGCTGGCCTCCCGCGTCCGCCTCTCACCAGCCAGCACTTAGCTCAGCACCACCTTCTCTCTATCTAACACCAAAAGGTATTGATTTCCCTGATCTATTTCCATGATGCAACACCTTTAAAAGCCACATATTCCCTTCACTTTTCCTCCATGATCATCCCATACCCTGCTCATAGCCAGTTTCCCTAGAGCCACAGGGTCTTCAGCTGCCAAGGCTTAGATCGATTTCATTTTGCACTGGTTTAAAGGTCAAACATGAATTTTTCCCCATTATTGTACTGTGTCTTGTCACACAGACTCTCTCTGTTTCATGCATTAGTCACAGTCTTTCTATCAAATTAAATATTCCTCGGTGGTTATTTTTAGAGAAATCTTTTTCTAACTCTACGTGGTGCAATGATGTGTGTGCACCCACAGCTCTGGGATCCAGGCATTACCAGGTGGGCTCCAAATTGTGTGAGGGCTCAGATTCCTCTAGAAAGCAGCAGCCAGCAGAGCAGTGGAGTTTGTGACCTGGCTCTGTCCATGGAATCCCCTGCCCAGCCGAAAATAATTAATCCCCTAGGCCTTGGATGATCCAATCATTCATCAGTCTGGTAAAGGCCCAAAGTAGGCTCTTAGCACAATTGTGGGTTGAGCAAAGCATGTATGTAGCACCCCAACTGCTTATTTATTTCTCTTCTCACTCCTAGTACAAGGGCACCGGGAGTAATTGTGTCCCCATACCCTGCACCCTCATGGAAGCCTGCTCTGAGGAAAGGCAGCCTGAGTGAATGGCAGTGGTTACATCCCTGCCTACACCTATAGGACTTCCATCTACTCACGCTAGCATCAATGGAGAAATGAAGCCCTCAGAACAGAACTGCAGACCTCACAGGGGTGGGTGTGCATGAAGAAGGAGGGGCTTTCTGAGAGCCAGTTCTCTTTACTCACTTGAAGGCACTGTGAGGATCAGAAGCTGTGCACACTTCGCCTTAAGGAGCTCACAGTGGAGTAGAAGCAACCAGACCCACAGAAAGTGACTAAATAATAATTCAAGACAGAATTTAGTACTTCTCCCTGAGGTATGGACTGTGGGGAAAGGGGTGGATTTCTCGTTCCTGATGCTCCTTTCCTGATGCTGGTCTCCACTGGCTGTGATCCCTGGTCCTCACTTGCCAGAGCAGTGACGCTAGAGGGATGGGAGGAGGGAGGAGGTTGGCTGAATCTTGGGCTCGGTTCACAGGTCCAACTGGTCTCACAGTAAGCTGCTTCCTGCCCCCTTCCACCAGCTTTCATCAATGAAGAAGGTGATGCTTTACCCTCCATCTGGGTTTTATTTCTCAACTCCTTCAGAAGTGGGATGGGGGAAAGGGGACTACTTATTGTAATCTACAGAGAGCCCATGTAGATTACAAGTGCTACAGATGTTCAAAGGCAGGGAGACCAAGTAGACTGGAAAAATCCAGGAAGACTTGACTAAGGAGGCAAGGTCTTCAAGGATGAGTCTAGTTGAACATGGCTCAGGAGTAAAGAGGCACTCTTGCTGGAGATCTTATGAACTAAGGCAGAGAGAGAAGCAGTAGTAAAGATGTGGGGGAAGCAGCAACGAAGCCAGTGTGACCAGAGTCTGAGATTTCCTTGGGAGAGGTGGCAGGTGGATGGAGGCAGATGACAGAGAATTCCTAGCAGTCAGTAGAGACTAGATTGGTCAGTCGGTCAAGGCATGTTGCCCAAAGGCTCTGCCAGATCCAGGGGAAGTGGCTGGGTGCAGAGTTGAGGATGGCTTAGAGGAGAAAGTACAGGGCAGGCTGAAAGGCTGCAGTGACTATTCCATGGTTCCCTGATATCAGGATGTGGGTCTAACCTGGAGAATTGGCACTGAAAACTGGGCAGCCAGGGCCTCATGAGGCCTTCAGGAGAAAGAATGTGACCACAAAAACTGCCTGGTGAGTGAGGGGGAGACAGTCTAAACAGACAGACACAAAACTTTGTGTCTACAAAATTTTGACCTTAGATCACTACAGTGGGTGAGGAAAGCCCTGGCAGGGCCTGTTGAGCCACTGGGAAAGCCACACTAGGTCACTTTGATAGGATCTCCTCTCCCAATGAAGGAAAATAGAACAAATGGAAATTGAGTAAATGAACAAATGGAAAAATGAGCATCCTCTCTAACCATCAAAGAAAGACAGATTGAAGCTACAAGGCCCCTTCTTTGGTCCATCAAATAACAAGAAAAAAAAATTAAATGACAGTGTGCAGGCAGTCAGGTATGTGAGAGCAGTCTGCCTCATGTAGTATTTCTCACTCAGGTGGCTCTAGTTGACCCCCCAATAAGGCAAGTGAGTATCACAAACCCACAAATATTAGTTCTGTGAAAATGGATCAAGGAAAAGCTTCATCCACATAGATATTCACTGCAATACTGTCTGTATATTGGAAGCAACCCAAATGACCACAAGTAGGGCATGAATTTACTGAACATGGGGCATTACCCCCTTGCAGTTTTATGCAACCATTAACAACAATGAAAGCCATATATCCACGTGGAGAATATCTATTACGTAACATTCAGTGAAAAATAATCAGGCCCCAAATTCTGTTCATAGCATAGTTATAATTATGCAAGAACAACTGCATGTAGAAACAAACCAGAGTAAAATATACCCAGAAGTAAACCTTTCCCTCTTTTCTGCAATTCCCCAAAGAGTATATGTTGCTCTCAGGACAAACTTACCTGTACAAAGCCGTGCAGCTTTCTCAGAAAACAAAACACAGATGCGGCACATGGAACTGGGCCACACTGCTGCCCTGCACCCCAGGGTCCACTTTCCACCCTCCTTAGAGCTCATCCCTCCTGGTGATGAGCATGGAGGAGTTCTTGAAGCTGGGCTTTCATGACAGAGAGCCAGGGACAGCACTGAGCATAGATTCCTATGCTTCATCCTCTCTTCCCTCCCCAGGGTGTCTTGTCTACTCATCTACACTGGCTGGCCCGGCCCCTGACTTCCAGAGCACAGAGCCGATTTTTCTTTTTCCCCCTGGCCAGTGAGGCTTTGGTCTCTTAGCAGACACCTAGAGCCCTGCAGTCCTCCTTACTGACTGCTTGGACAAGGCTGCCACCCCCCTTCACTGCACTCATTGCCTCCTTTTCCCCTATCTACAGCCCCCACCTCTCCAGCTGGGCTTCAAGCTGTATCACCCCACTGAGGTGCCCATGTGAAGGCCACCAAAGATGTCTGTGGTGGAAACTGTGATGTTCTCTCTCTGTCCTTGTCCCACTTTTCCTGCTTAGGAGCATCCAACACAGTAACCATCCCTTTCTTAGAACACTTGCTTCAAGAGAAGCAAAAGGTTCCAAAAACCTTACTCTTGGTTTTCCTCCTACCTTACTGCTTTCCCAGCTCTTTCAAGTTTCCTGGGCCTCTGCCCCAAGATTGTCTCCTTTTCATCCTCCTCCACAATCTCCCCTTTCTTGTCTGGTCTTGTGGCTTTGGATCCAATCTAAGTCTAATGTCTCCCAAAAGCTGTGCCCCCTAGCTCCATTACTTGGGCAGACCTCCTGACACCTTGGATGTCTTAATAGTACCTTGAAATGACAGTGGCCAAAGCTGCACACCCAATGTCTCCTCCTCTCAAGAGGCAGCAGATCCATCACCCCAACAGCTCACAATAATGCTAGCTGTCATTCTTGGTGCCCCTTTCCTTCCCCCACATCCATTGAGTGGTCTCACGTCCAATGACTCTAACTCCAAATATATCTCAGATCTCCCATCGCAGACCAAACCACACCCTTTCTCACTCAGAATTCTACAGCCTTTTGTTGGTCTCCCTGCTTTCACTTTGCTCCTACAATTCTTCTCAGGCAGCCAGAGGATTTTTTTTTAAGTGTAAATCACAGCATGTCATTCCTCCAGTCAAAAGAATGGCCTCCAGAGAAACAAAGCCTCTACTCTGTTCTCGTTACTGCTATTCTACATTGTATTAGAAGTCCCAGACAGTGTACAGGCAAGAAATATAAAGGCATAAAGATTGGAAAGGAATAAGTAAAGCTGTCTTTATTCACAGATAACATTATTGTAAATGTAGAAACCTACTAGAGCTAATATGTAAATTTAGCAATGCCACAGAATATAACATTAATACATAAAAAATCAATTGTGTTTTCATAAACTAGTAACCAACTATTGGGAAATTTAAAAAAAAATTTAATTCTACTTATAATAACATCCAAAAACTGAAAATACTAGCAGTTAATGTAATGCAAGATGTGCAAGACTATAAAATATTGCTGAGAAAAAAAATGTAAAAGACCTAAATAGAAAGATATGCCATGTTCATGGATTGAATGTAATCAAGACAATATGGTATTGGCAGATATGTAGACAATCAGGTGATGGACAGAAGATATTTGAGTCCAGAACTACACCCACACATATATAGTCAAGTGGCTTTTGATGAGTGCCATAGCAATTTGACAGGGAAAGAAATGCTTATTTTTCTTCAAGAAAAATATAAACCTCAATTCTAAGCTCCTACCACATTCAAAAATCAATAACAGGTGGATCATGGCCCCAAATGTAAAAGCTAAAATTATACAGATTAAGGGGGGGAGAAAAACATAAAAGGATGTTCATGACCTTGGAGTAAGTGAGGATTTCTTAGAGAGGACATAAAAAGCCCTAATCATAGAAGAAAAAAATGATATCTTGAACTTCAAAAGAACTAAAAGTTCCCACTCATCAAAAGCACCCATTGGGGTGCCTGGGTGGCTCAGTCGGTTAAGTAACCAACTTCAGCTCAGGTCATGATCCCATGGTCTGCAAGTTCGAGCCTCACATCTGGCTCTGTGCTGACAGCTCAGAGTCTGGAGCCTACTTCGGATTCTGTGTCTCCCTTTCTCTCTGCCCCTCCCCCTCTCGCACTCTGTCTCTCTATATCTGAAAAAATATATAAATATTTTAAAAAAAATTTTTTTAAGCACCCATTAAAAAAATGAGTAGATAGGGCTGCCTGGGTGGCTCAGTCAGTTAAGCATCCAACTTTGGCTCAGTTCATGATCTCATGGTTCATGTGTTTGAGCCCTGCGTTGGGCTCTGTGCTGGCAGCTCAGAGACTGGAGCCTGCTCCCAATTCTGTGTCTCCCTCACTCTCTGCAACCCCCTCAAAAATAAATAAACATTTTTTAAAAAAAGGAAAATGAGTAGCTAAGCCAGGATTAGATAAGCCAAAACACTTCCAACATCTATATATGACAATGGATGTGTATCCAGAATATATAAAGAACTACTGTAACTCAATAATAAAAAGGCAAACAACCCAGTGTTTGAGAATAGGGTAAATACTTGAACAGATTTACAATTGGCCAATAATCACATGAAAACATCATCAATCATTAGAGAAATGCAAACAACGAAAAACCACAATGAAATACTATGCATCCATCAGAATAGCTACAATAAAAAGGACTGATACCACCAAATGTTGATGAGGTTGTGGAGCCATCAGAAGTCTCATAAATTGCCGGGGGAACATAAAAGGATACAACCACTTTTGAAATCTGGCATTTCTTAAAAAGTTAAATATATACTTAATGTATGTCAAGAAATTTCACTTCTAGTTATTTACTAGCCATTTCAGTCCTAAATATTTACCCAAAACTGAAGTGCCTGGGTGGCCCAGTTGGTTAAGTGCCTGACTTCGACTCAGGTTATGATCTCACGGTGCATGGTGTTTGAGCCCCGTGTATGGCTCTGTGCTGACAGCTCAGAGCCTGGAGCCTGCTTCAGATTTTGTGTCTCCCTCTCTCTCTGCCCCTCCCCTGCTCGCTCTCTGTCTCTCTCTCACAAATAAATAAACATTTAAATAAATAAATAAGTAAATAAATATCTACCCAAAAGAAATGAAAGCAGATGTCCATATAAAGATGTATATGTGAATGTTCATAGCAGCTTTTTTTCATAATAACCAAAAACTGGAACAGCCCAATAACCATCAAATTGTGGTATATTCATAAAAGGGATATTACTCAATAATAAAAAGCAAAGAACTACTAATGCAACAACACAGATAAATCTGGAAAAGAAGCAGAAGATGCCAGACACGAAAAACTATATACTCGCATACTAATGTAATCCCACTTAAATGAACTTCTAGAATAGGCAAAACTTACCTATGGTGATAGAAATCAGATCAGCATCTGTGATGGGGGACTGTTAGGCACTTTCTGAAGTGATGGAAATGTTCTATATTCTGACTAGAACCCTGGTTACGTGAGTATATGCATTAGTTTAAAATAACCTAAGTTAGCAGGCTCAGACCCACAAATACAGAAAACAAACTGATGGTTGCCAGAAGGAAGAGTTACGGGGCAGGCAAAATGGGTGAAGGGGAGTGGGAGATACAGGCTTCCAGTTATAGAATGAGTAAGTCATGAGAATAAAAGTCACATCACAGAGAATATAGTCGATGGTACCATACTAGCATGTCTGGTGACATAGTGTAACTATGCTAGTGGTGAGCATAGCATAACGTATACCGAAGTTGAATAACTATGTTGTACATCTGAAACTAATGTGACATTGTACGTCACAAAACTATATTCAAATGTTTAAAAATTATTTTTAAAAAGTTAAACCTCTTGGGGGTGTGTGGGTGGCTCATCAGGTTAAGCACCCAACTCTTGATTTCAGCTCAGGTCATGATCTCACAGTTGGTGAGATCGAGCCCCACTTCAGGCTCCATGCCAACAGCAAAGAGCCAGCTGGAGATTCTCTCTTCCTCTCTCTCTACCCCTCCCTGCCCCCTCCCCCTCAAAATAAACAAACATTTAAAAAAGTAAACCTCTTAAAAAAATAGAAAAAAATGTGTATGTCTTTAAAATATTATTAAAATATAAATATTTCAATAAATAAATATTTTAAAAATAAAATATGACTTAGATTTACACTTAAGATTTCACTTTATATAAACTATAATGCAGAAACACACTTTGGAAGCTACTTGCTTGACCAGAACAGTGGCCAAATGACAAACCTACAGACTGTTCTTGGAGCCCATCACAGACCCAGTGCTACTCCTTGTGTAGTTTCCATAGCTCCATCTCAGACATGCTCTGAAAGGTTAGATAAATCAGGCCTGGGAGCATATAGCATGTATTTCACCTGCTTCATTCATCAGATCAAGGCCAGGTCTTAACTTCTGGGCTCAGAAATCTGGCCTTAGAGAGCAGGAGTAGGTATGGATCTGTGCTTGGGGAGCTGGACCAAGACTGCCAGGGAATGGACTGGAGCAGGGGGATGAATGCTTTCCCTCCTTGGGCCTAGAACCAGGTGGTAACCTCAGGGTTTGTCTTGTGCTTGGGAGGTGATCCTTGGCCCTCACCAGTATGAAGCTCTCTCATCCCTGTCAACTGGTCCTGTGGGCAGGAGGTGGGAGAATGCAACACCCAAGGCCTGAGGGAAGACTTAATTTCATGTGTAGCCTTTGGAGAAGAGAAATCCATCTCCTGCTCCCTCCCTCTACTCTCTCCTTCTTTCAGGCTGGCTCCCAACACTATTTTCCCCTGGCTCCCTGAGCCCCAAGCTTTGACTCTTAGAAATCCTTGGGAGTAAATGGCACACCACCCTCAGTGTCAGAGGCCTTGGCAAAGCATGGGAGCCTCTGGATTCCTAACTTCCCTTCTCAGAGCAGATGCCTCAGAGCAGGTCCTCTTCTCAGAGCAGATGCCACCTTCCCTCCAGACCCTTCTCCTCTCCCCACACTAGAAATAGTCCAGAGCCCCCCACTCCCTCCAGTTGAGCTAGACTATCTCAACTCTTGGGGCAGCAGACTCCCTGGTTATGGTGTTTTCTCTTATGTTCTCACATTGAATCCTCTCAAGAACCCTGTGAGCATCCTTGTGGCTGCTTTATGGGCAAGGAAACTAAGATTCCAAATCAGGGAAGAGCCTTGCCCAAGATCACAGGCAGCAGCCAGCCCCAGAGCTGCAGGTGTTTCCTGACACCAAAACCCCTTCTCTATACCAAGAAAGAGCAGTGACCAGTCTTCCAGGGGCTGGCCTACTGTAGAACCTGGAATAGGCAGTGCTGGACCAAGCACTGTGACATCCATGGGGAGGAGACTGGAGGCTGTGGAAGATACTCTGGGGGAAGAGGGCAGGAGGGGAGGCTTTCCCCTCTCCCACCTCCATCCAGGTCAAGGATGTGGCCCACATCTTGTCTAGATGGAGAGAGAACCCCAAGAAGGGAGAATGATAGTGGCCCTTGGCATTGGCAACCATTGGCCAGTGAGAGAGCACTAGGTGTGGCCAGCTGAGGCTAAGAGCCCCAAACCAAGCTAAGTAGTGGTATCACTCAAGGAGCTGGTAGTAAATGTAGGTGCCAGCCAGGCTGAGGCAGCTTCTCTTCTCTGGAGCTCCCACCTTGAAGGAGGCTACAGGGAGCAGTCATGCCTTCACCTGGACAGCAAGGACTCCAGATCAAACAGGCATGTCTTCCAAAATTTCCACAGCTGCAGCCCTCTCTGTCCTCAAGGCACAACCAGGAAATCCCTTATATGTCCAGCCTTCCGGCAGTCCCAGTCCTGGGCGTGGCAGAGAGAGGGACATCAGCAGCCAGCCCAGGAGCTGGAGGTCTCAGACTCAAAGAAGCCCCCTGCATAGGGAAGCCCCACCCTTCAGGCCTCCAGGCTTAGGCCGCTGCCTCCCAGCATGCCTAGGACCAGCCTTCCTGCACACCTGCCCTTCTCTGCATACCCCCGGCAGAGCCCCTTACCTCTTGCTCCCAGTGCTGAGCACTGATACTCCTCTCACGTGAAGGCCTATGGAAATGAAGACTAAATGAGAGTCATGGCAAGTTGCTGACAAGGTCCCATTTAAGAGCAAGCGAAAAGAGAAAACAGCTCTGCAGAGGAAGGTGGGCACCAGGAGGACCTGAGAGAGAACTCTGAGGCCAGAGAAGGGAAGCTGGCAAACCAGAGGACAGGGAGGCTGCACGTGTGGGAGCAGGCAGTCTAAGTTAAGAGGCTGGCTTATGAGCCTCAACTTTCTCATTTATAAAATGGGATTGAAATACAATAAGGCGCTTTCCAGCCCTGACCTTCTCAGATCCTATCTAGAACTGCTCCCAATGCTGTGTCTGAACGACAAGTGTATGGACTTTCACTGTTCCTGGATCCACTCCCATCCTTGGAGGGTGGCTAGGTTTGGCCGATCCAGGAGGGCACACATGGAGCTGAGAAAGTACAGGGCCCCAAGAGGCACCACTTGCCCTCCAGGTAATAGGACTCTGAGGAGAAAACATCAGAAGCCCTAAACCCACAAGCTCTTCTAGGTCCCCCCCATGCTGATGCCCTCCTCACCACCCCCAACTTTATGGCCATCTCCAGGGAGCCTTCCTTTGTCCACAGCTCCACTACTAACCTTCTGTGTGGCATTGCATGAGTCAGCTGACCTCTGACCTCCTTCCTCCCAGAGGACAGAACCTGGCCTCCTGTCTTTCTCCTAAACCTCCTCCCACCCACTGCATCTTTGCCTCCTCCAGGCAGCCCTCCCTGCTTCATTTGGGCAGGATTTATTCCACAGAATTAGCTGAGAAAACCCACCTGACTTCAAGAGCCACAGAAAGAAGAAAATCTTCCAGGGTTAGGCATAGGAGATGGGGTACCTGTCCTGAGAAGAATACCTTGGGGTCCCCTCATCCCTTGGCAGTGTTCCCAGCCCAGGCTGGAGGCCTGCATTGACTCAGGAGCTGGAGAGAGGAGGGCCTTCTCTTCTCCTGGTTGAGATTATGGTGTGTGACTGTTGCTGAGAATCTCTGCAAACCCCTCACCCCAGGATCTGACACCTGAGCAGTCACATAACTCTAATAAGAGTGAACCCTGGTTACAGGAGCTCACTGATTGGAAGTGAGCTCCTCTCTCCTGGGCCCAGAGGGCAGCACCCTATCTCTACAGAATCTGCCTCCAGAGTTAAGTGCTGTCTTACTGCTTCTTATCTTTAAAGAAACAGACACGGGCACTGACTTTGCTGATGTTAACAACACCAGCAAGCTTTATGTCCACAGTTTAGTGGATCCAAATGATTGCCAACAATTAGATATTAACTCTGTCTCAGGAGCTCATATTCTATTTGTAGAGTCAAAGGCAAGGTGAGGGCTGATTCACATCTGTCTGAGCTGTCCTGAACCAGATCCTATTCTTGATGGTCAGTGGCAGAGCCTGGAGAAAGACACCTCCAAAATTCCAATTTCCTGGTGTTCCATAAGGCTGCCCACACACTCACTTCTGTACAAGGAAGGCTGACCTAGAATAGTACTCTCCAGGCACATTATGCTAATTTTTCCTCCTCAGATACTTGAAGATCTTTTCAGCCCCAGGGCCTTTGCACTTGCTAGTTTCCCTTTTTGGGATGACTTTCCTCCTGCTCTTTTTTTTTTAATTTGTTTTTTGTTTATTTTTGAGAGAGACAGAGCACAAGAGGGGGAGGGGCAGAGAGAGAGAGGGAGACACAGAATCTGAAGCAGGCTCCAGGCTCTCAGCTGTCAGCACAGAGCCCAACACAGGGCTTGAACTCACAAACTGTGAGATCGTGACCTGAGCCAAAGTTGGTTGTTTAACCAACCGAGTCATCCAGGTGCCCCTCCTCCTGCTCTTCTTATAGCCAACTTCTTGTATTCCTCCTTAGCTGAGTGTGCCCTTCTCAAAGACCTTCCCTGACTCCCCTATCCCTGTCACCCCACTTTGGCTGTGAGCTCTGTCATTAAAGAAGGAGTTCCATCTGCTTAGCTTGCTCCTGCCAATAGTCCAAAGGGCTTGCCCACATTAGGCACTCTGGGTTAGCTCATCCCCTCATCTGGCTGGTGCGGTGACCAGACTTTTGCCCCCACAGGAATCCTTAATGACCCTGTGAGAAGGAGTTCTCTGGACCTGCCTGGTTGCCATTGCACAAAGCCTCCTCTACCTCATGTGTCTCCCCCCACAGCCCTGGCCAGCCCCTCTGCACAACCCATTAGGCTCTGGCCTGGCAGGAATGTTCAGAGACAGAAAGATGTCCCGAGGATAGGTGGGCAGCTCAATCAGACAGGAGCTCTGACTGCAGCGTTTCCCAGGAAGACAGCCTCCTTTCTAAAGGCTTTTAGCTTGAGACTCAATACTTTCCTGTACACCATCATACCCCACAGTCTCTTGTGTGAGGTGACATTTTTCAGGACCTATAGCAGGCTGAGAGCTCTACAGGGCTCTGTGCCTTCCCTTTCGCAGTCTCATAGGCTAGGGGACAAGTGTCACTTGTCCACATGGGTTCAGGGAAGTTAAGACAGTTGTCCAAGGTCACAGAGCAGAGCTGGGAGGATACCCCAGGCTGCACAACCTGTCCCAACTTCCATCTAATCCTCAGGAAAGTGCCCTGACCTTAAGCCACCCTGAGAGGGGACCGGCACTCCCTTCCCAGGTTCAGAGGTTAGAGGGCATAGGAAGTGATCCTCAAGAGCCCTTCCTCTGGCAGCCAGGGGCACAGAAGACCAGCAGAAGGAAAGGACAGGCTTGTGACACCTCAGCCAGGCCAGGTCAGGGAAGGAATCAGCCAGGGTTGGGACTCTTTGGGCAAGGACAGATTTCCTCTTAGGGAGGTTTTTATAGAGCCCCATACTTCCAGGTTCTGACCTGGCCCTGCCACATACCACATATGGGAAGCTGGTACTCCTCAAACTTCAGTGACTTTGCCTGCAAGATGAGCATAATCTCTGCCCAAGAGGGCTAATGGAGAGACAGAAATTAAAGGAGATCTTATACGAGACATTCCGGGCACATTCTAGGTGCTCAAAACATGGGCTGAAAATGGGACTGGAAGGCTAGGCCCAGAGCTGGGAAGCCCAGCCCCCTCACTCACTTGGCCTTTCCATGGCAGGCCCTGAGACCTTCCATGCACCCCCAACAGCCCAGGTTGGGAGACATGGCCCATGAACCAAGGTCTCATCAGCTGGAAGTGAAGGTGTACTGGGGAGTGTCTCGACACTGGGGAGCCGCTCCAGGGGGTGGCTGAAGGATTCACCAGGTTCCTGCACAGAGAATCACGGCCAGGTCTGAGGGCTGATCAGTCTGCTGTGAACACAGATGAAGCCTGGGGGTGGGGATGGGGGTGTAATCTGCTTTATCCACACTGTCCCTGCAGCAGAAGCAGGTTTTTTGGGATAAGGAAGGCTCCCCAATGCCACCTCATCCCCATTGCCTCTTCTTTGTCCTAACTTTCTCTGAACTCCCCACAAGAAAGAGGAAAGTAAGCCTGCCTATAAGAGCCATGATCACAAGTCACCACTGCTTCCCCCTTAGCACTTGGCTGGAGCCCACCAGACAGTGCAGGCAGCTGCTTCCTGCTTGTCCTCATGGAGTCTGGCCTCTATGAGGACAGGGATAGTGGAGCAAGGACCATCTTGAAGATAGTTTGCCATTTCAGAGCCCAGTCGTGGACTTTGGCAAGCCACTTAGCCACTCTGAGCCTTGGTTTCCCATCTGTAAAATGGGATTGCAATGTCTATCTGCAGGATTTGAGATACATTTTATTTGTCTCTGGTTCAGTGGTCAATAAAAATGTTTTAACCATGTAAACTCTTGTTCAAATTACATCTCAGGAGAAACTCCAGTACACAAATCAGCTCTGTTGGAAGCAGGGGTGGAGGGCCCTAGGACCCCTCTACCACATCCTGAAGACCCAGAGAACCAGGTGTCAAAAGATCTGGCCCCTGACAAGCAACACAGGAGCCACCTGAAAATGCCACAGCAGAAAGAGGAGGTGGACAGGTTGTTTGATAAACTAGCATCAAAAGCTGTGCGTATCTCTAGGGGAAGCACACGCGGATGTGGGGAGGGGAGGATACATGAAATTGCTCTGGGCGTGCTAAGAGGGGGAAGCTGCTACCAGGTGCCCACCGCCTCATCCCTGAGGCCCCCACTCTGCCTTCCTGTAGGAGATGGGGTTTAAAAAAATGAAAGATCTCCTTGCCATGGTTGCCTCTCACCCACTAAACCTACTTGTTCTCCATCCTTCACACAAGCACATCCCATTCCTGCCTCCTCACCTTGCCTCCCCCTCTACCTGCCAGCTGGAATGCCCTTTTCCAAAATCTTTGTCTCTCCAAATTCACATGTCACCACATCTGGGAATCCTTCCATGTTTGTCCCCAGCCAAAAGTAGTATTCCTTCCTCTGACCTTCTCCAGTATGAAGAGCAGTGACTAAGAGCTTGGGGCTCAGTTTTTCCATCTGTAAGATGGGAATGTGAGGACTTAGATGGTCCATGTAAAGTCCCAGCACTGTGTGCCTGGCACACAGTAGGTACTCAATAAACAGAAGCTGTTCACTGTGATGTTGTAGCCTCCCCCTCCACCAGGGCAGGACCACAGCTCCTTCAGGCTCTGGCACACAGTAGGCATCTACTGAATGCTCACTCAGGTGACCAGCAGGTGGCTCCACACCCCAATTAACCTGCCCTGATCAACTACTCTGAGCCTCAGCAAACTGGTTCCCTGAGTTTCTAACTTTCTGACTCTCTAGCTGCTTTCTCCTGGTGATGGGAAACAGAGAAAGGGCAGAACTGGCAGAATCCTGGCACCTTGACATGTCACCTAGCAGACACTTGGGCAACACTGGTGACCAAGGCCTTTAGACTTGCTGTCCCAATCCCCTTTTCCACCACACATTGCCCACCCTTGTGAGGATTACTCCCATTTAAAAGATAAGAAAACCGAGACCCAGCAAAGTGTGTGATCTGCCATCAACTGGTGGCAGCATGTGTGCCAAGGGTACAGAAAGGATCTGGCCCTACTTAATCAATGTCTCATTTTACTGATGAGGTTGGGGAACCTCAAAAAGTGGAACAGCCTTGCCCAAGGCCTCATGTAAACCAAAACTCAGGTGTCCTGGCTCTAAACTCAATAACCCAACCCCACCCTACCCCACTCGAAGGGAAGGAAGTGAACTTCCCAGACCCTTCCCTGGCTGCTGGCCTCAATTCCAAGGGGTGAACATGCTGAGTGCCCAGTGGGACAAAGGGAAGAATTTTACCCTGCTGGGTTTGAGGGCAGCTGTGAGGACCCACTAGAGATGCAAAGGCTCAGCCCAAGGCAGTCAGGTCTGGAGACAGCTACCCAAGGCCTATGCTTCCTCCCCATGCCTGCCAGAGAGAGTTTCAAGCAGGCCTGGGAGCACTGAGCCCCCTGCAGAGGTTGCGGCTGGCTGCATTTGAGGCTCAATTCTGACGCTGCACTGGAGGGGCTGAATCGAGGGTGGAGAGGGGCTGGTGTGGAATAGCAATGAACCAGCCTCCTGGAAGCCAGCCAGCACCAGGTTTGCAAGACAGAGAACTCTGCTGTCAGCTGGGTCAGGGGAAGCATCACTGGGAAGCAATCTCTCTCTCTCTCAACCTCTCTCTCTCTCTCTCTATCTCTATCTCTCTCTCTCTCTCTCTCACACACACACACACACGCGCGCATTCATTCATGCACACATGTGAGTACACCTCTATGGATTCTTTATTGAAAGCTCCCAGGAAAACCACCACGCAGGCCAAGCAAATGCCAGTATCTGAACAGGCTGATGAGAACATGTGGCCACTTGGCTTTTTAGTTCACCTAATTCTACCTGATTGTTAGACATTTGCTCCCATTTCACAGATAGCCACACTGAGGCCCAAAGAGTGTGACTTAGCCAGGCATCTAGCCTCCTAGCCCTGGCTTGTGAGAGCTATACCTGATACCAGAGATCAAGGAGCCATGCTTCTCTTGGGCTCTTGAAAGTGGCCAAGTAGACATGGACAATCATTCCACCCTCTCCTTTGCTAACTACCTCTGCTGCACCCCCCTGGCCTAGTCACCCCCCACCACTTCCCCACAACAGTGATGGGTGACATATGGCCAATAAAAATCCTTCCCTGGGTCTGGAGTGTAGGCACCTGGCAGATGCCTCCCCTCTGGGACTGCTAAAACCACGGTCTTAGCTGCCAAGAAGGCTATGCAGGCAGAAGATCAAGGCCAGCCCCAGGGAGAAGCACAGACAAGCAGAGCTGAGGGGCACAGAGTCCCTCTGTCCCCAAGACCCTGGTCCCTGCAATTCTGACTTCAATCCTATAAATTAATCAGGCACCCTCCTTAGCCACTGGTGTGCATTAATCTCTTTAGCTTAAAAGGCCCTATGACACCTCCTTCTCAAGCCACGTCCTTTCTTCACAGATCATACTGAGCCTGTGATTCGGCACATATGTGTGATAGCTTATCCTTCTTCCTGATGAGTATAAATCTCCTGAGAGCCCTGTGTGCAGCTTTTACTGCTGCTTTCCTTGCACCCAGCACGGGGGCTCAGGCACAGTGCATACTCAGCAACCAAGCAAAGGAGTCTGTCTGCAGCTCTTAAGCTTTGTGACTAGAAAGACTATCTGCCTTTGCATCTGGCCGGCATTTCACTGGGCAGAGTACACGAGGAGGGTTGGTCTGAACCACAGGTTCCGTGAGGCCCCCAGAATTCATCTGGGGAGCCCAGGAGACCTTCAAAAGGGTGGGCCACCCTTCTTGAAGCCCAGGACTGGAACTGCGATTCAGAAAGCCCATATGATGCTGCTCTGGAGAGCAGGCTCTTGGAAATGAAACCCCATGGGTAGCAAAAGCCTGATTTTCTGGGCCGGAAGTCCCAGAGGTAGATTTGGGGCTGGGTTCCTTATCCCTCTGGCAACTTCAAGTATTTCTCTCCTTCCTGATGGCTAAGTATGCTAGGGTAGCACATGAGTGATGGGCACTAGCCATGCACCAGGCAGCTCACTAAGCACTTCACACACAGCATCGGCCTGGATCCCCCAGATGACTCCCCAGGGTGGGCACTACCTCCTCACTGCAGTTGAGGAAATGAGGCGGGAAAGCTTGGGGACTTGTCCAAGGTCGCCAAGCTAGGAAGGAGTCTATATCTCAGGAGTGCTGGCTTCTCCCTGCCTTCTACCATCTTCCCCCCTCCTCCATACCCTGAGGGGATGGGAGGTGGAGGAGGGAGAGCTGCAGGTGCCAGATGAGCTCTTGGAAAACTGGGAGGTTTCAAGATAGGAGCTGAGGGAATATGCCTGAGTCAGGGCCCCCCCCCCCCCGCCCCCCCGCCCAGGCTGCCCGCAAGGGCTCCCAAGGGCAGAGGGTGCTCTGCTGCCGGAATAGTCAAAAGACAGTCTCCAGCGTCCCGCCCCCTTCCCTCCCCGACATTCTCGCTGCCAAATGAAATCTGGCAGCTTCTGAAAATAGCTCAGTGCTGCAGCAGGCTCTCTGCCCGCCCTTCAGCAGGCTGGCATGCAGCTGGGGGTGGCCACTGTGGGCAGACGCTGGTGCACGCGGGGCCTGGGGGTGGGTGTCACACACACAGTGCACTGGGCACCCCAGAGCTGGTGGCATGAGACAGCTGCCATTCCTCCACTCCTCTGACCTTTCCACGCCTGGCAAGGCCACAGTGGCCCTGGAGTCAGCCTGGCATGTTTACCAAGCCTGAAGGGGGTGCAGTCACTAGTAGGTGTGAGCAACTGCCCTTGGGCCACTTTTGTCCACTCATGTAGACAGAGAAACCTAGGAACCAGGAGAAAATGCCAAAATGGTGTTTATTAATATGTAGATGTAAACCCCAGTGGTGTTTTCCTATCTGATGTGGTCTAGGGCTTCCCAGCCAGAGAGAGGGGTCAGGAACCAGGATGTGTATCAGGCACTTGTCAGGTCCATATCCGGCACTGAGAACCCTGAGGCTACTCTGGGCAGTGTGGGCCTGGGTAAACCTGGACCAGCAAGGAAGGTCCTCTCTTGTCCCACTCAGGCTGAAGCCAGGACCCAGAACCAGACCTTCTAAGCATCACTCAGCAGCCCTCTACTGCCTCAGATCTGACCTGGAGTGTAGAGACTCCTGATTAACAGGAAGCCTCTTGGTCCTGTCCTCAGCCATCCACCCTCAAAAAAGTACACCAAGAGACAGTCCCTGCCATCAACCAGGACAAGGTGGAGGATGAACTGTTACAGAGAGAAGCTTTCCTGCCTGGGATCCGGTAAGCGGGTGGGGGCAGGAGAACTGTGCTGGCTTTTGTCACAGTGACAGTTTCCAAAGTAGAAAAGGGTTAAAAATACCTCCCACCCTCACCTGAGATGAGAAGCCACTCTTTGGGTAAGGGGTAGTAACAGGATTACTAGGCCCAGGGACTCTGCAGAGAGAGAGCTCCAAGGGGCCTGTGGGATGGGGTTGCAGCAAGATAGGGCTGGACCCCCCAGCGAGGCAGGCAGACTGACCCTGGTGCCTCGAGGAGACCAAAGGGAGGAATCCTGAGAGGGGCAAGTAGTGTGAGGAAGACAAACCTCTCCAAGGAGGCAGAGGTGGACCCTCCATTGGCCCTTCTCCCTCCCTTACTCTCTTACTCAACATTCAGAGATAGCAACTCGGTCCCTGGTCACCACAGCAACCAATGGCCAGATGCCTTTCCCAAGGCCAGGCCCATCTGCCTACCCTACAGAGGGGGTATCTCCATGGGAGGAGGGAAGCCTGCCACAACCCCCAGTAGCCTAGAAGTCTAAGGCCATGTCCCAGCGCAGAACAGACCTATGTCTCACTGGGGCCACTCTGGCCAAAGTCTCTGCAGCTGAGGCAGGTGGCTCCCTAACTCCCAGGCTCTGGGCCCTGTCTAATGAGGTTTGGAGTCAAGGTCTCCCATCCTGATGTTCCAAGTGACAAATTAAAACACAACAAAAAACGATCCTTTTGTTACAAATAATGACCCCAGGCCCTCTGGGTCAGGGCCACAGCACACTCGGATCTATACGCCACACCAAGAGGCCCAGCTCATCCAAGGCCCCATGAGCTACTGGTTGTTGCAGCCCTGTGAGGCTGAGGAGCTGCCTGCCTGCTTCTTTCTCCGCTTGTTGAGCAGTCGATTGTTAGAGGTCTTCAGGTCCTTGATCTGCACCTGGTCATAGTCCACACGCATGGTTGCCAAGGCACTGGTCATCTCCTCCTGCGGACAGATACCCACGGAGGTCAGGACATACTGGCCTCAAGAACCATCACCCTCCTGCCTCTAGCCCCTTACTAATGTCAATGAGGGCAGTGACAGCCTTTATTGCCCAAGCGCCCAGCACTGGGCCATCCCCTTGTGTCACATAATCCTCACTACAGTCCTTTCTGGTGGACCCTGAGCTTATCCACTAAGGCACAGAAAGTATAGTGACTCCCTGGGACCACACTAGTGTAAGTAGGAGAGGGACCTTGGCCAATGTCACCTGCTAAGAACCATAGGCCTGCAGGGGACATCATCTTGAAAGGTACCCAGGACATGAAGCTTGAAGATTGTGTCCAGGGTATCCTGGGGCTCTGAGCTGCTGTCCCATGTGATCAAACCTGGCTTCCGCTAAGTCTAAAACCAGGCTGACCACTCTCCAAAATAGAAACTGTAGGGGGTTATGGCCAAAGCCCCTTCACTAAGCCCCTGGCCCAAAGTCCCCGTGAGCCAGGAGCACCATCCTGAATGCAATAGCACAGCCCAGTGCTCTGAGTGCCACAGTTGGACACCAGTGCAGTCAGGTGTCCTGTGTCTAGGCATGGGGGAGTGGCTGATGATGCAGGATCTTGGTAGCCACCACCCTGGAGTCCCTTTTTCCAAACCCCAGGAAGCTGTAAGGAGACTGAGGCAGCATCCACCTACCTTGACCTCATCCCAGTGGTCTCTATCCTCCTGAAGCACTCGGGCCGTGTGGAGTGGGGTCTGTGGCACCACCATCGATTGCTGGAAGGAGCCCCAAGCCCATGGATTAGAACCTGCAGGCACCTGGGACAGCACTGGCTCCCCACCCCACCCCCTTTCTTCCTGTCTTAGATGGGACATCCAAGGCTCAGGGAGGCAAAGGAGCCTGACTGAAGCAGTGGCAAAGTCAGGCTGTTGGTGGGGTCCTATCACACATCTGTGGCCTGCCCCAGGACCTCCAGAGACATCACCCTCCTGCCTACGGCCCCACTCCAGCTTGCCACTCTGCCTACCACAGGGCACAGAGGCACTCACATTGATCCAGGGATGGTTCATGAACTGTGTGATGGTCAGCCTCTCTGTGGGGTCTGTCTTCAGCAGGAGGCGGATCAGCTGCTTAGCTAGAGGAAGAATGGGGAGTGGGGAAGTTACAGAGTCCCTCAGAGTCAGTCCCCCACCCCGCTCTACATGTGCCCCCGGATTCCTAACCCATAGAAACAGTGAGCTAATAACTGTTTCTTGTTTTAAGCTACTAAGTGTTGGGAAGAGCTCATTAAGTAGCCATAGAGAATGGATACAGGGTCCTCAAAGGGAAAATATTACTAAGGGACAGGAGTTAGAGGAAATTTTGAGGAGGTGAGTTTTGAGCCCATTTGGTAGATATAGAAACTGAGGTTCAGAAAGTTTGGGTAACCTTCCTAGGGCCACACGGCTGGGATATGGGATATGGGATGTCACACACACAAGATCTGA
Source organism: Leopardus geoffroyi (assembly GCF_018350155.1). Taxonomy (NCBI): domain Eukaryota; kingdom Metazoa; phylum Chordata; class Mammalia; order Carnivora; family Felidae; genus Leopardus; species Leopardus geoffroyi. The sequence continues at coordinate 19,583,104 of NC_059331.1, read as the reverse complement.
ACGTAGGTTGCTTTGACACCAAAGTGGTATCTCCCAGAATGAAGGCTGATGGGGTCCAGTGGAGCAAGCTCACCATCCTCAGAAACCTCCGACCACTCAGGATTGGGGAAGCCATACTGGCCCAGGCGGATCCTCCTCTTCATCCCTGGGGAGATGGCCTGACCCGTGTTGGAGTAGAAGGGCGGGAAGCCACACAGGCTGCAGGAGAGTGGAGGTCATTCAGCACAGGTGTGAGGGCAGCACCGGGGTGGACCCATTCCCCTCCCCAAATCCCTGACTGGGAAGACAGGCAGCCACTATGGCAGCCACCTTGGCAAGAATACCAGCCCTCTGGACTCTGGGGTCATGCTAGGAATGCCATCTGCCCTTGGCAAGGAGAGACCTTCAGGCAGCCTGAAGGAGAGGTGTCCCCTGACCAAAAGCGAAGGGCAGCCTGCATGAAGAATGACCCACTCAAGGTTCACCAAAGGTTTGAGGGGGGCAGAGCAGAAGTGGTTCTGAGGATATGAGGAGGTAGTATAGGGGTGAAGGTGGTGGTACTCACAGGATGTACATGATGACGCCCAGGGACCACATGTCACACGACTTGTCATACTTCTCTGGACCCAAGACTTCAGGAGCTAGCAGGGCAGAGGGCACAGGAGGGCTCTCAGCCCAAAGGTCTTGGAGCCTAGATAGGAGCCTGAAGCCTGAGAAAGGTGGGGAGCAGGTGCCTGGGCTGGGGGGTGGGGCAGAGCAGACTGGTGTCTGGCACCTTCTGGGAAGGCAGCATGTGTGTGAAGTTGGGGGAGGAAAAACGGCTCCCAGAAAAAATAAACCCGCTTTTAGGCTGGGCTGTAAAGAATGATAGCTTCCTAGCTTCTTCGGGCCAATATCAGCCTTGGTGAGGGAGGAGAGGGAGAGAAGGTCAGTCTGGGATTTGGTGGAGTCCAGCCACAGGTGAAGGGCCTCAGGCCACCAGCTGCTCTGTGTCCCTTGTCTCCCTAAATGTACAGCCTAGATCACGGGCAAGGAGGGGCCAAGGGTAGGGCTCTGGTTTCCACTTTCAGCTTGGCTACCATCCCATGGGGCCTTGTTCTTCCCACCTGTGCAATGATGGGCAGGCCAGAAGATTTCCAAGCCAAAATACTGCAAAACACATCCTGGTAAACAGGATACCGTTTCAGCTGTCTCAAGGGTTCCCCACCCCTTCAGCAGCTCTCTTGGAAGGCCTCCCTGAGAGAAAAGAGCCCTCTGTAAATAGAGTCATCACCCCTCTCTCACAGTAGGGACACTTTCCAGATCTGGGCTTCCCACTCACAAGGGAGCAGGGAGCTTCTCTGGAAGCATGAGTATGTGACACCCCCAAATCCCGTCCATGCCCTCGTCTAAGGGACCCTCTCCCTCAAGACAAGTGGCTGGTGCCCTGTATCCTTCTAATGTAATAGGGGAGGACTGCCTACTTTGTGAATATGAATCCCAGGAAGATAAAAACTGGAGAAAAACAACCTCGGTTGGGCTCCGTCCCGAGCTGATGGCAGCCTTTTATCACGTATATATTTAGAGCTGCTGTGATGTCATTCAGCTCACAGGCCACAGCCAGAATTTTCCTGGATCTATTTTCAAAAGCAGAAGCTGAAGTTTGGGAGAATATTTTTGCAGCCTCCGGCCCCCCACGTCACCGCCTCCATATAATCCTTTCCTCCCTCCTTACTGGGCTTTAACCCTTTGGCTTCTGCAACCCATAGGCTGCCCCACACCACAGCAGGGTCCAGTGGGAGTAGAGACATACAAACCATATCCCAAGGACTCACCCACATAATAGGGAGTATAGCAGGGTGTCTGCAGGGCATTTTGGGTGGTCTCCTTGGCAAAGCCAAAGTCAGTGAGCTTGAGTACTGCATCTTTCTCCTTGGACGTGTAGAGCAGGTTTTCAGGCTGGGCCAGGAAGATAAAACATTGGTCTGGAGTTAGGCACCAAGCAGGGGCAGAGTCCCAAAATGATCTTCAGGCAGACTTCCTTCACCCCAATCCATTCAGGAGGAACCAGCTCCATCTCACTAAAAAGACCGGGGCCCTGGTTACCAACAATGTGGGCCAAATAAGGAGAAGACCAAGGTGGCTGGGAGGTAACGCCTCCTTTCACAGAAGGGAAACAGAGGCAGGTGTTCAGCCAAAGCTGTGAAAAGCCAAGTGCCACACAGAGCCCAGGGGCAGGAACTTTGAAGCCTGTGTTGGTAATGCTGCCATGAAATACCAAAATGAAGGTTCTGGGGCAAGGTAGGCTGCCATGTTGCCAAGCCCATGTCCTGTGCCCAACCTGGAACAAGTGAGCAGGGCAGCCCTGCCCGAGGTTGCTCAGGAAGAAAGCCCCCACCACTTAGGCCCCAGGAGCTGCACAGAGGCTGTTCTTCCTGGTTGCAAAGCACAGAGAGCCTGAGGAAAAGAGAAGCGGGGAGGTCTGCATGGAGGAGGCAGTCCTGAAGCTGGTTTTTAATGAATAGGTAGGACCTAGGGCTCTGGAGGAAAGGAGAGACCCTCAGGCAGAGCTGGGGTAAAAGGACACGGTATTGGATGGAGTTCCAGTTTGGAGCCAGTGAAAGCTTTTTCTCCAGTTCTATTTGAGATGATCTGATCTTGGATTGGGATGAAAGCAGGAAAGCATGTTTAGTTTATTCAAGGGAGTCACCTCTAAAGAAGGCTTTTCTCTCCTTGGGAAAAAAAGGAAGCCAGGGCCAAAATAAAGCAAGGGTTCAGAAGGTGAGTCTGTCCTGGCTCCATGTGTATCCAGAATCAAAAGATAAATGGACTGGCAGTACTCAGCCAGAGGAGGAGCCTGATGTTGTAGCTGGGCCCTCCACTCCTCTCTGCCCAGTCTCAGGAGGAAGTAAGCCTCAGGGTGATGCTCTAAGCCATGCTCTAAGCCTGGGGTAGAGGGCTCAGGACTCACAGATTCTGCTCTGATGGTGGCTGGCACGTGTATACATATGTGTGTGGGACTGCCTCATGCGGTTTGCATTTTATGCATCCAATCCTGATGACCTATAGGACCCAGTCCTCCCTAGATAGGACATTTGGAGAGCTGAACCTCTAGAAAGTGTCTGAATCCCATCCACTGAAAGGGCAAACAGACCCAGGAGCTGGGACTACTTCAACTGGTTCCTCCTTGCCTCCCAGCAAATGGCTTCTTTCCCTTAAAATGCTGGCGTTAGAGGGCCTAATCTACCAAAACTATGGCTGTTACTTCACAGAAGCCACAACAGTGTCAGGCAGTCCCTGTCTGAGACCTGGTACATTGCATGTTCATAAAAGTCCTTGCTGAAAGAAAGAATGAATGAATCCCAGTGTGGCATCTGTGCAGGCTTAGGCAAGGTACAATCTCTCTCTGAGACCTGTCTTCCTCATCTGTAAAATGGGTAATGGCTCCTATCTCACAGGGTTATATGAGAATTAAACAAGATGCTTGTCAGTGTCTACTGGCTTGAGGCAAGCACTCATTTATGCTTAAGCCTACTGGGATTACACAGTGTTTAAAAGAAACAAGGAGACCCATCTGGCTAGAGCAGAAGGAATATGCTGAAACCATGGGAGAAATGGCTGAGAAGAGCAGTCTGGGCCAGGGGGCAGAGGCTTTGAATGCTGATCAAGGAAACTTGCCTCCATCTAGTGGGTACTGGGAGCCATTGAGGGTTGTGTACTCCCTTCTCTGGTCCCCCAACCTGGGTCCTAGAGCCTCACCTTGACGTCTCGGTGGGCGATGTTCCGGCTGTGCAGGAACTGGATGGCAGTGCCAATATCCCGCATGATTCCTGCAGCTTCTGCAGACATAGAGGAGGGGGCAGTGATGCCAGTCAAAAGTCGAGCAGCCTGGGGCCCCCACCCTATCACCCCCCTGGAATAGCACAAGATGGTGATAGCAGTCCTGCCACCCAGGACTCACCCCCATTCATCCTAATTTCCTCTGGGGGTAGAAAGCACAGTCCCCCTCTACCTCCTTCCTCAGGCCTGGGCTACCTCTTCCCAGCTGAGATGCTCATTGGCACCAAGAGGCTTTGAGGCCTCCATCCCAAAGCCATGAAGAGTCCATCTCTGACAAGGTATTTTGAATTCATGGAACTCCTTGGGAGGATGAACACTCTATCCCACCATCTCTTATTCAGCTGCATAGACTGAGGCACAGAGAGGAGCAGGGTCTTGCCCAGCATCACACAGCAACTTTTTGTGACTCATCTCAGTTGGAACACCCCCTCTGGTCCAGCTGCATGCACATACCTCTCTCAGTGAAAGCCTGGTCGCCACGCTCCTGAATCCGGCTGAATAGCTCACCACCTTCCATGCTAGAAGAGAAAAGTGACTGTAAGCAGGGAGTGGGCTAATCAAGTGTCAGCCTGCCCCTGCTCTGAATCACAGGCCCAGACCTCAGGCCCTGCCGCTCTGCCCCTGGAAACAGTCAGCATCAGCCTCCTCATGCCTTGAAGAACTTGGTGCGTAGTGGGCCATCAGCTTGGGTGGGTTTAACTGGACTCTTAGAAATAGGGTGGGCTCCCCAGGGATCCTCACCAGGATCACTTCCCCTATCTGGTTGAGGCTTGGGCAGCCCAACCCTCCATCCAAGCCTCAGCTTCTTCATATAAGGGAGGAGATGTCAATTGTCATCATCATGACAACAGCTTTCTGAACACCTACAGGGTGTTGTACCCTGGGCAAACCCTTCACGTGCACTGCTATGTGACCCAGGGCTGGTCCCTTTACCTCTCTGTGCCTCAGCTTCCTCTTTTATAAAATGGGATTTATAGCACCAGTGTCACAGAGTTGCACAGATTGAATAAGCAATACACATGGAGCATTTAGAATGGAGTCAGGTACAGGGTGAATACTACATTTAGATCTTCCTCCACATTTTACATGGCAGTTACAAAAATTCAGAGAGGTTAAGGGCTATCTAAAATCACACAGCCAGTGGGTAGTAGAGCCAGGATCTGAACCCCAAATCTGACTCAAGAGCTGTTAACCTATAGGATGAGGGAGGACTTAAAGGTAGATGGGGAGGAGCTTGAGGTGTAGACACGAGGCCCAGGGTCTGAGGAAGGCTAGGGTTGAGCCACAGTGCTATTGGGAGAAGCCCAGGGTAGAAGAGGCCACTGGCTCCCAGTATCTGGAGGGACCACAGGAGTACAAACCGAGGAGGTGACTGTGTGTGTCCTGCTTCCCCCACCAATCTCCCCTGACCCACAATCAGGACTTGGCGGCTTTCTCTGACAACTCTTCCAGCCCCTCTTCCCCAAGTGAAATCACACTCAGGGAAGCCAAATTGGAGCCCCCATGGTTCCCTTCCCATCCTTGTGGGAACGGCCTTGTGGCTAGCAGCTGCACAGCTCTATGGGCAATGCCTGAAGCTGCCCCTCCATTACTCCTCAAGGGCTGGAGTGCCTCCCATAGCTGCTATCTGAAGAGCAGAGAGGGCCCCTAGAAGAATGGTGGGAGCCTGGGGGCCACAGGAGTACCAATGAGGCCAGCATACCATTCCATGACGATGAGGAGACAGCGCTTGCTGTGATGCATGTTCTCATACACGTCCAGGATGCGCACGATGTGGGGGCCTCCTGAGGCCTGCCAGTGGTGGTCCACCTCCTGCCGGGCCTTGGGGCTGTCATACAGGAGCTGAGGGCAGGTAGGCACAGAAAGTGTCAGGCTCACAGCCCACTTCTCCAGCAGCCACCCAGATAGTGCCACTGCCCTCACTTTGCAGACAAGAATACATAAGCTCAGAAAGGCCTGTGACCTGCCCAAAGTCACTCATCTTATAAAGGGAAGAATGAGGATTTGAATCTAGGTTTCTCTGATTTGTGGTCCAATGGCCACAGGAAGGCCCTGGGGGTAGCTGACAGCTTAGAAAGACTCAGAGGCTAGAGAAGCCCTGCATGCCTTCTCCAGGGCAGCCAGGGAAGTGGGAGTTCAGTGGGCTTTGTAAGCAAATCACACATCAGGTATGAGACCCCAGGTCAGGGGCCACACATCCCTCGAGCTGCACTTTTGCAATGTTATGGCACAGAGTTGTAGACCCATAGGTAGTGTCTGGGGGCAGGGGGCACCCTAGTTGAGGGAGGTAACATCCTGGTCAGGTGAGGCCTGAGTTTGGGGCTGAATTCTCCCAGTGACTCAGTGTGACCTCAGGCAAACATTCACAGCTCCAAGTCAAAGCCCACAACTCAGTAAAATGGAGTAATAACAGAGTCATCCCTACAGGATGCATCACAGCAAGGCAGGTGGCAGGTGGGCGGGCATCAGGATCCTCATTCAGGTTAACTCAGCCCTAGGCTATGGCTGCCAACCATAATGCCAGTTGCTGGAAATGAGCAAGGCCCCCCGGAGTGGTCCTGCTCAGAGGAGGTATAGGGGAGGAGGAGAAGTCAGCATGCGAGGTGAGGTGGTCCAGAATGTGGAGAACAGGGACAAACCATCTCCCCACAGGGCTGCTCACCTGAGACCCAGCCCCATTTGTTTCCTAGTTGATCAGGGTTGAGGACCAGGGTCAGAATTCAAGCCTACGGCTCAGAGCAGTTTCATCTTGCTCAGTACCTGCAGGACCCTGTACCATCCCTGGCCTTGCCTTCCCCTCTGCAGGGCACTGTGAAGAACAGCTCTGGGACCAAGCTCTCTAGGCTAAGGTAGACAGGAGCACAGAGGAAGGCAGTAGGCTCTCATGCCTGCTGCCCCATAGCTGTTCCCCCATTTCTGCAGCAGCTAACCACGACCTAGCCTGGGGGTGCAGGGAGCTGGGCAAGCCCCTCCACCAGTTTTGGGGTCCTTGCTCCATTAACCAGTCCAGGGTGGGGGTGTGCATGGAGGCTGCTGTAGGCAGACTCCCAGCCTGGAAACCATGAGTCCTTTGCTCACGCTGCCTTTGCCTCCCAGAACATCCCTCAGTTCTCTGCCCACACAGCTCCTGAGTACCAGACTCTTGTTTGCAGTGCTGGAGGCAGGGGCTCAGTCACTCCCACTCACCACACTACCTGAGGTGGCTGTAGCCAGGGGTACCCCAGTTTTAGCCACAGGACCCAAGATGTACCATCCTCCGTCCCTGCTCTGTTCCCTCTACACCTCTTCTCTGTGTGGCCTCCTTACACTTCTCCCTGCCCCTTGCTATCTCTTGCCCAGTCTGGTCTGACTTGATTGTGTCCTGGAGGGGTCTTCAGACTGGCTCCAGGACCCCCTCTTCACTCTGCCCTGCTACTAGCATCTCACTCCTACACCAGAGTCCTCTCTCTTCTCTCATAAAATCCCAAGCGCACAGCTGGAACACTCCTAGTGAGGTCCTCAGCCCTACCTATTCTTGCCCCAACCCCTTAAATTCCCTCCCCCATGGCTCCAAATAATAGCCACCACCTCCCCTGCCATTCAGGGCTTGCCTTCCTCTCATTGCCTGCTACCTTTGGCTCCCAACCCTTCCTGTTCTGGTCAGAATAATGTACTTACCAGGCCCAAACAGCCTTACTCTATGCCTATGCCACATGCACCATTGCCCCTCTCCTTCCCCATTGGGCCAACTCCCTCTTTTTGAGGAAACTTCTGGGCTCAGCTCAGATGTCTCCTTGTCTGCAAAGACCTCCCAGCACCTCCCCCTGTGGTTTTTGCCTCTGTACCTCCAATCAGGCTGAAAGCAGTTTTAGAGAAGAGGCAGGGCAGGTCCAGCTGCAGGTCCCTGGCTGGGGCCAACAGAAAACACTGAGCTCCTGAACAAACAAAAGATGGGCGGGTGGGCACAGTGCTAGAAGGGAGGTGTGGGAGAGAGTGGGGGGAAGGGAGTAGATGGCCAAGGAGGGCCAGAGGGCCTCATGGCCTAAGACTGTACCCTGTGCTTTGCTGAGGTGGAGGAGCAGGTGGAGCTGCCCTGAGTTGGAGCCTCTGAATGGCTCCCACCCTACTCAGTCCATATTTAGGAACCCATTTCCCACACGGATTAAAATAGTCCTTTTCTGAGTGCCAAGGCCCTGAGAACAAGCACAGGGGTGGAGATATGGCTGCCCCCAGAAGACACAATAAATGCCTCCACTGACTTCTCTGCAGGGGAGATCACAGGGGCCAGAGCTGTGGACCTGGTCCCATCCAGGCCCAGCTATCAAGAAATCTCCTGGGCAGGGGCGCCTGGGTGGCGCAGTCAGTTAAGCGTCCGACTTCAGCCAGGTCACGATCTCGCGGTCCGTGAGTTCGAGCCCCGCATCAGGCTCTGGGCTGATGGCTCAGAGCCTGGAGCCTGTTTCCGATTCTGTGTCTCCCTCTCTCTCTGCCCCTCCCCCGTTCATGCTCTGTCTCTCTCTGTCCCAAAAATAAATAAACATTGAAAAAAAAAATTAAAAAAAAAAAAATTTAAAAAAAAGAAATCTCCTGGGCTGTCACTCTTAATCCCTTGGGTTGGCTTTGAGTGTGGCCCCAAACCTCTTAGAGCCTCAGTTTCCTCATCTTTCTTCTCCATAGCCAGAGCCTTCTCCTCTTCCAGGAGTCCCCCCAATGTCACCTCTTCTCAGAAGCCCTCCCTGACCACCCCGACTAAAGAGGACCTCAAGAGTTCCTCGTTCTCCCTTCACCCTTTTTCTTTTTTTATACATGTGTTTTGCTCATTAAGGTATACTTCACATACAGTAAAATGCACAGGTCTCAACAGCCCAGCTCAATGAGTTTTGACAGCTGCACACCCCCGTGACCCACACCCCCATCAAGATAGAAACACTTCCAGCTCCCCAGCAAGCTCCCACGTCATCACCCTTTTTACCTCCCTCCTGTGCAGCACTGGCTCACAACCTACAATTAGCTTGTTCCTTTGATAACTCTTTAAACAAACACACACATATAGATATTGCACTTTCAATGTGCCTGGCTCTGTTCTGAGCACTTTATAAATGTTAGGAGCAAGGGGTTTTGTTATCACCATTCTTTAGCTGAGAAATGGAGGCACAGAGAGGGAAAGTAACTGGTCCCAGGCCACACGGCTGATTCCCCAGCCAGGCTGGCACCATGCTGCCTCCCTCATGAGACTGTGGGCCCACAAGAGCGTGGCCAATCTGCCTGGTCACCTGTGGGTCCCAGTTTCTGGGCCTGGCACAGAGTACTGGCTCAGATAATACTTGTATATTTATTGAACAAGTAAACCTAGAAAGTAGAGATAAGAGGATGAAACCCTCACAACTCACCATGAGGACAGAATAAGATTAAATTGAGGAGGAAAAATAAATAAATAAATAAATAAATAAATAAATAAATAAATAAATTGAGGAGGAACCAGGAAAGCTCAACAAATGGTGAACCAGATTTTACCACCTCTTCCAAGGAGCCCATCCTGACTGCTCCAGCCCACAGGCTATTGCTATAAACTGGCTTCAGTCATGCAGGTACATGAGTCCATACAATCCTTCATAAAAGATGTCTCCAAGCAAGAGCCCCTTTTTCCCAGGCATAGAAATGAGCACAGGGGTAAGATATAGGAGGCTCAGGTTCTACTCTTACTCTCAGTGTGACCTTGGGTGGTTCCTTTGCATCTCTGGGCCTCAGTTTCTCACAGAGAGAAACTATGGGGTTTGGGCTAGATTGGGAGAAGGGAATCTCTCAGAGGTTCAGAGGTGCAAAGGTCAGAAGCTCCTTGCAAAGTAACTACCATATCCCCACTCCCACATCACTGCCTTCATGGAGCGGCCCCTGAGTCTCCACGGACACCTATCCAAATACCTGAACCTCATGGGGGCCACCTGGTCCCTAGTCACAGCCAGGAAGAAAAGAAGGGGGGTAGTCACCTCAGCAGATCCCCCATCCTTGCCTCACTCCCATCCCATGTCCCCTGGACCCCCCAGGGATCCACCAAAACTAAATGTCAGTGATGGTTCCTGGGCAGCTCCAGCTATGCCCAGCAGGCACCCACATACCTGTGAGACGGAACCCTGGCTTTCTCCTAAGGGTGGGCTCCTGGCTGTACTTGAGGTGAGGGCCCCCACCACAGGTAGATGAGCATCAAATCTGAGATGACATATCCTTGAACAAATGACACCACTCTAGACTCAGGCTTTGATGAAGCAGTTTCCACCTCTCCCTTCTCCCTCACTCTCCATTGCCAAATTGTCCCCAGACCCTACAGCCAAATGGCCAAGATCCCTGCCAACCCCAGCAGACAGTAGACCCTGACAAAGGTTGAGGCAGCGGGGCCCATGCCCCTCCAGCGGCACCAGGTGGAATGGGAGCCTTGGGACTGGCCAGGCTCCCTCTCTCCCTCCCTGCTGTGTTCCGTCCCACCCAAGGACAGGCTTCACGTGTAGATGGAGGAGGTCCTGAGTTCAGGAGCTGGGAAAGCAATAGCAACATTTGACTGTTTGGAAAACAATTTGTAGTTGACAAAACGCTCTCTTTCCCCTTATCTCATGGGAATGCTGGTGCCGCCCTATGAGGCAAGCAGGGCGGGACCAGCAACCCCAATTTATAGACTGAGGAAAGAGAGGTTCAGGAAGATGAAGTCACTGCCCTGGGGCCACCAAGCTGGAGTGTGGCAAGGCTGAACAGGGAGGAGAAGGGACTTTTGAGAGAGTGTCCAGACAACCCCTCCCCTAGGGGAAATGGGAGGAGGGGGTGACACGAAGTTGAAGAGGCACTGGCCAAAACTACTGCTTACAAGACTCGGGAAACTTGTTCTGAAATAAACGTGTGCATAGGTGTGTGCGAGAGCAGGGGTGTGTGTAGGGATGTGCACGGGAACATGGGTACGTGCATGTATAGGGGTGTGTCCCTGAGGGTGTATGGGTATAGGGAGCATGGGGGGTGGGGGAAGTGTGCAAGTGAGGGGCTGTGGGTATGCATGTGTCTCTATTCCCTGCAATAGTGACTCTGAACCCCCAGAGATGGGAACCACCCATCTGTCCATCTATTCATCCAACATTTTCTATCTCTCTGAAGTGCCTACCAGAGTACTGGACACAGAGAGGTACCCAAGAAAGACTGGAGGTCTTGCTACCACAACTCAACCTGTGACAGCCTTGCCCAAGCAGGTGACCAAGCCCAGACCCCTCTGCTCAGACCTCCTCTCTCACTGAGGCCCCATCTTCTGCATCACCTCACGTTGCCCAGAGCTGTAAAAGCACTCTGTCTGCTTTCCTAGGGCATCAAACAGAGCTGGGATGTCTGCAGTGGCTCTGTGAAGACGCAGTTTTGGGACAAGCCCCAATACCCTACTACCGCCACCTCCCAGCCCCAGAAAAGCCATCCACCCAGGCCCATATGCTCACCCACATATCTAGTGTCCACATCCAGCTAACCCCAGGGCTGGGCTCTTCTCAGGTAAAAGTGTTCACACTATCTCCATCTGTCTCACACACAGGAAGTCCCAAGGCCACCAGCCTGGACAGGCAGCCTCCCCCACCCCACCCCAACCCCCACACTCCCAGCCAGTTAACCTGCAGCCTGGGCCAAGCTGCTGTGTGGCCTCTAGGGGAACACCCACTCCTTCCGGGGAAAGAGAGATGGCTTGCAATCTCTCCCATCAGTGAGGCACTAACAAATTAAGAAATATTAACTCTGGAGTTCTTGACAACCCACGGCTTGAGAGACATCATTCTCACAGCAAAGGGAATCTCCTGGAAGCCAGGTATCCAGTTGTTCTCACTGTCCAGTGAGCCACTAGAAGTCTATTATTTCCACTCCTCTATTCATTGACAATATGATTTCAGGCATTTTATAATCCTAAAGCATGACAAATAAAACAAAAAACATCAGATTCTCTTCAGAATGAAGAGAAAAATTAAATATACCAGACACCCATGTAACTAACTCATAACTACAACTGAAAATACAGTTTAATTCTGAGCTTCCTGGGAGTTTTGGCAAAGAAGAAAACCAGATAGGTTCTGCTGCTTTTATCACCCCATGAAGAGGAGCACAGACATTCCTTGAACTTTTTTCAAGATGAAATTCTTTCTCTTTTTTAAGATTTTTATTTCTTATTTTTTCAATGTTTATTTTTTTGAGAGAGACAGAGACAGAGCAAGAGCGGTGGAGGGGCAGAGAGAAAGGGAGACACAGAATCCAAAGCAAGCCCCAGGCTCTGAGCTGTCAGCACAGAGCCCAATGTGGGGCTTGAACTCACAAATAGTGAGATCATGACCTGAGCCAAAGTCAGATGCATAACCAACTGAGTCACCCAGGCACCTCTCCAAGACCAAATTCTTACAGGGATTCTGCAACAGACCTTACATGAGGGAAAAGTGTGACATTCTGAAAATGCCTTTGACAATAATTTTCCAAGATACAGAAAGATTCGCATGAAAACTATCTGATAATAAACTCCCTCCTAAAGACTAAGGCCAGCACATGGCATTGTAGCCTGGAACATCCACCAGGAGGCTGAGATAACATCACCAGACCCTTTATTTTCTGGGGAATCTCAGCTTTGTTCTGTGCCAGAGTATGGAAAAGAGAGAGGTAGAAGGACTGGTATGTCCCTAACCCCTATCACATCTTCTCCCACTTGGGGATCTAGTCCCAGCCTCAGGCAAGGGCAGACCAGAATGCTGAAGAGCTGCATTTCTGGGCTACTGATTACATCATGTTCAACACCCAACACTCGGGCAGCAGAATTGGACAGAATGTTATAGGAAAATACAGGTTTTAAAATCACATTTTGTTCACTGTGGGGAAACCTCTATTCTCTACAGAGAGAGGCTATGGATAAGAAAAAGCACTTTGAAGCAGCACCAGATCCAAGATGGCGGCCGGCAGGAAGCTGATGAAGGAGCTTGAAGAAATCCGCAAATGTGGAATGAAAAGCTTCCGGAACATCCAGGTTGATGAAGCTAATTTATTGACTTGGCAAGGGCTTATTGTTCCTGACAACCCTCCATATGATAAGGGGGTCTTCAGAATCGAAAGAAACTTTCCAGCAGAGTACCCATTCAAACCACCGAAGATCATATTTAAAACAAAGATCTATCACCCAAACATCAATGAAAAGGGGCAGGTCTGTCTGCCGGTAATTAGTGCTGAAAACTGGAAGCCGGCAACCAAAACCGACCAAGTAATCCAGTCCCTCAGAGCACTGGTGAACGACCCCCAGCCCATGTATCACTTCGGGCTGATCTAGCTGAAGAATACTCTAAGGACCGTAAAAAATTCTGTAAGAACACTGAAGAGTTTACAAATAAATACGGGGAGAAGCGACCTGTGGACTTAACTCTGCCGCAACTGACTCCAGCGAATGTGAGTGGAGACCCCAAGCAGCACATTCAGACACCCCGCAAAGCAGGACTCTGTGGAAAATTGACACGTGCCACCGCCTGGCATTTGCTTGTGGCACTTACTAACTTTCTACAGTTTTCTTAATCAAAAGTGGTCTAGGTAACCTGTAAAGAAAGGACTAAAAATTTAAGACGTTCATAAATAAATAAATAAACAAATAAATAAAAACACTTTGAACTTACCACATTCCCTCTTTGACAAGAATGTTCAACTCAGCCATATCTAAGATCCCTTCTGGCTCCCAGTCTGATTATTTGGTATTATTTTTTTCCCATGGTGACAGATCTCTAATTTTATGAGAAACACATGCCACTGGAATGGCAAGATTCATTTTATAGCCAGCTGTTGAGACCACCCCTGCCTTGTGCTGCTAACACCAATGAGGGCCACCCCTGGCTAGCCCCTGACCCTTGCAAGCTGCTCTGTCCACTCAGAATGGTAGCCATAGCCTCAGAGATGGGATGGTATGGATTGACCTCAAGTTCAGGATTCAGAAGCAGGAATTTCCTTCTTAAGGCCTCAGTATCTTCTTATAAAGCCAGAGCCATGCCCCTCTTCCCCTCACTTACTGCCTCCACTCCCCCACTCCCATCCCCATCCAAGGACACTAGTGCTGTTTGGAGAGGTGCCGGCAGTGTCAAATCTAACTTTTTAGCCACAGCTTCGAATTAGCGCATCAGACGTGTGCCATCATTCTCTCACACACTCATTTCCCCAGCTTTTGTAGCTCATTAAAGGAGCTAATGGAACCAATTCTGCAGCTATGCATTAGTTGGCTTCATGCCAGATCAGACCTCGCTTCATTAAGTTCTGACCATATCTTGTCCTCCACTTGCCCTGTCCATTTACCTCTCCTCCTCAGAGGCTAAGTTCCAGGGAGGTCAGCTTGCATGACACCACAGACCCCAAATGCCCAGGCCCCAGCTGGATGCTCGGGGACTGATAGAGTCAGATCAGTTTTAGCAACCCCTTCATGACAACTGTCTCCCTGGTGCTTGGCCAGCGGTGTGTTGGCCACAGCATTTGGTCATAGACATCACCTCATTCAGTGCTCACCATATCATGAGAAGAACCAGTTTCATCCTTTTAACTGTGGGGAAACGGTGATTCTGAGAGGTTAGGTGACTTGCCCAAAGTCACACAGCTGGGCAGTGACAGTCAGGACTTGAACCTGCCTGTTGGTATCTAGGCAGTGGGGACCACGCAGGTAGCTGTTTTGCTCCTTTCATATGTGGGGTTTGGCCCCATACCCTGGGGTCTAGACTAGGCTCTGCCACTTGGTGGTTATTGTAACAGTGGCCGAGGAGACTCAGGCTCAGGGAGGTTTTGGGGCTTCTCGGGGTCTCATGGCTTACATATGTAAGCCACCTCTGGCATCCAGGAGTCTTTTGGGAACCAAGATTCAACCCTCATGCTCAGGGAGGCCTGCCCATTTTACAAATCCCTTCCCTACTTCTGCAAATATTTGCTGGCCCTGCCTGAGGGCTAGGCCCAGAGCTAGGGCTGGGAATGCATCCACAGGCAGTCTGTCTTCAAGGATTTGGGGGTTTATAGATGAGTTATTGCAAATTAGGGTACTTGGTGAGGATATAAGCCCTAGGGAACTAGTCCTGGCTCCTTCTCTCCCGTTTCTTTTCTTTCTAGATCCAGAACCTGGCAGAGCAGGCAAGGTGGGGAAGCCTAGCCAAGGGAGCCTAGGAATAAGGGGAGCCTCCAAATAACCCCCTTCTAGGCCAAGGCCAGAGCACCTGATCACAGGGAGTGAAGTGCGGGGACGAGGGTAGGACAGCTGATAAGCTGGGAGCTTCCCTGACCATCTCCCTAGGATGGGAGAGGGTGGCTGAGGCTCCAAGCTGGCTGTCTTCCCAGGAACCTCTGCGGACAGGAGATCCGACACACATTTGGAAATTGTCGAGTCAGGAACGCAAGACTCCTTCAATTCGCTAAATTTTGATGGCCTCAGTTTATCTGTTTCCCACCAGCTACAGACAACCTGGAAACAAAGGCAGAAGTGCCAGGTCTGGGGAGAGGTGGAGATGGGTGGGAGAGGGGAAGAATGCTTCCAGAAAGAGAGAGCTGAGCTGGGCTCCACGGCAGGGAGGGACAGAGACAGCAGGAACATAAGTGTGGGCTGGGCAAGCCCAGAGATCCCAGTACCCTAGGCTGGGAGCCATGTAGTATGAAAGACTAGCTATGGGCATGGGACTCCAGGTCAGACAGACCCGGATGCCAGAAGCAGAGGTCGCTTCCATCCTCCACTTGCCTATAAGCTTTGGGCAGACCATTCAACCTCTCTGAACCTCACTGGTCCAATCTGGAAAATGGGAACAGTGACAGTATGCAAGTTCCCAGATGGCCATGAAGATGGAATGAGAATACACAGAGGACTTAGATTAGCACAGTACCAAGTGCATACTGAGTGGATATGGGCTTCAAGGTTTGCTTGGCTTCAGGATTCCCCTGGGTCTGCCCTCAGGTGGCCCCACACTCTTCATGTCCCTGTTCTTCAAAACTTGGGGAAATCCAGATGCAGCCTCTGGCACCCAGAGGGATCCCAGCCTCTGGAATCCAGCAGGTCATAGAAAATGGTCTCAAATCCTGAGAGGGGCAGGATTAGACCTGGCTTTGCAAAAATTAATGAAAAATCAAGAGTCTATGGATTCTGTTTTGCTGTGAAAAGCTCAGTGAGGAGGGGAAAGACCCTTCCTGGTGGTGAGAGGATGAGAAGGCTAATCTCAGGGGAGAGACCCTGGGGGCAGGTGGGGAAGCAAGGTGGAGAGCTGGGGACCCAAGCCAGGGAACTCACCCAGCTCTCAGCTTGGCAGACTAGAGGAGAGGCATATCTTCACTCCCTCAAGTGGAAGCCACCTTTATACCCTCAAGTCCTCCATGCATCCTTTTGAGCAAAGTCCCCTTCTGCAAAATGTGCAGTGACCTTGGGGCTTATTCCTTAATTTCTCTGAGCCCCAGTTCCCCATCTGTGGTGTGCAGGTTCCCCACACGTGGCAATGGGGACAGGAGGACAGGCTGGTCTGGGACTACCAACATCTACTTCACAGGTGGAAATAGGCGCCCAGAGAGAGCTACAACCTTCACACAAACACACCCCGCTCAGAGATTACACATGAAGTGGCAGGACAAGAACTCCCTTTGCCCCAGGCAGGTATCAGATCCCAGCATTCTGCCCACAGCCTTCTGACAGTGGGGGGTTTGGGGGGAGGAGCTGAGGTGCCTTGTGAGGTCCCTGAGTACATACTCAGAGGGTACAGGTTCTATTATCCTCCTTTAACTTCTTAGAGGAAAAAAGCATTTTTCTGTCAAAATCAGCTACATAATTAGTGAAACATTACCCTGGTTCTATTTCTCCTATGACAATGTAAAAATGAGACATTTTCACCCTAAGACTGGAAGATTTCAGCAAATACAAATGTTTTATTCTAACCTCAGAAGCAATGTTCCTTCAATGGTCCCTCCTCACGAAGACTCCCACCTCAGCCAGTGTGTGTCCCACATTGTGCCACAGTGATGCCTACATAGCTGCTGGGGGTACAGAGGGCAGTGGCCACCTTCCCTAAGCAAAAGGTGACCAAGGCAAGTGAGGATATGACCAGGGCACCCAGCAGGCCATGCCCCTGGCCAGCCCTAGAGATAGGAGATTCAGCACGCCTGAGATTCTGTCCCCCTGGAGATGTCACAAAGATAACAAAGGAATCAATGTGTGTGGGAGACAGGAGGGGGGACATATTGGACTACTCCAAGAGGCACAGTGCAAAGACCCTAGGGAAACTTCTAACTCCATCCCCCAGACCTGCTCTTCCTGAAGCCAACAGCCAACACTGTATCTGCTGGCATCGCTCTCAATTCACTTGGCTTCATCCATGTCCCTGCAGCTCCCCACACAGGCTTGGGTGAGCACAGGCATCCATTACCTTACTCAGTCTTCTCCCAGGAGAGGCAGGGGCAAGTGGCTTCCAATCTCCATTGGTGCCCCCCAGCACCCCCCCCCCCAGCCCCTCTCTCTCTTCTGCTCCTGTTCAGCTAGAGGGCTCTGAGGGTTCCCACACCCAGCCAGCTTCTGGGAAATTTTCCTGGTCTCTGATCATGCCATGGAGCCATAGCCATGAGGAAGGGGAAGTCCTCTGAGAGACCAGGGTAGTAACCTGGCAGCACTGAGGGACACTCCTGTCATAGGAATGGGCAAACAGTGACTCATCCCCATTCTCTCAGGCCTCCCTACGGTAAAGATGCACCCTGGTACAGGCTCAGCCTGACTAAAGGCTTGAACTGGGCAATGGAGTACAGTGGAAAAAGGTCTTCAAAGCTGAGTCATAACCCCAGAGATCTGGTCCATGTCACACAGCTGACTGTTCCCCTGGCACATTTACTAGCTAGCTCAGGAGTGGCATCTTGGGGCCCCCTCTAGCCAGTCTCCACGCTGCCTGTCTACTTGTGCCACTACCTGCCTGTCTGCTTCCCCAGCACTGCCCACGATCACTGCCCACCAAAAAAGTCTTCACTGCTAGAAGCGGGGGACCTTGTCAAGCAGAGCAGCCGGCTCCTCATCTTATAGATGGGTAGACTGTGACCTAGGAGAGAGGTCTGGCTCCTGATCCCCAGGGATAGCTGCGAGCCACAACTTGGCTGCCCACAGGCCAGGGTTCCAGCCCAGCCAGGGCATGCCCCTGCTCTGTGACTCTGAGTGAGTTACTTTGCCTTTCTGAGTCTCGGTCTCTGCATCCATGACACTGGAGTGATACAACCCATTCTTAGATTCTTCTGTTTGTGGTTAGTGTGTAGGAAGCACTCAAGGGATAAGTGGGTGCTCTTATCCCATCCCCCACCCCCAACTCCTACTCTGTGTGCCACTGCCTGCCAGAGAGCATGGAGAGTACTTGCCAGTCCCTCTGTCACAGCCTGAGAAGGGGGATTAAACTTTATGTTGAGGGAACACCTACAGAACAAGTTGTGAGCCCCTTGTTGGAGGCTGAACCCTTAGGAATGGGGTGATGAGTGTGGCAGCTCCAGGCCCTGGCCCATTACACCCCTGAAAATAGCCTCTGAGGATCAGTGAGGTGAGGGGATCACGTTCAGGGTGCAGGCTAGAGAGTCAGATGTTCTGGGGTGCTCATCCCAGCTAGTATGGGGCAGCCCATAGACAGTATTGGCTCCTAGAGTAGAGGTAGGTTGCATCTAACATTCAAGCCCTCCCAGACTCTCCACAAGTTCCTCCCACTGGCTCTGAGGCCCTGGCTCAGACCCCAGCTCCTCTCCTCAGTCTCAGCCAGAGAATATTTGGGAGTCACAGTGTTCCTGGTCTCACACTGTTGTCCTGAGCAAAAGTCTCAAACCACTGAGCCATAAAAGAAGACCCAAAGGTGGAGGCCACAGTTGAAACTAACTTCCCACACTCCACAGAAGACACCTCGGGTTACAAGCTTGGCCCAAATGTTCCTGACTCCACTGCTCTGGCTGCCAAGGCCACCAGCAACTGGTCAAGGCCAGCAGCAGGAGGGGACATTGTGAGTGGCATGGGCACAGCTAGATGCTCCTCTTTCCTGCCCTACACCTACCCTACCCTGTTGGGGGGAGACTTTCAGAGTGACTAGGATGAATTCCCAGCACCTGGCCAGCCCCATCTGTCCTATGCCTGCCCTCAGCCTGCGGGCTGCAGAGAAGAGGCCCAGCTAAGCCTGAAACTCCTCAGACAGAAAGTGGCAAGGTGAGAGAGGGGAAGGACTAAGTGATAGCAGGAGAAACAGAGAGGGGAAAGAAGAAACGGACGAGACAGAACAGAAAGTGCCATAAAGAGAAAGCAGCAAGGACAAAGCCCTAGCCTTAAAAAAAAAAGGCAACCCTAATACCAAACCCACAAAAAAACCCAAAATCAATATTCTCAGCATCTCTGGCCTGTCCAGTGCTAAAAAGGCCTCCTGAGGCTCCTTATTCCCCCAAGCAGCAGCCTCCTCTCATACTCCTGCTCTAAGCAAAACCCCCATGGTTCCCAGCAGCAGGACTTTATTCACAATCACACAGGGCCTAATCCACTTAATTCCAAAAGGGTGGGAGGGTAGGGGGTGGGGGAGTCCAGGATACAAAGTTCCTTTCACACTATTCTTTCTCACCCCACAAAGGGCTGGCTTCCCCAGGTGCAAGATGAGCCCAAGGGAGTCCTCATGAAGACTGATAACACGCCACCAAAAAATGCACTCAAGCAGCCCCAAATGAGAGCTCTGCCCTCTAAGAGTGTCTACTGGCCTGTGCTGTATCATAGCAGGAACACAGGGATAGGTACAGCCACCAAGACTGAATCTTCCTTCCGGCCACATGTTCAAACCCAGGGTTCAAGTACACCACAGACATGACGATTTTGCAAAAGATTCCAAAAGTGCCTTTTTGTCCAGGGTCACTCAGGGAGAAGGTGGCAGGAAGGATTTCAAGCCCAGAGCCTTGCTCTCTCTCAACCCCAGGCAGCCTCTCATGTGGGAACACATAAGATCTTGAACAGACAGGAGCAGGCCAGCAGAACCAAAATTCTCCTAGAGAATCACGGGAGCCAGTGAAAGCCATGTTCCTATTGTCCTAAGAGCAGGAGACCCACCCATGCAGGAGGGCTTGGTGCACACTCTTACCACACCTACGGCTGACTGCAGTCTTCAGCTCTTGCCTGGTGACCATCACCTTTGGACACATGGCAGCCAGTCACGAGGCTGGAACCAAAGGAGGTGGGGGGACTGCAAAGCCAGATGCTCCACCTGCTGCCCACTCACAGGGGTATCCCATGATGATATCCCAAGGAGACCCTTGGAGAGAAAGATGAGGGATCCATGCAGGGAACTCACTTCCCAAGTACAAACCTCAGCAGAGACACGACAGACCTCTGTCATTACAGAGACTGGGCGCTTCCCACACAGCCTGAACTGAATGACAGCCCAGGTGACCCAGAAGCTCCTCGAGCACCCTGAGCAACAGTGCTCTACAATGGTTCTGATGATGTTACAAAAGAAAGTTCTGGGGGAAGGAGGGAGGATTTTTGCCCACTTTGTGAGGAAGGATACCAAAGATAGACAGAGGCCCCTAGGGGTGAGGTATGAATCTGAGTTGTGGGCAAATGGAGAGGAAAAGTGGCTGCCCTTTCTCAAGGCCCTTCTTCCACAGAGCCCCCAGTCCCTCCATGGCTCCCCAGAGTTTATTGGGGTCTGGACACCTGCCCTGCTGAGATCAGCCACGTCCTGCCAGGACATACGACTGTGAGTAGTGTGTTGAGCTGGTAGGTGTTGAGCTGTCCAAACCAGCATGCTGTCACACACACCCCGTGCCCTCCTCTGTCATCCACATCCTTCTCAGATCAGAGGCCTGGATTAAAGCTGGCGGTCTCTTCCAGGAAGTCTACCCTGGCTGGCCCAGCCCTGACACAGTTTCCTCTCGCCCACTCACCAACCTGACTTCCTGCCTGTGGCAGCCTGGACTCTGCTGGGCTGGGCTTGTCTGAGACTCAAAAGGCTTGAGACAAACCACACAAATTTTCTGAGGCAGTCCCACAGCCGTCATGGCCCTTGTGTGCTGGCCTGCAGGACTACTTGTCTGCTCACAAGCAGACAGTCTTACACAGTGAGGAGAGCTGGGTAGATAGAGACAAATACCAGCAGCATCACTTGGGGCCCAGCTGGGGCTATCAGGGCTCCCAGTGGAACCACGGAAGATGATGACAGCACCCTTCCAGGGGCCAAGTCTTAATTTTTTTTTTTTCAACGTTTATTTATTTATTTTTTTGGGACAGAGAGAGACAGAGCATGAACGGGGGAGGGGCAGAGAGAGAGGGAGACACAGAATCGGAAACAGGCTCCAGGCTCTGAGCCATCAGCCCAGAGCCCGACGCGGGGCTTGAACTCACGGACCGCGAGATCGTGACCTGGCTGAAGTCGGACGCTTAACCGACTGCGCCACCCAGGCGCCCCCAGGGGCCAAGTCTTAGAAACCATCCCCTGTCCCCATAAACTAGCATGAGGCACAGGATGACTTAAATGCTAAGACTCTGGCATCAAACTGCCTGGGCTCACGTCACAGTCCTGCCACTCGTCAGCTGTGCATCTTGGGCAAGTCATTCGCCTTGCTGAAAAGCAACAATTTTGTCCATAAAATGGGAATGACAAGAATTAGGTAACATAACACATCTCATGCATTGGGGATAGGACCCATCAGAACAGTCTGGGAAACTATTGGCCATTTTTGAGAATATTAGAATCTGCAGCACCAAGGCCTGAAGACTGTGTCAGCTCCTGGATACGGTGGGAAGACCCTGGCAGTCCCAGCAGCAGTTTAGGCTTTGAGCACAGCTTGCAAATGCATGAGCAGGTACGAAGCAGTTCAAACAATCTCTGCCAAAAACTCCACTATTTGCAGGTTTTAGGGTTTGATGCCTTTCCTAGAATCTTTGTTTAAACAGCAAATTGCCCACCTCTGGCAGTTCAGAACTTTCTACCAGCATGGTAGCACATGAGCTCCTCAAATTCTTTCCTTCCAGGAGAGGGACGGCCTGAGGTGGGGGTGGGGGAGGTGGTTGGGTACAGTGAAAGCCCTACTGGGGACTCCTTTGCACAGGACTGCCGGCCCCTCCACACGCTTCCTGACTTGTTGACTCGGTAACAAATGGCCCCACCAAGGCTGATCTGACCGGTCTGGAGTTGGTAGGTGAGGGGGTGGCTGCTGCCAAATGAGAAAGTACCGGCCTGCCTGGTAGCCCCACCCAGCCTCAAATCCAGCTCCACAGCACCAGCTTCAACAGGCCAGCCCCACCCATGGAACAATGTGGGGAACTCCCCGGCATGGGGACCCAGCACCCCACCACTCCATTCTATTTGAAGAAGAAGGGAAGAGGAGGGCACTGGGAGCCCTGGGGCCTCCAACATACTCAGTGGTCAGAGAGGAGGGCCCCTAGCCCCAGAGCCCAGAGAGCAGTGGTAGGAAAGAAGAATCCACTTCTTCCGCATGCAGAACCCCTCTGTCTTCTCAAAGCTTTTTAGGTTTTTATTTATCTAAGTGCCATGGCTACTTCTGCCTGCCCTGAGGCAGAGGACCACAAGTGAGCTGGGCAGGGGAAGAGATTCTGGCCTCTGCTATAATCTTAATCAAGCTACATGATTTCTGACCACAGACTCCAGGTCACAATTTTCACATATGCGATGAGGATTGAGGGGTTGTGTCTCAAATGTGGTGGGGTGACTAATGGGGGACAGATATGCAAGGCTGTGCCCAGTTAGGAGTGAAACTGAGGCATACTGTTTCATTAGGTAGGCCTAGAAGGAAGCATAGGCAGGAGGTCAGTAGGAGGCAGTCCCCTGCCCCCCATGCTTGGCGGGCAGTCCTCTAGGTCCTGCCAACGGGACTGCAGCAAGTGCTTAGGGGGGACTGAAGAGTGGAAGGACCTGCCAGCAGCAGAAACTGGCCTCAAGAGGGAACCGCTGAGTGTGAGTGAAGCCAAGATAAACCACAGCAGTGTCAGGAGCTGAGGGAAAGGGGAAGAGGCCCAGCTCCCCGGGGAGGAGCCTGCTCCTCCAGGGCCCCCAGAGAATAGCAACGGCTACAGGACATTGACCACAACTCTTCCTGTTTGATGAGGGCTTGCTACATTCCAGGCTTCAGGGTAAGCACTATCTGCCATCTTGGACAACAAGGCTAAGCGGACAGGCATGGAGAGAGGCCAGGGCACTTGGCCTGGACCACCAAGAAGGGCAGAGATGGCAGGGGGTAGAGGCTAAGCAGAAAAATGCCACCCTCTTCCTCAAAGTTAGAGCCACCACTCACAGTACACGTACGATGTGCCAGAGGTTGTACTAGTGCCATCTTGGAAGATGGTAAAGACCTGCCAGATGGTAGAAACTTCCAGACTTGGTCACTAGAAGGGGGCTGGGGGCAAGAAAAGGAAAGTGTTGGAGTGGGGCCCATATCTAATCCATGTACCCCTTGACGGCCAACTTAGGGCCAGGTCCTGAAGGTTCCAAGGCAGTAGCCCTAGCCATATTCACCCATAAAGCCTAAAGGGATATAGCAGGAGAACTTATTCTAGGCCTGTCCTAGTTCGCAGTCCAGAACAGAGAAAGCATTGAAGCCCTAGATTCAAGAGGAAGTGCTTTGGAAACTGTTGTAGTCAGAAGTTCCCCCCCAAGTCATTTGTCAAACACAGCATCTATGGGGAAGGGCCTAGACCCAGCTCTGCTTAAAGCTGGTGCTGCCTGGGCCCACAATCTCTGGCCTCCCCCTCTATCCCTGCCTCACTCACAGCATCTGGAACACCATAGGGGCTGGTCAGAACTCAGCCTTGGCACACAGGGCCAAAGGCTTGGTATTAAGAAGAGGTTCTCTGGCCTCATTTGGCCCCTTGCCTACCCAAACTGCCCCTGACCTCATAAGAGGTGAGAGAGCTATGATGGTGCTGAGGGAAGAGGTGGAAACTCCCCACTGAGAACAGCCACTTCCCCCTCGAAGGACTCAGAGGAGGACCCCAAACCCCACTTCACTACTGGGTTAGTAGGTGAAGAAGCTGTGCCTGAGACTCAGCCTTGCCAGCCCAGACCAGCCACCTCCAGACCCATCTTATCAGCCCCAGTGCCCCTAAGAAAGACACAAGGAGCTGGGCCCAGGTCCCTGCTCAGTTACTTGCAGACACTGTACCCTAAATAAGTCCTGTAGCCTCTCCAGGCCTGCACCAGACCCAGTACCAATTACTCTACAGGCACCATCACATTCCAAGCTCACATAAACCCCTTATCTTTCCCCCTGAACAGAGGCAGAAACCTGGTTTCCAGAGTCCAGGACCTAGTCCAAGGTCGCAGAGCTGGCAAATGCAGGCCAGAGATTAGAGCCACGTCTGCAGAACCCTGCACTCAAGCTCATAATTGCAATGTCTGTAAAATGAGAAGATCCTTTGCTGTATTCTAACCTCCAAAGCTGCTCTCCTTGCCATGATCTACCCATCCAGGTGGCCACTGGCACAAACCACAATGGAGTGAACTTCCCAGTGATGACAGATTCAAGGCATTCTGGGTATGAGGCAGGGTCCTGGGCCAAGAACTAAGTGACTTAAGCCAGAACTATGTGGCTAGATCAGCCACCTCCAGAACTCCCTGGATTCCATCTGTATCAGTGAGTTCTTAGCCAGGCCTCCAGGGGAGGCTGTGGTGTGACATGAATAGATGGCTGGCCCACCCTCTGCCCAGGAACCAGGGTGGGTCAGGCTTGAAGCAGGGCCTGCCCCTTTCAACATGGGGCCGGTGACTCAGCTGGAGCCCATCAGCAGCTTCCTGCTCACAGACGTGATGGGCACCATCCTTACCCACCAGCCAGCCCTGGGAGTTTCCCACCCCTCCAGCCCAGGCAGGCAGGGGCCATAGGAGAAAGCAGCCCCACCCCAAGCCTTGGTGGGGACTCAGCCTCAGACAGAAGGAAACTCAGATTCATTCCAGGCAGAAGAGCTTCTCATGAAAAAGAAGAAGAGGAGAGGGGAGTAGGAAGGGTGGGGGGAGGAGAAAGAGAAGAAGAGTTTCTCATGGAAGGAACAACCAAGCTGAGTAAGCCCCCACCCCCCACCCCCACTCCCTGCCGGAACACAGAAGCCCAGCCAGCCATAACCCCAGGGTCAGGAACGGCTCCTTCCCTGCTTCCGGGTAGAGCAGACTCTACTCACACTGACTCCACCCCTTGCTCTCAGGGACATCCCGAGTTTAGCTAAGCTGAGCCTCGACTTCCCCACCTGTAAAGCAAGGAGGACCAGGAGCCTGACCTTACAAGGTAGTGTAAGGATGAAAGGAGATACTGATCATAAGAAGCTTAGCAGGGGTCCTGGGCATATGTGCACCCACAAGCCTCTGCTGTTGGGCCCTCCGAGTCACCCAGGAGGGGTCACTGACCTTCAGGGCACACTTCTGCCCAGTACGCCTGTGGAAGCACTCCAGCACCTTGCCGTTCACACCCAGGCCCAGCACCTGCTTGGACAACTGGTAGTCATCGGTCACTGCGTACTTCTTGGGCTCCCTCCGCCCCCCGAGGGCAGGAGCGCCAGTTGAGCCGGGTCCGCAGGGTGCACCCTGCGGTGGCGCGGGGCCCCCCTGTTCCTCTGCTGTCTCGTCATCCATGGCCCCCGCGGGGCGCTCAGAGGCGACCCCAGCCTGGCGCGTCCAGGGCCACCTGAGGGAGAAGGGAAGAATGAGTTCCTCTCAGACTCCTCCAATACACCCCAGTATTGGAGCCCTAGAGTCTGTCTGGGCTGCGGGTCGTGGACGGGGCCGGGAGTTCGGGACGAACTGCGGGAGAGTACAGAGGTGAGGCAGGAGGGGTGGTCGCACAACCAAGCACTAGGGAGTCCGGCCTGACACCTGTCTAGAGGGTAAAGGGTCGGGCGCCAAGTGACCGTGAGGTTCTGGGAGAGGGAGGTGGAGGGGGCCCTATGAGGGCGTACCTGGCAAGGGCGTATCTGACAGCAGAGTACCTGGCTGCGGCGCCGGCGAGGGGCAGGGACCGCGGTCCCGGGAGCCAGCGGCCGCGAGCGCCTAGAGCCGAGTCGCGCCGCCGGCGGCCCACGTGACCGCCCCCCTCCTTTCCTCCACCCCCACCCCCTCCCGCCCCGCGCGTCCCCGACTTGAGGCCTGGCTTGGTCAGCCTTAAAGGGCCAGACGGGCCCTGGCAGGACCGGGCGTGGAGGGAGCCTCCGGCGGGCCCCGCCCCGGAGCCCCGACGGAAATAGGGGGCGTGGCTTCCCGAAGGAGAGCGGAAACCTCCTAGGCTCCTGGGCCCCGGGACCGCGAGGGCAGTGAGAGCCCCGGAGCTTACCAGCGACCTACGAAGTGACAGCGCAGTTTCTCTTGGAGCCACAGGAAGCCACTTGAGTCGGGCGTTTTCTCTGCACGCTGCCAGACGGCCCTCTAGCAAGGCTTGTAAGGCTTGCGACTTCCTTAGTGGTGGCCCACCGCCAGCGTACCTAAAGTCTTAATTTTTGCCATGGAGCCACGTGAAATGGCATTTCGTTGTGATTCGCGTTTTTCCCATCCCTGCGGGCTCTGGGTGTCTCTCGCCTTCTGTGCATCTCCTGCTCATATCCGTGGCTTTGTTTTTTTCCCCCGTTTGGGATGAAGCGTCCTTAGACCAGATATCCTAAATTCCCATTTGTCAGATCCATCAACTTCTCACCTTCTGGTTTGAGCTTTTGGTATCGTGTTTACAAAATCGCCTCCTCCCACCCCAGATACTCTTTGGCTATGTGGTGCTCCCTTCCACATGTACGTCTCTATTCTGAGCCCATTTTATACCTTAGGTATTTTGATAGTTTTCCCATCACAGGCTGTTAAACACCTCATTTCACAGATGAGGAAACTGAGGACCCCTGAGAGGAAACAACTTGTCTAGAGTCGCAGTGGGTGTTGTTCTCTCCTGGGACAAATCTGCACTACACCAGCACACCCCTCTCACCCCCCAACCCTCAGACTGAGGGACTGGAACAAGGTGGTTCACTTGGTACTGGGAAAGGGAGACTTGGGTTATGATCTGTGCGCGGGCCTCTGCTGCCATCTACAGGCCACTGGCATAACTGCAGGCACAGCCTAGGTCCCACCCGTAGGTGTCTCTGAGTCCTTCTGACTTTGGGATTGGGCCGGACTAGCGCTCTCACCCACCTCCCATGCATGCCCAGCACAAATACGCACGTAGGTGCACGTGGATTCCTGGGGTCCTGTAGGTCCAAGGCTCTTCAGAGCAGTTCCTGGAGAGCTGGAACCTACTGTGCTGGAGGAAAATGCCCAGGGCTCTGCCCTGTCTCCTTGAAACACTCTTGAAGCTAGCAGAGTTCAGTGAAGCAGAGGCCCTGATGATGACCTCAACTGACCGTACTGAACGCTTCTTTTGGACTAGACACTGTGTGGGTGTTCTACCTGGGCACTCCATGACCTCACTGGAACCAGAGTAGGCAGGGCTAAACACATCCCACACAGCCTACAAGACAGACAAGCCCTAGAGATCAAGCAACCTGCCTAAGATCAGTAGCTGTCATGGCAGAGTCTCCATCCCAACCCCTGAAGAACAACTCCAGGGCCCAGCTCTTACCCTCAAATGATGCTTTCCTCCCCTGTGCCTCCCTGCCCCATTCCTACATCCACATGTACAAATATGCTCTCACATATGTTCAAATATGCACACAAATGCACAAATATGTACACATGTGTACAGACACATGGGCATGCACATGCACACCACACACATACACGCATTTATGCCTAGCTGGACTCAGAATCTCTCTCCCTGAGTCCCACTTAAGAATCTGATCCAATGGGGCGCCTGGGTGGCGCAGTCGGTTAAGCGTCCGACTTCAGCCAGGTCACGATCTCGCCGTCCGGGAGTTCGAGCCCCGCGTCAGGCTCTGGGCTGATGGCTCAGAGCCTGGAGCCTGTTTCCGATTCTGTGTCTCCCTCTCTCTCTGTCCCTCCCCCGTTCATGCTCTGTCTCTCTCTGTCCCAAAAATAAATAAACGTTGAAAAAAAAATTAAAAAAAAAAAAAAAAAAAAAGAATCTGATCCAAGATCTCAGAGCCTTGGAGGAAGCCCTGTGATCTGGAAACTTCTGCAGCTTGGAGACTGGAGAAGGATCCTCCCTCTGGAGGTGATTGGTTTGGGCCAGGTGAGCCCAAAGCTGAGCAAGATCTCATTCTGGACAAGCAGGGTCCCACTCAAAAGCAGAGTGCTGGGCAGCTGAGGGTGGCTCCTTGTCCCAGCCAAAGTTATCTCAGTGTATGCTGTAGTTGCTGAGATATCTTATTTTCTAAAAATGGAATTAGATTACAATTATTCTAAACATTTTATAATTGTATTTTTTAACTTATCTCTTTTTAATTAAAATTTAATTGCATAAGTAAAACTTGGTTGTTATAATAAATTCAAACCATAGGGAAATGTAAAAAGTAAGCACTGGTGATGCCTGTCCTCTTGCAGTCTCCATAACCAATGCCAGTGCTTACAAAAGCACACACATTTCCCATGTAGGTCCATCATAGACAAATGTTTTGCAACTGCTCATTTAATCCAAGAGAGTCAGAAGGTGTGGTTTCCCTTAGCTGCTCATTTTCCAGCAACCACCTGCACACTGATGGGAGAATTCAGCATTTGGGATGGCTGGGCAGGGGTGGGTTCATGGTGGCAGACTTTGCCACACAGTCCTCCATGATAGCTGTATGTCCAAGAAGTCTAGGGCTGAGGCCTTTGGAATAGCTTACAGTGGCAAAGAGGTCCAGTGAGTGTGGGGAGAGGGGGAGAGGGCTAAATATATCCCCTACACACATACACATGTGAACTGTCCTTCGGGGGGAGGAGAGGCTGCAAATGATGAGAGTAGAGAGACCAAATAAGCCAGACTTTGAGGAAGGCACTGCTGTGTATTATTGTGACTGACCCATCTTGTGACTGTTTTGGGTAGGAAGAAGCAGTGAGATCCTGTGACAAGGCCAATCCCCGGAGTGGGAGGAGGGGTTATCCTGGAATATGGAAATTTGTTGAGTGAAACCATGAGAGGACTCGCCACTGGGTGGCGATGTGGGCCTAGCAGTTAGAGCAAGAGTGTGTAGGGAGCAGACAGCAGGAAAGGTGATAAAGAGTTGGCCAAGGGGACCCACAACACCTGGGGCAAAACAGGGGCAGGCCACATACTGTGCACACAGGTGCATAACTGTCAAATTCACAAAAGGTGGCTGGAGGGCAAAACCCTTGGGGCCCTCTAATTTAACATACAGAACTGCATAATCACTGACATCTGTAAGGGAGCTTTCAAGGGGACACCATTGGGGTACTCTGACATGGACTGGCCTGGAGGCAAGAAACTTCACTGAGGACCTTAAAGCTGGATCTTGAAGGATGCCCAGGAGTTGTTAGGTCAAGGCACTTAGAGACGATGGGGCATTGGGGGGAACTGGGCTACAAGCCCCAACCAACCACTTGTCAGCTGTGAGATCTAGGGTGCATTTTAACTTCTCTGTGCTTCAATCTCCTCACCTGTAAAGAGGACACAATATATAATGGTTAGACAATGAAATGAGGCTGGAAATCGCTGAGAGCACCTGGCACATACTAAGTGTTCTGTAAAATACTCACAGTTAGAGGGAAGACAGAGTCTTGAGGTAGAGAACTTGGGATTTGACCCCATAGAGACTCAGGTACCCAGGTTCAAATCCTAGTTGTTGCTTGGCAGCTTGAAGCCCCTTTGTCTTCATAATAATGGAGCGGTACAGTTTCTACTGAAGAGACTGCACCCTACATAGGTGCCCCATGCTGTGGTCTCCCAGTGCCCAAGCCATCAAGTGAGTAATGAAGTCTCCACACTTGCCCCCATCCCAAGATTGGAATGTGCCTTCTCCCCCAAGTCTTTCAGAGAAAACATTCTCGCCTGGATCCTTTTGGCTGTGATGGATCCTTGACCCCCGCGGACCTGCTCGGATCTGAGGCCCTCCTCTGTGCCCCTCCCCTCCTCTCATGTCTTTCTCCAAACCCCACCCCATGCCACCAGTTTCCCCACCACCGCACACAAAGTCCGGAGATCCAAGTGCGGCCCACAGGGGGCGCTTGCACACCAGACAGACCGCCTTGAGGGAGCCGCTAGCTGGGAGAACAGACCCAAGACCCTGCCTCGTGCTGCCACCAGTTCTACAGAGAGATACAGGGGCCTGTCCCCAGTGAAGCGGAATGCCCGAAAGAAGTCTGCGCTCGGGTGGGGAGAACCCCTGTCCCGGAGAACCCCTGCCCCGCCCTGGCCTTCTTCAACCCGGTTTTTCCCTGGTGGTCCCTAGGTCACGCTCAACCCGGCTAGTTTGTCTGCCTCGCATCTCAAAACTGCAATTGGCCCGCCCCCCCGAGCTGCGATTGGTCGGCGCGTGGGGCCCCGCCCCATTTTCCTGGAAAGTTCTTGGAAATCTGTCAAAGGTGTTTCCTTTAGCTGCCCTGAGCCTACTCTAGGAGCCGGCGCCCCCGCCAGCGCCCCTCCCCGGCCCGGCAGCACTGCCGGCGGTTCTAGGAAGACGTAGCTTCCGGGAAGGGCTGGGACACAGAGGACAAAAGATTAGGCGGCTCGCCCCGCCCCACCCTCCCGGCCCGCCCCCAGCGCCCTCCCGGCCAGCCAGCGCCTTGGCCTCTCATTCCCATCCCGTCGCCGGTGCGCCCTGGGAGCCTGCCTTACGAGCAAGACCTGCGCCCACGGGCTCCCTCCAGCCGCCACCGTCCGGCTGAGCCTCAGCTCCGGAGCTGCCGCTGCCGCTGCCGCTGCCGGGACATGGTCCTCTGCGTTCAGGGGTAAGCGCGGCTCGCCGTCCCAGCCGGGCGACGGCGCCCGGCGTTCGGGAGAGTACCGCCTCGTGCTAGCTGCCGGCTATTGAGAGGGCTTGACGGGTCGGAAATGACCGAGTGCGGAAGGACCTCAGGGTGACAACAGGGTGACAACACCGTCACCACCCTATTCGCACTGTGGGTAGTGAAACTGGGGGTCGGCTGGCGACGGGAGGAGCACCCGGTAGCCTAAGCCTGGGTTCTGGCTGGAGCAGCTGAACGCCAGCGGAGTTCATCCTCCAAGACGTGGCTCACCTGCCCAGACCCCCTTCTGGGCCCAGAGCGCTCTACCCTAGCCTGCAGGCCGCAGGGCCTACTGCTGACCTTAGGTTAGCCCTTGCCCCTCTCCGATTTCACTGTTCTGCCATGGGCTAGCAATTAGGCTTTTCTTGGGAAGCCAGTCTGAGATCCTCGCCTCCCCCCAGGTTGGCTAAGCAGCAGGTCTTGGAAGAGCCTGAATTTTGCCCGTGGCACCCCCACAATTGCCTTGCCCCTCCTCAGTCCAGTCTGGGATCCCACTGAGGACTTGACTCCTGCCTCCCTTCTCCAACTTTCCTCAAAGACTGGGATGGTGTGGAGGCTGGTAAGACAGAGTCCTGGCCTCAACTGAGCATTCTTCCTCAGCATTCCTTCCACCTCAGCATCCCCTTCAACAATGGGTCTGATACTCTCCAGACTGATCTGCCAGGAGCTCAGAAAGCTCCAGGGAGTGAGAAAGAAGATATGAGTGAGCACTCCACACCCAGGAAGAGCTGGGTGGCCCAGTGGCTGTTGTTATCAAAACTGGCATAGTACCAAGTGAAGAAGGTTGGAAGGTGGGGCAAGGCTGAAATGCCCCTTGCTCTGAGCAGGTCGGCTTCCAGGGAGGAAACCCAGAGGTCCCAGGAAAACTATACTACTATACTTCTCCCTGGCCATCTCCAGCATACCCCTCCTCTGAATTTTGGGACTCCTGAACACCCCCACACCCTGTCCTCCAGATCCCCCCAGTTCTGAAGTCCCACATTCTCTTTTTACTTTGTTCCAGCTAAAAGTCCCTTGGAACCTCGGGACCAGTGTTGGGTGTCAGGGAGCAAGATTTTTAAGACCTCCACACACACAGCCACAAACCAGCTGGTGCCCTCCCAAGGTAGGGGGCAGAGATTCCCAAATATAGTTTTGGGCTCCCAGCTTTGCTTGAGGGAGTCCACCCTCAGGGTTGAGTTTGCCCCACTGGCATGCATCCCCAGGCAGGACGCACAGGCTGGGTTCCACAACAGGCACACACAGGTACAGGCCACCCACACCTGGAACACACAAGCCATCGCCCCCGCCATGACGACAGCTGTGGACACACCCCTCCTAAGATACACAGTCACTCACCAGGAACTGTGGGGACCAATACAGCTCCTTACACACCCAGATACCTTGTTGACCCTGGAGGTGCCCATGCCCACAAATGCCCTGCTAAGCTGTCTGGACATGGCCACCCCCAGGCGCTCTGGCCTGACTGGCTAGCCTGAGCTGAGCTTTGGGCCCCAGCAGGCAGGCCACCAGCTAGTTCCTTGGAACGTGGCTCCCCCACTAGGATTCCAGAGCTCCCACAGTACACCGAGAGTGGGTATGGAAAAGTATTAAACAAACTGTGGTGTGCCAGGGTCTTGTGGCCTCTTCTCCCAATTTTTTAACATCTTCTAATGCTCACCTATAACCTACACTGTCAGATCTGGCTCCTCTGCCTGCATCCTACCAAGGCTTCTGCCTACCTCATCCTGCCTCATAAGCAATCTCTGGCACAGTTTACCCATGCTCTCATCTCTGCCTGGAGTGCCTTCCCCCTACTCCTTCCTTTGGCCTGGCAGACTCAGCTCAGGAACAGGCAGACCTTGACTCCCCCATGACACCATTTGTGTTTGTGACTTTGGGTTATAAGTTCTCCTTGAAGGCAAGGCCCATGGTTTTATTATCTTGGTGTCCTGCGGCCCAGTAGGGGACCAGACCCAGGACTGAGGCCTGAGGATGTATTTTCTGAGGAGTGAGGAAGGATCAGCAGTCTCTTCCTGGGAGCCAATCCTTGCCCCTCACTCCCTGGAAGTCCCAGGATCACCATGCTGGGTGGCCTTCCCCTAGAGAAAAGCTACTGCTCAGATTGGGGCTGGCTCAGCAACCCAACTCTAGTCACCTGACAAGATGGTGTTGCCAACCCCCTCAGGATCTGGGCTGGTAGCATCCCTTATGAGGGGGTAGAGAAGCTGAACAGTCCTAGTGAACAGCAAGGTTTACATAAGGTCATAGAGCCTCGTAGGACTGGCTTGCCAGGGTGGGATCTGGAATGTAGAATGAGTACCCTATTCTTTGGTGGGAGGTCCTGTTTATGGGAAGTGGGATTTGCCAGTACCTTTAAAGCCACTGTCCACCCCAGACCCTCAGCTGGGAGGAGCAGAAAACAGGATGGGAGTCTGACCTGTTTAGGAAGATTGTTCCAGCCTCTAAGACCTGGCCAGTGTGGACCGTGGTCCCTCCTACAGATACTCCTATCCATGGGGAGGTAGCATATGACCTTAGGCATCCTATCATAATTTTGGGACCTCTCTGGAGCACCCCATGAAGGCCCAGGCCATGACTCAAGCAGAACCAGCGCCATTTAATCTAATCAGCCCACCTCAACCAACAGGGCACCCATGTGAGGCTTCTTTGCACTGGATCCTACCATTGTCAGGGACATCAGTTGTCCATTGTGAGCTAGAAATCCTATAGGGCATGATCTGTGTTGTCAGCTGGTGCAAAATAGACTAATTAATGTTCAATAAATGCAGGAGGGTGGAGAAGTCTCTTTCAAAAGAGAATCAACATGTAGGGGAAGCTATCAAGGAGCCTTTTGTGATGACAGCTGGGAGGCGGGGTACTGATCTCATTGAGCCCATGAGTGGGCAAAGGGGAAACTGAGGCTCATAGTGAGATGGACTGGCCAGAAGTCATATAGCCGGTCTGGGGTATAGAGGGTCTCTGGTAACAGGAGGGCATAGGGCCTCCACTCACTGCCCATCCACCCCCTTCTAGACCCTGTTCTTTGCTGGCTGTGGAGCAGATCGGGCAGCGGCCCCTGTGGACCCAGTCCCTGGAGCTGCCCGAACCAGCTATGCAGCCTTTGCCTGCTGGGTCCTTCCTGGAGGAGGTGGCAGAGGAGACCCCAGCCCAGCCAGAGAGTGAACCCAAGGTGCTGGACCCTGAGGAGGATCTGCTATGCATAGCCAAGACTTTCTCTTACCTTCGGGAATCTGGTGAGTTTGAGGAGGGAAGCAGGCCTTGTCCTGGGAAGTCCAATGGGGAAAGCTTAGCTCTGTCTGTTGAGTCTGGTTTGAGAGACATGGCCCTGCCCAGGAGAGTCTGATGGAGGGGGGGGAGGGGGAGGGGGTGGGTACAGTCCTCCCCATGGAAGTGTAAAGGGAGAGGCAGAGTCCTGCTCTGCCCTGTGTTGGTGCCCCCAACTAAATTCCACTGTGACTAGTCTCTTGGCCCCGTCTCCACTTGCCTAGGCTGGTATTGGGGTTCCATTACGGCCAGCGAGGCCCGACAACACCTGCAGAAGATGCCAGAGGGCACGTTCCTGGTACGTGACAGCACCCACCCCAGCTATCTATTCACTCTGTCTGTCAAAACCACTCGAGGCCCCACCAACGTACGCATTGAGTACGCTGACTCCAGCTTCCGCCTGGACTCCAACTGCCTGTCCAGGCCACGCATCCTGGCCTTCCCAGACGTGGTCAGCCTTGTGCAGCACTATGTGGCCTCCTGTACTGCTGACACCCGAAGTGACAGCCCTGAACCTGCACCCACCCCAGCCCTGCCTACCCCTAAGGAAGATGCACCTGGTGACCCAGCACTACCTGCCCCTGCAGTCACCGCCGTGCACCTAAAACTGGTGCAGCCCTTTGTGCGCAGAAGCAGTGCCCGCAGCCTGCAGCACCTGTGCCGCCTTGTCATCAACCGTCTGGTGGCTGATGTAGACTGCCTGCCACTGCCCCGGCGCATGGCTGACTACCTCCGACAGTACCCCTTCCAGCTCTGACCCACCTGAGCATCCGCCTAGCCTCACCCAGACATACCCTGGAAGGGACACGGGCCCCAGCTGGACTTGGGCTCCCATCGTCCCTCCTCCAGTTATCCTAGTGACTGCAAGCACCTGACAGCTGGACCAGGAAGAGTCAGCAGGAGCAAGGCTGGGGATGAGGGGTAGAGAAAAGTGTCACACAACTTGAAGGTCAACACCCCCAGCTCCCATGTGGCTCCGTTGTGGTGAGCCATGTGTCAGAAGAGAGGGAGACAGGCGGGACCTTGTCTCACCTTGTGGGTGAGGCCCAGGCCCCCATTTGCCTGTTGTGGGCTCTTGAACTGTATAGACTTTGCCAGCCCTGGTGTCTCAGTCCACAGTGTGGGGCAGGCCCCCTCCTTCTAGCCAGCCTGTCTCAGGAAGGATGGTGGCCAGAGGAACTGAGGTTGACAGTGACAGTCCCTTGATGGGGGAACAGGCCAGGCTGAGGGACTACAAAGTTATACAGTATTTATTTATTTATTCTCCTTGGGTTTGTCTCAAGGTGAGCCAATCCCACCTCTCTGCCCTGAGCCCTGAGTGCTCTGGAGACCCCAGCTCTGCCCCAACTTCTCTGGTTCCTCCTGGTGGAGAGCCCCATCCTGAGACATGTTGCTGGATCCACGGCAGTTCTGGATATTCTGGCACTGACCCACCCACCTGTGAATGTGTGCACCCTCTTCTGCCCCCAGCCCTGTTTTGGGAGAGTGGGAAAGCGGACAAGAAAATGAAGCCAAAGTGTCAGTGCCCAGCAGAGCCTGCCACTCGCCCCCTCGCAGGGCAGAGCCCTGTCTGCACAGAGCTGGTCTCGGTGGGGCACCAGCCTGCGGGAGCGTGTGTGCAGTGTCAGGAAGCAGCATGTTGGCTCCACAGCTGCTGCTCCAGCTCTGCTGGGTCGGCTTCCTGCCCAGGAAGGTGCCTGCACACGAGAGGGAAAGAAATACCTATCTGATAAGACTTTATAAAATAAGTATTATAACAAGCAAAACCCAGTTTGGTAGTCTTTTTTCTTCCACTGATTTTTCTGTATTGACAATAAAATTGTACTTTTCATTTAAGGAGACCTCAGTGAGACCTCTTTTGAGTTCTTACACAATTTGTCCCCTTTGATATTATTTCCCCCCACTTTACATCTGGGTCAGCTGGGGCCCAGTGACCTGTGGCTGAGCAGGCCCTGCTAGGGGACCCTTTGAAGAGTCAGGGAGGTACAGGGAGCAGCCTTCCTCTCTCATTACCTCTTGCTCCCCTTGGAGGATGGGAGGCAGGAGGTGAAGGCCAGTTGGACTGCCTGCAGGGTCATTGACCAGGTGTCTGCCAGGGTGGGGGATGGTGGCAGAGGAGCACCAGACTGGAGAGATGTGTAAACAGGAGATATCAAAGACTGGAAGTAGAGAATGCTGGGGGATGGGTGCTGTGGGGGCACCCACTCCTGGAGGCAGTGTCTTTTGAGAGGAGGAGGCCAACAGAGAAGTCAGGGCCAGTCATTCCAGCGAGAAAGTACAGGGAGTACAAAAGCACCAGGGCATGACTGGGAAGCTCATATTCCCTACCAACCACAAGGAGGCCTGGGGAAGTAGTCATGCTGTGCAGTGGGACAGAACAATGGAGTTGGGGATGGCGGCCAGTAAGCTGGCAGGGTCTGGCCTGAGGTGGGACCTGGTGAGATTCTGGCACAGGCCAGTTGGGGTTGGGGGACCCTCTCCTTTCAGGGCCCTACACACCAGAAGTAGATGGAAGGGCAATTAAAATGAAAACTCTCCATTATCTGATGGTCTGACTTTGTAATGTAAATTCCACTGTGTCCTGAAATTTTCTGCACCTTCACTTGAATAACTCATAGGAAAGATCCTCTGAAGCTCATTCATAACCTTCTAACCCTTATTTTAGAAATAATCCTAACCTTCCTGTTTTCTTGGGACTTAGATGATTAGAAGAGACAAATGCTGGAAGATTGAGAGCAGGAAGGTGTAAGGACTGGTATGTGGATGACACGGAGGAGGCAGGAAGGGATGGATAAAAAGCCAAACGTTATGGGCATGCAGATAGTTATGGCAAAGAATAGAGCTGATACTGGATGTGAGTGAATAAGAGGTGAGCGAAGCCTGACTTTACTGGGACTAGTGCCCAGGCCCAGGTGCCCAGCCTGGCACCTTCTCTGTTGCTGGCTGCAGGGCCCGACGGCACACCTCCTCCAGGTCACCATGACCTGCCAGGGATGTCTGCTGTTCCTCATTGCTTCAGCCTGGATCTCAGCCCCTTTGTGACTCCCAAAGTGCCTGAGGTGACCCCGCTGTCTGCTCCACCTACAAATCTGAGTCACCCAATGGGTGAGTAGTAGACACAGAGGGGCTGAAGGCAGGCTGTTCCCCACTTGGTGCCATGGCCTGGACAGAAAACTGCCGTAGCAAGAGGAAACCCACAAACTCTTCGGAGGGGGAGTTGTCTCAGGGTGCCTGCCAGGTGCTGGCAATGGACAGGGGCTTTGCACCTCCTGTAGTGCTCACCACAACCATGGGAGCGGGCCTGAATATGACCCATACTCCACAGATGAGGAAACTGAGGCCCAGAGTGGGCAAGGCAGTGGCTGAGGAAGTAAAATACAGAGCAGAGCTTACCTTGAGGGGTCCCGCCTGCCTGTCTGTCCCCACGCTGCTATGTGAGATGGCAAGGACAGGCATCTGGGGTTGGCAGCTTGCAGGCAAGTTGATCTTAGATGCTGGTTTTATCCCCCTATGTCCTTGCTTGCTAAGGTCTCTGGACCAGACATTGGTCTGATCAACAGGGTCCTGTCCCCCTCACCTTTGCCTCAGCCCAAGCCAGGGTCCAGCTCTTGCCTGGGACTGAGATACTTGTCACCTTGCCTGGGACTGCCAGACACTTCCAACACCTGATATTTTTCTGCTTCAATCTTTTCTTGTCTCCCTGTCAGGGGAGTTAGTGGTGCCTGCCCAGAACAGAGACAGTAGAAGGCAGGTCATCAGGCCCAAACCCAAGTCAGAGACCCAGCCTAACAGATGCTGAAAACCCTCTGGTCAGTACATTCACTGCCGGGTGGTTCCGGGCTAGTAATGGGAGCCCTGACAGCACTGGCCAGGGAGAAATAGAGGAGCCATCTGGTTGGGTGTGGAGGACCCTGCACAATATACAAACAATAACTGATGGTAACCCCCATTGGTTAAGTCCTTTACTAGCACACATGCTCCTCAGGCACCAGCTGGGCCAGACTCCTTCTGGGCCTTGGGGACACAGGAGGGACACAGTCCCCCTCCTCATGGGACTCCCGGGCTGGTGAGCAGGAAACAATAAACAAATGAGCAAATAGATACTCAGGACAAGTTTTAAGAGTATAAAGAAAGCAAAGCAGGGACAGGGCAGAGAGTGGCTTTTGGGTGTGGGGACACTGCTGCAGATGAGAGGGTCAGGGAAAGCTCTGGGGCCACTGAGCTGGGACACCCAAGCAAAGAGCAGCAGCTGGCTATGCAGACAACATAGGAAAAAGACATCCAGGGAGAAGAAACCGCCAATCCCAAGGCCCTGAGGCAACAACAAACTTGGTATGATCAGGAGAAAGAAGTCCAGAATGGCTGTCCAGGAGGGCTGAGGAGACAGAGGAAGGGTGGAGAGAGCAGAGGGGGCACATGAATTTTATTCTACTGTGGTGGAGGGCCTCCTCAGAGTTTAACAGGGAAATGCTATAATCTAATGTTCATTTCTCAGGGGCGAACCTGTCAGCTGGGTGGGGGATGGCCTCCAACAGGGCCTGGGGACAGGAAGCTGGAAAGGAGGCTGAGAGGTACAGGCTATGGCAGGGGTGGTTGTGGTGGGGAGCAGGAGGCGAAGACTGCAGCCTGGGGATCCTGGGTGGAGTTTGTGCCCCAGGACTTCGTGCTGCAGCCTTGAATACCGGCAGAGGTTGTCCCCATTTACAGCAGAAGAAGTAAGGCTCAGAAAGAGGTGGTGTTTTTTCTCAGGGTCACACAGTTTGTGAGGGGCAGAGCCAGGGTTCAAACCTTTATTTGAGAGCTTGTTGGAATGACCTCTGTTCTGCTCTGCCACCCAGGGGCTGACATACTAAAGCCTTGGCAACTGCAGGGTGCTGAGGGTACACAGAAAGGAAGTAAGGGGTCAGGAACACTTTCTGAAGGAGGTGTCAGAGGCAGGGGGTGGAGGCTGCACCCCCAGAGGATTCCACCAGGTCATGAGGAGGTGGGTTTGGAGGATGATTCTGTATGGTGCCCCTTGCTAGACTCAGCCTTCTGGAATGACTTTGGAACAGAGTTACCACTAGGTCAGCCAGGTTCCTCTTGTCAGTGAGGTCTTGCTGGGATGTTTCTCTCATGATCACCAAGTATCCTAACACCACCTGGGTCATCAGTGCCCCTGTACCTGGGCTCAGCTTTTAATCTGCAACTGAGCAAATCTCGCTGGGCCAAAGCTGAATGCCAGTCTGAATAGGGCTGAGGGCAGGACCGGGCTGCTTGCTATCTCAGAGGGGCTGCTTGCTCTCTCCCACCCCGCAGAGCTGCCCACGGTCAAGTGGGGGGACAGGTGCTTGAAAGAAGTCCCGACCAAGAAAGCAGGAGAGGATTCTGGGGACCTCGCCGAGGCTCTCTTACTCCAGGATAAGTAAAGCCTGTGCAGGCCTG
The DNA here is from genome assembly GCF_018350155.1 of Leopardus geoffroyi. Classification (NCBI taxonomy): domain Eukaryota; kingdom Metazoa; phylum Chordata; class Mammalia; order Carnivora; family Felidae; genus Leopardus; species Leopardus geoffroyi. Next base: position 19,543,799 of record NC_059331.1, on the reverse strand, counting down.
GGCAGTTCCCTCATACCAACCTGTTAGACCAGTTTTAATATAAAGCAGGCTCAAGCTTTGCCAGAAACTCTACAACCTCTCATGGTGAGTTCTCACCACCCCGACTACACGGTGCAGGCCTTCCTCCCCAGCTTAGGCCATGCAACCAGCTGCCCGAGGGATCATTGCAATGGTCACCGTTGGGTGGCAGGCTGAGCCTCCCACATCTGAGACCCAAGAAGAAGAGACCCCTGGAGGTTTAATCCTGGCTAACACAACCCCTACACCCTGGTTTTACCCCAAACTCCCCTCCAGTCTGGATTGTACTGTCCACTTGGTTCTCGGGAATTTCCCTCAACCTCACAGAACCTGAGAGGGTTCCTGGCTGTGAAGTGAGGAGAGTGACAGCACTTCCCTCAGAGGGGACATGAGGAGCCCAGGAGGATTAATGAGGCAATGCTGAGGAGAGTCTGATAGGGTTCAATCTGGCACCTGCTTCAGCTGTCATTGTAACTGTTTCTGTCCATTGTTTTCATCTTTTTTGAGAGGTGGTCTGGGCAGGTGTTGATGTCGGCTGAGGTCCCCATCTGGGCTGCAGGGGAGCTGGGCTGGAACCACCTGGAGCTGTAAGTGGCCCCTCTCCCCATCAGCTCTGTCCTCCAAGCCCAGCCCTCCACTCTCATGCATCATTTGCCAATGACCTTGGGTTCTGGTCCTAGTGAACAGACCCTTTGGCCTGGTCTCTGCAAAGGCTAGGATGGAGGTGAAGCCAGCCCAACCTTCTAGCAACTTCTCTCGCAGTGACAATAAAGATTAGGCCATCTGCCACGCTTGCCCCACACCTAGGGGGTGGTCTCCCTCAGGCCTGTTCCTCTCCCAGCCCTCAGTGGTCTGTGACCTCATAGGTGAGCTACAGGTGATGGAGGTGAGTGGGGCAGGTGCCTCTGGGTCTACCCCATTTCAAAGATGCAAGCCTGAAACCTAGAGAGGCAAAGTAGCTTGTCCATAGTCACCAAGAGAGGAAGTGGACATATGGGGTTAGAGCCCAGGACTTTGAGTCCCAGGCCAGGGCTTGTCCCTCTCCCCCTAGAACTCTTGAACTGGAGTCAGCTGCCTGCTAGCTGGCAACTCAAAAAGCTGGGTTCATGGCCTTTCAGACTCCCCATGTCCAGACCTGGACTCTTCACTAGCCCCTAGACACACCTTCACTGTCCCCCCATCTTGGAGACAACCCCCACATTCACATCCCCATGTCCATCCATCTTGCCCCTTGTCCCTCTCAAGCTGCCCTCCTGCTGCTCCCCATGGCTGCTTTGCCCAGATATAGCCTCATTCACTCACCCAGCTGGACCATCCTGATGGCCTCCTCAGCCCTACCACCATCTTGAGTGAGGTGCTCACAAACCGGACCTTGCCCTGCCTTCCCCACTTAGTGATATTCACAGGCTCCCCCTCCCCCACCATATCTTGCCTGTGCCTTACCCCAGGTTCCAGGATATGGCTTCCAAAACTGGCAATCCATTCCATTCTCTTCCCTCTTAATAGCCCATCACACTGTATCATTCATATAGGAATGTCCAGGGCAAACTCTTACTCACCCTTCAAAGCCCAACTCAAATGCCCCTTTTCTGAGAAGCCTTCCCTAACTTCCCCAGCATTTATTCCTGTCTACTTTAGATACCTACTGCATCCTGGGGAATCTCCCTGGAGCCTGAGTTTTCCCAACTGTCTCCAGCCTGGAGAGGAGAAAACACTTTCAATAATAGATTCAAAACAGCCATTCTTTGTCTTCTTATGAAATATCTCACACGCACAGACACACACACACACACACACACACACACACACACACCATACTTCCCATGAAAGTCCCCTAGGGATATCTTTGAAATGGCAAACCAGCCAAATTGAAAACAATAGATAGGCAGGGTTCAAATCTCAGTTCCAAAATCACTCTGGGACTCCAGGCAAGTAGTTTAACTTCTAAGAACCTCAGTTTCTCCCTCTAATAGAAATACTGGTACTGCCCATGCCCCAGGGGGTTGGAAAGTGACTGGATCTGACTTTGGGGTAACAAGGAGTAAGTGGGATGATGCTCACCTATGAGCGTGAGATGAGGCAGGCCTTGAGCAGGAGGAGCCTTTTTGGTGTGGCCAAAGCTTTATGCTTAATGGAAAGATAGTTTCTTCCATGACCCTGGCCTGGCTGAAGCAGGCAGGGCCCAGAGCACTAGAAGTGATCTCTGAGGCCTGAGGGAACTCAGGACTGCCATGACTCCTCCAGGCAGTCCGCTAGGATAGTTCCACGTATAGTCCCCACTAGCAAGACCCACACTGGGATGGTATTGCTGGAAGGGGAATGATGCCCAGCAAATGCTCCCCAGGCGGAGCCCTGTTCCAAGGATTCTCCCTTCATCCAACATCAGATGAGCCAGATAGGGCTTTTCATGTCACCAGAGCTGGGGTCTTCCTCCATCAGAGGTGAAAATTTTGCTTGTAGTCTGGGTTGGGCCAAAGCTTTGTTCTCGAAAGTGCCTCTAGGCCCTCAGCCTCTTTCCAAAGAGTACTTCACTGCTCCCTACCCCCACCAGTCCCACTTCTGAGCAACATCATTATGAGTGTGTGTGTGTGTGCATGTGCGTGCACGTGCGCGTGTGTTGACCTTTCCACTTGGCCAACATTCCTTTATTTTCCTCAGCTCTTTTGGGTAGATGGCCGTGGCAGGAGGTGCTGTTAAAAGAGCAGGTTCTCAGAAAACCTTTTTTCCAAAGCGCCAGAGACATGGAGCTCAAGGAGACACTGGAAGATGAAGGCCTATTGGGAAGAAAATGGGTTCCCAGGGCAGTTAGAGGAGTGTGGGTGAGAGACAACGGTCTCCTCTCAGAGAGCACTCTAACCCCAATGTAGGTGCACGTGGGGCCTGCCCCTAGGCATTATTGCCATTGCCTGGTCAGTGTTGTCAGCCTGGCCAGTAAAGCTGGGTGACCCTGTGCAGGTTGCTTTATCTCTCTGATCCATATACGTCTCAAAGAAGCAAAAGTCCTGAGTTCACTGCCAGCGTGTGTGATCTCCTTACCCCAGAGGTGCCCAGACTGTGTCTCTATAGCCCTTTACCTCTTTGCTGAGAGCCAGCGCACCATGTCCCTGATTGGGGGCTGTGGGCTCTGGGGGCAGTAGCACCCTATCAGCACCTTGACAATCACCCCCTTTCTCCTCTGGGTCTCAGTGGGCAAACTGGGGCATGCTAGACTCCAGGAGGATCCCTGGGTCTTTCAGAGTGCAGAGAAGGCGTGGTGTGGGCACTCCCCCACCCCCACCCTGAGTGAGGTGTTTTCACTAGAATCGCAGCATAGCTGCGGCTGGAGGCCTCTTCCCAGGAAGAAAGAGCAGAGCGCCTCTTCCAAGAACTCAGAGGAGGCCCACAGGCAGGGGAGGGAGGAGCGGGGGAGTTAATTTTAAACCAAACAGCCTTCAACGCTTCTCAGGAACTGGTTGCTCAACGTGATCTGGCAGGTCCCAGGCGGGCAGGCAGGCCTGCTGCCAGCTCAGAGGTGGTGGGGGTGGAGGACTCGCCCCAGAGGAGAGGCCCAGTGACCTTGAGGAAAGTTGGGCCCTGTCCTTGTCCATGAATCCGGGGCTGTCACCCCAGATCCCCACCTACCTGACCTGATTTGCCGGGGTATGGGGTGGGGTGACTTCCTCTGTCCTAACCACGCTAGGTGAAATTATAACAGGATTAATAATATAGATGTCATGTCCTTCCAAGGGCCCTAAGACTGTCCCATCCCTCACTCTTTGCTTAGAACCTGATGCTTCTGTCCCCTGGCCTGTCCCTCTGGAGGTTATCTAATGAAGGCCTGCTATGGGGCCAGAGTAAGGCCTGTGCCATTCGCTCATGGAATGGAACCCTAGAATGCCAAGCTGGTGGCAGAAAATCGGATATGGAGGGTGAAGTTGCAGCAGCCAGCAGAATTTCTGGATCCAAGGAGCAAGGCTCCTGTGTGTGCAGGGAGGCTCTGAGCTGAATTCACTGGGCTCGCCCCCCCCCCAGCCCGCCCCCCACAGCCAACAAATGAAAGCGGGGGAGAGTCAGAGCGTCTTCACACTCATTGACCTCCTGGCCCCCTCTGGGCTGACAGTCTGGGCCCCCCTCCCAGTGTCTGGTTCCTACAGAGGCTCCTCCCAGGGCACCCCCTCCTCCATTATCTCCACCAGCTGCCCAATGAGACTCCAGCAGCCGGGCGGGGCGAGGCCTGTGTTCTAGGAAAGGATCCTGAGCTAGTGCTGCCAGGAGCTGCAATTCTTGGAATCAGCACTGCAGGGTGAGGGGACGCTTCCTGGAACCTACTGGCCACTCCAGGGAGAGAGGCTCAGAGGGCAGGCAGTGACCTCGGTGAGGGGGAGAGGGTGCTGAGGCCTCAGCTCTGGTCCTTGACTCCAGGAAGCCCTACCTGACTGCAGGGGTCTCCTGGGACTCCCCCCATTTCAGCACTAAGTCTGCTGGGCCTCAGGAGATGCCCAAGTCTGGCACGGCCTCTGCAGTACTCAACATCTAGCCCAGGAATAGGCACAGAGTGGACAACCAGAAACAGTAGGGAAGTGGGGGGCATTGTGCAGGTGTGGGCACACAGGTGAAGGTGGGTTATTAGGCACGAGTATATTGCCCAGACCACTGAGCAGCCAGGGTGTGAAGGGCTCAGGAGATTAGGAGGGAGAGCAAGGTGGGGTCAGCAATGCCAGGCCTGACTCACAGAGTCCCCCTTCCTGATGGACAGACAGCTTCTGGCCAGATCTCCTATCACTCCTATAGGCCAGTCTTTTCCTACATGGCCTTTCCCTCAGATCCTTGTCCCACGGTTGGGGTACAGGCCCCGGCTTCAGAGTCAGGCCATGTAGAGTACTCCCAGCCCAATGCCCAGCTGTGCAGCCTGAAGCACACATCTGGCCAGTTGGAGTTTCAGCTTCCCTGCCTGGATAATGGCGGGGGGGGGGGGGGGGGGGAGACGCTACAGGGCCCCCAGGAAGGCTGTGGGAGCTATGACCTGGGTCTGGGACAGGGTTAGGGTCCAGCTACACTGCGAGGGTATAGCTCAGTGTTCCCATTACAGGGTCGTGGGGTCAGCATCATCAGAGCAGGAGCCTGGCAGTTTGGCTGAGGGAGCTGGAGGGCAGGTCAGGATGGGCTCAGAGGGCAAGTAAGGACCTCCCTCTCTGGCTAGGTGGCCTTGGGGCAGCCTTCTAACCACTCAGGGCATGTTTGCCTTCAGAAAAACGGAGAACCCTCCCTAACCAAGCCTGGATAGCAGTGTGGGCAGAGATTTGCCTCTCCCCTCATGCCCTCAGGTCACTCTGCCTCTCACTGAGCACAGCCCCAAGCCTGCTACCACCCAACCCTAACACATCCCAGAGAATGGGGCCCCCAACCCATCCTGCAGGGCCAGTCCTGAGATTGAGAAGGGCTGAGGTTCAGTGCCCTGATGGAGCCGTGAGGCAGGCCTGTGAGAGAGGTCCTTTGACCCCTGTAGGAGGATGGTGGGGCAGCCTAGGGACACGGTTCATCACTGTGCCTGTGCTTGGGAGTGCCGGTTCTCTGAAGTGCCGGTTCTCAGAGGCTACTTGAGGCAGCTGGCAGTGGGTGGGGAGGCTGAGTTCTCCACCACCCAGAGGCCTGGGCACCTGCACCCAGGTCAAGCTGGCTGGAAAGAACCCACCATGGGAGAACTGGACCCGGAGCCCATCCAACCGGAATGAGAAGAGCTGCCGGTGTCATCTACTGGGTTTTCAGGGGATACTGGAGCCCTGCTGCAGATGGTTTCAGAGCCAGGCCACCTGCGTGACTTGAGCTAGTCACAAATCGTCTGTGAGCCATCGTCTGTAAAACAGAGACGATGTTATCACTTACCTTTATCGTGGCAAGGAGTATATGTGTAGCTTTCTTTCTCTTTGGGGTTTTTCCTCCCTAATCCCACCCCACCCCTCCGCTTCCCCGTAACATGAGCCCATGTAGACATGAGCCCCAGCAGTGCTCTTTCTCTGGCCCTTGTTGCAGCAAGAGGGACCCGAGGACACATTTGCTTTTCCCACTGGAGCACAGGCCCTGATACTTGCAGTGCTCTAGGCAAAAGGACAAATGGAAGCCCATGTTACAGAACCTAAATACTTAAAAATCCTAAATCAAGCTATAAACTGCTAATAAAATGTGTTCTATTCTCCTACTCAACAAAGAAACTTTCGTAACAATACAAAATCTGAAAACCTGTAGTTTTTCTATGTCTGGAAGTCACATAAAAATATCAGAAAGTCAGAGGCACCTGGGTGGCTCAGTTGGTTGAGCGTCCGACTTGGGCTCAGGTCACATAATCTCGCGGTTCATGAGTTTGAGCACTGCATTGAGCTCTGTGCTGACAGCTCAGAGTCTGGAGACTGCTTCAGACTTTGTGTCTCCCTCTCTCTCTGCCCCTCCCCCACTCACACTCTATCTCTCTCTTTCTCAAAAATAAACATTATAAAATTTTTTTTTTAAATATCAGAAAGTCAGATATCAAAGATGATTGAGTTTCACGATTATCGCTCACGTCCAGGTGTTCAGTGGTGTTAGACGAAATAAATAAAGACATGCTTAATTCACAGAGTATTATATATTTATTGTGTAACATTCACTGTTCTTGTTTTATTCCATTAAAACTATTGGTTATGTTATTATAATCAAGATTTTTCATATAATTTCTATCCTCTTGGTAGTAATGATTTAAAAGACTAAAGTGATATATTCAAAGAGCACAAAAATATAAATTAAACTAAATATATTAAAAAATTGAAAATTATTTAAAATATGTTCCAAAAAGCTATTTTAAAAATAATCAAAATTAGAAAAATGAAAAGGCAAAATATACATTATACGTTATAATGAACTGATGTCAACATTTAAATAAAAAAAGATTTGAAACTAAAACTTTAACTTTTTAAAACTTTTATTCACTGTTAAATATTTCTATATTTCTATAGAGATAAACCTTCCCAATTCACATTCAAATCCTCTGTGAACTCTGAGGCAGGGTCGCATCCTCCCTGAATTTCCCTGGGGCATGAGTGGGTCTTTGGGTCTGTCTCACACTATGGCAGCACTGAGTGTCAAATCCCCAGTGATGGTGATGCCCACGTGTTTTTTAATCCATTTATTGTGAATTGATTGTTTTTGTTTTTGTGATATGTTCTAAATAGCAGGCCCCAGGCAGATGAGAGGAGAGTGGTTACAGATCAGGCACAACTTCCAATAGATGGTATTGGAAAGCTTTGGGGGAAAAAAAGGAAGTCCAACGTCTCCCTCACACAGGCAGCCAACCATCATAAATGTTAAATATTTAAACATGAAAGAGAAAACCCTATAAGCCCTTTAGAGCATCTCCCTAGGGGTTACAACAATATCGATTCTGGGTGAGGAAACTTCTTCTTTCATGTGCTCCCCTGCGTCATTTTCAGGACAGGTTAGTTTGGGGCAAGGAGAGTCACGTCAGAAATCCATTAATGCCCATTTAATGTCACCTCCCTGTCTCAGGCACGGGGGTGGGGGTGGGGGGCGCTTCCCCTAGAAATAGGCCCTAAGACAAGGATCCAAATATAAATAGCTTATTTGGGAGGTGATGCCAAGAATCACCAGTAGGGTGTTGGGAGACAATTCTCCATGGTCCTCTGAAAGTATATTTCTGTATACTTGCCCATAGGCTCAACGACTCCCTTGTTCCAAGCAATCCTTTCAAGGGTGATTATTATACCAAACAGCCTTAGAAGACAGAGATAGTATCTCCCTCTAGGGGAAAAAGGAAGATTTGTTTATTGTCCAGTATAACAAAGATAGTATCTCCCTCTGAGGCAACGTTGGTAGGTTTGCTTGCAGCCTATTATAAAAGATTTGGGCCCCCTGACCCCAGGGTTCCTCTCCTGTAATGCAAACCACTGCATGTGCAGGCACCATCTGGTACTTACTGGGTCATCCTGTGGAAACTGAGCTTCACGGGAGTGGTGCAAGAAAATGCTGATCCTGGGTCTACCACTGTTACTGTAACAAATTGATCTTTATTTCTGAACCACGAGTCTTGTGCCTTCTGCCAGCATCTTGGGAATATAAGGGGCTAACTTGTTAGCTTGCAAGTGGGGCAAAATCACAGAGCCTTCCCAGTTTCTGACATAGAGCAGAGGGGAAGCGAGACAGGGAAAGAAAGGAAACTTAGGCAGGTGTGTTAATGAGCAGTTTCCCTCTGCAGGCAACCGAAGCTCAGTCCTCAGCTGAGAGATGAAATAGAACACACCTCATGGTTGTTCCACCCAAGGAGTGGGAAAGCTGGGATGCATATCCACCAACTTCTACCTTCACTGGTTTAGGGCTGCTCCGGGGGATGACCTTTCAGGCACTTACCAAGCTGGCCTGTGCATCAGAGAAAGCCTTAGGCTGAGCATTGCAACTGCCGTGTGGGAAGTTCAGTGGGAGAGGATGTGACCCCACCAGGGGTTCTGTGTGAGCAGGGTTTTATCCGAATACTGACCATCCCCAGTGCCTTGCACAGTGCTGAGCAGACCGCCATCAAGTGCATGCCATGTGGTCCAAGGATAAAGGCCTGTTTACGTCCCTCTATCCTCCATTAGGCCATGAACTCCTTATGGGCAGCATCTGTGTCCATTTTTCCTTCACACTCTGGTACCAAGGGTAGGCCTGACAATCAACACTCACTGAAGGTTTATTACATGAATAATGCAAATAAATAAGCTTCTAAAATAAATGAACAAAACAGAGTCAGCCAGGATGAGACTGAGCCATCCTTAACTAGAGAAAGGCTGTCTACCCAAAATCAAAGCAAGTGCACTTGGTAGGGAGGCACCAGAGGTATCACCCCATGTGTGGGAAACACGATACAAGTACTCTAGCCATCACCATTTTTCAATATTATATTGAAGGTCTTAGCCAAGCTATGAGACAAGGAAAAAAAATAAGAGCTATAAATATTAGAAAGGAAAAAAACAAATTTATCATTATTTTCAGTGGTAAAATATCGGCATAGAAAATCCAAGGGAAGCAAGGACCAACAGATCTAAGAGAAACCAAGAAGTGGCCAGTTATAGGATAAACCACATACATTAACAGCTTTCCAGTACACCAGCAAGAACCAGTTAGGCCATCTCCCTGTATAATAAACAACAACAAACACCGTATAGCTGTATAGTAGATAAGCAGCAAAGCTGACTTTTCATTAGGGGCATGGATCTGGGATAGCCAGGGGAGGAAATGAGGCATGAGCAACTGAAAACCACCTTCCCCTTAGCTGTGAGCTTTCCCCTCCTACCCCGCCCCCCATAAGCCACCAAACTTTCTCCAGGGCCCTGAGCCAGGGGCACAGGTGAAATCCCGATGGCCTTCCCCAAGCTGGGCCCTCTGCACTAGAGGCTGGACACAAGCTGGCCATTCCAGAGGGCAGGTCGGTTGTGTCCATTCCCTGAGACACAGCAAAGCCAGCAGCTTAAGCCCTGGACAGAGTTCTTAGTTGTTAGGGGTGAGGGCATGGCCATGTAGCGATGGGGCTTAGAGCCTCGTGGGGCAAAGGCAGCCCCCAAGCCCCCTTCCCGAGACCAGGTGGAAGGGAAGAGCTCTGTGAAGGAGCGGAGAACTCAGTCTGGGGCCATTTTATGAAACAGCAGCACCCAACAAACCTGAGGGTTCTCTACCCTTTGTCCAGCCCTCACCCTTCACCTGCCAAACACAGGCACAGACCTGGCACATAGTTGAGGGGTGCTCAGGGGTGTGGAGGAATAAACACAATCCGGAATGACAAACTCTGAGGGGCCAATCTTGCCTCGAGCGCAGTGCTACAGGCCTTCTCTGTCAGCTGCAGTCTCCTCCGCCCTCAGAGGACACAGCAGGACTTTGCTGCTGCTTCAGAGAAGGGGCAGGACTGGGGGCAGGTGGTGGCACCCGGTAGTGCTGTCTCCTGTCTTAGCTCCAGGCCCACCCCAGTGACTGACAAAGTCTGAAAGGCTGAGCTGGCCTGGATGTGGCTCCCACCATCTCTAACTCAAGGACCCTCCACTGCCAGCCTTGGCCTCTAAAGATCAATTTTATGTTTAGTAGGTGGGTGAGCAGTGGGTGGAAGGGGAAGAGATGCTCAGAGGAGGCCAGAGACAGGAAAAGTTCCATGGGGTCAGAAAAGATGGAGTAAGCATTTAAGTCGAACATGGAAGCTGGATTTCATTTGATTAATAGAGAGGGAGAGAGAGAGGAAGATTGAGAGTGAGAGCAAGAGACAGCATTCCAAGCATCTAGGATGGCCCAACCAAAGACGTGGCATGTGGGAAATCCCTGGGAATGGTCCATAAAGCTTGGGAAGACCCTGTGGTAGGTCCTCAGGTGAGTTTGCTGGGAGAATCACCAATCTTATCTCGCAGAGTTTAACGCAGTGTGGTCATCAGGGGGGTGTCAAGCCCCAAATGCCAGGTCAAAGAGGTCAGGAACGTGGGCAAGGCACCCAGGTCAGGGTCACTCCCCTCTCAGATCTCCCCTAACTTGCTGTGTGAGCCTGGCTGAGATGGGGGGCCTCTCCGGACTTCAGCTTTTTTCCCCATGAAATGGGAGCATAGTACTCAAGTTCCCATGGGCTCCCATGACTCAGAGACAGTGGTTGGGCCTCAGATGGGGTGATACCCCCCTAACACACACAAAGTCCTGACCTGGCTCCCAAAGCATAGAGCTCCTCCAATCATGGGAGCCCTGCACAGACACCTGTGATCATGGACATGGACCCAAGTGCTTAAGTCCCACACCTGTGCACATGCCTGTATACAGGGGCACCTGTGTAGGGGTGTGCAAGTCTCTAACAGGTGCGTGTGTGATGTGGCCTGGTTTCCCCAGAGCCTAGGGCCTCCTGTGGCTCCCCATTGCTGACTAGAGCAAACCTAAGGACACAGCCACTCACTGGGGGTCTGTCAGGAGAAGTCCCTGTCCAAGTCCACAAGTTCCTCAGTGACAGGACCTCCTGCCTGAACCACCCCAACGCTGGCTTGATTTACAGCTGGTGCTCAGTACTTGTGGGTGAACAATGGCCCTGACAATGGGAGGAGAGACAGGACAGATAAGGACCTCAGCCACCCCTTCCCCAAGCTTGGGAAGTAGCCTCAGCCCTCAGTAACTTCACAGAGGATGTTGGCAGGAAAAGAAGTCTTGTCCCAGATGCTGCATCCTCACATGACCCTGAATTCCACCCCACCCAAGTGGCCCCAAGAGGAGGCTGAGGTGCTGAGCTCTTGGCTGTGACTCAGCGGAAGGAAGGCAGGAAGGCGGGGGGGTGGTGCTGGGCCCTAGGGTTTTGCTTCTCATTTCTCTCTTTCCAAAGCAAGTTCTCAGAAATGAAGGTACCCAGAACTACAGAAACCCCAGGCTTTCAGGGGCACTGGTTCCCCAGTCCTCCCACCCATGCAGGCACCACCATACACCCTGGGGAGAAGCCCCTAGTCCCTGTTCCCTGCTTGGTGCCTTCTTCCATACCCCAGAATCAGGGATTGAATCGGTCCACATTGGAGCCGAGAGGGGATTGTGGACTCCTGAGACTTTTCAGGAGCATGTGGCCCAGATTCACCTGCTGAGACAGACACTAAATGGAAGGAGGCACTGGGAATCTCCAGGTTGTGGGGGTAAAGCAGCCCAGGGTGGGCTTCCCAGGAGAGGCGGAGGCAGAGGCTGCCGACACCAAGAACCCAAAGGAACCACACATGAGTTTCCTCCCCCTTCCCTTCCCTTTCCTCAATCCCTTCTCTTCCCTTCCTCCTTTCCTTTCCTTCCTCTCGCTTTCCCTCTCTGTTCTTTTCATATTTTTAGCTATCGTAAGGAGCCCAATTTTAAAAACCACGCACAGACTCAAATGGGCACACCATCAAATTATGACACATTAGATTCCTCCCCTTGTGTCCAGAGAACCGGGTTTGTGCTGAGCTTGAAATAAAGCTTCTCTTGCTGTCCCTGTGAATGAAAGAGACTGCAAGGCGGCCTTCAGAAACACTGCCACCACTTGTAACCACCTCTTTGTGGGAGTCAGGGGTCACTTGGTCCTGTGCCACTGAAATCAAACCCTGAAAGAAGCTAGACACCGAAGCTGACCTGAGACTGCAACTCCTATCCCAACCCCCAGTTCAAACGTGTGTTCACTGCTGTCCTCCTGATGGACTTAACGCTGAGAAAATGTTGAGAATTTGAACTTTAAAAATACATTCATGTTTAAGGTACTGCTTTTATCTTTGTAAAACTACATGGTGGAGTTGCACCTGAAGCTTGCTTTGAAAGAACAAACTCCACGGCTCTAAAGGGCTGGGCAGAGTGAGGAAGAGATGGCGCACTTCTGTGCAGGCAGAGAGAGGGAGCTGTAGTTAGTTCTTGAGCTGTGGAATGCCTTCAAGGAGGGCTTTAGGCACATCCACCCAACGCCTCCTCCCAGGATCTCCCGGGCCTGGGGACCTAAAATGCCTCCGCCACCAGGCAGGCTTCATACCCCTTATGCTGAGGTAGGACTCACCTTCCCACCCACTTGTCAGCTGAGAAGCAGAGTCTGATGTCTATCAGTCCCACCCCACGTCCAGGGGACATCAGTCTCCTTTCGGTAGCAGCCACTCTCACTGCCCTCCCCTCCCCCGCATGCAGGGGCTCTGCATCTGGTTCCTCTGCTGCGGAGTGTGAAAGCTGGGCACCTGGGAAGGAAGGAAGCTTGCTCCACGTCTGGTGCTTCTGTTTGACTTGCCACTTTCCCCTTTGTCTGGAAACTCAGGTCAGCCCTGCCGCTCCCCCCACCCCCAGGCATCTGAGCCTCTCTGGGAACTGAGGCCCTGGGATGCAGTCAGCCTCCAGAGGGGGCCTGCTCAAAGTCCCCGCCCACTAGCTGGGACATCAGAGGACTGGTTCAAACCCCAGCATGGCCACTTCCTGGTTGTGTGATGTTGGGCAACTTAAGTCTTAGTCTCTTCACCTGTCTAGTGGCCAAGAAAGCCATTCCTGATGTGCAGACAGGATTTATGCCAGCATGTGCAGCACCTGGCACCTGGCATGTGGAGATGCCTGGTTACTGGGCCTGGGAGGGTGGTCTTCCCAATTTTACCTCAAGGGCTGTCTCTGACCTATGCCACCACTGGTCGCATCTGGATCTCCTGACGCCCTTGTCCATTGTCCAACACTGCTTCTGGCATGTCTGATGGCATCCCACACTCTCGAGCTGACTATCCTTAACATCCCACTCTCCAATTTAGGGTGGCCCCAGGCTCTAGTCAGAGTCATGGGTCCCATTGTTGTCGCGGACATCTCCTCCACCCAACCCCTCAGCAATGGTTGAAGTCAGTTCTGTTTAGGAGCTACCTGAAGAGCCATATGAAAGAGCCACACCATCCAAGTAAGTGACCACAGGCCCTTGGCAGCAATGGAGGTGGAGAGCACTGCACAACAAGTCAGGAGGTAAGTGCTATGTGACCCCTAGTAAGCCTCTTCCTTGGAACTGTTTGGAAAGAGGGAGATCAAGGAGTAGACGTTAGTCTTGCTAAAAATCCACCCCTCCCAATATGATCAGGCCCTCTTGGCTTCATCGAAAGCATATTAGGAGAATCCAGATTCCCAGACCTGCCATGAGGCACATCAGCCCATGCCTGGACTCCCAGTAGCTCTCCTTGTGGCTCCTCAGATGGGACCATGGCTTCAAGAGCCCCAGGACTTGGCCAGCCTGAACAGGAACAGGATCAAGGACTCTAGCTGGCCATTTCAGGTTTGGTTATCACAGGCCGAGAATCCCAGGAATGACTCAGTTTTATCTGAGCCACAAAGCCCAGTCCAGACCCGAAGCAGGAGCTGGGCACTGGCTGATGACTGGAAGGAGACAAACCCTTCACAACTCACACAGAGGGTTCAGATCCATCAGCTTGAAGTCAGGCACTCTTGTGCCCATTTCACAGATGTGGTACTGGCAACCCAGAGTGCAGGGCCCCTGCTCATCTTCATATACTCAAGAGGTGCTGGATCCAGTCCCTGACATCCTCTCTGAAGGCCTGGGTGGCCCCCATGCCACAGAGATGGGCCATGTAAGCCAGCCTTGCCTCCTTTCCCCTGATCGCAGTCCTATTCCATAGCTGCCCCTGGTGCCAGGCCAGCCTCTCCAGGGCCCACCCCGAGCAGTCTTCCAGTCTTCTCTACCACGTTAAACCTGTGGATAGGGAGCCTGGGCAGCTCAGGTCTCCAGATGGAGGGGTGTTCCCCATCCCCACCTCAGCCACCCCCCTTCTCAGAGCAGAGGTATTCAAGGCAATCTATCATGCACCTCAAATTTCCTCCAGCTCCTGCCCATTTCCAAAGCCACTTCCATTTTTAGGTATTTGTGACAGCAACACTTCAAGTACCAAAATCTGTACTAGTTTCCTACTGCTGCTGTAACATATTACTACAAATCTGGTGGCTTAAAACCACACAAATTTATCATTTTATAGCTCCGGAGGTCAGAAGTCCAAAATTAGTTTCCCCAGGCGAAAATCAAGGCGCTGGCAGGATTCTATTCTTTCTTGAGGCTCTAGGGGAGAATCTATTTCTTCGCCCTTGCCAGTGTCTAGAGGCTGTCTGCATTCCTTGGCTCATGGCCCTTTTCTCCAGCACACTGCCTCCCTGTGACCTCTGCTTCCCTCGAATCTCCTTCCCCACCCCCATCTTATAAGGACCCTTGTTGATTACACTGAACTCATCTGAATAATCCAGGATAATCCTTCCATTTCAAGATCCGTAACTTAATCACACCTGCAGTTCCTTTTGCCATGTGAGGTAACACATTCACAGGTTTGGGGGATTAGGACACAGACATCTTAGGGGCCATTTTTCTGTCTGCCACAGGAGGGGTAGGGTTGCTTTGCCAATCCCAAGCCCCATCCAGAAGCCTCGTCCAGGACTGAGGAGTCCTGACAGGGGATCAGGCCGCTGTTCTGGCCAAGACTCTGGGTGGGGGCTGGCCAGGGCCCAGAGCTCCAGGAAACCTGGCACCTGCCCCCGTTGCCGCCAAGAACAGCCTGTACTCCTGGCGCAGCCGCTGTGCACAGATCAGGTGCACTTGAGCCCATTAGTAGCCATGGCTTAACTCGGACAGCTGCCTAGCTTGGGTGGGAGGCTGGGCCCTCATAGCTTCTTCTCTCCCTATTGACCAGAATATGCAAAAGCTGCTGTCAGATCAGACAAGAGCCACACAGGAAGTTCCAGCTCCATTCTAGAAAATACACACATTGTTGGTTTATGAGTGGACATTACTGACCTTAGGGTATGCCAGACCCACATGGGGCCCTAGAGAGATGAGGGAGACAGGAAGGTTTCCAAATGCATGGGGCAGAATGTCATCAGTGCTGGCAGAAGTTTGGGCTAGGAGCATGGTATGTAGGAGGGAGGGAGGACAGAGATCAGGGCGGGTGTTCTGGAGGAGGCAGTATCTATGTTGGAGCTTGAAGGGAGGGGAGGGATCATTTGGATGGCAGTGGTGGGCAAGGCATTCCTGATGGGAGACACTGCCTGGGCAAAGGGAAGGAGGTATGTTTAGGGAATAGAGAGTCCTGCGAGGAAGCTGCAGTCCAGGGCGGTGGACAAAAGAATCCGAAGGTGGACAGGGAAGGACATGCTGGCCTGAAAAGGTTAAAGCAGTTCTCAAAGCCTGTCAGCAGTGGAACACTTTGCTCTGATGGAAGCTTACTCAGAGCACTGATGGGGCTTTGAAAGGGGTCCACACAGAGCCTTTCCCACAGCCATCACCACCCCCCTCCCACCTCTTCAGACCTGGACTCTGCAGGACACAGTGACCATACTTAAGTCATGAGGAGACAGCCAAGGGTTTAGGGCAGGGATTGGCAGCAGTCAATGGCCCAGGGTCCAGGTACAGGTGGTGGCAGAAAAGGGTTTAGGGGCGAGGTACATGGGTGTCTCAGTCAGTTAAGCGTCTGACTTCGACTCAGGTCATGATCTCACAGTCTGTGAGTTCAAGCCCTGTGTTGGGCTCTGTGCTGACAGCTCAGATCCTGGAGCCTGCTTCAGATTCTGTCTCCCTCTCTCTCTGCCCCTCCCCCACTTGTGCTCGCTCTCTCTCTCTCTCTCAAAAATAAATAAACATTGGGACACCTGGGTGGTTCAGTCAGTTAAGCATCCAACTTTGGCTCAGGTCATGATCTCACAGTTCATGGGTTTGAGCCCCATGTCAGGGGGCTGTCATGTCAGCTGTGCTGACAGCTCAGAGCCTGAAGCCTGCTTCAGACTCTGTGTCTCCCTCTCCCTCTGCCCCTCCCTGATCATTCTGTCTCTCTCTGTCTCTCAAAAATAAATAAACGTTAAGAAAAAATTTTTTAAATAAACATTTAAAAAACTTTAAAAATTAAAAAGAAAAGGCTTTACGAGTTGAGGGGTACATTTCAATAGGGCAGCTAGATGGGCCCCCATGGAGAAACCTAAGGGCAGTTAGGACAAGCACCCAACTGTGAGACAAAGCCTGTTTCCTCAACTGTCAGCAAACAGGATGGAATTGCTTTCCGAGTACATCAGTCAAGGACTCCTACACCCCCTGCCCATGCTTAGGGTTGGCTGAAGGAGGCTGGAAGGGCAGTAGGCACATCCCTCAAGATCTCAGGGGTCTGAAGAGCCTGGACTCTACCATCAGCTCCATAACACATGCTGGGGCGGGGGTGGGGGGTACTCATCTCTTGCTTTGGCCCCAGGAAGGAGGGAGGAGATAGGGCAGGTGAGCCTGGCTTTCCTGGGCAGAGCCACTGATTGTTGTGGCCTGGACCTCAGGGCATTCAAGTCCTAGTGCAGAGAGGAGGTGCTGAGGGAAATCTAGGCGGCCAGACTACCAGCCTCTTGGGGGCTCCATCTCCAGAGAGCAGGTAGACGTCAAGAGCCCAAGAGTGAAATCCCTGCCTTCCCTCCTTTCCAAACCGCCATTTCTCTGCCTGCTTTGTTTTGGTGTCAAGCACCAGACAGACGCACAAGGGTACAGGCCCTCCCTGTGTCTCCCCACATGTCTGCTCTCTGGAGCAAGCGGTGAAAACACAATGCCCCATCAAAGGTGCATCCCGCGGACTCCTCAGAACCATCCTATGAGATAAAGCACAGGGTCCCATTTATCAGGTATGAAAACCAAGGCTGAGGGAGGTGAAGTCATCTGGCCAAGGTCACATCCTGGTGAGGGGCAGATGCCAAGATCTGAACTCAGGGTGGTGTGGCTTCAACATCAGAGCTCAATGTCCAAGGCCCAATCAAGCCAGTGCTGTACGTGGTCCCCACAGGGGCCTCTGGCCACCCCTCTAGCTGCAGGCTTGAGGCCCGGCCTGCCAGTCCACTTGGCCTGCATCTCTTTATCAGAGGAGTCAAGCCTCATGGTTTTCTAGGAAGGTTGTCTCCAAAGGTTGCTCCTGCTTCTGTGACCCCAGCTGCCCCGACACTGTAATTCCCATCATTATGGTCTCTTGGGGTGACATATCCACATGCTTGCCAAGACCTTTCCTCGGTGATAGGTCCAAGGCCAGGAGAGTGAAACCATCAGGGAAGCCAGTACTGGCTGAGGTGTGGCCCAGGCTGTGGAACAATGGGGCAGGTTGCCTTGAGATGCTGCTGAAGACAGCAGGAGCTGAAGGGCACAGGCAGAAGAGATGGGCGATACTGGTAAGGACCTATGTAGGCAGAGGTTGGAGAGCACAAGGGGGCTCAGAAAGCCAGGAACCTCTCTCTGGCTGTGCCCTACAGTACCCTCCCAGGTTCCTTCTAGGCAGCCATGATGGGGAGTCCCTGATCCTCCTCAAACGAAGTCAGGAGGAGCTTGGAGTCCATGTGGCTGGCATTGGGCAAGGAGCAGGACACAGGAGCCTTAGGAGCTGCAGTGTGGCCCCTGCTAAGGCAGATGTGACCCTCAGCACAGTAGGGGAAGGAGTGGGTCACTCAAGCCAGGTATGAGCCCAGCAATACAGACTCCCCAAAGGCAGGGACCTAACTTCCCATCTCCACTTGGCTACTTCCCACCACGGGATGTCAGGCAGGCCACATCTTATCTTGGGGAGTCCCTGCTGGAGGAGTGAGGATTCAGATGCCAGCTCACACCCCACCTGACTGACTGAGGCTAAAATGAGGCTGCCACCTTACACTGGCCTTGGAGCCAGAAGAGCCAGCTTCTTGCAGGGAAAGGAGCTGCCCGAGGTCCCAGTGCAAGACACAGCCCTGGAGCCAAGCATCCTAGCTTTAGCAGAGGATACTGACCACCAGACCATACTGCCTCTGGCCACCGTACCACCAGGTCAGGCCCTTGAAAGTGCCAGTGGGATGAGCCAGTCTGGTCTGGCATGTTCCTCAGGACCCACTCTGATGCAGATTCACACCAGCACCTGCCAACTGGGAGGTTTCCTGTCGCTGTGGACAGAAGGGCTGGGCTTTCGGGCCTCCTGGTGGCCACAAGTCTGCACAGACCAGAGCTTGGGTGGAGGTCACAACCAGCTACCTGCGCTGTCTGGGTTTCTCACTCTCCCCAGCTACAACCAGGGACAGATGGGTTACCTGAAACTGCAAGGTCAACTTGGAAGGAATGTTTTAGCCAAAAGCTATGAGAATAAAAAGTAAACGTAAACGCTGCTTACTCCTCACTGGCTCAAGCCTTCAGTGAGATAAATGAGGATAGGTGACCCCAGAACTGTGCACCAAAGACCCTCAGCCCAATCCCCTCCAGAAAGCAGACAGTCAGCTCTGAGCTGAAGTTCAGATGACATTCCTGTGCTCAGAGCCTAGACCCAGTCAGGGTGTGTGGGAGTGTACCTAGGGCAGTTGAGGGCTAGGTCGAACCCTAGGAGTGAGTTGATCAGTCCCAAGGCCCTGGCATCCAAGGCCAAAAGGAGCACCCATGTGCCTTTCTCCACACTGGACTCTCACACTCCCACCAGACGGGAGACTGATGGCTAGTTCTGCTGGAGCAGGAGGAAGCTCTTACTCCCAGCACTGCCTGGGGACAAGGGGGCAGGGGACCCACAAATCACAGTAACAAAACATTAGACGACTATTTGTTGGTCTCTCGACACTTTATTGGCCGTATCTCCCAACATCCCCAAGGCAATTCCACTCACAGAGACACTGAGCAACCTACCCTTGGCCACACTGATGTGATGGGAAGCCAGAATGGGAACCTAGGTCTGCTCAGCTCTTAGCCAAACTATGGATGTCCTCGTTCTTTGCCACCCCAAGAAGGACATCCCCACCCTTGCTTCTATCCCCAAGTCTCCCAGAAATGTGAAGCTTGGGGAATCACAGAGCCATGGGAAATGTCATAAGCATCTGGGTTCTAGAAAGTGCCATCACCTCCCTCCAAGTAGCATTCCAGGAAGAAGGATCAGCCAGGCACTCTGGTAGGCTGGGGCCCTGGTCAGGCTTCCATAAGGCAGCCACATTGTGGCCCAGACCTCCGGATATGCAGGAACCTGGGCCTAAGGAGACAGGGACAAGAGGCCAATTATTGCCTGAATCCCAGGGGATGAGCAGAGTGTGGGAACAGCACATTCTCCCCACAGCCAGAGCTGTGGATGGCCTGAGTGGAAGAACCAGTGTGGCTATGACTATGGAGGTAGGGGTGGGGTAGGTAGAGCTCACCTCCCACAGAAATCCTTGCGCACAGCCACGAGATCAAGGGACAGGTCAGGCCGGCTCTGAAGCCAGCTGCCAACAAGCTCTGGATGTCTTGGGTCCACTTCTAAGAAGATGCTCCTACATGGAGAAATGGGTCAGCTCAACCAGGCAGGACTAGGACCTGCACTTCTGGGTTACCTGGACCGGGAGGTGTGGGGGCAGAATGACTGTCAGGGCAGGCCTAGTACACACTGGGACAGATCCAGGAGACCTGCCCTATCCATACCCAGAGTCCTTCAGAAGCCAAGGTGCCAGGGCCAAGATGTGGGTAATGATGTCCATGCCCTCCTCCCCACCATCCAGGGCTACTGGGTCTTCATAGCTGAAGGGAAAACAGTGGAAGGTGAGAGTCTGGGACAGGGGATATCTTAAGCTGAGCAGGGCCCTCCACAAAGGGGCCCCATGGAACTTACACTCTGGGCTGAGAGGAAAATCTGAGGACACAGAGGAAGGAGACCCCAAACAGCAGCTCTGATGCCCCTACCTCCTATAGGCAGCAGCCTACCAGACAGTACTGGGAGTGCTTAGCGAATCCCACTGACTGATAGCAAGGCAAGGCTGTTCCTATGCTTAGTCTGGAGGGGGGGGGGGGGGGCTTGGAACTGGCTAGACCATTCCTGAGAGCCTGGAAAGGGAGAGCCAGCACCTTGACCCACATTACTGCTGCTTCATCCAAGGGATCCTGGGCTACCCCTAGTTCTCAGCCCTTGTTTGAGAACAGGATGACTCACAGCAAAGCCTGGAGTAGGGTCTTAGTCCCAGCCTTCTTGCTAAGCCCCTACATGACCTTGGACCAGGCATCTTCCCTCTCCGGGCCTCATTCTTCTGTAAAATGATGTACCCATTTGAGCACCCTCTATGTATTCTATACCATGTCTAATGTTATTCATTGCTAAGTCCTCCTCATGGCCCTGCGAAGGTCTATCACTCCCCTTTCAAAGGCAGGAAATGAGGCTCAGAGAAGTTCAGTGGTCTTAAGTGGGAAGGCAGAAGCTGAACCGAGTAGGTCTGTGGGCTCCTAACTGAACCTGTCTTTCAACATCACTGTCCCTTTCAGTCCCCTCTCCCTCCCTGGCCCTCCCAATGGTGTAGTTCCCCCAGGGCAGACACATCCCCCAAGGCCTTCTCAGGCCTGGCTCCCTCCTATCATACCCTGTACCTGCGGATCTCAGGGGCCAGCTGCTCCATGTCTTGGTGGAAGATGTAGGGAGGGTTGCTGACAACCAAGTCCATGGGGCCCCAGGGCAGGAGGTGTGACCAGCTCCCCTCTATGGTCAAAGGGAACACACAGCAGAGACTGGGTGGCAGCTCTACCTGCCACCATGTCCCTTGGGTAGTCTCCCTCCCCAAGCCACACCATGGGCCTATCTCTGGATCTGATAACCCAGACCTGCAAATTAGTGCCCAGGGTCCCCGGCCAGCAGCCTGGCCAGGAGCATGTATACTCTGAGATGGCAACTTTTCATATGGAATATCCTTGCCCTCTCTCCCTCCTCTCAAATCTCAGCTCAAGTGCCACCTTTAGGAAGACCTCTCTGACTGCTTGGTCAATGCAAGAGCCTCTGTTCTCTGTAACCCTACTGGCCCTGCCATATGCTGCCCCATAGCCAACATGGACTCGGTGTGTGGAAGGCATGCCTGGCTTTAGTCAGTCAATTCCTGGCAACTCTGCTTGTCCGTTCCATCCAGGTGCCAGGTGCCACACCAGGTGTATCACACTCTATGGAGGGTGCATATGAGGCTCAAAGATCTTGTGGATATGTAATGAAGCCAGAACTGCAGCCAGAACCCAAGAACACTCTGCAAAGGTGTGGCTGAGCTGTGCTGTGCCTGGGCCAGGCAGGAGCAGCATGGGTAGGCACTAAAGTATTAAAGTATTCTGGTCCTAAAGCTTTTCTCCTGAGCTTCTGCTCATCTCTTGACAACAAGCAAGCAAGCCCTAGTTAATCTCACTAGTTACAGGGGTTCAGAAAATAACAAAGACCCTGTGGCTGGTCCCTGCATGGGTCAAATCAGCCCAGGAGGCAGCAGGGACTTGCAGGATTGGTCTAAGATAGTGTGTGTGTGTGTGTGTGTGTGTGTGTGTGTGTGTGTGTGTGTGTGTGTTGGGGAAGCCCTCCATCCATCTCTCCACCAGTCAGCACCTGTGCTGAGGATCCCCACCCCAAGGAAGATGGGTAGGGAAGATACCTAAAGTCACATCCAGGGGAACGATCTGAATTCTGTCCAGCAACCGAAGCCTGAAGAGATGGGAAGTGAGGGTGAGCACAGGGGAGGCTCCTGCTTGTGGCTACCAGGACTATGAGAATAAACTCTTCTTGGACTGGCAGTTATCTGGGGCCCACTGTCCTTCATAACCCTGTGGGACCCATGCCAGGCAACCCCCCCCCCCCCACGACCTCCCCTTTCTTAGGAGTAGAAAACAGACATCAGTGAGTTTAATACCTGAATAGGGATTGAGACCAGGTCCCAAAGTCAGACTTCCCCAACCCTGACCTTCTGTCTCCCCAGCCCGCCTACCTCTGAGCATTCTCCTGGGTCAGGCAGATGGCAGCTTCTCCTTTATCCACAGCAATGACTCGACTCTGCCCCAAGAATAAATGATGGGTATGTAGGGGGCAGGGTGCCTGGAGAGGCCAGGACTGGGGACAAGAGCTCTCCTCCAACCCCTACCAGAGAGGAGGGAAATACCCAACAGCCATTCCCCTCTCTGTAGCCAGGGTCTGGCCAGAGAAAAGGGGAAAAGAGTTAGAGGCTATGACCATGATAGGCTGAGGGCAGCCCTGTCTTCCCATATCTGGCCACCTCCTCTCAAGTGCTTCTAGCAGAAACGGGTGGGGAAAGGATCTGTGGGACAGTGAGTGGTAATCCCAGTCTACTCAGGGTGGGGCACAGGGACGCAGAGGAGGCTCACCTGGGGAAGCTGACTCAGCAGGCTGAGGGAGATGGCTCCCGATCCGCAGCCCACTTCCAGGATGAGGGGGCCACCTTGGGCTCCCATTGGACAGGAACTCTGGGTCACTTCTTTCAGCACCCATTCAACCAGCTCCTGTGAGGCAAAGGGGTCTGGATCAGAGTTAGTGACAACCCGGCCCTCCAGGGGGTACTGGCACAGAGGCCCAAGCATGGTTAGAGGGGTCAATGTAGGGGGGTGTCTAAAGCTAGACTGAACTTTATGTCAGGCCATGGGCAAGTCACTCTGCCTCTCTAGGCCTCAGATTCCCCACCTGTGAAACTGAGTAGATGATAACCCACCTCATCAGGATGCTGGGGACATTAAACAGAAACACATTCGTGAGACATGGGTCCCATTCCTGGTACATGGTAAGTGTTCAATAAACCTCAGCTAGGCCTTTTATAGACAGCCTCTGTTTTGTGCACATGGCAATGCTAGAACCATGCCTGATGTTCCTCGACCACTTCCTCTTTGGCCCTGATTCCAGAACTTTCCCTCCATTAATCTGTTGGATCCTCACAAATGGTCCATGAGGAAGCTAAGGCCCAGGGGTCAAGGCCCCTCCTGGAGCCTGGTTCACAGCTCATGATGGCCAATTATCAGGGGCCAGAGTGGCCCCAGCTTCTTCATAGAGCTGAACTTAGAAGGCCCCCAGGGAGGGACAGGGAATTGCCTCCATGGAGGTGGGGCATAGTAGGGAGAACACAGTCCCACCTAAGCCCCATATCCGAAGAGGGCTGTGGCATGCATACACAAGGCATGGGAATAAGTGGGCATAGTGTGGTGGGAGGTGCCTGATTGCACCTGCCTTGGGGGCCTGGGGACACTTATAGACACTGTCACTTTGGAAACAACAGGCTTTCAAGTCTTGTCCACCCATCTGCTACCTGCAGGGACTGTGCATGGAAACCAATACAGGGTGGAGGTGAGAGTGGAGGGCTGCTGCTGCCCAGTAGCCAACTGTTTCTAATGAGCAGTGGAGTGAGGGCCCAAGAAGCCAGGCATGGAACTGGGAAAGGGCAGTGTGCTTCCTTCTCACAGACAACCCTTAGGAGAATTTCCTTACTTGGGACTCCTGGAATCCTAGGCAGGGCTGGCTCAGGAATGGGCAAAGGGGTCTGCAAGTGGGTGCTCCCTTCATCTATAAACAGGTCCACCTCTCCAGAAAGGCTTCCTCACCCCCACCGCCCCACCAGGCTCTCTCTACCATGGCTCCTCACCATGAGTCTAAAGTCCAGGATGCAGTTTGCTTTTCCCACCAGACTGAAGGCTCCATGATGGGAAGACCAGGAATCTAACCCATCACAGTGTGTCCCACAGGCAAAGCCTGACCCTCAGAGGGGCCTCCTGGCCACTTTCCAAGTGCTGGGCAAGCTCTCAGTGGTCGTGGAAAGCTACCCTCTAAGTCTCAGACTCCCCTAGGTCCTCCCAAACTCAACAGTATCAAATATCAACAGTCAAGCTCAACAGCTCCAGATCACTCAGACCCATTTGCCATATAAGCTCCTCAGTCCTGAGTCCCAAAAGGCATTTTATCCTTCCAGGCCCCCCAATCCCAGGAGCAAAGCTCACCTGTGCCCAGGGTAGCAAGTTCAAGGCAGGTAGGACTTGGCCTATGGGTTCAACCCTTCCTGTTTCCCTCACTTGCTCCCACTAGTCCTGTACCAGGCACTACTGGAGATTGCAGGGGTGCTTGCAGCAACCTGGGCCCATAGCACTGGGACTACCATAGCGCGAGAAGTCTAGAGCTGTGGTGGGAGATTGCGGGCTCAGCACTGAGGCCACATACTGAGCATCTGGTAGGACAGCTGAGGCTTGTCAGGGGTGTGAACTTCTCTTGGTTTCCTGGCCACAGACAGACCTACTCTGGTTGGAGAATGACCCCTTGGACAGCCACACTGGCCAGCCACCTCACAGAGACACCCCTGACCTCAGAGAGACATACAACATATATGAACGGCCATCCCAGGGAGTGCATGAAGCTGAGTGTCCCCTGGACCCTCTATTACACTCCAGACCACTTGAGGATCAACTTGGCTATGGGACAATTATAGGGGTAGAGACCACCTGCAAGAAGTCCACAAACTTTCCTCCTCACCAAGTGAAGAGCCTCCAGCCTCCATCAGCCTGAAATTGGTGGCTCTTTAGAGGAGGCTGAAAGCTGAGCTGGCCTCAGACTCAGGGCACCTCTTCTAGGTGAGTAAGGGAAGAATCCAAAACCATGATGGGGTGGGGATAGAAGGGAATGTGGGGAACAGACAGCTTCTGTCAAGAAGTCAGCCCAAGGCCTCAGCAGGACCTGACTGCTGTGAGTACCCTCCATTCGGATGCTCTGAGACAGCAGCCCCATGAAGGTGGCACTGCCTCTTTCAAACTAATCACAGATAAGGCACTGAGCCTCCCATACCCCGCAGAGCCTCATCTTGCCCAATTGGATATGAATGGCTCACACTCTCAGCCTTGGGTTTCCCACTGTACACACCGCCAGCCTGGGGACTGAGCCACCTTCCCACCCACAAGGAAAGCCCAACTCATCGAGCCACATGCCACCTACAGCTTCACATTTCTGACTTCTGCCCCCATCATCAGAAACTGTCCTCCAGTGGATAGAAAGATCACAGGCACCATGAACTGTTCCCTGCACCCATTCTCCCTACTCCCTGCCACAGGCCACGTCCTCTCAAGTTCTTGGTAAAGCACCCCCAATGTGGCTTCACATTGGGGCAAACCTGGCAAGTTCTCAGAAATGTCTGCACAGTGAGGTGAGGACCTGACCTCCCAACCACAGCCTCCCCCTCTGTTCTCCCCTCCCCCTGCTCCTTGCAACAGAGCTGCTCTCTGGCCCAGACCCACACAGGAATGGGGGGCCCCCATGTGAGCCAGAAGTCCACATTCCACATTCAGAACCCTGGAGCACATGGCTGGTGTCAGATCAGCTCTGAGGGGACTGAAAGGTCATCATGGTAGCTTCCCTCCCATGTCCTGACCCTTGGCAGCCTCAGGAGACAATAAGTGAGCTCCCAGCCAGAGGTCACATGCTTGGGAAAGACACAGGGTAGCCTCCCAAGAACCTACAGGTGGCAGACCACCACTTCCTGCTCTGGATCTCCGCATTCCATCCCAGCTCATCCAATCCCAGATGGGACAGCCCTATGGGAGATGTGGGGCCCTGACCCAGAGTCAGAAAGTCCGAGTGCTGCCCCCACGTTCCTTCCACTGGCAGCCCTGTGTCTTTAGGTAGTTCTCAGATTCCCTACTGTCCCTCCCAGTACTGGGCTGTAAAGTGAGGACCTGGCCTCTGAACCACATGATGTGGAAGTGAATGGGGTCAGAAGGTTTCTTGGCCAGGGGAGAGAGTCTAGGAAAATGAGGTAAGACTCTGGGTACCTGTCTGGGCAGGTGAATGAAGTATGATCTTTCCTAGGAATGTTTGTATGCCTGGGTACCTTTTGAGAAACACTCCTTCTCAGAGCCTGGTGCCCTCTAGCTTGCCCATCAGCCCCCACACAGCCCCATCCACCTGCTCTGTTCTCTCTGGCTCCCTATAAGGTCAAGGGGAAGCCCAAGAAGGGCTACAGAAAGCATCTCTCCCACAATAAGGGTGCCTTACCAACAGACAGTATCTAGGGCCACCCAATCCCTAGTCCTAGTAATTTGAGGGACACGGGTAATTACCTGACCAGACAGTGGATCTAAGAGACCCACCAAGTCACAGATTCCCTGGCCCAACCCTTTTATCATGTGGGCCCAGAGGGGTCAATGACTTTCCTGAGGTCACATAGCTGTACCAGGCCTCCGGGTGTCCAGCTGGAGCCCTATCCACTTCACCCACGCCTCCTGAGATAGGAGGAAGGCACTTTCCCCCCATGGATTGGATAGGCCATGTCTGGGAGCTAGGACATTGGTCTGGGATGTGAGGACACTCAAGGAGGCCAGAAGGAGACCTCTACACTCTTGGCCCCACCTACCAAGCCTTCCAGGAGACACCAGTATGGAAAAGCAAGGCCTCTGAGGACAATAATCACAGGGTCCCAGCGCCCCCTGGAGGAAATCTGGAGCAAGACAGGTACCCTAAACCCCACCCTCATCCCCATCCTGCCCTGTCCTGGTGCCACACCTACCTCACTTTCCGGGCGAGGGATGAACACTGGGGGGGCCATCTTCAGACTGAGCCCTTGAAAGTCCCACTCCCCAAGGATGTACTGCACAGGCATCCTACAGAGGAGGCAGCTGGGTGACATCAGTGCTAGAGCCTGGACCAATAGGACCATGACTGATTTGAGAGAACTTGTGGGATACCAAAAGCGTCAGGGTCGTCCTCCTTGCCCCAGGACTCTGAGCCAAGGCCTTCCCTCCCTCCCTTCTCCCTTTCTACTTGCCTGATTCCCCTCTCATCAACCCCTCAGACCAACACCTTCCTAGTCCTTGGATACTTTCCTCCTCCCTGACCACGAACTAGTTGGGCTGGAGGAAATCAGACATCTGTTCCCCACACAGAGCCCTCAGGTCTGGCCCATGGATGCTCACCTTTGCAATCGGCAGCTACTCAGCTTCTGCACATGCTGTAGCTGCCAAGGACTCAGGGGCTGGGTCCGAAGTACTGGTCTCAGGCTCTGAAACTGCCCCACAGAGAATGTGAGTGGCTGCCTCCCCTGATCCAAGGGCCTGACCCAGGTTTAGGTGGACAATGCTTGTGGGCCCAACACTGACTACCTTCGTCATCCCTGGATCCCTACTGCCTGGCACACACTGTAAACGTTAGCTGGGTGAATGAATAAGTATCCATCTAAGACATGCCTTCAGAAAAACCCCATCACTCTTAGCTTAGCATTCTCAATGGGGCAGAAAAGCCTGGATGTTCTTCCCTAAGGTTCTCCCTCCCCCATATTCTGCCCTCTTAACAACACTGCACTTAACTGTTTTGGCTCCAAGGACATGAGCCACGATGTACTCACTGGATGCCTGGGCCTCAGGGATGCCCCTCTTCTCAAAGACTGCAGTCCAGTGGCTGACCACCTCTGTGGCACTCAACAACCTAGCCAGGGGCAGATAGGGTTGCCATGAGCTGAAGGCCCAGCCCCTGGTGCCTCCCTTCCTTCCCAGGCCAGACAGGAGGGCCCGGAGCATTCGGTCCCCAAGCTCCATGTCTCAGGGAAAGGCTCTCCTGAGTGCTCCCAGGTCCCTAAGTCTTCCAAGTGATGTCAGCTGCTGAAGATGGGTCACTGGCTCCAACCAGGTAGAGACGGTCACAGGCTCTGGCTCCTCAAGGTGGCTCTGATCCAAATGTGACTGCCAACCTGGAAGAGAGAAGAACCAGGAGAGCAGCTTGTGTGAGAGAGTCTTGTGTGACCCACTCTTCCCTGACCTGCTGCCTGAGAGAGGGCATGCTCTTGCTCTGCTACCTCCTTAACTCCATTTTAGACCCTCACCCACTTATTTGATTCTTCTTGTCTTGGCCAATTATGTTTTCATCATGTTTTTAGCTGAAGTGGGCTGAACCCAGAGCTCAGTCCCTGGTGATGGGTCGGGGCTCAGGCTTGAGGGCTGAACAGATCTGTATCATCTAGTGTGTGCGACTTGGGAAAGTCATTATTTCTGAGTTCCAGTGTCCTCCATAAAATGGGGAGAATAGCATCAACTCCACGTGAGCAGTGCAGCAGACAATGTATGTCAAGGGCCTGAGAGTCAGCTCAACACACGGGAGGGACTCAATGTTACATGCTCTTAACTACTATTGCAAGAAGAGAGGAGATTGCCTTTGCTTGGGAGCTTTGCTTTGCTTTTGACATTTTGCATGGACTGATTTGTATGCTAAAATTCTCCCCCTGCCCCGTTTAACCCATAATCCTAAACATCAGCATAAATCCCCAGCCAAAAAGAAATTGACTATTATTTGTTAACTTTATACTTAAGTTATCACAAACAAGATTTAACAGAAGATTTAAAATCAGTGGTCCCCTTTCCCGTCGCACGGACTAAGGTCCAAACTAGCATACTGAGCACCTGCTAAGTGTCACACCTTCAGAGACCAGCTGGAAGGGAAAGAGACTTGCCTAAAATCACCTCGCTAGCACTGTCCCAGGCAGGACACAAACCCACGTCCTCCGGTCTCCAGAGCAGCTCTGTCCACCTGAGCGTTGCCCCAGGAGGAGCCAAGGCCTGAAGTCCGGGACGCAGCTTCCCTCTCAGCTCTGCAAAGCATCGTTAATGACCGAGGCAAGGTCGCCTCTCCCCAAGCCTGTTTCCTCATCTATATAACGCGGAGTGGGGGTCTCGAGAGTGCTGCAGTCCAGGGGCACCTGTCCCGGTTCCCATTTCTAGCACATACCGGCCTGAAGAATTACCGCGCCCGCCCGCCCGGATACAGAAACTGCCGGGGCATGGCCCCCGGATATGCAAGACCCGACGTGAGCACCCTCGGACGCCCTGCTTCCGGTGTCGGTGCTTCTGAGAAAGGACTCGGGCGGACCCAGTTGCCCAGCTCCAGAGTTCCTGGTGCTACTGGGTTCCACCCGGGAAGCCGCTGCGGGCTGTTGAGGAGGCTGTGAAAGCCATGCGGGGTGCGCCGGTAGTCCACCCGCGCCAGGGTGCGTGGATGTGTGGGAGGTTGCGCCCTAGGAGCCAGGTCTCCCCATTCTTCCTGAAGGTCACGGAGGGGACATGGCCCCAGCCCGCGGGGACTACTACGAGCAGGCGTTTGGGTACCCAGCCGCGGTGGTGCGTGGTCAGCCACAACGGGGCTGTCAGCAGCCAGCCCAGGGTTTGAGAATTGGAGTGCGATGTCCAGGGGCATGGTCTAGCGTAGCCTCTGCACAGGCCTAGCAGCACTTGGATGGATTCCAGTGGTGGGGACGGTAGCAATCTGAGGGCGGGACCCAGTGTTCAAGACCTGGCCGAGAGTGGTCCGAGCCGCGCTGGGGGCCAGGGGTCACTAGACCCCAGGGCCGCTTTTGACCCTCTTGCTCCCAGGTTTTAGGGTTTGGATGCTGGAGACCTGGGTTCGAACTCTGGCTGTTGCCAGCTCACTCTGGGCCTCAGTTGCTCCTTCTATAAAACTCACGGCAGTGTCCCACAAAAGTGTGACCTGTCCCACACAAGTGTGATCTGCTGACACCCTCCTACCACCAGGATCTATTGTTAACTAGATCACTATTAACTACTATTAAACATGCAGTTTCCTGGGCTCGATCCCAGACCCTTAATCCTCGTAAACTCCCTTGAAAATCCGAAGATTAGAAGGTATCCAAGGGTCCCTCCCCTGAGATGATCGCGCTGTGGATGGAGGCTATTGTGAGGAATATATGTAGGATTGTGTCAGGCTGCCCAATAATAATACCAATCCAATAATAATAATACGATCCTGCTCCCAACTTCTCTGAACTAAGCTACCCCATTTCTAGCCTGGGGTGGGCGTTTACCCAAGAGGCCTCTCAGTAGAGCCCATCTGAGCAGGAAGCGAGCCCCAGAGAGGGGAAGCATCTTGCTCTAGGTCACAAAGCCATAGAGGGGCGAGCCAGAGTTCAATGGAGGTCCAAGGACTCCCAGTCCAGTGCTCTCCCCGAGCCTTCAGCGTCCGCCTGCGTTTCGGGCGCACGCGTCTATCTCGGCGGAGGTAGAGCTCCGCCCGAGTTCTAGTGCAAGAAGGGCTTAGCCATCCAAGGTCCTCGACCCTACTTCAGCAAAGGCCACGGGGAGCGAGGGGTGAGCTGCGAGAACAGACACCCAGTGTCCGGCTCCTGCTGGGGGCGGAGCCAGATCAGAGCGACAGGCAATCGGGCCAGTGCCGGGCAGGCTCTGGGCCTGACAGCCAATCGGGAGCCAAGAGCGCGGAGCGGGCAGAGAGGCGAGGCACTGGAGCATGGGGGACCCTTGGGGCTACTCGCCTCGGCCCCACCCCCGCGGTGGGTCCAGGCCCCGCTTGTCCCGGCCCAAGCCGACTGAGCCGGCACTCACGGCTGCCGGCGGTGCGCTGTAGCTGGCCCCGCCCCGGCTCGGAGCGCACTGGGAGGGCGGACCTGGGGTCGGACCCGCAGTCCCCGGCCCTGGCCTCCTGCCGATCGCCATCACCCCTAGCCTCTCCGGCTGAGCTCGGCGTCCCAGAGAGGATTAAGTAAGTGCTGAGGTCACAGCTTCTGTGCAAGAATGGAGGATTCACAGAGTCGCAGAGCGGGGATGGGTATTGGAGCAGGGAGGACTGAAGAACCTGGTAGAGAACGGTATGCGGGTTCTCGGAGGTCGCGGTGCCAACCCATTTCACCCGTTTCATTCTCTTGCCCTTTGGACCCTCAGGCAGTCCCAGACAGTGATGGGCAGGGCCTTTTCTCTGCTTTGGATCGAGGAATAAAGACAGCCCAGAGCAAGAGTTAAGGGTCTGGCCCAAGGTCATGTCTGGGGTCAGAGGCAGAGCCAAGGAAGAACCTGGGGCTGCTGACGCGTTCAGCCTAGCTGGAGGGAGAGGGCAGAGAGGGATGAGCCCCCATATCCCTCTGCCAACTTTACCCCTTCCTAAGGAGCCATCATTAGTGTGTACACTCCTCACACACACACCCATGCACCTGCACAGGGAGGCACCCCACATACACCCATGAGCTAGGACAGGGAGGTATGTGTGCAGCCATGAGCTGTGTATCTCCCCCTTCTCCCTAGAACTTCCCTTAGGCAGCTTGAATGGGCCCCCTTCCCACCTTGCCTTACCCTGCGCCCTCTGGCCTGGGAAGACCTAAGCCACACCCTCTTGCCACATCTCCCACCCTCTCCTCCCAAGGGAGGAGGGAGGGGAGAAGAATCATCTCCGAGTGGGTGCTCCATCCCTGCATACGAAGACACACTCCCTGCTCACCTGGTTTTTCCTTGTCTCCGGCAGCCCCTAGCTCCCCTATGGAGGTCCTGTGACCCTAAGAGCCTGCAGAGAAGTCGTGCCAGAGGACCTGACCTTAGCCTCTCTCCCCTTCTGCCTTCTGGGCTCTCCACACCTGCCCTGCCCTGCTGCAAACACAGCCTGGATCACAAAATTGGCTGGGTCCAGGGGCTTCTTTCCCAAGTGGGCTGCCCAGTGGGGAAGGTCTATACATTGGGTGCTTACTGTGGGCAAGGGTTGCGCTGAGCTAAGTCTTTTCAAGGGACCAGTTCATTCTGCCATTTTAAGGAACCTGTGAGGGAGGTGGGGTTTTGTTTTTGTTTTGTTTTTGTTTTATCTCAGACTCAGGAGAACTGAGACACAGAAGTGGAGTGACATGCCTAAGGTCATCTGACTCTTGGGCAAGTGTTTCCCTCCAGGAAAGGAAAAAGCTGCAGAATTTTTTTCTCCAAGCAGGAGGTGAGGGATATGGGGGGCAGGGAGTGAGGAGATGGGAAATGCAGGGAGTAGGGGTGGGAAGGTGGCTATAACACAGGGGAGAGACTTTTTCTTTCAAACCTCCCCGCCACCTTTCACATCTTCCAAGTACGATCACTATGGTTATCATACCCTCAGAGAAGGGGAAGGGCTTCATTTTCACCTTCCTAAATCCACATGGGAACTGTACATAAGTAAAGCACATGTCCTGATGTCCCTTGAACTTGCCTTTGCCCTCAAACTTTTATTTCCCCAGTGCCTTCAGAACTTAGGGGTACTTGATGTTACCACTGAGTCCTGTTCTAAGCCTCATGGTTTTTTATTCTTTCT
Organism: Leopardus geoffroyi; assembly: GCF_018350155.1. NCBI lineage: Eukaryota > Metazoa > Chordata > Mammalia > Carnivora > Felidae > Leopardus > Leopardus geoffroyi. The sequence goes on along the minus strand of NC_059331.1, from coordinate 19,511,517 downwards.
TTTCCAGCACCCAAGGAGCCAGGGAGCTCCCTTTATCCAAGGAGGTGGCAACCTGCAAGTATAGTGGGGGGCCACGGTCTCGAACACTACTGATGTCAGAATCAAGTTGGCAGGTTGGCTGACCACAGGCAGTCTTTCAGCCAGGGCCCTCTCAGCATCAGCATGAACTCCAGGATCCCATCTGCCAGGGGCTGGTTCAGCAGCCGCCCACCCACCTCTGAGCCTGACCTGGAGCCTGCCACAGATGGGCCAGCTTCCGAGACCACTACCCTCAGCACAGAAGCCACCAGCTTTAATGACACCAGAATCCCTGATGTGGCTGGTGGCACAGCTGGTGTGGGCACAATGCTTCTGTCCTTTGGGATCATCACAGTGATTGGCCTGGCTGTGGCCATGGTAAGAGCTGGCAGGCTGGGGCTGATCCAGATGGCCGTCAGTTGGAGGAGGGTGGTCAGTGTTTAGATTTTAGAGACTCTAATCAGAAGATAATTGTCTGTTAATGATAGCACGATCTTCCCCTTCTCCAGGTATTTTTCCACTAGGGACCCAGAGACCAGAGAGGCTGCCTCCAACTGGAAGAACCAGAGAAGGTTCTCAGGATACATGGTGTCTTGAGCTGGGCCATGGGGGCCATGTAGGAGTTGGAGAGGGGGTTGTTCCAGGTGGAGGGTCCTGATGGGCAAAAGTTGGGAGGCAGGCAGGGGTTTCTGTGAGCAGCAAGCAGGACAGTGAGGCAAGTGTGGGGAGGGGTGCCATAGGAGTAGAGGCCAGAAGGCGATGGGAATAGAACCTGGGCTGCAGAGTAGGGGTGGGATGCTCTGGGCATGGCAGCCTGCTGGCAATGTTCATTCACTTGGCAGTTATTTACTGGGCATCTGCCCTGGACCAAGCCTTCAGGCCCCCAGGGACTAGGGAGACAAGGTCCTGCCCTGTGTTTCTTTGGGGAAATAGGAGACAGATAAACCAAGGATGCCAAGGGCAGCCTAGAGGGACTGAGTTGGGGTGCACCTGTGGTCCCCTGGGTGGGCTGACAATGGTGGCATCCTGGCCACTGCCCCTTGCAGACTCTGATGGCTAGCCTTAGGCTCAGGACCAGGTTGCTCTGGCAAATAAGGCTGTGGATGGTCCATCCATGACCTGGCTGGAGCTACTGTTAAACCAAGGTTGCCATATGGGCCCTGTAGGCTCCGGATCACTGCCAGGGAACAACTCCTGGCCAGCAAGCAGGGCCAGGATGCAACACACAGAGTGAGTGGGCTCCCTGGGCAGGAGCAAGGCAGAGCGCCAATGTTTCCCCATGGCACCAATGTGGCAGTTAAGTAAACTGAAACAATCTTACCTCAGGGAAAATGTGGGGTCTGGAATCTGCCCTTGTGACTCTAGGCAAAAGATTTTGTCCCAGGAATTTGGGAGCACTCCCTTACGTTTCATTCTGGAGGAACGTTCAGAGGGCCAGTATAGAGGAACTTCTTGCCCAAACCAGAGAGGTAGGAAGATTGTGGGACAAAGGCAATGGAGGGCAGAAAATAGCTCTTGGGCACTAGGGAACAGGTTCAGAGATGCTCCCTGAATGCTGCTTCCTCTCCTCTCATGCCAGCCCCCAGCAGGGCCATGTTGGGTATGAGGAGAGGCAAATCAGTGCCAGGTTGTGTGCCTCACGCAGATGGAGTGGTATGGGAGGGCTTCCTGGAGAAGGCAGCACTGCAGCTGGATGGTGAGGGGTGGGAAGATTTGGAAGGAAGGTATGTGGGAGGGTGGTGTCAGTAGTTGGCGCAGAGGGAAGAGCAGGACCATGGCATGGAGATTTGTTAAAGGTTTTGGACTCTCGTGAAGACCCATCTGTAGGACAGGACCACAGGACAGTAAGGAGGGTTTGGAGAAGGGCCAGAGTAGAGGGAGTAGAGGGAGTCCAGGTGCTTGGGCTGAAGCTGCTGGTTCAGGGCAGATAGGGGGCTGGGTCTGAGACCTGGAGCTCCCCCAGCATCCTTTCCACAGGACAGCAAGGGTATCATCCATGTGTGACCCCTGGAGGGGATGGAAAGCAAGGGGCAAGTCAGTTTCTTTTCAGGCCTTTGGGGTTTCCGAGGAAACAAGCAGCAAGAGGAACTCTGGGCCAGGCTGGAAACCAAACCAGATTCAAGCTGTGAATGAGGCACAAAGGATATGTGAGCCACAGAGGACAGACTCTAGGGACATGGCTTTTCCCCAGGCAGAAGTGGTCATTCTCCTGGCAGCCAGAAACCACCAGTTTAGGGAACAGCCAGGTGGTGGCAGAGGTCCCTGGAGTCCCTGCCCTGGTGGCCAGCCCTTCTTCCCTTCTCAGTGCTTTGTATCAGGATGTTCTGCTCCCACCTGGAGCTCTTAGGTCTTGCATGTTTCCTCAAGCTGCCTAGGCCTTTATCTTCCAGTCTGTACCATGGGGATTAGGACCCAAGGCCTTTCTACGTTCCTCCAGCATCTGAGCTCCGGTGTTCAGTCTGGGCTGCTATTCAGGGGCTCATGCTCTCCTCCCCAGGCCCCGTCCACTGAAGCCCATCAGCCTCCCATGGAAACCTCAGAAGCCCAGCCCAAAGCCTTGCCTAGAGCCACTGCCCTGCAGAGTTTGGCCCCCTGTTCTTTTTGCCCATCCATGGCTCTGGGGAAGCCATGTACTCCCTGGGGAGAGTTGAGAGGAGAGGGCATGCTGAAATCTTCCCTCCCCCCTCAGCCCTGAGGAGTCTGAGGCAGGTGCTGAGCGGCTGAAACCACAGTCTATATTGGCAGAGATAGGGTCCTCCTGTCTGCAGGCCAGGCCTGACTGCGTGGTCTTCCCAGGCTGGGCTCCTCAAGCACAGGCCTGCTCCCCACCTCCAAGCCCAGGCACTGTCAGCAGCTGATAAATGTCAAAAGGAGGCACAAATGCAGGATGTGTGTGTCCCTGGGAGGGAATCCCCTGAGGACATGGGGACCCACACTTCTCCCCATCGTCAGCCTCAGGATGTCCCCTGTCCCAAGGGACTGCTGACTAGTCAGGGACTTCATTCCCAGCCATTTGACACTGCTCCTTCTCTTGCAGGTTTTATACATCAGGAAGAAGAAGAGGTAACTCCCCAGTTGCCACCCAAAACTCCAGCCTGTTGGCAGTGTTGGGCTGGACTCCAGGAGACATGGGTGGGAAAAGAGAGTCCCTCCAACATTGGGGCCCCTCTCCCTGGTCAGGGAGTCAGGTCCTCTTCTGCCCACTCATGGCTGGGGATGAATACTTTCCCTCCAGGAGTGCTGAGCCACCCTTGCCCCAATACCCTGAGCTCCAGGTCACTGACTCCCCTACCCTGCCTGGCCCGCAGAGGCTGTGGATCACACAAGGCCCTGGCCTACGCAGTCCCCATGGACCCCACAGATGATGCCTCCATGGGCCGTGGCCCCGTCTGGTCCCAGGAGTGGGTAACTAACAGAGGGGTGGAGGTGGTACTGCCGGTACAAAAATAGCTTTCATTTAATCCCAGAGGAAACCTCAGGCCCCCTAAGCATAGCTGTGTGCTATGGCTCGGCTGGGCATCAGGCAGGGCCCGGAAGGCTGGAGGGAGGGCAAGGACCTGCCATGCCCCCAGCAGCCTCCCCCCACCCCCAGGCTGGAGAAGCTCCGCCACCAGCTCATGCCCATGTACAACTTCGACCCTACGGAGGAACAAGATGAACTGGAGCAGGAGCTGCTGGAGCACGGGCGGGACGCTGCCTCCATGCAGGCTGCTGCCTCTATGCAGGCCATGCAGGGCAAGGTGGGCACTAACCAGGCTCCCCACCCAGACTGCAGGCTGCTCATGAGTCCTCTGCCCCCACCCCTCCCTCCTTTCTCATGCAGCTTTCCAGCACCTGCCATACGGTCAAGTGGGTATATGGGTTTTGTCAGGTTTGTTTAGAAACAGGTAGAGTTTCCCTGTGGCCACCTATAAACTGACTGCATGAGGCCAGGGCAGCCCTGGAATCCAGCCCAGCTCTACCCCTGCTAACGTAGTGATCTTGGCAGCCCCTTGGCCTCTCTGAGCCTCTGCTTTCTTGTCTGCAAATGAAAGTCCTAATTCTTGCCCTCTGTGCCCCCACGCCTTGGCTAGGAAAGCAGGAGAGGACTGATGGGAGAGATTGTTGGAACTGGGAGGCTGGTGCCTCTGCCCCCTGAGGGCCCTGGTCCTGAGCACATCATGATTGGGGTCAGATTCTGGAACAGGGGCACCTCTGACTACACTAGGGGGTTCCTAGCAACTGACAAACGCTGGGTGTGTGGAGACCCCAGCCAAATTCGCCTCCTACATCCAAAGGGTTAGGTACCTGTGTGGCCACCCTGTCAGAGCCACTGGGCTGCATGGCCATTTGCCACCAGTCCCTAAAATTCCCAAGGGCCAGAGCAACATGAGGAGGCCTGGTCTCTCCCTGACCCATGAAACCCCTTTGCATTTCTCCTTGCCTTGACCCCACAGGTTGCTTGGGGGGGAGGCGCTGGCCCTGCCAGGGCAGAATTAGGAGACTGGATTCAGGAAGAGTCCAGACTGGAAGTCCAGAGACCTCGTGATTTTGCCACCAGTTCTGTGGCAACTGATCAGGACACATTCCCCACTTGGGATATTTGGGAAATCAGGCTGAGAACCTTGGTCCACCCAACCCATGGGACTACTGACAATTTGACAGTTGTTTCCTGTGCGCCTCCCTGCCTCCTCTGGTCCAGCCCCTGTGCTAGAGCTAGGGGATACAGAGGTGGGCCCCCTTCTGCTGGGAGAGAGTGGTGCATGCATAATTAATCCAGCCTCTAGGCCTGCAGGGCAAGTGCATGCTAGCAAACTGGTGGTGGCTTTTGGTGGGGGGGGGGGGGGGGCGGTCATCTGAGCCGGTTGGTATATCCAGGCTGAACTTGCAAGGAGAGCATTCCAAATGGAAGGCGTAGCTGGTGCCGAGTGAAAACAGACAAACCCGGAAGCAAGGGTGGAGGTGAATGGCCTTGGTCAAGGTCCCTGATGCCCCTGTCTCTCTGCAGACCACTCTCCCCTCTCAGGGCCCACTGCAGAGGCCCAGCCGGCTGGTGTTCACCGACGTAGCCAATGCCATCCATGCATGAGTGCCCCGGGGACAGGCCTGGACTTCTGATGAAGACACCTGCCACAGTGCCCATTGAGCTGCCCACTCCGTGATTGTTAAGACCTACTCTCAGGACCTGCCCTGCCAAGGCCCAGCTATTCCCAGGACCCACCTGCTGACTCTCCAGGCTCTAAGAGAGGCCCTGGCCAGGCAGGCTGGACATCTGGCTACTGACGTCCCCTGATCTGAGGGCCCTGGCATGGAGGGCATCCTTCATGTCAGGAAGGTTGAGAGCTATGCTAGCTTCCTTGTGTCCTCCCCAGACTCCTTACATCATGGTCTGCTCCTCTAATGTGGAGGAAATGGGGGGGGGGGAGGGGAGACATGGGATGGGAGGGGAAAGGAGAGAGGAGTAGGGAGGGTTTCCCCTTTGTCAGGGAGAGACCTGTCTTCAGAATCTGGAGCCTCCTCTACAGTGCTGAGAGGCAACCAACCGGGTCGCCCCAGGAGAAGCCCAGGGATGAAGCAAGAACTGCCAAGTGGGCGAGGATGCCAGGAAGAGGGCTGCTCCTACCCAAGGCCCATCTGTATTTTGGAGGGTCCATGAGGCCTCCCAGCCACCCTCCCTGGCAGCCAGCTGTTGGCTGGGAAAGAGCAAAGGAAGTAGGGGAATGGGTGTAGAGGGACACAGTGCCTGGACCTGCTGAAAGGCCTCAGACATGTGCGTGAATGTGCCCATGTGCAGGGTAGGATGTGCGTATCCCAGCACAGGGTAGGATGAAGACCTTCTGCATGGGTCCCACCCTCCAAGTCTACCCCACCCCTTGATGTGTGTGGGAGCACCAGGATAGGCCACCTTCTCGGCCTTCAGTGTTCGGGACTGAAGGGAAAGGAAAGCCAAGGTGAAGGTCCTGCTGCCCATCTCATCTCTTCACTGGGCTCTACAAGCCAGGTAACCTGCTTCTGAAAATGGTTCCCTGTCCTGGTGTATATTGGGGATCTAGGGTTGTGGGAGAGGCTACTGGTCTGAGGGCACTGGTCACAGGCTGTGGGCTATCTGGGGACTTCTGACTGCCTGAAACGGGGTGGAGGTAGCCCCGTGGGAAACAGACCTATTTGATAGCATTTGATAGCATAGCCCACCCACCCGTTGTCTACCCACCCCACATCCCTCAGGAATTCTACCAGTCTGGGGCATGTGAGCAAGGCATGGGGCTAAGCCAGACCCCAGGAGCTGAGCAATTTTCTACTCTGAGCATGCATGCGCACGTGAGCATGCACAGAAGCATGCCCCCATGCCCAGCCTCGCCACCATTGCTGTCCTCCGCTTTCTGGAGGGGATGCGGGGGCAGCAGCACAGACCTTCTGTTGGGCAAATACCATGTGTCAGGATGTGAGGGCCAAGGAGGCCCGTGTAGGGAAGATTTGGGATGTATTCCCTCCTCTAGATGCTATAAATACATTAGCAGTTGAACCAACTGGAGGGCTGTGGGTAATTTAGGATGCACAGACGCTGTAATTTAACTCACAGCATCTCCATGTGAGAGCATTAAAGATGTAATTAAGATGTTTACACAAAAAGAGTGTGAGTCTGTGACACTTGGGGTGTGAAACACCAGGAGGGACAGGATGGGTGAAGGGCTATGTGGGGGCCTGGCATAGTCACTTGGAGCCCAGCTATGAGCTGGCAGCTCCATTGGTTTTCCTTGAACTATCTGATGAAATGCCTCTGGCCCTGAGTTCAGGCTGCTGTGGGGCCTCGTGTCTCAACTGTGGGATGGAGTCACAATGCCTACCATCCCCTTGGGTGGAGAGGCAAAGTGGACAGGACCTTGTGGGACCTGAGGAAGGAGGGGGCTTGAGCCCCAAGGACTAGGGGGTGGTGTGGTGCCTCAGGATCCATAGGAACTGGGTCTGAAACACAAAAGGGAACACAATAATGTGGTCTTTCCCAGATCACAGGGTGCAGGGAGTGGGTAGAGTTGGGAAGCCTTGAGGTCATCTGTGTGGAAACCACCTACAGGGTTCAGAAGGGTTTGGGGAGAATGACACCAGGGTGACCAACTCTCCTGGTTTTCTCAGGACTGCCCAATTTTAGCATTGAAAATCCCACAAACCAAGACTCTAAGTGATATCCAGATCCTCCCCTAAAGACCTGAGCCTTCAGGCCAGCATAGGAAACAAGGACAGGGTGAGCAGCAGTTCCATGGCAGAGGGCTAGGCTGGGAGCCGGGGTTGCAGGCCAGGGCCCTGGGTAAAGGTGATGCCCCAAGCATTCCATAGGCCACCCTCATTGGGGTCACACAGATGGGCCTGTCAGTGATGACCCTGGTCTCGCAGACTAGCAGAAGGATTCTTAAGGGTCATGGGGTGAGAGGAGAGGAATGGATGGGCTGTGTGCCCCCCATCCTGCTGGATAACCCCTCAATCCAAAAATGTGGGAGCTACAGAAGACTCAGTGTCTAAGGGACCCTAAAAGAATGAGGCCTATGGAGTAAGGCTAGCACCTAGGGACTAGGGCCAGGATGGAGGCTCCAGAAGGACCCTGTCGCCATTCTCTCCTGCTGCCTGCTCCATGCCCTTTCCGAAGGGTGAGCCCAGGTAGGTGGACAGTACAACTTTTTGTGAGTGACAGGGCCACTGCCTCATCCCTATCCCTTTGCAGATACCTCCTACCCACCTTCTATTTGCTAGCTCTCTCTCCCAATCCTGGAGGAGACCCAAACTCCCTGCACATTCCTAGGTCTTCCACAGAGCATGGGATCAATAAATATCATGGTGGAAGGATTCAGTTGATGTGTCCTTGTGACCATGGGCCTGGCGGGCTGACCAGAACTCTCTTCACCAGAGAAGGAGGCCAATGGGGTGAGAAAGTCACCTGCCTGCCCTATCGCTCCTGAACTTGTCTGTTAAAGGAGGCCCTTCTGAAATGCCCCTGCCACACACACACATACATCGCTAAGCGAATCCTCTATAAATGAATAGCAACCAGGGCTTCAGGGTAAAAGCTGCAGCAGTTTGCAGTGGGTGCTATCAGCGTGGACGTGGATGGGCACCTTCAGAGGAAGCCACCTTGTTTAGTGAAGTGAAGTGTCAACTTCCAGCCAAAGTGTATACAGTAACCCCACTGCCTGGCTGCAGGCAGACATCAGGGACACCTTCAGAATGTAAAGGTCATTCTTGTGGAGGTGAGCTCAGAAACCAGTAGCAGTTTAACCTTGCTATGGATTCCTTCCAGAAACATTACCGAGCCCAGCACTGTGATCCTGTCAGTGAACTAGCTCCATTGGTTGGTGTCTGCACCTCCATTTGAGATGGGAGGAAGCAGGTGTCAAATAGGAAAAAAAGAATGACTGTGTGTGTGTATGATGTGTATACATACATACACTATGTCTATATATCTTTATATCTACATCTATATGCAAAAGAACGCAGGGGTAAGGGCCAGGTGTGCCGGGGCGGGGGGCATTCAGAGGCTGAGGGCAGATAACCCACCCTATCCTGTCCAACTGCACCCTTCAGCAGTCCTCAGTGTGGAGCGTCTTGGCTGAGGGTATCCAAGGGAACCCCAGGAGCCGCTGGTCTGGCACCCCAACCAGCCTGGCCTCTGTGGGCTCAGGACAAGGGGAACTGCAAGCAGAGGTATCTATGGTTGTACAGAGGCCTCTTTTGAAAGGCCAGTGAAGCTGAGAAATGTACAAGAACTGTGTAAGCAGAAAGTACAGGGAGAGGAGGAGGGGGAGGAGGAGGAGGCGGGGGAGGAAGAGGAGAGTGTGGAGAACTTCAGGTACAGTGGAGAGGGGTGAGGCTGGGATGCTGTCCCATCTGCGCCTGGGTCTGCCCTCTCTCACCCCTACCTCAGAGCCCCTTGGCAGTGGTGCTCACCCCCACTCATCACTCTGGCCTCTTGGATTCTGCAAGTAGAAGATCAGGGTAGGTGTCTGTTCTCCCCAAGGGGAGACCACCTCCACACACCTGTGGGACCTAGAGGAAAGTCAGCAGGCATAGGGGGCTGGGGAGGAACAAAAAATAGGGATGGTCTCCTCCACCACAGAGGAAACCCTGGGTCTAGAGGCTCAGCTCAGGAGGGCATTTGTGTGGGGAGCAGAGGGCTAGGTGGGGCTGAGACCTGTCTGGGGAGGGGGTTCCTTTTCCCAGCCTCTGGCTGGAGGTACGCAATCTGGGTCAGAGACCTCCCTGCCATCCTGAGCAGGATTTCCCCTCAGCTTTGGAGGGTCCCTTTCTTTCTCACAGCTCAGCTTGAAAGGTAACTCTCTGGGTGCCTGGATGGACTATGAATTCCTGTGTGGGCTGGAGGTCTGGGGAGGGGGGGAGGACCAGAGTATCTCTCACTGGGGACCAACATCCATCATGTCTGATGCCCACAAATGGCTGGAGAAGGAGGGTTTTCTCACTCCCATTTCATATGTGAGGACCTTGCAACTGAGCAGTCAGAGGCAAGCATCCCAGGGCCCTGTGTACAGCCAGTGGGCACATCAGAGCCTAGATTCGAACTTGGTACAGCCTGGGCCCAGGGCCCACAACCCATGTGGCTCAGGCAGGCCTTTGCATGGAGTCTCTCAGGGCACAAATCTGCCTGCACCCACCAGGATGGCCCAAAATGCTCTAAGCCCCCACCTTCCTGGTCTCTTTAGCCTGGCAGATCTGATCTCCAGACCTCTTACACATAGGTAGCTCAGGAGAAAGGGCCACAGGTTCAGCCCAGCTTTCATAGGTGAGGGCTAGGACTAGGTCACTTCTGAGGCTTCATGGCAGCCTGGATCCTAGCCCCGTATCATCCAGGAGTACATGTGTGGTATTGCATGGGAGGATCCATGGCCTTGTCTGCTAGCCCTCTGTTCTGAAACATTGTCGCTAGGTGCCAGCTCTCCTACCTGGGGCTGCCCAGCCCCACAGGTGACTGTCAAGAAGTGCCCAGTCTCCCAGTCTCACACTTGTCCAGCTCCTGCCTTCCTGGATGTCAGCTTCCTGGATGAAAGTGCCCACTTGCTGGGGCTTCCCAGGGTCTTCTGGCTGAGGTCCAGCCAGTCCCCTTAGCTTCTCCTATACCCGGCTGCAACCTGCGGTCTGGCCTGGGAGAATGTAGGGAAGGGAAAATGGCAGACGTACCAGCCATTGGGGCTGGTGGGCCCCCTGTCCCCTACCCATTGGTTGAACAGGAGAGAAAGGTGTTCACCCTGGCCATTCCCATTCGCCCAGCTCTTAGTACACTTCCTTTGGAGGTCTGGAGGCCTGGAGGCCTGGGTTAGGAGGGGCAGTCAGCTCTACTTCCTGGGGTGTGACAAGAGATAAAAGACTTCAGGGTAATAGCAATGCCAATAATAATAATAGCAATCATAAATCATAATGATGCATGATTTATTGAGCTCATGCCATGTGCCAGACCTAGTGGATCACTCACGGAGGGAGGAAGGTTAGGTCAGTCTTCCCCACTGCCAGCAGGAGTGCCATTCAGCTCAAAGGTATGCATGGCTGAACAATGGCCAGAATCTGGTCCTGGTAACAATTACCCTTGATTAGCACATCCTGCACAATCTCGCTTTATTCCCAGTGTCCATTATGAGGGCCTACCGTCATTCATCTTACAGGGGAAGACATCAGCACCCAGAGACTGAGGTCATCAGGCTCAGAGCCAGGCACTTGGCTTTTCTTCTACACCATTCCAGAAAGGAGTCTCAGACAAACCCTAGAAACAGTAATGGGGCCTGAGAGGGCACCCAGAAGGCACTGCCTACTTGGGTTCCCAAGCTGCCTCTCAGACTCCAACGCCAGCCTGTGCTGCTACCTGCTGGTAGCTGCAGGCACTGCAAGGGGCCTCCCTGCCCCCAGCCTCAGCCAGGTCACTTGTCTGGAGCTCCCCGCACCCTGCACCCCCACCCCCACCCCGCACTGCCAGTTCTCCTCAGGCCCCATCCTTGAATCCCTCCCTGCACTCAGCCTCTCCCTCATTTGGTGTGGAGAGCAGCCCTCACGCTGCAAGCCCCACGTCAAGGGTTCATCTGGCGACGCCAAGACTAGGGTGAAGTGAATAGGGGCCTAGGGTTCCAAACGTAAGGAACCACTCACTCAGATGGCACATGCACCAACCTGAGCATGAGTGCCTCCTTCAATTTGTGCCCTGGGTGCCTCATGTGCCTCGTCCTAGTCCTGGCCGTGCTGCTGAGGTCCCTCTTGGTCAGCACCCAGCAAGCAGACACTAACCCCCCATCTCACCCCCACTCCCATGCCAGCAGGTTGGAGGCCCCAGGAGTCCATGCAGTGAGAGGGAGGGCCCCTGCCCTGGCTGGAGCTCGTGGAGATGCTCTTCACTGGCAGAAGGCTGAGAACACCAGATTATGAGAGACTTAAGGGACTTAGCAGGAGCTCAATAATGGGTCAGTAAGGTGACACTCAATAAGATGAAGTCTGGAGCAAAGGAGGAGGGCAGGGCTTCTGCTGTGAGTCCCTGCAGGTGGGTCAGACCCAGAATCTGTGTGGGGGAACCTCCTGGGACACTTGCAGGCAGAATCAGAGCCCATAGAATCCCCCAGCAGCCCCAAAGTGTGCGTTCATATTACAGATGGGGAAACTGAGACACAGAACAGTAGGGTTGCTCAGCATGAGGCAGGGCCTGGATCTGACCCCAGAGGGCAAACCCCAGAGCTCACACCCAACACTCCCAAAGAAGGAAAGAATGTTTTCTGAAGACAGAGCTGCCCCCTCCTCTTGCCCCTCACTCGTTCCCTTCAAACGGTCCCAGCTCCCACACCAGGCCCTCTGCTGGATTCCAGAGCTGAGGGGGCATCCAGAAGGGGCTGGCTGTGGGAGAGTCCCACCTGGTGTGCAAGCCAGAACAGTGATACTGACAGCAACAACATGCCCCTCCCCAAGAAGTGACAAAGATGCAGGTCAGGTGACAGGAGAATTCGAAAGAGGTCAATCACTTCTGGCTGGGGGCAAGGCAAGGCAAGGCTTTCACTGTGTTGGACCTTGCACAGAGTTTGGACACAAGGTGGTGGGAGATGTTTCAGGCTGAGCAAGGTATAAGGAATGATGGGATTTCTCACAGCCAGGGTACTGGGGATGGGGATCTCACCTGGCAAGCCCGCACACGTGAAAGGCCTACATTGTGCCAGACCAGCCCTACATGACATGACCACACTGCCTCTCTACAAAGTAACCCCTTGTCTTCTACACTGGTGCAGGTAGGAGCAGGGATGCATCAGACGCTTCTCTGCAAGAATCGTCAGGAGAGTGGTGCTGCTGCAAGGCTCCCCTAGACAGACCACACCCATCTCCGCTACCTCCAGAGGCCCCCAGGAGGCCCAAGTGCTGACCTTCCCGGGCTTGAGTGGGTGGAGCCAGCACGGTTTCCCTCCAGGAAACAAGAGCACTCAGTTCTAAGCCCTTTCCCAATGTGACCACCAGGTGGCGGTGCACGCCCAGATTAGGGGGTTGGTCGGTGGGGCAGGGTGGCGGGGGAGGCAGGTGGAGGCCGGCTGAGCGACGGGGGCAAGGGCGGTACTCCGGGTGAAATTTAGCTTTGAGGCGTTTTTCAGGACTCTTGGATGGCTGGTGCAATGAAGCTGTTCGCTTCCTCCCCGCCAGGAGCAAGTCTGGACTGGAGCTGGGTCAGGGCAACTGTTCTTGGCTGTGGCCTGAGCCGCCAGAACAGAGCCCTGTGCATACTAGGTACTCAGGGCTATTTACTAAATAGAGGATTGATAAATGGGTCTTGCATCACGGAAATTAAATGAGTTAATGTATAAAAAGCACATGGAGAGTCTTCAATAAATGTATGTAGTTATTTGTACTTCTACTATGAAAGATGGCTCTTCCCAGAGCACAGGCCCTAGAAACCCCACCCATCTTGGGCCTAGGGGGTCTAAGCGGGACCCACCCCAGGATCTAATTAGCCTTGCCCAGCAGGGGATAAAAACTGAACCCCAAGGTGCCTCACCTTTCAGCAGCAGCCCTGTGGATATTTGGGGCCAGCAGGGGATTGTGCCAAGCACTGAGGGTGGCAGAGGGCCTGGGCCCCCCTCACCTTCACCAGGGGTCTTCCATAGGGAGGAGAGACAGCCAGCCTTCTCCTGCCCCTGACAAGGCTGGCCCGCTGGAAGGTTCAGCTGGCTGGAGGTTGGGCAGGGGTGAAGCTGGGGGACATGCCCTTTGGTGGTCATGGCCCAAGCTCACAAATCAGCAGATCACTCCTTCCTGGAACTTTCTCACTGCCACCTGTGTCTATCCTGACCTCCACTGGAAATGCCTGTCCCATCTTTACCTCAAATCCTTGCAGTGCCCACACAGGCATCACACAGAAATGCAATAAATGTCTCTACCCTCCCCCAACCATGAAGCCTTCCCCCCACACACACTGAACTCTTCTGAAATTAATCAGCTATCCCACCTGCACCCGAGTTTCAGTAAGATTGTGTGACTTATCTTAGATCACACAGGGTTTGAACCCAGTTCTGTGGCCAGCCTCTGAATGGATCAGGTTCACTCCTGCATCCCTCATGGCAGGCCCCATTCTGGTCCTGGGCTGAGGCTGGTTCCTGGGTATATCACCAAGATGCCCCCTCCTTTTAGCTCCGGTATCCCCATGAGTGAACACATGAGATGGAGCGTTCGCTGCCTGCAGCAGCCAAGCTGTGTGGCTGGGGAGGGCGGGCGCTGCCCATCTCCTCCCCATATATCATCTCCAACAAGGCAGATAGCAGGAAACACGCAGCTCCTGCAATGTGATTACTGGTGGTCAAGTGCAGCAGGCAGACTGACTCCGAGGAGGAAGTGGTGGTACAACTGGCCTGGAACCCTCTTCCAGCTGTCAGGAGGAGGTATGACTCCTGGTAAGTTGGCTCTGCCTTCCACCATGGGCATCGGTGACAGGGGTCCCGATGGGACAAGGGTCCCAGAGACCCCCGCCCAGGGACCCTGGGACAACTGGACTCACCTGTATGCCCCTTGCTGCATGAACAGCTGGTCTGAATCCCAGCGTAACCACTATGCAACCCCAGACAAGCCTCTGCACCTCTTGCCCCAATTTCTTTACCTGTAAACTGGGACAGGTCCTCCCTACTTGATACAATTAAGAGTTCATATTTGTAGAGGGCCTCAAACAGTGCCTGACACATGGTACACACCAAGTAAATAAATAACACACTAAAGATCTAAGGGGTGGCCCAAAGGAGTATAGGGCCTTCGCAGGAGTGGAAGGAGTCACCTATAGGCCCAGCCCTCCAGCAGCCCTGGGGTCCACGGGGGCTGCAGGTCCACCTGGCCCAGCCCACACCTCCTAAGTAAGGTCTTGCCCTCCAACCCCCTGTTAGCAGCTCAAGTCCTAACATTGCCTCTGCCTGCAATACAAATGGCCCCACCAGGTCCCCCACTGATAAATGGGGACAGGAGTATGGGGCAGTTTCCTCCTCCAAACCTGACCTGACTCAGGGGCTCCTAGGAACACAGTTCAGCCTCTAGGATCTGGCCTGGGTGGGACAAGTGGTAGCAGGTAGGGCAAGCAAGAAGGATAAGGTGGAACCTGAGCTCTGGGGCCAGAGAGCCCTCTGCCTGGTTCCAAGTGGCCACCTTGAGTATTTTTCCACTGGGACAGATGGGGTCCCTCTGGTTCCTGACGGTTCCTGAAAACCAGAGGATGGCAGAGGCTGCTTTGCCTCTCCCTGGTCACTCCTAATACAAGAGCCACAGAGGGGCTCAGAGCCCAGGAGGCCTGGCGGTCCACAGGCTGCAGGGGAGGGGCTGGCCCCTTGCCCACCATGTTCTCTGTCCAGCTCAGAAGACCAAGTACCTCTGCCCAAGTCTTACAGTATGCTCACACAGGCCACCCGGTCATCTTCCCTGAGCCTCCCAGTCACCTTAGCCAGGCTCCCAGCCATGCCTACTTGCCACACTGCCCCATGTCCCCTCCATCCTCCACTCACAGGCCAGCAAGGCTTTCACTGAACTCTGGAGCCCTCTAGTCTGGCCCCCAAGGCCTTCAACCTGCTGCCTCCCCTGCAGCCAGCCCTCAACCCTCCAGCCCCATGCGTGGGCTAGGGTCACGACCCACCCTGCCCCTGGCTGGACCTTGCCCCTGGTGGGCAGCAGTCTCCCTCCCCGCCCTCCTCCCAGCTCTCTGGCAATTACCCGAGTGATTAATTTGGTAATTAATTTGGTAATTAATCATGCTCTGGCTGCTCAAGATGCTTCTCTTCCGCTGGCCTGGCCTGGAATATAGATCTGCTTGGCTTTACTTTCCTGGGAAGGGGGGCTGATCCCTGAAGGCAGGAGGGATGGAATCCACTCTGAGTCCATTGCCTGCCCTTCCCTGGGCATTGCCAGACACACAGAGGCTACTTGTAAAGGTAACCAAGATGATATTTAGCTGAGAGAGGGAGAGAGAAAGAGAGACCCAGATTCTGCCCCTCGGAGGCCCTTAGGGTGCCCTAGGATGCTCTTTAGCACTGCTTCTCAGCCTGTCTCCAGCCACAGGGAGGTCCCTACCCCAGTGGCAGCTCCTCCCCCCATTCAGCCTTCTCTCAGCCTCCTCTTGTGGGCTCCTGGGGGAGCTGATTAAGGGACACAGAGGTTCTGTGAGCTGGGCACTGGTGGACAGCCACGGTCCTAATCCTCACTGAGCTCCCAGCCTCTCGAAGCCTCCAAACAGACCAAATCTCCCCCTACCCCCATCTGGCTGAAGGAACAAGGTGGCCTCCTGACAAAGGCACCAGTTCAGGTGGGCTTTAATCAGTAGCAGGATTTGGTGGTTGGGAAGAAACTGAGTCTCGATGCTTGGTGGGGTTTAGGACAGGTCCAACCCCGGTGGCCCGGACCTTGCTGTGGGCTCCAGTGGGGCTAGCCACCAGATGCGTGGCCCTGCAGGTAGAGCTACCAGATGCACCACCAGGACGGGGTCCCTATGAAACCAGCCCTGTGGCATTGATTGAAATGGCCCCCTGCCAATTACGATTTTTTAAAGAAATGTATAATGATTCCTAATTGGCACCCTCATTAGGTGCCAATTAAACACTTAAGCATTTCTTACAAGTTTAACACATTAATAAGGCAGCTCATTACATGTTAACGAGATTTATTTCTCATATTTATTACATTGTTTCACCGCTGCTGACAGCAAAGTTATTTTTAAAAACATAGCTTCTGGCTGCACACAGCCCCTTTCCTACCCGGTCTTGACAGACAGCCTGTTCTACCAGGGTTCTTGCCTGAGTCTTGGTCTCCAGTCTCCTGGGTCCAGTCTTTTGGTCCAGTCGCCTCTTTTGGTCCAGTCTCCCATAGGTGAGTCAAGCAGGGCACCTTCTCTCCAAAGTCTGGAAGGAATAGAGCTGGGCCCTGCAGCAGAACTCAGACTCAGAAGGGATTCAGAGGCCAAGAGCCTCGCGGAACCTCTGTTCATTTGGCTAGACTCTGCATTCCAGGAGCACTGGTGGGACTCAGGGAAGAGCGCCCCTGCTTTCAGCCTCCTGGCAGAGCCCAGCCCAGCAGCAGGCACTACAATGGGGGCTGACACTGTGAGGGCAGGAGCCCAGCAGCCAGGAGAGGACAAGGAGTTCCTTTGAGGCTGTCCCCTCAGGTAAGAGGAGTGTTGCAGGTAGCAGGAAGAGGCCAGGAGTCTGGGAGAGATTTGGAGACACAGAGAACAGGCAGCCAGGAAGCTGGCAGGAGCAGACCCTCAAAAGCCATGGTGGGGCCCCATGGTTGGAGGTGGGGATTGGCTTCTATCCAGAGAGAAATGGGAGCCACAGAGTGTGAACAGGGAGGGATGTGACCAGATATCTGTTTAGAAAAACCAAAAGGAAGATGGACTTGGAGGGACCAAGGGAATAAACATGGCCTCCTCCTCTCACCTGCTAAATTTCTGGTGGGATCCCAGTGGTCATAACCAACACCAGTGGGCAGAGCCAGGGAGATGCCCCCCATACAACTCAACTTTGCTAGACAGAGCAGGGAAGATAAGGGCTGAGAGATCTGGAGGGTACCACAGTGTTCCAGAGCACTTACCCTTCTTTTAAAAAACATGAGGTTAACATCCTGAACATATACTACACCTCATTCTTACACCCCGCCCTCCTCTGTTCTAATAGCTGCATAGTCTGTACATAGTGAATATGGAGGCTATTCCATATTCACTCAGCCAGGCTCCTCTTCGGAGTGGGCTGTTTCCAACCGATTACTCTTTTTTTTTTTTTTTTTTTTTTCAACGTTTATTTATTTTTGGGACAGAGAGAGACAGAGCATGAACAGGGGAGGGGCAGAGAGAGAGGGAGACACAGAATCGGAAACAGGCTCCAGGCTCTGAGCCATCAGCCCAGAGCCCGACGCGGGGCCCGAACTCAAGGACCGCGAGATCGTGACCTGGCTGAAGTCGGACGCTTAACCGACTGCGCCACCCAGGCGCCCCATCCAACCGATTACTCTTAGAATCACACAGTGAATGTCCTGGGGTATAATTTCACATGCGTGTGAGTGTATCTATAGGATAAATTCCCAGAAGTGAGCAGTGCTAGATCAAAGAATCTGTGCATTTAAAAAAAATGTTTATTTATTTTTGAGAGAGAGAAAGGGAAGGGCAGAGAGAGAGGGAGAGGGAGGGTCTGAAGCAGGCTCTGAGCTCTCAGGGCAGAGCCCATCTCGGGTCTCAAACTCACAAACCGTCAGATCATGACCTGAGCCGAAGTTGGATGCTTAACTAACCGAGCCACACAAGCGCCCAAGGATCTGTGCATTTTAATTTTTGATAGACATTGCCAAGTTGCTGTCATGGAGGTTATACAATTTCCACTCTACTAAGCAGCTACAAGTTTCTGCTACTCCCTTGCTCTCTGAGAAATGTGCATTGACCTTTCACAAGTTTGCCTATTGAATTTGCATTTCTCTCAGAGGAATAAGGTTGAGCGTGGTTTCTGTGGTTGAGTCTTCTGGATTCCCTTTTGTGTGAACTGTGTGTTCATCTCTTTTGCCCATTTTTCAGTGGGACTGCTGGTCTTTTCCTTCTAGAATGTAGGAGCCCTTCATAGAGTATCAAAGTTTGTGACTCTTTTCCTCAATTTGTTGTTTATATTTAAACCTTATTTTTTTCACATGGAAATGTTTGCTTTATATGCAGTCAAATGTGTCTGTTTTTTTTTCTCTTGTGGCTTTTCTTGTTTTTGTTTTGTGTTGTTGTTGTTGTTGTTGTTGTTATAGTTAGAAAAGGTCATATGAGATTAAAACTATACAAAAACCCCTTGTGTTTCCCTGGAAATGTGTTCTTCATTCTTTGGTCCCTCTAGCTTTGATCCAACTAAAATTGGTGTTTGTTTTAAGGTGTGAGGTAGGGATCCAAGTTAATTTTCCCCTCATATTATCATCTAGTTATTTCAGCATCATCTTTTCCTGGAGGTTATTCTCAATGAGTTATTGAGACTTGGGAAATGTGCCACTGGGGAAATAGCATGTCCTGTGGCCTGGTGAGTGGACAGGGACAAACAATGTCAGGAGACCAGCCCTGTTAGGATAGGGTGGCAAGGTGGGATATGTCCCTTGGAGGTTAAGAAAAAGGAGAGGGAAGCCCACATTAGGTGCTGCATTTGATTTTTGCTTGGACTCCAGAAACAGTCATTCCTGGTACCCAGTTTTAATTTTGCCTACCACACCATAATTCCTTCAGTCAATTTTGTGACCTTGACATAACCTTGATACAGGCAGAGTGGCGGGGAATTAAGGGATAGTGGGAAGGGAAATCTGTTCCTTCCTGAGGACACTTTGAGAGGCCAGTTGGCCAAGGCCTAACGGCCCTGAGCAAGCCTCCCCAATTCTGGAGCAGGGAGGGGGACTATCACAACACACGTGAGAAGCTTCAGGGTGCTGAGGAGAACTTCATGGGACTCACCTAACTCAGGTCCTGCAAAGAGAGAACCAGCTTCATTGAAGAGTAAGGCAAGGAAGAGCAGGGATTGGCTGGGCTACACCCACCTCTCTGCTCCCCCTTTTCCCTCCTCCCTCTAGGCTCCTATTCCTCCCCCTCTTCTCTGCCACCAAGACCCATTAGCTATGATCTTGGATATCATTCTAGCCCCCCAATCCTCCCTTAATACAGTAGAGGCCAGATGGGTCATCTCTGAAGACAGATCTGCTTTGAAGGCATTCTGGAAAGTTCTAGTGGTACATGTCTGATGGTACCTGGAGTTGCTCTGAGCCAAGGCAAGTGAAGGCCCGGGTTCCAGGCCAGAATACTAGTGGAGGTGAGAGGAGTGCATATCCTACCCCCTTGTGCCTCTGCCCCCAACCCTGAGGAGTGTCTTCCCTCCACCTGCTTCTGGAAACTGGAATAGCAGGTGTTTTGCCTCTGTCAGCCACCAGGTGGCAGCAGTGGAAGCCACAGTGTGCCTTGTTCTGTCCTTTCTCTTTGGAGCTGTAAACGACCTCCAAAGGGACCCTGAGGTTATCTGGTGGCCCTGGACCTCCAAAGCTGAGGCAAGATGGGGCCATAGTTCCTCCAAGGTACAGGACCTCCTTCCATCTCAGAGGAATGAGGGAGATTTGGCCTTGACTCCTCTCTGCACTTGTAGGGGCTGCTGGGATAGTAGCTGGGTGGGAAGAACAGAGACTGGGGGTTCCTGGGGTGGGTCTTAGGAGCTTGGCTACCTGAGACACCCACAGCCCTGACCATGCCCACTGATTCCCAGCCGGTAACCAGAGAGGACCCTTCCTGAAGACTGAGGACCCTGGGAAGGTAGAGGAAGAAGGAAGAGGGTGGGGGTAGATGGGGAGAGGAGCCAGGACTGTTGTGCAAGGTCCCATTGCCCTCTACTTGGTTCCCCATCCAGAACTCGGCACCAGGGTGGCATTAAAGACTCTGGCACTGTCCATCCATGGGTTGAGGTTGAATTGGGCCCAGGAGCCACTGCCTCCACCCCACTCCCCAGCACATTTCTCTTCTTCGCCATGGAGGGATGGTGTCCTGGATTCTTCCAGCATCTCACCTCCTAATGTCTTGTTCCCCTCCCCAAGCCCTGCATCACTCAGGCTGCATCAGCCTCCTTGTCATCCACTCCAGCTCCAGATGCTTCTCGTTTATCTCTATCATACTGGATAAGGAGGTGCCCAGACTTGGTGGCAATCTCGGCATGCACCCTTTCTGCACCCCAGCCATGGGGCTTAACCACGGCAGGGCTTGGGGAACCTGCTTTCTAGGTGTGTAGGGTCCCTGGAGTCATAACCATTTGAGCCCCCTCTGACAGGCTGGATCAAAGCCTTACGCCTTTATGTGAGACCCTCAGAGATGGGCAGCCAATTGCCCTGGCAACTACCCTTTTTTTACTGGTCCATGAACAAGGCCTATCTTACTCCGACCTGAGTGTGTCCTCCCCCCCGGGGTCCTGGGCACTCGTGGACCAGTAGGGAAAGCAGCTGAAACCTTGTCTCCTAGGAAGGTCTTGGTGAAGGAGGTGATGGCTCCTTTGGGCTCCCCAACGCCTGGGAAAGACAGATGATAAACAAAGAACCAATAAACAAGGTATTTTTAGGCTCTGAAGGAGACAAAACAAGACTGTGTGGAAATAAAAAGTGGAGGGGGAGCTTCAGATGGGCACTCAGGGACGGGGAGCTCCTGAAGCACCGGGCTGACACCCGAATGTCAAGAGTTGTTAACCATGCATGCATCAGGGGTAGGAGGGTTCCAGATGGGAACAAACAACAGCAGCAAAAGCAAAGGTCTAGAGGTTTCTTAGAGAAACAGCCAAGAAGCCAGTGAGGCAGAAGGAGAGTGGCACGGGCAAGGAGAGGCCAGAGTGGGAAGGGCCTGGCCTCACTGGGTGGAGAAGGGCTTATAGCAGGCAAGAAAGGACACCAGGGGCAGACGTGGGAATAAATGAATAGATGAATGAACAAACAAACAAATAAGGCCTGGGACTAGGCCCTCCAGCAGCTCAGCCCTCACACTGAGGTCTTTGTGAGGACAGTCTTGGTCTACTTGACAAATATACCCAGGAAAACCCACCATTTCCTGCCTGGACAGAAGTTTGGCCCACTGGGCAGTTGTGGGCCCAGCAGGGCCTCAGCATCCACACCCGTGACAGGGTAGGGCAAGCCTCTCCCCTCCCTCAGACTCTCAGCCCTCCCATGGAGGTGGCCTGGGCAGGCTGCAGGCAGCTGGGTCCCTGCTACATGGACAGATCCCCTGCAGGAGGCCTCCCCGACTTCCTGGACCACCCCTGACTCATCCATCAGGCCCAAGGCCACCTTAGCCAGCCCTGACCCCCACCCAGATAGGGAACATTTATCTCCATCAGCTGCTCCCAGCATCCAGGCTCTTGGCCAACAGGTCCTATCTCTATTCCATGGGGCTGATACTGGGTAGCCCTTCCCTAACTCCCAGTCTCATCAGCTGGACTCCCCCAGGGAGGAAGCTACCACAGGTAGGTCCCTGCACAGTTCTGCAGGGGACTGGAGAAGTGACCCCCTCCCACCAAGCCCCTGGGAAACTCAGCTTCTAAGAGCTCAAGATTCATCTGCTCCAGACATCTATGAGTGCCCACAACATGCCCACATATGTTGGGTACTGGGCACAGCACAGTTAGCAAGGTGGGGGTCCCACCCTCACCCACACTGAGCCGTGTTCCTCTGGCCAGGAAAGACTTGGTTCCCAGGCTCAGCCTTATGATCAGTGCAAACTCAGGAAGCCTCAGGCCTGGGCTCCTCCAGCTTGGAGCTCAGGGGGCCCATAGGCCTCCCCAAGGAGCCTGCCTTATCCTGTTTCAGGAGGTGAAGAGGAATGTCCTCAGAATCTAGCCCTGAGAATGACAGCATGCTATGCAGGGCCCTTACCCCACCTGGTACTGGGGCCCAGCCCAATTGGGATGAGCATGTCTCCCCCTGCCCCAGGTGAGAGGCCACAGGCACCAAGGAGAGTATGGGAATCCAAGAGACTGTGCGTGGCCCTCAGTAAGAACACAGCTGCATAGAACACATGTGTGAAGGGTAGCCAATCTCCGCCAGGGCAGGGACAGTCCCTGTTGCCTCCATGGCTGGCATACATGCCTGCCAGGGTGTGAGCATGCCAGGTTGGCATGTGGTGGACTGCCATAGCCATGAGTTATCTCCTTTGATTGGAGGTGACAGGGCTCAGGGCAAGCCACCCCAAAACATGCCATTTTGGCATACTGATTTTTGGGAATTAAAGTTACTTAAGAAGCAGCTGGTGCAGGAAGGACACTTTGGCCCTTCTCTGTCCCCCTGAAAACAGGAAATACATCTCCCAGGTGAAAAGTAGCCTTCCTGTACCAGGAGGTGGAGAGACACCCTTATCGCCAGAGATGGGAATTCAAGGCCGAGAACCTCACCCGTTTACTACCCCTGCCCCAAACTTTGCCTTGTCAGTTCTTCACAAATTTATAATTTCTTTGTCCAAAAGGTATAAAAGCTGCCACTTTTGTCCAAAAGGTATAAAAGCTGGTCACTTATTTGAGTCTCAGATTTTTTGAGCTTCTGTACATATGAAATTAAATATTTTTCTCCTGTTAATCTGTCTTATGTCAATTTAATTATTAGGCTAGCCAAAAAACCCAGACGGGAAGAGGAGGAAGTTTTCCTCCCCTACAGGGGAGGGCCCTGAGCTCAGGGTGTCTTCCACACTGCCCTGTCCCTCTGACCGGGCCCAGGTCCAGAGGCCCGAGCCTGCTTGGATAGCTCACTAGGCAGCAGAGATGAATGGGGGCAGGGCTTTCTCATTGCTCCCCAAGGGCACAGGGGTCCCCCGGAGTGGGATCTCTCTTCTCTCTCATCCCTTCTGATAGGGCAGCCTGCCTTCTTCCTGAGTTTCCACTCACAGGCCCAGGACTGGCCCTTGGAGCCCCTAATCCCTCCGCTCCCATAAGCCACGTCTTTCTCCCCAACCTTATCTGTCTCCTGCAGCCACCGCTGCCTCCCCTGCGGCCAGCCTTCCCCTCCCTCCAGCCTCACTGCAGGTCAGGTTGTGCTTCCTCCTCCCCTCCCTTCCCCTTCTTTTTCCTCTCCTCTCCTCCCTCTTCCTCTCCTCCCTTCACCTTCCTCCTCCCTCCCTCCCTTTCCCCTCCCCCTCCCTCATAGTCAGTCTCCTCACCCTTCTCCCTTTCTCCCTTCCCTTCTCCCTCTTCTCTTCCTCCACCACTTCCCCTCCTCCTCCTCTGCTCCCTCCCCCCACACATGCCCTCTCGCTCAGGGAGAGAAAGGAGTTGAAGGGGGCTACTGACAGTGGTCACTGTACTCACTCATCCAAGGTCAGCCTTCCGGGGCTGGCGCTGGACAAAGACCCCTTTGACCACTTCCCTTCAAAGGGGAGGAACAGCTAATGGCACCCTACAAAGAGAGGCCCCTGGGGCTGTAGAGATAAGAGGGTCTAGTAATCGGCATCGGATGCAAATGTGAGCTGTGGCCTGGGACGGTTTGCATCCCATCCCCAAGCAGCCTAGATATGCTCCCTGTAATCTGGAATCCAATCTGCAGGAAATCCTCAGGAGGAAACTTTGTCCTCTGGAAAGAATACCATGCATTGAATATCAGCATGCTGCAGTGCATGGGACCACCATGCACCTTTCTTTCTTGGCCTCAGGGCTTCAATCTTCCCATCTGTCTGGAAGGTGTGCAAAGGAGTTGGGTATCAGCCAGCCCAATGATGACCCAGGGTCAGTTCCTTTCCTGCCTCTGCCACTTTCTACCGTGAGCTCCCCAGCAAGTCTCTTAAACTCTCAAAGTCTCACTTTCCCCACCTATACAATGGGATCAAGAGGCACTCCTCTGCCACAGGGCCGGTGAGGACCTCAGGGGTTGCCTGGCACATGGACATTGTGAGGAGGCAAGGAGGAGAGTATCATGGTGGAATGTGGCAAGATGGACCTAGGTTAGCAGTGAGCAGAAGGGGCAATCAAGCCCACCCCGGGGTTCCTGGTTGGCCCAGAGAGGAGATGCAACCGGGATTTATCCTTGGCCTTGCAAAAATAACCAAGGAATGCTGGAGAGGGTCAAGCAGGGGGGTGTGACTTGGGAAGGGCACTCCCTGAGGAGCTCATTGCTTGTTGGAAGGGGAGAGGGGCATGGAGGGTGTGCAGGCAGGGGACAGGAAGGCCAGGATTGTGATAAGAACCAAACCCAACAACTACAGTGGTGTGAAAAGCTCCTCACACGGTAGGTGCTCAGTGAAGGCTCATCCTCTGACTTCTGCCTCCTCCAGGAAATATCTTCCTTGCCACCCCTCCTCCTTTCCTAGTGCCTGGGGTCAACTCAGAGCTGGGCAGAATTCAGGAGCTTCCCAGTGCAGATTTGAGAGAGGAAGGCAGATGGCATGTGAGTGGGAGGCCTGGCCTACCCCTGCCCACCCTGGCAGGCTCAGAGAGAAGTGCCTGTAGAGGGGAGTCCCAGAGTGACTGATGCCTCCACAGACACACTGACAGACTGATGGACAAAGATAGAATGCCTCCTCCTCTGGTCAGCCCCCAGTGTGTCCAAGAATACCTTGAGGAGGTGTGGCTGGCGTGGTCTATTACAGCTTGATCATGGAGGCCTTGAATGCCAGGCCCAGGAGAGACAGTGATAACAGCTGTTGGCTGCAGCTAGAAGTAGAGTCTGCCAGTGTGTGTGTGTGTGTGTGTGTGTGTGTGTGTTGTGTGTTGGTGAATGCATGTGTGGGTGGGTGTATGCAGTCCTCTCCTGCTGCCCTGGCCTCTCTGGGAAGCACATCTGCACTGCTATGCTCCCAGGTGGGCAGGCAGGTGCCCACTTGGGCATTGAGACATCCCAGCTTTCTGCCTGCCCACCACCTCAGCCACCACCTCTGCCAATGGACCACATGGACAATGAACACATCAGGCAATTAAACAGCAGATTAGTTCAACTTAACTTCGTAGAGGAAAGCAGCTGCACTCAGCTGAGGGAGGGCAGGGCTTCAGGAGACAGAGGCTGCACAAGGAGGGGATGGGAGCTGGCAGGGCAAGGTGTGTGTGGGGGTGAGGCGGTAGGCTGCCAGAGACAGCTCCTGAACACACCCCAGGGAGGAAAGCAGAAGGCAAGGGGAAGGGAAAGGAACTATGACCAAGGTCACTGACCAAAGGGACCAGGACGGGACTCAGTGGTGGCAGAGAGAATAAGAAGGATGTAAAGGAGACCCAAGGTGGGCAGAGGATGAGCTTGTGCCCTCTCAGGTTCCCAAGGGTCCTCTCCTGGTGGGGCAGGGGCCAGTGGTGATAATACAGACATATTACCCACATTTCAGGATGCTTTAGGACCTGTTCAATTGGCAAAGCTGGTCTTGGACTCTGCCAAACGTGCCCTGGGAGGCCTTTTTGACTGACCTACATCCTACATTGGAAGAACCGGTCCAATGTGTGAAAGTCCCTAGCACTGGAAAGTCATTCATTCATTCACTCATTCATTCAGTAATGTGCACCAGGCTCAGGGTTTGACACAGGCAGACACCGAGAGGAATCAGTGCACACATGGGTAAACATCCTACAGCAGGGGAGAAGACAGGGACAAGAGTCTGGCTCAGGATGGAGGGCACAGAAGTCTCCCTAGAGTGGGTGATCTCTGATCTAAGGTGGAAGAATAGGAGCAGTTAACCAAGGAAAGGAATAGGTGTAGGGAGAAGACAGGGAAGGCACTTAGGCATTGGGGACAGTAGGGGCATGGGAAGAAAGCCAATGAAAACACCCTCCAGAGATGGCACTTTGTCTATCTGTGGAGACCAGCAGCCAGGGTCAGGACATGGGCGTGGGTTGGAGCAGTCAGTGTGGTAGGTGTGGGAGGGAGGAGCTTAGGCTGATCCTGAGGACAATAGGGAGTCAGGGATGGTTTTGAGCAGAGGTGGGATGGGAAGGCCCATCTGGAGTTTGGATTGTCCAAACCAGAGTGTTGTAACCTGTGCTCTATAGGGCGTGCAGGGCTGGGAGGAGGGATGGATTGGTTGTGGGTGGGAGCAGCATGTCTGGAAATAGATCCTAAGTGCAGTGTGGGAGGTGTCTCATAAGGTGACTCGAGTCAGAGGTCAGGATCCAGGAGAACAGGGGCACCTGGGAGGCTCAGTCAGTTAAGCATCTGACTTCAGCTCGGGTCATGATCTCACGGTTTGTGGGTTCGAGCCCCACATCAGGCTCTGCGCTGACAACTCGGAGCCTGAAGCCTGCTTCAGATTCTGTGTCTCCCTCTCTCTCTGACCCTCCCCTGCTCGCACTCTGTCTCTCTCTCTCTCAAAAATAAATAAACATTAAAAAAAATTAAAAAAAAAAAAAAAAAAAGATCCAGGAGAACAACATGCATACTATGGCCCAAGGATGAGAATGAGGCCACAAGCAAGGATGGACTTGGAGAGAAGGTATGAGACCATCAGTGGGGACAGAGCCCTGGGACAGGCATGATCCAGGGACAGCTGGAAGAAGACATGTCCGAAGGGACTGAGACAGTGTAGCTAAGGGGCAGGAGGGGAGGCAGGTGTGTGGTGTGGAAAGCAGTTGCTAACAAGCCAACAAGCCACATGCTGGTGAGGGGCTGTTGTGTGCATGTCAGAATCAGTGGGGGGCCACCAAGGCCTTGGAGCTGCATATGGCAGCTTTGGGACTGAGGAAGTAGAGATCAGAGTGTGGATACCATGGGAGGAGTGTAGGAGAGATGAGCAGACAGGCAGACGGATGGAGGGTGGGGGTGTGGGAATGGGGGTGATTTGGGAGGGGGGAGATGGCTGTGGGAGCACTGGGAAGAGGGTGGGGAGGGGCTGGTGGGAGAGTAATGGAGATGTCATGAGGAGCAGAGCATAGGGCACCTTAGCATGAACATAGATGTGTGATCTTAGCCAAGACCCTGTCTCAGTTTCCCCATCTGTAACACGAGGGGGCTCCCCTTAACTCATTGGCACTGGGGATCCTGTGGTGAACAAGACAGCCTGGTCCCTGCCTCTGGGGCACAGTCTAGAGGGGACCAGACAAGAAAAGAATCACCCCCACCCACCACCCACCCCGCCCCAGGAATGAATCAAGGAAAGGGAATTAAAGCAGCATGAAGGCTCAGCAGTGGCCGGGCCTGCTCCCGTGCTCACTCCCAGTTGTCCCTGGGGGATCCATGACCATCATTCTCTCTCTCTATGGGTTGGAGACAAGCACACATCCTCCCCCTATCTCCCTGACTTGGTGCAAGCCTGGCCAATCAGCTTCCTCCAGCTTCAGGACCATAATGACTTTCTGGGATGGGCATGTGACCAATTCGATGCTGAGGCTTCTGCTGGGGGTACAGGAATGAGGTATTCTGAGGGGGAAGGACATGGAAGGTCTTGGAGAAGCATGGAGTTCACACTCAGAGAAGTATAAGATAGAGAGGCTGTGTTCTGGTAATAATGTTTGAGCACCTGTATCCAGCTATGCCTGAAGTTCATAGATCTGGACTTTTCAGTTACTTGTGCCAGTAAATTCTGTTTTGTTACTGCAATAACATGAATCATGGTTTCTGCCTCCCAATTCACGACGTGAAGGATGAAAGTACCCCCTATGCCTGGGCAAGGCTAAGTGAAGAAGGGGGGAGTTTCTCAGCAAATAGAATAACATGAGCAAAGGCCCCAAAGGGGTTGAAAAAAGCTTGACACTATTGAAGAATTGAAAAAAGCTGTCAGGGCAGGGAGCCCAAGAGTGGAGGCAGGAGACCAAGGAGTTGCTGGAACTGCCATGTTGGTGAGAGCTGAAGGGGTCTGTGGAATAAATCGATCAGGGGTTGAACTGCACAAGAAGGGTTGGTGGGTCCAGTGAAGAGTGAAGAAGACTAGCCAGCAAAGCTTTCCATGTGAGGCTCAGGAGAGAATCTGGAAGATCCTAGGAAGACTGGAGCCTTGGAGATACCAATCCCAGAGACAGAAAAGGGAGTACTAGGGTAGGCCTAAGATGGAACCCCAAGTAACAGCCAGACATGGGGCAGAGGAGGGCACTGGGTTCTGGAGAGGCAGGCCACCTCGTCCACTGTGTGTGATCTGCCTGGTGGGGTCTTTGGTGGCCTTGGACTGAACCATTTCCAGGAGGTGGAAGGGTTCCAGCCAGAGGTGGGACGGGGGAGTGAATGGGGATAAGAATGGTGGATGCGGCTGTAGACACCCAGGCTTGGCAGAGGGCATCAGAGAGGCTCAACAAGCACTTTCCGGGCATCAGGTCCAAAGACTGAGGAATCCCTAGCCCCCACCCACCCCCCCCCCCCACTCCATCAGGGATGGAGCAGATGAGTCCCTCAACAAGAGCAGGGGACAGAAGACACAGGACCAGTCAGGAGGAGCCAGGAAATTAAAAGCGGGGCATCCAGAGACTCAGCCTAAAGAGGAGCCCTGGGGGAGGCCTCCAGCTCATCCCAGACTGTGTGGGCAAGAGCTGTGGCAGAACAGGGGGGGCGTTCCAACACAGGAGAAGGACAAGAGAGGTGGTGAAGCAACCAGCCTGATGCAGGACCCAAGACACCCCATGAGGCAAGGCACGATCCAGAAGGAGCCCTGGACGCCTTCCTATCTTGAGGAGATGGATGGGCTGCCCCTGGGGCTCCTCGGAGGAGGGGCAGGAGAGCCCCGCCCCGAATCAAAGCTCTCCCAGGCCCCGCCCTACCCTACCGGGTGGCTAAAAATAAAAGCAACGATAATTTCCCTAAATGAAACCTCCACTTAAACACTTAAAAAGCAATAAAAACTCAATTTTCTTTCTCTCAATTATTTTACTTATTCCATTTTCCAAAAGGTTCACCCTGTTATGAAGATGTATTTTTCCCCATCAGCGGCGGCGTTCTCCGCCATTACTCAAACTGACTCAGCCTCCCTCTGGCGGGAGGGTCCCCTGGTCTCCGCGGCAACCGGGTGCGTGCTGGGGAGGACTGTGACTTCACCACCGCTGCCTTGTCAGCGTCGACACTGAGGGGGTGATATCTGGCCTCTTCGACTCGTGCCTTGGTTTCCCAGACTTAGGGTCCTGTCCTCCTCCACCCCCACCCCCCCGCCCCCCAGCACTGTCCCTAGGCCTCTCCGCCTCCAAGTTTCCCCACCGGCAAGTGCCCTCTGCCCCCAGGCCTCGTGTTCAGGCCCCTCTGCGGTGTGCGGAGGGAGACCAAGTGCCACTGACCTCAGACAGCATGAGACTGGTTCAGGGGAGCAGGCCCAGTGCTTCATCACGCAGTCCTGACACCGTAAAAATTAGGTTTCCCGATGTCATTAGTGCTTTGTGATCAGCTCCATTTGTATCATGCCTGCCCTGTTGCTTCATCTCTGCTAATTGTTTTACTCACTCCTTCCATTTTTAAACTGCTGTCTTGTTGGCTTTTAATTTTTAATTATTGCTGCCTCCCCTTCCTTCCTAATTGGTCCAGGCCCCTACTGAGGCTCCCTGTGCTGTGGCTACAGCTGGCTCCCTCAGAGTGTCTGTTGCTTGCCCACCACCTGCCCTAGCTGGCCCTGGGTGGTCACAGCCTTACTCTGGAGGTCAGCCTCACACCTGGCTCCTGGTGCAGTGAAGTCATCTCCATCTGAGTCCTTTCTCCAAATAGACATTGGGCACCAACTGTACGGGGTTACGGGTACAGTGATCCTTAGAGGATGTGAATGACCCAACCCACCCTAGACTCACCTTTGTCCTGTTGTGGGCTTTTCTGGGGTTGGCAGGAGTCTGGAGGGGGACATAACTACCTCCTCTCCCACCTCCCAACCACTTGCCACCCCAGTCCTGCTTTCCTCATAGCCCTCGGCCTCTGAGGTTTACTGTAATGGATACCAGCCTCCTTCCCAACTGCCCAAAGCCCTGAGGTCATTCTCAGCCTCACCTCGGAGCCTTTGCTCACACAGGTACTCTTGCCTGGGATATGGGGATACCCTTCTTCCTCTTGGCTCTGCTGGATCCTGCTCAGTGCTGTCAGTGATTCTGTTCATTGGTCTGTCCATTTGTCTATCCATCTATCCATTGTTAACCCATCTATCTGTGCATCCCTCTATCTCTCCATCTCTCTGCCTATATCCCTGTCTGATTTTTTTGCCCTTCAGTCTCCCCAAACTCCTCTTTGCATCTGCCCTAGCCTTGTTCCCTTGGTATTTATCCACCGAGACTTCTGGTTTTTGTCTCCATGAGGCACGACTCCATGAAGTCTCCTCCTACATTTCGCTTAGTCACAAACAAGCCAGAGCCAAATTCCTGGGAAGTTTAAAAATTGACCTTGACCTTCATTTCCTCCAGACTGCATCATACATATTCTTGCCTCTAGATCTTTGCTCCCAGCAGGCATCCCTGCCAGATGTGCCCTCTCTTCTCTTGACACATCCAATGGCTACAGACTACCCCAACCTAGAGTCAGTAGGTCTGGGCCCTCTTCTGGGTCTGCCTTTCTCTTGCTGTGTGACTTCAGCAAGATCCTTCCCTTCTCTGAGTTCCCGTTGTTTTCATCTGTAAAATGGGAACAAACCACAGTTTCTAAAAGGTCCCTCACAGAGCTGTTGGGAAGCTCATAGGGGTTCTGGATGGACATGTAACCACATAACTTGTTGGCAGAGAGGCCAGGGGCCCTGTTTTAACTTCTACTTTGGGGCATCTCACCCAGGCCCACCATTCCTTTCTCTGAGCCCCTCTACCCTCTCCACAAATGGAGTCTTTACTGCATTTCAGGAGCTGGACACTCTCATGATATTTGATCCCCAGCACAACTCTATGAACTAGGGGCCATCAGCCGGCACAAAGACAGAAGGGATATGCCTAAGCTCCCACCGCGAATAACAGCAAAGTAAAATTTGGACCCAGAGCTGTGGCAGCTATTCTTGGGGTGGGTTAGTGGGTGCTGGTAAGCCTGGGTGCTCCTGAGGGTCAGGATGGGCAGCACCAGCCTCGGTCAGCAGTTCTAGCCCACCTGAGCACCAGACTCATGTTCCAGATAGCGACACCAGAGTCCAGAGAGGGAAAACACTTGCCAAAGTCACATGTGAATCTTGGTCTAGCAGTGACTCCATCTGCCAAGCTCCTCCTGACAACCAGGGAGCTGAATCCCCACTCTGCAAGGGGAAGGCTTGCACAGCTGGCTGGTCTGGGGAACACCATGGCCACAGGTGGCTGAGGTCTTCTCATCCTCAGTTATCCTTCCTCCCTGCCCTGGTTTGTTTGCTTCTTCAGTGGGCTGAGGGGGACGGCAGGGCCAGGATGGAAAGGAACTTTTCTTGAGCAGCTACACTATGCCAGGCACAATGCTGGGCAACACTTCATTCCTGAAGCCACTCTGTTCAGGGAACTATTATAGTCCGGGTTTTCAGATGCACAATCTGATGCTTAGAGGGAGCAGTGGCCTGCCCAGGGCCTACCCCTAGGAATCTGATGCTCCTCACTCCCCTGCCAGAGCTGCCTCAGTCTAGGAATTCTCTCTACTCCAGTGCCTCCTGAGGAGAAAGCAGTGCGGGACCATAGTTAGAGCCCCTAGAGCAGGGGCCTCATCCTCCTCCATGCCAAGCCAGCAACAGACCTGGCTCACAGCAAGTGTTCTGACATGTCTGGTGACTGAATGCAAGAAGAAAAGAATGTCTCAGCCTCACTTGGCCACTACTGAATGCAGCCCAGGCACTAAATGGACCCCTCATCCAGAAGTACCTTGACTTCAAAGAAGGATCTGGAGGTGAGGCACTGCTAATAAAATTGCCTGTAGGAAAGTTAGGAAACGATTAAGAAAAGGTTGTCTTCACGGTACCATTGCCACCACTCCCCGCGGCAGCCCAGAGGACTGGGTGTGCCGGCACCATACTGGTGTCCCAGATGTGGGCCTGGGCAGCCCGGCCGGGGCTCGAGTGGCTCAGCGGAGGGCACTGCCACCTGAACCGATGCACATGCGCGCAGCCTCCGCCTGGCCCCGCCGCCGCCGCAGCGCTCCCCGCCGCCGCCCGCGTCCCAAACGCGCGAGAAAAGCAAACAAAGACGTATTGGTTTCTGCTCTATTAGAGGCGCAGGAGGGGGGAAATCAATGTTTAGTAAATGGGAAAAGAGAAAATCGTTCAGGAAAGACAGTCTATTTCCAAGCCAGAGAGGGGTTCGTAAACAGCACAGGCCATTGCGGAGGAAGCCCCGCGGGCCATCAAGCTCCCCAAGCGGAGGAATGTGCACTTAGAGAGCTCTGGCGCCAGCGCTAACCGGGAGCCGAGCACTCCGACAGCCAACAGCCCGCGCTGGGGCTCCTCAGCCAGGCTTGCGGTCAGGAAAGGACCACACCCAGGAGCTTCAGTTGGCCACCCTGTTTCCCCTTAATCCCTTGCATGGATCCCCATTGCCTGGGTTGCATCTTAGCCCCCTCCTTGGCCTGCAGGGGCCTACGTGGTGGGCCCCCAGACAGATGCTCTGTCCTCCCTCACCGTGTCCAGCCGCATGGCCGTAGTCACCTCGACTGGCTGGGACTCGTTTGTTTCCAGGAGGGTCAGGGCTGGCTTCCTGGGAGAAGGGCATTTGAAATGGGCCTTGAATGGTGCAGAGGAGCTCCTCAGGTTAAGAAGGGAAGGAATGGTGATCTAGGGTGTGGAACATCTTAGCAGAGGCCAGGGGTACTCGAGAAGTGGCCTCAGGCTCTAAGGGAGTGGAGTGCAGGCAGGGACAGGGGAACTTGTTTCAGAAGGGGTAGCTGAGAGGGGCACCTGGGTGGCTCAGTTGGTTAAGCATCTGACTTCGGCTCAGGTCATGATCTCACGGTCCATGGGTTCGAGCCCCACATCGGGCCCTGTGCTGACAGCTCAGGGCCTGGAGCCTGCTTCAGGTTCTGTGTCTCCCTCTCTCTCTGCCCCTCTCCTACTTGCACTCTGTCTCTTCTCTCTCTCTCAAAAATAAATAAACATTTAAAAAAAAAAAAAAAGAAGAAGAAGGGGTAGCTGAGAGAGTGAAGAGGCTGGGGACAGAGAAATGGAATTGAGTGGGGACTGGCATCTAGGCAGTTGGAGAGGCTCAGCCCATCCCCTAGTCAGGATGCACAGGCCCAAAAGGCCCAGAAAAAATACAGCATCAGAGAGGAACCACCTGAACCTCTGGGAGGCTACAGATGGGAGACAGATGCAGAGGAGTTCCTGCTCTGGCCTTACCTGGGCTGCTAGACTGTTAGAAGACCCCTTTCAGGATGGCTGGACTGCTGCCCTGCCCCTCCAGCCCCACTTGGCCCCTCGTGGCTGGCGTTTAGATGTGCCAGAGAGCAGGGAGTGTGGGTCGGAGCCTTTGTCCTCTCCATTCATCAAGACCCGGCGGACTGCGCCGGGAAATATTGGATTTTAGCTTAAGATGGATGGCACGACTGAAGTCTCCTTTACAAATGAATTATATTCTGTTTACCATTTGTGTGTGTGTGTGAGCATGTGAGAGTACTAGATATGAATGTGAATTTGGGGGGGGCGCACCCCCATGGGTGGACACACACGTGTAGGAGTATGTGCATAGAGAAGAAGTAGTGGCTGGGGTGCAGGCAACTCTTGCAAGAAGTTTGATACAGAAATGATCCTTAAGGGTGGGGCCAGGGATGGGGATGCAGGAAGGGCAGCAGCTTTATTATTACCATTGCTGTTACTATTATGCTGGTATAATGTAATATACCTGTTCCCTGTTCTAAGTCCTTTCCAGGTAAGTCTTTCAGCTTCATAAGATCTTGTGAGGTTGTGAGGTCAGCTCTGTTATCATCCCCATTTGTGAAGAAATGGAAACTCAGAGAGGTGAGATGACTTGCCTGAGGTCACATAGCAGGATCCTGGAGCTGGGACTCCAGACCATGGCTGGGGTCTGAGATGATTTTCCTGATGGGGAGGTGGCCAGGGATAGAAAGGAAGGGATAGAGAGGAAAGGGTGGATGGTAGGGGTGGAGGGACATGGGGGGACTGAAACACCCTAGGGCAGAGCACTGCGATCTTGATTGCTCTGGGGAGGAATAAAGACTGGAGAGAGAATGTGCCCAGGTGAATAGCCCAGCAGAGAGGCCTGTCTTGAAGGCAGTAGGGAAACCAGGTGGGCTCCTAACCCTAACCTCTCCTTGGGACTTTGCAGCCCTACCTCCCACCCAGGATGCCCGCTTCCATTTCACCCTTGTGGGCCTCTGCGTTCCCATTTGTACAATAGGGTGTCTTGACTGGGTCAAGAAAATGGAACTTTCTTGGGCTTCTCTGGGCTCTGATCTGGAGGTGTCTCTATTAGGCGTATGCACACACGTGGGTACATGTTTGGGTGGGGGGAGTATGTGCATGCCTAGGGGGAGCACAAGTGCAAAATGGGAGTCTGAAGAAATGTGAGCATGTGCTTGTGTGCATCCTAACCCATGGGGTGGGGGAAGCATGTTCACACAGGGGAGAGGGCAATCCAAGTGTCTGCTAAGTCAGCTCAGCCCAGGATGAAAGGAGTGAGTGTGGGCATGAACAGCAAATTAGGGTGAGCCATGCCTGTGCTTGGCCCAGGGGTTGGGGAATAGGGACAGGATCACGTGCCGGAAGAGGGGGCAGAGGAGACCCTTGGATCTTAGGACTTGAATTTCTGCCCACCATAGCCCAATCCCACCCCCACACTCACTCTGACCCCACTGCTCAGGGCAAGCACAAAGAAAACAATTTTGCTCTAGCTAAGGCTGAGCAGCAGATGGAGACTGTGATAAGGGAGCTTCAAGGTGAAATCAGCCAGCATGGCCCCTAGGCTGGGTAGGGGAGGGGTTCAGAGTGGGGAGGAGGTAAACAGGAGGGGACTCAAAGAGGCACTGGAGTGAGGGAAGCTGAGGAAGGAGGGAGGAGGGGAAAGGCTGCCCTGGGGGCCAAACTATGGGGAGGGGAGGATAGGTTCAAAGACACCAGAGGTGGCTGGATGTGTCGAGGAGATTTAGGTACTGAGGAGAGGGCTTTTAGGTCAGATCCCTGTAGGGTCCTCAGAGAGTCACCCACCCCAGGTACTTCTGGTCCTGCAGTTGTCATCCATGTGGGCATCCGGGGCAGCTGTGCATGGGCTGCAGGGTCAGGGAGCCCAAGTGGCAAGAGGAAGCCAGGGCCAGACTTTGGCCTTGAGTGCCAGTGGAGAATTAAACATGACCAGCCTCAGGGCTACTGAGCAGGAAGGTGAGTAGAGGTTCCTGGCACCAGACGTTGCTCTGGCTCTGGCCCCACCCACCTCCCCACTTTAGGAAGGCGGGCATCTTTCATCCAGATGCCTGGCATCATGTGGGCACCTTCATCAGAGAGGGTGTTCCCAAGCAAGGACCCACTTGCTGATAAGGGCAGGCACTACACTGCAGGCCATGCCAGGACCTATCCAGCCGACCTGTTCCAGTGCCCCTTCCTGCCACACTTTGAGGGCAGTAAGCTTGAAAAGTGGGAACAGCTAGGTGAGTGGGGCCAGAGCCTGTAGGTGAAGGAAAGGGGAGAGGTTCAGGCAGGTGCCCCTGGTGACAAGGTGTCTCACGCCCAAAAATTCCTTCCCCATCTCTGGCAAGAGACAGCTACACAGCCCTTGCTGTGCTCAGATCATTGTTCCTTCATGGCAAGCACCTTACAGATGTCCCTGCTGTGACCTCCTTCATTACAGGAAAGGGAGCCTGGCAGGGCTAACTTAGAGCTTCCCTCCGCCCATGGCTATGGGGAGTGAGTGAAGGACCCAGAGGCTATTGCTGGGAGTGGAGTGTCCTTTTAATGCATTTTGCTTATTGAAGAAATAAATGAGTCCCCCAATCTGAAGCCCAGGAGCCTCTAGAAAAATAGCTGCAGCCTCAGAATTCTCCCGGTCCCTTCAAAGGGGCCCGGTAGAGCTCTAGGCAACCTGCAGGCGGTGAGGGACACTTTCTACACTTCAGCCCTTGTCAGTCAACACTTCTAAGGGCTCCTGTCTGTCTCTTTGGGCCTGACATTCTCCATGCTCTGAGCATCCTCTCTGCCTCAGCCCAACCCCACAGGCCGAGGAATGCAAGGATGCTGAATACCTGCCCTTGGCCTCAAGATGCTGTAGTTCTGGTATCTATATCAGACCCCAATGGGAAATGCCACCTGTATGGAAACATCATTGTGGATATGGCCCATCTGTCCCAAGCAGTGAGGGCCATTGTCAGTCCTCCAGAATGTCTTTCCATTGTTTCTGCCCCCATTGAGTCAGTCTTGGGAAATCTCCCCATCTTTCTCAGTGGGAGAGGAAAGGAAGAGGGACAAGAAGATGAGTGTTTGTGGAGCGGGAAATAGATGGGTGGGAAAACTGGGCTCTAATGTGGGCCCCCCTCCAGGTCCCAGACTCAGGCAGAGAAGGGGTGAGTGTGGAATTCTCCCTGGGCTGGGAGGGCAGGATCAGGGAATCCTCTCACCTAGCATATAGCCATCAGCACCATGGAGAGCTCCCACAACCCACCCAGGCCCCAGCCAGAGCCAAACTGCAGCCTGTGAGTCCCTGTCTGGGGTCCCTCCTGGTGAGTTTCATGGGTCTGTTGTCTCCTCAGTGAGTGGTGTCACATCCTTCCTGTGTCTCCTCCACATTGGCCTGAACAGGCCAGGATTTCAGGACCAGTGTGTTTGTTGACCAACTGAATCATGGTCTGCCTGGCTACCTCCACCATGCCCCAGGCTGCTCTCCAGTCCTGGGGACCATCTTCCCACACTCGCTTTCCTCTCAAAGTTTTAATTTAACCAAGCCATCTTTTCTTCTCCCTGAAGAATCAATATTTTCTCTGTCTTTTGACACTTATTTTATTTTATTTTTACATGCGGCCTCCCAAAGGCTGTAATTTACGGCTAATACCATGCAATCAGAGACAATGGCTGGGCGCCTGTGAGCAGGAGCAGGCAGGCTCCCTGCCAGGTGCCCCTAGCCCCCCTCCTGTCCTCACCCACTCACAGAGGTGCCCATGGCTGTGGATGCAAGGTCCATGGAGAATCTGGGAGAGACATGAGCCATGGTCTCAGCCATTATCTGGAGGGAACAAAGAATGGATCTTCCACCTGGGGAGGGGCCCAGGAGCAGCTCAGAGGTGTGGAGGCTTCTGTGGGGGGCTAGTTTGAGTGGAAGGGCAGGCAGCCTCAGCTGCAGAGAGCCCCCCCACCACCACTGAAGTGCCAGAGCTATGCCTCTCTTGGCCTGTACCTCCTTACTCCCCTCTCACCCCTCCTCTGCCTCTGTCATGCTGTGCCCGCGTGGCTCACGTGCTGTAATCTACAGCACTGTTACTCTGTGTCAGTGATTTAAATCCTCTGATGGAGCTAGTGACAGCTTAAATGGCTGCCATCCCCTCCCCATACTCGCCGGGCCCTGACAAGGCCCCATAGGTGGAAGGGGGGTTGCTGAGGTGGGATTCAGACAGTATTTTCCAAGCTTGAGGGTGGCCAGCCTGCTGTGCCTTGCCCCTCTGGAGAGGAGGGAGCCAAACGTGCCCTCTCCTTCCCCTCACCGGTGATCAAAGAGGGAAGATAAAATCCTCCATAAATTCCCAGGAAATGGAGTGTCTGGAACACGCTCAATTCCACCTGCCCGCAGGTGAGAGGTGTAGGGAGGGGGGCAGGGTGCCCGGCACCAGAGATCCTTCTCTGTGGCCTTGTGAGCTCTGACAGTAGGGAGCCAGGCAGGCCTGGAATCCAGCCCTGTGCCTCAGGTCCAGCCTCAATCCCACCGGTCACCCCCAATTATGCAAATGCTCAACCCCCAGTCCTTGCTCCCAGGTCCTTGCTATCCTGGAGTCTTCCCTCCGTTCAGATATTTAATTCCCAGTTCCATTCCTGTTCAGCTAACATGGTGGGGGGAAACTGAGGCACATAGAGACAGAACTAATCAAGGTAACCCAGAAGTCGGTGGCAGTGTAAGTTCTGGTCCCAGCCCCTGCCTCATCCTGGGTTTCTTGGTGGGTATGGGGCATCCTGCGAGTGGGGTTGTGTCTTCCTTCCCTGGCAACACATCCAGAGTAGAGCACTGGGGTGGGGTAGGGCTGAAAGGTCTTGCTACTGCATAGGGTCTCTCAGCACTGGATCAAGAGAGCATATGAGGCCGAGCACTGTCTGATCCTCTGGCTCTGGGATCCTAGACCCTCCCAATACAGCCCCCAGAAAGAATAGCCAGCTCAGTCCAGCAAGGCCTCAGGCCAGATTAGGGTCAGTCTCAGGTGGAGGAAGGGCATAAGGTCTTTGCTGGTGGAGGTCAGGAACAGGATTTGACTCTTTGGGGGTCCATGCTTAATGGGGGCAGACAAGACTCTGGTCAGCACTGTGCGATAAAAGGGAACAGCCCAGAGGCCATGGGAACATCTAAAGGTCCCGTTCAGATTTAGAGAATATCTTTAAAGCAGAGGCTTGAAAGAGGAGTGGGTGGAATTCTCTAGAAGGAAGACCCATGGGAGAGGGCAGGGATTCTAGTCAGAGGGAACAACATGGGTAAAGTGGCCCCTGAGGGAGTAGCCAGGACTTTGCCTTGATGGCAGAGGGGCAGGGTGGTGACATGGCAGAATTCTAGGCCAGGAGGGACAGACAGATCCTATGACCAGCCTTTCCCTGTGCGAGGAGACAGGCAGAAACACCTCCTTTCTCCATGAGTGGAAACTCAGGTGCAGCAAGATTAACTGACTTGTCCAAGGTTAACAGTTTGCAAGTGGCTGAGCCGTGACTTGATCGTAGGTCCTACTGAGGCCCTTCAGCTCCCATCCAGCCAGGACACAGGCTAAGCTGGGCTTGTAGCTTGCCAGCCTCTTAAACCCCTGCAAATCCCTCGTGGGAGTAGGAAGTGTCAGAGGAGTAATTAAATGATTGAGTGAGCAGGGCCAGTGACTGGAACAAGGCACCCGGCCACACCAGGTGTCCTTCCAAATAGCCACATGTCCTCAGCTGGGGGCTCTGAGAGCCTGAGCTGGGAGGAGGGGCTGGTCTCCCTGCCAGAGGTGGGGGAGTCAGGTGGACTCTCAGCTGTTTGTGCAGGACCACTGCAAAGTGGGCTCAGGCTCAGTATGTCAAATTGTCCCCCAAGGGACCTTTTACTCCCACTGCTCTGTCCTATGGAGCTCAGTCTGGATGGGGCAGACTCTGGACAGCTGGATAGGCATAGGGTGGGGTTGCTGGGGAGGGGGCAAGAACTGACTTTTAAGGTCTCGTTTCACCTTGAACAGGCACCTTGGATACAGTTGGACTTAAGAGTGAGACAGACCTGGGGTCTCCTCCTGCTTGCAGAGGTCCCCTTGCCTACCGTCACTGCCAGATCCACAACCCTGACTCAGCGGCTTAGCCCAGCTCCCTGCACCTCCCACCTCAACTGCCTTAATGACTTTTTAATAAATTGAAAAATTGTTTCAATACCAAATGCGATCCTGGGACATTGTTCGTGACTGTATTGAGCTTAAGTCAAACGCTTTGCATCCTCAAATCCGACTGATTAATAATTACAAGGAGCAAGTCTGTCTTTACTGTAATGTGTTTAGGAAAACTGATGGATTTAATTTTTTTATCGGCCAAAGTAAGAAAATGTAATCTTTCTGAAAGTATCTAATACAACAATGCACCATAATTAGTTTCTCTGGAAACAGGCATAATGGAATAGAATAATAAATCACTTCTCCTTTCGTCCCTTCCCTCTGATGGAGAGAGATTTCCCCTCCGTGGGGCTAGAATAGGACAGGGAACAGAACTGAGGGGTTGCGGTGGCTGTGACTCTGCAGCCCTGGCTGACTCAGCAGGCCTTGGGCTGGTCCCACCCTCCAAGGGGCTCGGAGAGCAGGTCCTCCGTTTCCAGGCCAGGAGCTGAGCAGCTCACTCTCCAGAACTGGGACCCAGGTTCCAGAGTGGCAGTTGCTCCCTACCCCCACCCACCTCCCCACAGCCAGACCTGTACCCACTGCCTTAGAGACTCCCCTGCCTGGGAAACCAAGACGACATGCCCTCAGGGGCAGCGGTGACAAGATTATTTTGTCTGAGTGTTTGGGGATCCCAAGATGTGGGAGGTGGGATAGGCAGGCAGAGGATGGGATTAATTTGTGGCTGGGATTGCTCATAATTACTACCTTCCCTGATGTATCCCCTTCCTCAAGCTTAGGCTGCTGGTGAGGGGAGAGACACCAGCAGGAGGGGAGTGGGTAAGAGGGTGGGGCCAGCCAGCCCATTCAGAGCTGCCTC
The DNA here is from genome assembly GCF_018350155.1 of Leopardus geoffroyi. Lineage (NCBI taxonomy): Eukaryota > Metazoa > Chordata > Mammalia > Carnivora > Felidae > Leopardus > Leopardus geoffroyi. The sequence goes on along the minus strand of NC_059331.1, from coordinate 19,471,415 downwards.
CTGCCCCAGCTGGGTGGGGACTGGCCTGCCTCCCACCTCCTTCAGACAGAGCTTAGTCCTTCCTGCTTTTTTGGGCCCTGCCCCCTATTCCTGGGCAGCCTTGCCTGGCAGTCTCCACTATTCTCATCCGCGGCAGCCCCCAACCTTGGCCAACACCCCAGGTGTGAGCTGTCCTCATCAGGAGCTCCCCCACACCCCAAGTGCTCCCCCCTCAGCTGCTGCTTCTGCCCCAGGCTCACAATCAGTAATGACAGTATAATTGTTTGTTTTATTGATCATAACCAGCCTTCTGTGGCCCAGCGATGGATGATGTGGGAAGAGCCACATTTGCCCTGTCACAGGCACCCTAGCACCAGGAGAACCAGATATGGCCTCACCTGGATGCAGACTTTCCCCATCCTGCCACCTCATCACTCACCTCGGACCCTGGTCCGTGGTGGTGGAGCAAAATGAACACTAAATTGGGAATGTGGGGCCCTGGGGCTGAATCCCAGAATTTCAGAGCCAGTAGCCAGAGCCCCCAAGCAGCCCCTTTCCCCTCCAATCTTTAATCTCAGATTTTCTCCTGCGGCCTGGCCCCTTGGGAGGCCAGGAGGGACAGACAGATCCTATGACCAGCCTTTCCCTGTGCGAGGAGACAGGCAGAAACACCTCCTTTCTCCATAAGTGGAAACTCAGGTGCAGCAAGATTAACTGACTTGTCCAAGGTTAACAGTTTGCAAGTGGCTGAGGTTAGAGGTTTGGAGGAGCAGTGTGTATAACTAGGATGCCCCAGATGGTGCCTTATAAATGCCTGCATAGACCATGAGACTCACAGCCCAAAACTAGCCAGCTGGCTGGTCACCCAGAGCTGCTGGACACCTCTCTGCCACCTCATTCATCATTCTCCTCTGTCGTGGCCTCTATACGGAGAATCCCACCCATATCTGGCCCATCCTCTACCTTTCAGAATCCCCAAGAGACTTCTATTGGCTGATCTTTGCCTCAGCCTCTTGCATTCCAACCGTCACCACACTGATGGCCAGTCACGGCCGGAAGCCCAGCACAGACCCTCCCCACCTTTCCACAAGCCTCCACCAAGACAGGACAGGCTCCCAGGACCTCTTGGCTCACCCAGCCTCATCCCCTAGGGGGGGGCGTCTTTTCCTGAAACAGGAAGCCCAATGTGTGATCCCAGAGGAACTGAGGAAACTGCATCTCAACCCTCGAAGTCCTGCTGGGCCAGCAGCTGGAGAATTTGGGCGCACGGGTCTGGGAGGTGAAGAGAGGGAGAAAAGGAAGGGGGAATAACATAGCCACTGTTGGCAGTTGGCAAATTCAAGATTTCCCTGCTTCCAGGCTAAAGGTAGAGTTGCCCCTCCCTGCCCCCTGGTGGTCAAATGGGGCTGCGTGTCTGGTTCTGGCTAATGAGTGATGATGAACAGAGGCCACACTTCCAGGCCAGAGCAGTTAATTGCTGGTGTGAGACCTTTCAGGGCCCTGTTCCCCTTTTCAAGACTTTGGCTGTTTGGTCAGCCTGGTCTCAGTGTGAGGATGACATAGGGCAGAGCCTTGGTTACCTGTGAAGGACACATAGCCGCACAAAGAAAGAAACATTCATTATTCGAAGCCACTAAGATTTTAGAGTTGTTACTGTAGCCTAACTGAGACTATCCTGACTAGTATGGGAAGAAGGGATGTGCTCTGAGAGCAGGTGGAACTGGGAGAGGGGAGGGGAGGGATGGCAGTGATGGTAGGCTGTATGCCAGGAGGCCAGGTTCACACCCTGGCCCTTCACTTCTCTATGCCTCAGTCTCCCCACTAGCGAGCCACCTGTGTATCTTTTGGGACTGGTGAGAAGCAAATAAAGGGGCAGTGTGAAAGCATCTTGAGTCCAGAGGCATAAGCACTGGTGAGTATGGATGGGGATGGGAACAGCAAGTCCCTGGCTGGCTGTTGATGCTATCATGAGGGTGAGAGCAACACTGAGCTGCTGGAGGCAGTGTTGGTGATGGTGTTTGTGCTGGCAATGGGGGTGCTGACAGCAACGGAGTCCAGCCCTGTCACTCTAGCCCAGGCCCTGACTTCCACCAGGGCACCGGCTTGGCAGAGATCACAGCAGACCCAGACGGAAGCCTTCGGACATTGATTAATTACCTCCTCTGGGGCTGGCTAATTGTCTGCTGATCTCTGCTCATCAAGTGCCCTGCCTGCCTGACCCGGACACAGCCTTCCAGAGCAGTACTGCATGGTGTCAGGGCAGAGGTTTCCCAGATATGCCAGCCCCAAAGACCTCTTCATTTGCCTTAGCTGAGCACTCCCCCACTGGGCACAGCAGAGGCTCCTCCTGGGGAGCTGGGTGCTGGGCTGGGCAGCTGTACAAAGCATCAGATGGTGTTTTCCTGACTCTTGATGAGCACAATATGGAGTTGCCATGTGTCAATGAAATGCGCGGGGTACACAGCTGGGAGGGACTCTCGGGGACTTGGTTAAAGGAGTCTTCTCTTGGACACTTATTGCATATGTCAGGGAAGTAGCCTTGGCTCTGGCAGCAAACATGTGTCCCTTCCATGCAGAGCCTTGTATTGGCCACTGGGGGCACCACTGACTCAGTGATAACTCCACCCTGGCCTGCCCTCTGGGAGTCGGTCTAATGGAATAGGCAGTTCTGGACCCAGACACACCCAGCGTGATGAATTTGACTTGGTTCCCTGGTCGAGGGCCAGGGGAGAGCAGCTCTCTGGCTGTAAGCGCCTCGGCTCCAGCCCACCTCTTTCCTGGTACCAGTGGGCAAACTGAGGTCAGGAATGGGTGAGGTAGGTCACACAGGGAACTTGGGGGGTGAGCTGGGCCAGAGCTATATTCCTGTCTCCAGGTCAGGGCTCCTCACACCCACCCCAGCTCCTCATTCTGAGCTTATTTTTGCTGGAAGGCACAGATGAAGATTAAAAAAAAAAATTCCTCCATTTTGTTTTTGCTGAATCGGCACTTCTGTCATCCCAATCTAAGGGGCTTGGCTTGTCTGCTACGAGGGGGGAAAATGCCTCCATTTAAAAGCAGAACTAAAAGAAAAACATCCACAGGCCCCATTTCACTGCGGCAGACATGATGAGCAAACCATGGTCGTTAACATGATAAAAGTCACTTTGTCTGGGTGTAAAATTCATTTTTCCCCATTTAGCACATGGTGCATTTGCATCGTGCTGCAGTTCCTGGGCTGCGGTCTCCTCCCAAGGATGCCCTGAAATTGTTCCCATTCCCCAGGCAGTGTCCCTGAGACTTGCACCCGGTGAGGCCAAAGCCACGGTGCTGGGAGGGGTCCATTGTTTGGGTAGTCCCTTGGCCATGGAGCTCCTCTCCCCAGTAGCCTCGAGGGGGACCTTGAGGTCCCACACTCTCTGGCCAGGCCTGGAGGGGACCTGATTCCTCAGAGCCGCCTGTGGCCCAGCCCTTGCCCTGGCTCTGCCAGAGTACCCACAGAAGGCCACCCTCCCTGGAAGCTTGCCCCAGTGTCTCATCACCCACCTCAGCCCCAGGAGTCCCGCCCTCAGAGGGCTCCTAACTCAGAGAGGGGAGGGAGTTACATCGGGTCACCTGAGCAACTGAGGCAGAACTCATTGTATCCCACCACACCAGGGCTGAGAGTTCAAATCCCACCACCTGTGCTCGCACCCACAAAGGTTAAATGCCAGAACTGGCACAGACAGCCTGGGTCCTGCCTCCCATCCTGTCTTAGAAATATAGCCTTGGAGCTTCCTCTCAGTTGGACTCAGTTATCCAACCATACAACCAGACTCTGTGGCCCATTCCAAGTCTATCCTTCCCTGAAGCGTGTTCAAATATTGTCTGCTGTTCAGCCTGAGTCTTGGGGGGACCCAGCACTATAGGGTGTCAGCACTGTGGGCTGAGGGGCAAGTGGACAGAGGGAGTGGGAAGGTAGATCTCTCTGCCCCTCTGCCGAGCATGCCAAACAGGACCTACAACCTTCCCAAAGTCCCTGACCCCCAGCTTCTCCTCACAGAGGCTGAGCTGGCTCCAGGGAGGAGGCATGGGACTACTGCCCAAAGTGGCCCAGGTGAAGCTGGCTGCCAATGGAGGGGCTATAGATGAAATACAGCCCAAGTTTTGGGAGGTGGGAGCTGAGAACACTTCTGCAGAGCTTTACCTGCAGGTATGGGAAGAGGGAGAAAGGACAGGGCCCCCAGGACCTTGACTTTGGATACAGTTGCAATAAAGCTGCTAACTGTGGTGGGCCCAACATGGAGAAGATTGCTTCTGGACAGAAGGAATGCAGGGGCCTATGGGTGGGAATAGAGGAGGCTCCAAAGAGGGGTTGGCCATTGGCCCCAAGAAAGAGGAGGTGGGGGGGCTGAGGTAAAATGCTCACCAGGCTCTGGGGCAGGTGTAGGCAGAGTGGACTCAGAACATGCACAGTAACCATAACGAAGTTCCTGGGTAACCCTTCTCTGCACCCTTGATTGGATAGATAGAAAGGCCAGGGAGGCCTGTGACAGGATAGGAGTCCTTTCACAGTGGAGGATATGTCCAGGTCACAGGGCAATAGGGTGGGCTGGAGGCCCTTTAGAGATGATGTTGGCGTGCCTACGTAGGCTTTCCTTGAGAAGGCAGGACTCTTAAAAGGCCATGGTCCACCTCATGGGGGAGGTCCAAACTACCCCTCTCCCCCAGCCCAGGACAAGGGGGTGTCATGCCCTACACCCCACAGCTTACACCCTGCTGCTGGGTGTAAGGGGTAGAGGGGTCCCTGACTGTCAACCAGAGTAGAGCTCTTGGGGACTCTGGGCTGCCTGGAGAGGGGAGAGAGGCCCCCCGCCCGGTGAGAGGGTGTGGGAAGAGCATTGTGCATGGCGGGCGGGGCCCAGCAACAGCTGTTCACTTACTGAAGCTATTTTATAATATTGCTGGAGCTTTTAAAATAATCCCATTTCTGCAGAATATTCCCAGCTAATTGGAGCTGTCTCTTTCTTATTAAACAGAAAGGTTATAAAAATGTGTGTTGAGGGTTTAAGAGCAATACCTCTCGGCTGTTCTGATTGTTATGACAAGGATAACGTACCGGAAGCCCGTGCTTGGTGGGCTAGGCGGAGCAGGCTCCGGTGGCTGGGCAGGGGTGGAGCAGGGGCTGGGGCCTGGGCAGGGCCAGGCTGGCTCTCCCCGCAGAGCCTTGCACAGCACAGGCTTGAGGAATGGCAGCCTTCCCCAGAACAATTGCTCTCTAAACACTTAGGCTGCTGTGACAGGGCTGTCCATCACCCAGGCCTCTGACTGGGGGAATTCACATAATTTACTGAGAGGTAGGGGAGAGGGGGGAAACAATTCCAATTAGCTGAGCCAGGAGGCAGATGAGTTCCCCAAGACCTCAGTGCTTCAGGAAGATGAGTAAATAACCCCTCTCCGTGATGGGGGGGGGGGGGGTGGGGGAGGGGGGAGTCTCTGCCCCTATTCTAGCGACTGAGGACAAAGGTACTAAGAAGGTACCCATTCTGCAGATGGGAACATGAGGCCCATGGCTGTAAAAGGCTTTTCCCAAGGTCATCCAAGGAGGGTTGAAACAAGTCCAGACCTATTTGGAGCCACGGCCTCTGCCTAGCACCCATCCCTCCTTGTGCCCACCTTTGGTGTGGGGTGTACCCCCTAACTCTGCTCTGAAAGCCTCTGGAACCCCCCTCCCCTCTGCCATCCTCCATCAGAGCAGCCCCACTTTAAAAAAAAATTTTTTAACGTTTATTTATTTTTGAGACAGAGAGAGACAGAATATGAATGGGGGAGGGACAGAGAGAGAGGGAGACACGGAATGGGAAGCAGGCTCCAGGCTCTGAGCCATCAGCCCAGAACCCGATGCAGGGCTCGAACTCATGGACCACAAGATCGTGACCTGAGCTGAAGTCAGACGCTTAACCAACTGAGCCACCCAGGCGCCCCGAGCAGCCCCACTTTAATCTGTCATATGGGGGATCTGCATCAAATTTAGTTTAAAATGAATTCCGTTTTTCTTAAAAAGACAGTTATAAATCCAGTGTCCTGGGAGAGGTTGACAAGATTTCCAGACCCCATCCTGCTTAATAGCTGCCCCCATCTGACCCATTTAATGGACAAATCTGTTTATTCCCTGGGATCCTTCCCTGGTCGTCTCTAACAAAAGCAAGCTTCCAGGCTGACCTGGGCCACCCATCTTCTGTTCCTGTTTATCACATTCTACTCTCCCTGTGCACCTCAGTGGCTGCAGGAAAAGTCTCTGCATGTTGCCTCAACCTCACTGACCCATCACTCTGAAATGTGCTCCCACTCCTGCCCCTGGCTTGTGCCTCAGTTCCAAGCTGTCTGGAGCAGTCTCAGGGTGTGCTGGGCCTGGAGGGCACCCCGGGTACATCCCTTCCATGCATGCTTATGATTCAGCAATGGATCAAGCCCCCAAGTGCTTCCCAGCAGCTCTAAGCTGAAGATGAGGGGGGTTATTAAACCCATTTTACCTTCAAGGAGACTGAGGCATGGTGACATTAGGTAATGAGCTCAAGGTCACCTGGGCCCAGTGAATGTCTGCTGCCTCCCCAGCCATGAATCAGGCCAAGCAGGGGGATGATTGTCCTTTCCACCCTGTGCTCATGGGACATTTCTCCTATGATTTGCAGCCACAGCTGATATCCAGCTCTGCCACCTGCCTCCTGGCCTCCTGGCTTGCCTGCTCCAGCGCAATGGGCTCTTTCATCATGGAGAGCTCACTTCTCGAAACAGAGCAGACCTTAAACGCTTCACTGGCTTTCCCTGGAGCAGATTCTACCTTTACACCTTTTACTAGTTCTCCAATGTTCCCTTCACCTGGAATGCCCTCTCCTCTATTTCCAGAAAGCCTTCCCATATTCCCCACCAGAAAGCAGTCACTGTCTTCACGCATCCCAAAGTTCAGGTATTCAATTCCGCTGGGCCAGGGGCTCCATGGATGGTAAGGGAGGAGGTGGGGCAGAGGCACTAGCCTCACCAGTGGAATCCAAGGTCTGCTCACTGGCCTTGTGGGAACAGATCCCCAACTGCTTCCTGAAAAGCCCTGCCTGGAGGTGACTTGGATGGGGCAAATAGAGAAGTTCAGCCCAAGCAAGTGAGAGGAGGCCTGGTAGACGTTGGTCAAACCTGAAGGCTACACTGCCACCCTGGGAGTGGGCAGGAAGTGCTAATTTGCATTCCATGTGCATAGCTTTGCATATTGAGATAAGATGGGCTTATTAAAAAAAATTTTTTTTAAAGATCCCAATGAACTCCTCATGACTCAACCCAGGATGAACTGGATTGGGAGTCAATCCCATCTCTACCATTTCCGGACCAAATCGAACAACTCACTCCGAACCATTGGAGCCTCAGTTTCCTCCTCCACTCAGTGGGGCTAATGCTATCAACTTGGAAAGTTATTACAGGAATGAGGCATCCTTCTAGCCTGGTATGTAGTGGGGAAGGAGGGACAGAAAGGGAGGAGAATGATCATGGGGGTTATGGTCCTCATTCACTTTCAAGTGGAAATGTCAAGAATTCTCCCTTAGAAATCACAGGAAAGCCAGAGTGATCCAGGGCAAGCCCTTTTCCTCTGTACGGGGAGCATAAGGTTCTCAGTCCCCAGGGAAATTTGGGAGTAGGGGTACTGCAATTGTAGGTTGAGTTCCCTCAGTGCCTCTTTACCAGGAAGATGCAGCAAGTCTTAGTGAGGCCCAAGTACGTTCCCCAGGCTCTGCCAAGAGCAGGTCTGGAGGGCGAGGAGATCAGCAGAGCCTGGGGTGAGGAGATTCCAGACTTGCCCAGTTTTCTATAAGAACAGCTAGGCCAGTGTTCTGAGACCAGCCTGAATGGGCAACACCTGCCCTGGAGTGTCCAGCAGAATTGCTGCAGTGTGAGTATGGGGGTGGGGGGGCACTGAGCGGCTGGAGCCTATGGGGAGCCCTCAGTCCAATCAGAGACATGTAGCTGGTAGAGAACAACACAGGAACCTGGGAGGAGGTTATATGGGGTTCTGAAGTCAGGGTCCACCTCACTCCCAAACGACTGGCAGGAGTCACATGGCAAGCCTGACTCCAGACCCCAGCACAATGGAGGTGATGTATTATTATATAGGTATTTAGTCATTTGTCAACACTTGATAATTCCCTTCCCTTTAAGGGGCCCAAGCATGCCCAGCATACCTACTACCCCTAGGTTTGAGCACCCTCCCCCACTCCTGCCCCATGCCTGACTCATCTTCAGTCTTTCCTGTCCATGGCCTGCTCCCAGCCACCCGAAGGCAGCTGGCTTAGCTCTTCAGGCAAGACCTGAGTGGCTTGTTGCAAAATGCTGAGTCCACATCCTGATCCTCCCCGAGGTCTCTCTGTCTCTCTCAGTGTGTCTCTCCATCCGCCTCTGCCTCTCCAAAACTCCTCCTCGCTCATTTAGAAATTAAGACCTCAGCAAGATGGTGCTCTGGAGCTGCCAGACTGGGCTCAGGGAGGCCGTGGCGGTAGGTATGGGGGTGGGGAGCAGGTGAGAGTCCTTCCAGCTGGGGGGATACAAACAGGCAGAAGCCTCCTTGCCCTCCCACTGACTCTCACTGGCCTACCTGGGTGCAGCTTCCCAAGCATCCCCTCCTGCCTGCCTGGAGTCCAGCGAAGATCTCTGACATCCTTATTCTGCAGAGACAGGGCTCCGCTCTGCCTTGGGGGTTCCCAGACCTCCAGGATCTGTCTCTAGGCCACTGAGGAACCCCCTGCTTGTCTGCATTTGCCCTGGCACCTGTCTTGCTCTGATGTCTGGCACCCTAATCAGCAAGTGGAAAACAGACACCCAGGATGGGAACATGGGCCAGCTCTGACCACAAGAGAGTACCATGGATGGCCCCAAATAAGGACCCAGATGGCTGAGTTCTGATCTCAGAGGTGCCATTGTTCAGTAGGTGACTTTGGTCCCAGTCCATGGCATCTCTGAGATTTGATTCGCCCATTTATGAAATAGAGTAAAGGGTCCACAGAGGTCCTACTATCCTTTGAAATAGATTCTGGGGCTCAGTCATCTCCAGAACAGCCAGGTTGTTTCCTACCTGCCTAGACCCCGGGCCCAGCTGGGAAGGGATCCAGAATCCTTGCAAGCCATGTACAGCTGTGGCACTTGTGCCCTGGACAACCTCCCCTTCCCCACCCCACACCTTCTGGACTGTGATGCCCCTCCCTCAGCTAGTCTACCTGGGGTACAATGATCCCAAGGCAGTCTCTGCCCTGCCTGTCCAGTCAACTCCCATCCCTGCCCCTGTTTTCCTGCCACATGGCACGAGCTGTGCCTTCCATCAAGACCAGGTGCCCCCTTCATTTGCCTAACCCAGTACTACTTCATGCAGAGGAAAGAGAGGAGAGTGTTTCCATCCAGTCTAGGGAGAGGGACACCCCTGCCTGTTTGCCCCTTTGTGTGGCCTGAGAAGCTGGAGCTTCTGGCCCTGCTGCCTTCCCAGCCTGGGCCCATCTGTCTTCAGTGCCACCAGCTTCCACTGCACCCCCTAGACAGCAGAGTAGCCTCCAGTCCACACAACATTCCTCAGAAGATCCTAATGGCTCACCCATTCCCCCTGGGGTCAGTGCCACTGAAGATTTCATAGGGGACTGGGTTGGAAAATACCCTCCTCCAAGGGCCTAGGTAGTTACTGAATCCTAAGTGCACCTGACTTATGCTTGAGGCTAATTCTAGATCCAGGCTGAGAATGGCTCCTCTGTGATCTATGTCCCCAGGCTGTTCCCATCTGCGAGGGAGAGAAGTCCATGCCTTCCTCCTCTCTGCTCTCTGCTCCACCTCACCTCAGACCCTGGAACAGGCAGTGGTCCTGAAGGATCTAGCCCAGAGAGAATGGCGAGGGCTGCAGATGGCACCGTGCTTCTGAGAGTGGAGAGATCCATACCCAGTGCTAATGGAAAAGCTGGACTAGTTCTTGGCAGAAAGCCTCCCTTCTCCCCCCTGCCTGGTGTCCAAGGAACTCACAGGGAGGGTCCTGAGTGCCAGCACCAGCTCCGGAAAGCAGGGGCCTCGTGAAATTGGACAAGGCAGCCTCTCTGGGGCCTTCCAGCCTCTCACAACACACTGCTCCTACGGGCCATGTTGCCACCTCCCACAGCGTCAACCTCTTTCAGTAAACCTAGCCTCATCCATCTTCCAGGCTTAACAAATGAAGTGCTAAGTGCCCCTTGCAGGAACAGCAGCCATCAGTTAAATTAAGTGATGGTGGAGCTGTGTCCTGCCCTCCCGTCAACCACCTAGCAGAAGCTAATCCACTAAAAGGTTGAAGGGCAAAAGCCAAGGGATGCTTTTAGCAGAAGAAGCAAAAGGAGTTTCCTCGGGGAGTTTCCATAGCCCATTGCTCCAAGAGTTACTTCCTGGGGTCTAGCCTTGATCTCTCCTGCCACTTCATGTACCATCAGTACTTATTGTCCTCATTCAAGTGCCTTCTGCTGTTGGGAAGGGGAAGGTGGGTGGCATGAGGCATGGACCTGCCCTCAGAGAGACCCCAGTTAGGAAACGGGCTTCCCACTGTGCTCACATTGAGCAGAGCTAACTCGTTCAGGAGACACATCCCTGGCCTGCTGGTTTCATTCATCAAGTTGCCAAAGCCCTTTGTGCCTCAGTTCCCTCATTTGCAAAATGAGCAAGTTAGAGACAGGTTGTTTCTCTTTCCCAGTCTTGGTGGGGGAGGCCAGCACCCGCTTGTCTCCACTCTCCGAGGGCCTGGAGGGGCGGCTATCAGAGGAGGCAATTTGCCGTGGCCATTCTGCTGATGGGGCGTTAGGCGGTGATGGAAGGCAGCCTCCGTCAGAGCCTGACTTAGCCCACCGCTGACACTCTTCACTTCCACCTGGAGGCAGAAAAACATGTCTCGTGGAGAGTTACAGCCACTGTCAGTGCTGGCCAGGGGCTCTGAGGAGATTTTTATTTATTTGGAAGCCATTCAGACACCTAACGCTCTTCAGAGGAGAGAATTTCTCTCTTTTATTTGTCCTTGTTTTCTCTTGCCACCGTGGGATGAAGGCCCCAGGGCCAGGGGGCGAACCCAGCATCTGGGCCTACATGCCACACACACCACTGCATGTGGGGCACAGGGGCGGCGCCAGGGGCCTTCCACTCCCCCAGGGCAGATGTTCAGGTCAGGGTCCTCCCAAGAGGGGTTCTGAGAAGGCCCCAGGGCCTGGGAGGGGCGCGGAGGACAGAACCTAGGCCTTAGCCTGCAGCCCGAGTCTCTTTGCCCACCACAACCCTAAGACAAGTCCTGCCCCTTCCTGGGACTCAACTTCCTCATCTGTAAAAGGAGCAGGTTGGACCAGATCTCTCTGAGGAAAACTGCAGACTGCCCAGAACAGCTGCTGGTGGGAATGGGAACCACCAAGACAGGGACTCCTGGTGGTAGCAGGCCCTCTGGCTGGGCAGTCATGTCCATCACCATCCTGCCTAAGTGGGGAGGACTCGAGCTTTGTAAGGGGAGTTGGGCAGTGAAGGTGACACTGCTTCTCTGTACTCACACAACCAAAGATGTTCTCTAAGGATGAGGCCACCTTGGCTGCTGGAATCTCAGTGCAGTGGCAAACAGGCTGTTCTGACATCCTGGCTCATCGTCACCTCTGAGCCGAGGCTTGTTCCACGCTGCCTGTGAGGGCGTGCCATCCTGCCATCTGCCTCACTGCCTCTGCCAGGAGCTCCCTCTGGGGGCTGTGGTCCCACCTCCCCCTGGTGAAGAGGGCCAGGGAGAAAGAAGCTGGAGCTTGGGCAGATAGTCTCCTCATGGCAACATGTAAAAGTCTGGCTCCATCCTGCCTCAGCCCTTTGCTCAGATGCTCTGCCAGGGACAGTCTTCCCTCCACCTCCAGCTACTCATCCATCCAACCCTCCCAGTTCTTCTGTGCCAGTTTCACGACCCCTTCCTCCAGCAAGCCTTCCCTGACTACCCAAGCCTTACATTGCTGAGTGACCACATGCTCTGTTTCACCCACAGGACATAATTCATGGTTTGAGGTATTCTTTGTGTTTTTCCTGTGTCATATTTCCCCACTAAGTGGGGAGTTCCCATGGGCCAAGGATCAAGCCTCTACACCTGCCAGAATCTATCCAATTAACTAGTGTCCTCTTTCAGTCAAATAATCTGAGTTCAGTGTCCCTCGTGATGATGGAGGTCTTTCCACTGCAGTACCAGGAGGCCTGGGTTCCCCAGGAGAACTGTGCTGGGTTCTTGATACCAGAGGCCATGATGGGGACACCAAGGCCCAGGTGACTAGCGTCACTCTTGGTCTTGGGGAGACAAATATGGGATGACAACCTAGGTCTCCAGACTTGAAGCTCCATGCCTGATCTGCACTGATCATTGACTGGCCTCTGGCAAATCTCCTCCCAGCTCTGGGTCTCTGTTTCCCCTTCTGTCTAACAAGGGGGTCCTACAGGCTCCAATAGCCTGTAACCTAGGACTTGGCCCTGACTTTGATGTGCAGGAAGTGATAGCTTACTCTGCCTGAATGGATTAAACCCCAGCCCCTTCCATTTATTACAATAAATGGCACTAAGCAGACTGAGGGTCATAACTGTGCAGAGGATCCTTGAAGGATTCTTAATGCCTTTGGAAATGGGATCCTTGCCCGATTGCATCTGGAGGCCATGCTGCATCTGCACCATGTTCAGGAAGAGGCATGTGTGGGACCATCACATCCCTAGATGTCCCCAAGGAGCTAGTGAGTGAGCCAAAGTAGCCACTGGCAGGTGTGAGCACTGGCAGTCAGCCCATACATGGAGGGTGTCCTGGCTGGGGGCCCTTAGGGACCTTTGACTCCAGCCTAAAGGGGGCAAAGAATAGGCACATCAGAGGGGGCTAAATGAGGTGGGGCAGCCTCCTGTTATAGAAGGCCACTTGCCAGGACAAGCAGAGGAAGAGCTGGGTCAATGGGGCTCAGAAGGGTGGGTCCTGGTTCAGGTCATGCTCAGCTCTGGGAAGTCTCCCTTCCTTCCCTCTCTAATATGCCCAATCCATTCTCGCTCATCTTGAGAGGCCAAGCTGGAATCCCTCCTCCTTTTTTAGGAAATCTTCCCTGCCTGCCAGCAAGGAGGACCTGTTCTTCCTGGGAATGCCTGAGTCTCTTTGTGTTTTCCCTTCATTAAGCCTTTGCTGAGTACCAAGTCCTGCCATCGGGGTGCTACATGCTTTGGGTCTTCAGACTGCTCCTGCCAAGTGGGTATCATGTCTCCCATTATATGGACAAAGAAACAGAAGAGGCAAAGTGACTTACCTATATCACCTGTGATATCTGATGCCAAAGCTTTCACTTCTCATGCCCAGACTAGACCGCTCTACCTCATGCTCCTGGACATGCCACCCAGAGGTCCTTATGTCAACAATGCTTGTGTTCTCCCAATGGCCAGGCTCTGTGTGGGTCCCTGGAAGTGTGGAGGAAGTGACAGGGACAAGGGAGACTCAGGTTCCAGTGTGACAAGAGTCTGGGATGCAAGTATTTTCCTGAATCCAAGGTGGAGGCTGAGGGCTGTGTGTGTGTGTGTGTGTGTGTGTGTGTGTGTGTGTGTGTGTATTGGGAAGTGGTGATAGGAGAGCCCTGGGGACTGGAATGGGGAGGACTGTCTAGTTGAGGTGGGGCCCAGGAGAGCTTCCTAGCATAAATGGCATTTATGGGCCCATAAATATCCTGGGTTCAAGGGGTAGGGATGAGGGAATGTGTTCCTAGTAGAAGGAACCATAGGAGGAAAGAAAACAGAGAGTCGTCTAGCCCATTGGCTAATGGAGTGAAAAAGGGTGATGAGACGGAGGCTGGAGGTGAGCATGCTGGAGTGAGGATCTTACTGCCCCAGGTGTCCTGGACAGACATTCCTGATGGGCTTCCTCCTACCTTATGTGGCATAAACAAGCCTAGACTTGCTTGGCACATAGGAGAGTTTCCATAAAGACCTCTCAGTTTCTTCTGGTCTGCTGAGGTGACCTCCCCTCAGCCCACATGCAGAACTGGCACCTGCCAGGTCCCTTGCCATGGCTGGCCCCTCTCTACAGGCTACAGGCAGGTGCCCCTGCCACCCTATGTCTTTCAATACAGGCACCTCTGGCCAGGTGGGTAGCCCCATGCCTTTACTGCCAAACATACCAATGTGCCTGCCATGGAAGCCCCCCTATTCCTGGGAAGGCTTGATTTTTCCTCCCATGATTTTAACCTGAGGCTGGAGCCAGCCGCCAGGAGACCGAGGATGTTGTGAGCCTCAGAAGTTGGAATGTGTAAACTCTTACTACCCGTGTACTCTTAATTACCTCCCCTCCTTATTTGTCTTCCTTTAACGGCCTGTCAACCAAAATCTCCCGCCTTTCCCTCTGCGCCAGCAGCCTCAATTAGGTGCACATCTGTGGCGGCTAGAACTGAAATGCCAACTACCAATGCCCACTCACAGCACCCAGCCTGGGTACAGGTGCCTGATGGCTTGGACACTCTTCAGGTACAGTCCTGCCATGCTGGTGTTGAAGGACAGAGAGGCTGCCCCTGAAATTTCCTATCCTGCCACTGCAGAATCTGCCCTGGGAATGTTCCCACCTAACCCCAGAGGGCACCCAGGAGGCTAATGCCCTTTGTGCTGGTTCCCTGGAGCCCCGCACAGACATTTATCCATCAAATAGATGGGGAAAGACACCATGGGCCCATCCTGCCCTGGACATGGGGGAAACAGAGATGCTGGAGATAGGTATCAGCAGGAGGGGCTGGGAGGGGTTGGTTAGCTCAGGGCTTGTTGACTTTTCTGTGTGGAACTCCCCCCCCCCCCCACCGCCCATTCTGTCTAGCCTAGTGGGACTGCCCTATCCAGAGGTGGGGGTGGTGACATCTGGCACAATCAGGCATCTTATTTGGTGAGAGCCCCGCTTGTCCCTGTAGAGCTGGTCTAGCTTGGCTTCCCAGAGTCCACCATGCCCCTCCTATTCACCAGGCCCCAGGCCTGTCAGGGCCTTGGGGCCTACCATACTGCCTTCCCCTGATAATATTTTCGGGGCCTCAGAGTTTGGAGCCTGTTGGCAAACCTCACTCAGGTCAGGGGAGGGGGAAACTTCAAAGTTGTCCTCTTGTCAAGCCCTGGCTTGTGAGGGTGGGGCAGGTGTGGGACAACCCAGGCAGGACTGGGGAGCTAGTAAGTGTTATCCTGAGCCTTATTTCCAGCCCCTGACTTCTGCCCTCCTTAGTCCAGGGGCCACTATTCTTCCCTCCTCAACATTAAGTCCTCCTCAGGCTGACTTGTGAGTGGGTGATGGGAGGCTCACCCAGATATCATGAAGTGGGGGCTCTTGCCCAGGTGGCTACTGTTCCCCATTCCTCATCTTAGGCACAGAATCTGTGGGCAGTGACTGCTATAGAGGCCTGCCCCAAAGCCTGGCTGGCAGGAAGCATTCTCCCATCCTATCTGTGCAGGGGGAGGGGCAGGGTTCCAGGGGCAACTTCAGCGGAATCTCTCAGATGTTCTCTCCCAACCAAGAGTGTTTCAATCTACCAAGCAATTCACTCCCATGCTCACTTCATTCTAGAAATGGGGTTAAGCATCTACATCAGCATTCACAAGGGAGGAAACTGAGGCTCTGAGAGGCCCACAAGGTGCAGAGTCAGAAGCCACACCAGCCCCAACCTTCTCCCTGCAGCAGGGAGGAGCCAGGCACCTAAGGACAAGAAATGATTGGATTGAGCAGGAGTGAGCTTCCCAGCACTGGAGGAATCTAAATACAGGCTCTGGAAGCCTTGGGGCCTGGGGTTTGGGGCTAGTCTGCACCCTGGGCCTGCTTAGGCCAGGGAAGTAAATGAGTGGCTTTAGAGGGCAGCACCCTGACATTCTCGGTCCCTCACAACTGTGCAACTGGACCTGGGTTCCAGCTCAGGGAGCCAGGAGACGCAGGCTCTTTCTTCCTCTCAGGGCGTGGGGATCCAAGTCCCCTGAGACAGGACTCTTGCAGGTAGCAGGAGCCCCTGGGGGTGTGCTTTTAGCACCGCTGCCCCTTCTCTAGACTGGCTGAAGTCTGCCATTCCACCATTAAACCTGTGACTCCAGGCCTTCAGCCTGTTGAAGGTCGCGAGCCCCCAGAAGGGTCACAAACGCGCCTGCCAGGGGCCGCGGGGCCAGGAACTCTTCCGCGGGTGCCGCAGAGAGGGGCACGGAGTCCAAGGCTGGGGGCACAGAGGTGCGCACCGGGAGGTCTGCCAGAGGCTGGGGCGCAGGACGCGCGCGCACGGGCTCCGCTCGGCCGCGCGGGCCAGCACAGCCGGCTCGGGACCGCGCGGGGACTAGGGGCGCGCGGGCACGGGCGGGCGCGTGGCCGCGGCGGGGGCGCGCGGGGGCGGGCCGGCCGGGGAGGGGGGGGCGGGAGGGCGGCGCCGGCAGGTTGGCGGCGGCCGCTATTTGAGCGCCGGTCCCGGACCGGGCGCTCAGAGCGCTTCGAGTCAGCGCGGCGGAGAGATCGCGGCGCGCAGCCCGCAGAGGCGCTGCGGCCGGTGCAGCCCCGGAAGCCCCGCGCGACGAAGGCGGAGGAGGCGGAGAGGCCGGATTGCTGCCCGCCGCCCGCGCCCCCCCACCCCGCCGCCGCCGCCGCCCCCCCTCCCCGCGGCGCCGCATCTTGAATGGAAACATGGCGGTGCCGGCTCGGACCTGCGGCGCCTCTCGGCCCGGCCCGGCGCGGACTGCGCTCCCCTGGCCCGGCCGCGGCCCCCGGCCCGGCCCCGGCGCCCGGCGCCCGCCGTCCGGGCCCCCGCGCCCGCTGTTGCTGCTATTGCCGCCGCTGCTGCTGCTACCGCTGTTCGCCGCCCCCGGCGCCTCTGCCTACAGCTTCCCCCAGCAGCACACGTAAGTGGCCTCCTTGGCCCGCCGCGGGACCCCGGCCGAGCCCTGCGCGCCCCTCCGCCCCCCGGCACGCGCCAGTCCCTCCCCCCGCCCCGCGCGGGGGCGGGGGCGCTGGGGTCCAGCTGCCGGCTGCACGGGGGGGGCGGCGGCCCCAAAACCACAGGGCGGGCAGCCGTCGTCCCGGTGCTTCTGTCTGCGTCGCGAAACTTCCCCCGCGGTGCCCTTTCTCCCCCCAACCCCCAAAAGGGGCAAAGCAAGATCTGCAAGCCTTGGGATATGGTGAGGGGTTCCGAGTTTGCCAGCGGATTCCCCTGCGCTGTCCCGGTGAGAGGGAAACCTGAGGTTCGGTGAGGGGGCGGCCAGCGACCCCAGCCTGGCAGAGTTGGAGCCGCGCGTCTGCCCCACGTTTCCTCCCCAGTGGGAACCTGGCGCTTTTGAACCAGAGGTGGGGGACACCTCCACACCTGTCTTCACTGCCCTTTTCCTTTGATGGGAAGGGCTGGATGCAGAGGATGCAGGCACCTTGTTGTGACCGGTGCCACAGAGGGGGTCGGTGTCCCTTGTTCTCCACCTGAGGAGAGGGTCCCCTGGAGAGCCCAACTGGGAGGTGAAGGTGCTAGGGTGGGGGCCGAAAGTGAATGGCAGGGAGAACCCTGCCCACCCCTGCTGCTGCTACCAACAAGGGAACAGCATCTCCTGGCCCTGCCAGCTTCTGCTGGTTCTCATGGTCCTTCTGAGCCTTTTCTCTGTCCCCAAGAGCCCGCAAACTTGGGCATCCTCCTCTGGTGAGCTTGGCCAGATGTATTTGGGGCTGGGGGGTGGGGGGCGGGTATTCAGTGCATGTGGCCTTTAGGACAACAGCTATCTCTGTGGGCACCATGCCCCAGACTTATGTCAGTGCCCAGACTCCTCTTGCCCCTGTGGCTTTGGGCCATGGTGACCACCTTGTTGTCTGCTATCTGTCTCCAGGAGTGTGGAGCCACCTGTCCCTGAACTCCTTCACCAGTAGCCAGGCCTGGGGTTTGGGAAATAAGTAGCTGGGCTGCTAGTGGCCAAGGGGAAGGTGCTGGCTTCAGGAAAGGGGAGAGGCTGACTCTGCGTCATTAGACCATTTCTGCCCAAGGGTAGGAGCCCCTGGTTTTGCGGACTCCAGCTTGTAGGTTCTCCCAGTTGAGGGAAAAACAAACTCGGGAAAGGCACTGCTCTGAGTGTCTCTTCATCTCGTCATTTCTTTCCTCACACAGCCTGGCTGTGCTCAGGCGGGTGATCAGTTGGCAAATTACAGGTGCCGCACGGACGTGTCCTCTGTCAACCGTCTGGATTGTGTGTGTGTGTGTGTGTGTGTGTGTGTGTGTGTGTGTGTGTGTTGGGGGTGTGCAGGGAGAGGAGAATCATATGGAAGTTCAGGGCTTTTGGGTGCATTATTGTCTTTGATTTGCCGTGATGAAAACGGACTTAAACCACAATGTTTAAAAAGAGCAGAAGCATTATTTTTTTGTTGTTCTTTTTTCCTTAAAGCCAAGCCACAATATTTTTCCCCTAGCCATTTCGTAGCTCCTTGAATGAAGGTTTAAATAGACGTCTCTTTTCACCTCTTTCCACCTTGCCCCGTCTCCTTGCAACCTGCAGTGGGTCAGATGGCTGCTGGGCTTGCATGGGTCTCCGTTGGAAGGACAGTGTGAGACCCTGACCAAAGTGGACACCTGTCACTTTGTCCCCAGCAAGAAGACGATGAGGCGGGTGTGATGGCAGCAGCACATTTCCAGCTGGACACTCTTCTGTTGTCGATAGAGTTGGAGCTAATTTGAGGGTTTGGGACATGTCTTGCAAACCGTAATTAGAGAATGAGAGTGGGGGTGGGGTGGGGGCTGCGCGGCTCTGAGGGTCTAGAGGGAAGTGACTAATGTGACAACGACACACAGGATTTACCATGACAGCCAGCGCCCTTCAGCTGCCCTGGTCCCGCAGATGCGGATGCCCATTGATCCTTGGAGGGAGGAAGGGGAGGGAATGGAGTGAGGGGCCCTGCATGACCATGGCTAGCTGGTGGGGGCTTTTGTTGAACTAACATGAAAGGCTAAGGTGGCTGCTGTGGGCTGCTTGGGAGTGGATGGCCTCCCTGAACTCTTCTGGGTCAGTGTGGCCAGGCTAGAATGAGAGTTTAATACAGGTGGCTTTCTGAGATGGGAAGTGGGGGCCTCAGCGTCATGGCACCGAGGTGATGACCCCTCAGTGGAGGGGGCCCTAGGCAGGAAATCATTTCCTCATGAGCGTCTGGCAGAGTGACGGGGCTCGGGTCCTCAAGCCTCTGGGTTTTAAGCCAGTGTGGGTTTGGGGTTCGGTAGCCATTGTTTCTATAATTGCTGTGGCAGCGTGGCCCTCTCCCCATTAGGCAAAGTGGACCGAGGCTGCCGGTGGATCAAGGAGGACAGAGGAGTTGCCGCTGGAGTGGGGACAGGGCTTTGGTTTTGGTGGCTGAGGTGGGGGCGGGGGCCTCCCTCACCCCACCTGGAGGAGTCCACACACGAGTACATGTGTGTGCACACGTGCACTCATGTGTTTGGAGGTGAAGTTGGTGGAGGAGGAGTCAGAGCACACTCTCCCTTTCACCTGCTTCCCTGTTTCCAATTCCGCTCACCCACGGCCAGGAATGGTGAGCGGTGAATGGCCACTGCTGCTGAGGGCAACTGCTTTGCCTATCCCTGCGTCTCTCTCCCGCTGTCTCCTGGCCCCTCCCTGGCCCCCTTCTTGGGTTCCCCCCACCCCCATTCCTTCTCCACTTCCTTGCCCATCCCTCTCATTGTTCCATGCCCACCCTGCCCTGCCCGCCTCTTTTGTGAGACCTCTGTCCCCTGTTCTCCAGCATCCCTGGGTTTCTCTGTCCCCTACTCTGTGGGGCCCTGGCTGAGTGCTGGGTGGAGCGCCAGGCTGAGCTGCTTGGCTGGCGGCACCCTCTTAGCCCCACTCTGCCCCCGTGATGATGCTGACCAGCACCTCCTTTCCTCTGGCAGCGGGTGGGTGGGGAACTGAGAGCCTGAGGGGTCTGGACCCACCCAGCAGATTAATGACAGCTGGAGTACGTGCTCCTTTTCCTGAGTGCCCACGACGGGGCATGCGTCAGTCTAGCTACGGTTAATGGTGGGTGACGTGTGTCTGTCTGGGCCTCTGAGCCCGCGCCTTCACCTCCCTGTGACTCTCTCTATTAGAGGGAGGCAACATCACACATCTGGGTCCCCCATTTCCCCAACGACCTGCCGCAGCTTTTGCAGGAGGGAGGGGGAGAGGCTTCACAGCCTGCTGCCACCACCACTGGCATGCAGGGCTGCCAAGTGCTCACATTCCTCCTGGTGCGGAGGCTTTGGGAAGAGAGAGACCCTTGGCTGCTGTCTCCCCTGTGCCCCACCCTTATTGGGCACCTCCTCCTAGCCAGCTGTGTCAGACTGACCCCTGAGAAGATGGGGGGAGCCGTTTTAAGATGAGTCCCCTCGTAATCTGTGGGTGAGTCTCACTCTGGATTCTCAGTCACACTGGTGTCCCCAAGGAGAGATTGACTCACAAGTGGAGTGAGCACTTCTACACTCAGTGCCTCCTTTTCCCTTCTGCCTGTGTGCAGGTGGGCACTGCCAGCTTTTGACACCTCAGATGTGTATGGGTGGACCCTGCCAGCTCCTGGGGAGAAGGCAGTTTGGGGACTTGCTGGATGTTAGGTGTAGGCCCAGCAGACTCAAGCATTGGCCTCCAGAGCTGACCCTCTGATTGGGATGACCTTGCCTCAGTTTCCCTGAGATGAGAGAATCTGCTTAAGAGGCTGGTGGTGAGAATTCATGCAAGAGGCTGTAGCCTCTGGTGGGCAGGAAGGGTTCTGCGGGTGGGCACCATGGCAGCTATTGTAAACATTAGCATCAAGCCCTAATGCTACAGCCTGACGGACCCCTACCCACCCACCCCCATCTTTTCATATTGCTCCCATAGGCTGAGTGTCTTCCTATCTGCTTTGCTCATGTGTCCTCTCATCAGTGCATGCTTTCCTCAGGGGTTTCCACAGCTTCTGGAGGCCTCTGGGTTGTGCCACTAGCTTAGGCTGTACCCACCCACATGGGGTATCAGCTCCTTGAGGACAGACACTGGACCACCTCCCTCCCTCACTCCCTGAAGCCCAGCTTAACTGTGGTGAGGGACACCACCAGTCTAATGGTGGGCCTCCCCTCAATGAACCCAGGCCAGACCCTTATCCACATTACTACCTTGACCTCAGAAACTGTGCCCATGCCCGTCCCACAGATGAGGAGACTGAGACTCAGAAAGACGAAGGTGCTGCCCAAAGCCCCACCACTTCTGGAGGCAGGACTGAGAGAGGACTAATCTGTTGGATGCTTAGCTGCCTTGCCAGGGGCCTGGGCACATCTGAACACTGGGCCCAGGAAATTGGGGGTAGGGAACCAAAACCTAAGTCTTTGGACGAAGCATGCCTAGGCTTTCCAGCTATAACCTTTCCCACACCATCCCTCTGCTCTTCTGGGTCTCAGGCATCCTTGAGGGGGCCTTCCTTGGCTCAAGCCTTCACTGCCATCCTACTTCCATCCCTTGCCACACATACACAAGTGATCATGGGGCCCCCCGACTCAGAGTTTCCTCTTCTCCAAAGCTTTGAGTCATAGGCCAGGACAGCCTGGAATGGAGGGGTGGGTAGGAAGGACTCCTATCTTGAGATGCCAAGATGCCATCACCCCCTCCAGATTCCAGTATGATTCCAGAGAGGAGGGGCATGAGGGTGTTAATGGAAACCTGAGACTGGATCCTCTAGTCCCTTGGCAGTTTTGTGAGCACTGAGGGGACTTCAGAGGACTCAGATCTTATAGATCTTACAAGTTTTCATGCTGTACAGACAGGAGGGATCTGGGGGGCTAGGGAGCTATTCAAAGGGCAGCTGGAGGTTTGGGAGAGTCAAAGTAGGTAGGCCTGTGGCATGGGTCCCATCTGGCAGGTTGTTGTCTGTGGGTAGGGGGTGGTCTCTTTCTCCTTCCTCTTCCCGCACACCGCCGCTGTCCTTGCAGGCTTCTGGATTTGAGATCTGCCTCGGGAACTGGTGACCTGTGTCTTTAAGTGAGTAGGCTCAGGGCCTCAGGCAGGAGGAGGGAACACCAGGGTCTAGGCTACCATAAAGGCAAGGGTGGGGGGCTTTCCCACTGCTGGCTACATTCCTTCAGCCAACTGGGGAGTTTCTGTTCATGTCAGGTTGGGTTTTTGGTTTTTTTGTTTTTTTTTCCTCCGGTGCCTACTGTCTAAACAAGAAGCTACAGGATCAATATTCGTATTCCCAGAGGGAGGTGCGTGTGTGGTTTTTGCTTTTTTTTCTTTTCCCTTCCTCTCTTGTCCTATGTAACCTGAAGAGCCTTCTGAGCTGCCTGTGGCTAAGGTTGGTGGGGGGAGAGTTAGCCCTGCAGGTGACCACCAATGGATTGGGTTGCCCCTGGGGGCTTGCAAACTCCCCAAGGGGATATCTTGGAGCTACTGAAAAGGAGTCAAAGATGCTGTCATTCAGGCCCACACAATCTGAGCCTGACCTTTTGCGGGCAGGACCTGGGGGCAGGGCTGCTCTGCCTTGCCCTGCCACTGTGGGACTTAGGCTGCAGGTTTGGTTTCCCTGGGCCTGATCCTGCTCATGGACCATCTAGTTCCTCTCTCACCTGAGCTAGGTCTTCTCCTTCTGAGACTGGTCTGGCCCACTGAGGCTGGTCTGGCCTTCTGAGGCTGGTCTGAGGCTGGTGCCTGAGCCTGTTGGGTGGGGGGGAGGGACCTCACAGAGTAGGAGACCCTGTCTAGCTGGGGTTAGGTGAAGGGAATCTTCACATGGGGGACTTGAGGGTCTGGTCCTGGGGGGACCTCTGTCAAAGGCAATTCCAGCCCAATCCTCTCAGCTGGGTGGCTTGCATGGTGGTGACCTTGGACAGGGCCCTTCCTCCCCCTGGGCCTCAGTTTCCTCTCTTCCAGGGCTCTTCTGACTGTGACATTCGTGTCCTCAGAAGATAGGTTCAGGGTCTTCCCACTCCTCTTCACACTGTGCTCTAGCCACGGAGTGGGCTTGACCCCCAGCCCAGCTAGACCTCATCTCCTCCAGTGTGAGGAGCCTGCACCTCCCACTGGCCTCTGGCCACACCTTGGGTGTCTTGAAGCTGCTTCTCCGACTGACCCATTTGAGCTCTAATCAACCTAATTGTTTAGCAGAGAGGGAGGGGCACGGGAAGTCTTTCCTGCTGATCATTATCCAGCTCTCCCCACCTTGGTAAGGACTGTTTAATTGAAGGGGAAAGGAGTGGCGATGAGAGGGAGGAGCTGCCCCTCTGCCTCTCTTCCCTGCCCTCCTGAGATCATGGGTCCCTGGCTCCCACCTCCATGCCTTCCTTCCCTGCTGGCCACATCTTTCTGAATGAGTCCCCTGCTTGGTGCTACTGAGGCTCTGCCACACCTCTCACCAGCTGTGTGACCTTGGGAACTTCCTCAGCCTCTCTGGGTCTTGGGGCCTTGTCTGTAAAATAGAGTTCCCTCGATTGTGGTGCCTCACAGGACTGGGATAGGAAAGGTCCTGAGGGATGGGCCTGACCCCAGAGAGTGCATGATGAGGGCATGTGGATCCTGACGTGTGAGGATTCTCAGTCCAGCTAGGTCTGCACTCCAAGTACCAGGAACCTCTCCCATCATCCGTGACCCCCCTGCACAGCTGGGCCCCGCGAGCACCAGAGACTCACTTGTGGCTTTTGGGTCTTTCCTCCTGTGCTTGGCCTTTGCCTTGGCCTGTGTGCACATGTAATCTTGTGAATGGAAGTGTCTAAGAGTGTCCTCTTGTATGTGTTTGCACATGTGTGTTAGCTGTGTTCACTTGTGTAAACATCCATTTGTATATGAAGACATGTGTTTGGGTGTGTGTGAACATGTGTGCCCCGGTGTGCACATGCTTGCATGTTGTTTGTGTGCATATGCTCAGGTGTGTGTGCATGCCCACGTTCACATGTGCACATAGGTGTTGGTGTGTGTGCATATGAATGCGAAGTTGAGGGTGTGCTTGTGCATGTGTGCACATATGTACGTGCAGGCATATGCATGGTTTATCTCTCTGTACCCAGAATGTGCTCCCAGTGGCCCCCTCCTGCACCTGCCTTTGAAGTTAATGCCAGAGCTGGGCAAATGCTGGCAGTGGGAAAATAAAGCAGCCTGGTTGTTAGGACCAGTGTTTTGCAAACTTTTATGTCAGGAACAGCCTGAGTTAAGGCTGATCTGGAAAGTTTGATCATCTACCAACTGGCGGGATGACAGTCTGTGAAGGAAACACACAGGCTGTGTCCTTGTAATTCAAATTTTTGCAAATTGAATGTTATTTAGATGCACTGGAGGACTTGGGACTCAGAGAAACTTGGTGAGTCCATTGTGAAGTGAAGCATATCTGCAAACAGCCCTCCACTTGTGGAGAATCTGGAGGTTGAGCATGGAGGTTGGGGTGCAGGGAGAGTGGAAACCCTTGCTGTGTGACCTTGGGCTGGCATTTTTCCCCTCTTGGAGCGGGTGCCTCTCATCTGCACATGGAAGGGAGGGAGACTGGCATCCTTTGGAGCATCTGTTGTTGATTTGGGGTTCTTACCCCCAGGAAAATATTTGTGCAGTCAGTTGTGGGCATGATTTGGGGTACAATACCTTCAGCTTGATAATCTCCACATGTTCCTCTATTTGGGGCATCTGCAGCCAGATCTCTTCCTTTCAAAGATGAATTTTTGTCTACCGAGTCTTCATAAGCAAGCTGTCTGGGTGCCGTGTGCTGAGCTATGACCTTTGGGGTTGCTGTGTGCCCAGCTCAGCTCCGCCCCTGATCTGATGGGTTCTGATGTCCAAGAGAACTATTTAGTTTTGCTTTCCTGGCATTCTCAGGGACTGTGTTGTCAGTGCTGGGACAGCCCAGTGTCTTCGGCATTTCAGGAGGAGGCTTCCGCAAAGGACAGAAGCGACTGAGAAGGGGTCTGGAGCCTGCAGGGCTAGTGAGGGTTCCTGTGGGGTCAGGGTGCCTGGGTGGGACTATCTCCTTGGGCAGTATGGGCCTTGCATGGTTCCCTTTCTTGGGAAGGACATATCCCAGTCACAGAAGTCCCTGGGGACCCAGACACCTCCATTGTAAGACCAGGAAGCTGCTGTCTGAGGCTGCAGAGAGGAGCCTCGCCCCCACCCCACCCCCGGCCCCCGCTCTGTGTCTTCTGGCTGCACACACCCTGTGGGCAGGACCCAGGCCCCTTGTGCTCAATACAGGCTGCTCAAAGAATGATCCCCACTTAGCCGTCCTTGCACTATGACATACAACTGGTTCTCCTAATAAGAACATCCCTGACATGGGATGCAGGAGCAATTTGAGGCCTCTTTTGGCAAGTCCTACAGAGCAAGGCACCTGTGTGGTGTGAGGCCCCAGCTCCTGATCTTCCTCTGGGACACACCTTGGTGCCTCCATGCCACTTTAGAGTCAGCAGGGCTTTCTGGGTACCCTCAGGAAGGACAGCTTTGTTGCCAGATGGGCAAAAATGGGCCGCCCATCCTGAGATGGGCAGAGGTCCCTGCTGCTACGAGTTTCCAGCCTGACGTGGCATTTTAGCCTCGATAACTTTCCTCTGCAGCCCGTGTTCTTTGCCTGCCGGCGCTGCCTGAAATGCTGTATTTGAAGCCTTAAAGGTCAGGCCTGGTGCTGCCACTGGTTCCTACAAACAAACAACAAAACAACCTACCTCAGCCCTGCCCCCAACTTCATTTATTAGAAAAGAGAAATGAGCTGGCAAAACAGGCTTCTGTGCTGAGGACTCTCACAAATGGACATTTCTCCTTCCCCCTGTGAGCTGTGGCCCGGGTGGGCATGGTGAGAACCTGGGAGTCTTCCCTTCCTTTCCTGGACCCCCTAGGCATGCTGCAGTGCCTCCTACTGAGGGTTAACTATGACCTTGCACCCAGAAGCCTGCCATGGGCAGAGCCCTCCTTCCCAACTTTGCATTTGAGGAACTGCCTGGGCTGGCTCCTGTCTCTGGCCACTAGCCCTGTGAATATCCAGACTCCAGCCAGGCAGAGCCACTTGCAGGTCCTAGTAGGAGCTCTGGTCTTTGCTCACCATATCCCTCAATCGTACTGGTCTGCTCATCCCAAGTACTGAGACCAAGAGCCCTTCTGACTGATGCCCTCCTCTGGCTCCCTACCCCTGTGGGCCTCTCTGACAACCCTGTGTTGGTATGGAGTAGGTGTGGAGCTGACCACTATGCCTTCAAAAGGCAAGTCTGAAGAGTGTATTTGGCTGCAAGGAAAACAGGCAGCTTTTTTATCCACCGTGGCAACCACAGCATGATGACTTTTTCCATCATGATTAGTCCCTTTATCTTCTGCCAGGGAGCCCAGAGGTGGGTCTTTAGCCTGTCATTGAGGACCAAGTCTTCACCTGCAGTCTGCCTGGCTGGCCTCATTTTTAGTGGGGCTGTTCTTGGCTGAAGCCCCTCATGACAACAAGATGGCTGCCATAGCTCCAGGCATGAGAGGTATCAGACAACTGGAGTAAAGGGGTTATTGGGTTCCTCGCAAGAGGCTAGAAAACCTGGCCCAGAAGCCCCTAGCCAACTTCCCCTCGCACCTCATTGGTTAGTGCTGGGTCACATGTCTACTGTAAACCAATCACTGGCAGTAGGGAAGGTGCATTGTGATTGGCTCCAGCTAATCAGGATTTACCCTTGAGCAAAGGATGGGGTCACCTTGGGGCTGGAGGTGGGAGAGATTCTTACAGACTTGGGTTTTGTTAGCAAGAAGCGGGGAATAATGGAAAATAGGAAGGCAATTTCTGCTGCAGGACCAGACCAGAGGCCTCAACGTGGAGTAGGGGTGAGGAAGAAGGTGGGAGGGAAGGGGGGGGGTGTCCATGCTCAAGGAAATATTTATTAAGGAAGTAGTTATTTTAACTACATCATCAGTCACTATGAGCTGTGCCTTGGGTGATATATTTCATGGATCCTACCCAATGAGATTAATCCATTTTTATTCCCATTTCATAGACAAAAAAAATTGAGGCTCAGCAGGGCTGAGTAATGCTGAAATCACACAGGTAGTGAGTGATGGAAGCAGGATTCACATCCCAGTACTCAGAACACCCAGCCACAGCCTCACACAGCCCTTCTGTAGCTCACCTCCTCCAGGCAGTCCCCTGACCACAGGACCCTCGGGGTGCCCCCACGCTCCTGCACTCTTCACAACTGTTCCTCTCCAAGGGCTGCCTCTTTTTATCAGACTGAGTTCCTTGGGGCATAGTTTCACAGGTGCCAGCTGTCTCACTGGGCCTGTAGTACCCCCTGAGTCCTTGGAGGCTGTGGGTGTACTGAGAAGATGCAGACAGAGGGCATGTCCTACTGCTGCAGAGTTGAGGAAGTGACCCATGGATGTGGCCAAGGGGAGGGCCTGAACTTGGGTGGGTGCTGCCTGTGAGACTTGATTCCCGTTTGGGGAGGGGGAAAGTGTGGAGTAGGTATACTTGTGCCTGCTAACTACAGAGGGGACTGGGTGTCCATTGGTTGGCTCCCTTGATGGATATGACAAGATCCATGCTCCAACGAGAATGCATTCTCATGACCTTGCCCCTGGCCCTTCCTGCTACTCTCTGGGCTCTGTTGCCTGCATCAGTCTTGGGTCCAGGCTGGGCACAGTGTCCAGGAGTCAGTCAGCCAAGGGCACAAGTCTTGGGAGAAGCCCCGGGTTCTGTCTTGCTCCTAGATTGGGTGCCCCTCTGGTCACTGTTCCCTACCTGTCAGTGAGAGAAAAGGATTCTCTGGGGCTGGCCTTTACTGGCACAGCTGTGAGTCCTCCAGACCAAGAAAGGCCTCCTCTGATCTGAATTTCCTTTTGAGGCCTTCTCCCACTCACCAGCTGGGAGCTGATGATGGTACTGTGATCCCCTGTGCATACATGGAATGGGGGAGCAGGGCAGTCTAGGTTCACTCTCCATTCCCCCATCACTCCACTCCCTACCCTCCATCCTCCTACCTGCTCCATCCCCCACTCCCACCCTGGTGGTGCCTAGATTTACCTATGGAAGACTCAGAGGGAGGGAGACAGACAGGCAGCAAGGTCAAGTATTTAAGCCAGACCTTGGCTGCTGCAGGCCCACAAATTCAGGGGCTTGTGCTGTAGGGTATGGGCCTCCTTTCCTCCTTCTGCCAGTGTCCTCCTACCCTGCCCTAGCCTTGGCCTGTGTCCAGTTCACTGTGGGAGGCTAGGCAAGCCACCTGCCCTCCCTCCTTCTCTGAGCCTCAGTATCATCGTCATTCCTGGGACCCTCCAGATTGATGGATCCTTCCATAGCTGAGGATGATGCTCTCCTGCCACCCCATCTGTGTTGCTCTCATCTCTGTCCTACTCTGTAAGTAGCTACTATGGAGACCACAGCCAAGGGGGCTGCTTCTGATGGGCACAGGAATGGACACAGGAGGGGATCTCTGCCTTCAGGACTGAGTACCACTAGGACAGCGCCATCATCTTCTATGGGGGCTTAATAAGCACCTACTATGCACTGAGCATGGAGTAAGCCAGGGAGCAATCAGATGGGCTGCAAAGGGCCTTGCCAGCTCCAAGCAGGACCTGCCTGTTGTCCAGCTGACCTCTGCCCATCCCTTAGTGCTTGACTGGAAGTCACTGTTCCCTGAAGCCTCCCCTGACTTCCCTTGTGGGTCAGGGGCTTCCTAGGCTGCCTGAAGGCTCCCCCATTCTTGTCTTGCGATAGTCTTTGCTGCCTGCCTTTCAAGGCTCTGTGCCTGGGAGAGTCAGGGGCAGTGGCCACCTGTCCTTGGCTGGAGCTCCAGGCTAGCACATACCAAGTGCTCAATAAATGTTTGCTGAACAGAGTCTACACAGATGTCTGCAGGCAAATCTGGTTGTGTCTTTGGAAGCTGGAAAAGCTTTTACACTGTTTGGGACAGGGCCTCCATATGGGCCTAGCTTTGCTGGTGCCATGAGGCAAAGGCCACTCCACGCACCCTCCTGTGGCTCTTTCACAAGGAGATGCCCCAGCCCAGGGGCTGCCTCCAAGGTCTGTCCTTAGGGGAGAGGGGGAGGTGGGTCCAGGAGCCCATGGGGCTATGTTATTTAATTGGGTAGGGGCAGGGCCTAGGCATCAATATTTTTCCAGAGCCACCCAGGTAAGCCCAGGTAGAGAATTATAGCTGTAGGGACAGGAAAGTAAATGCAGGATCACCCCTCCCCCTTGCCCCACCCAGCACAGGGTACTTCCCCAGGGAAGGCAGGGGTGGGGGCTGGCATACTGGTTCTGGGGAGTCTTCTGGTTGTGGTACCTGTGGAAGCCAGCTGTTCCTAGATGCCTATGCATGTGGCCAGTGGCCAGAGTCTATGTTCTGTCTCAGGGAGATCACTGGGCCTCCTCAGCTGGCTGCCACACTCCTTCCTGACTGCTCCTCTGTGCTGACACTTGGTCCTGCCTCAACTATTCTGCTGACCACTCCACAGCCTGCCTGGATTTCAGGACCCACCTCCTGACTGCCCCTTCCCGCCCAAGTCCGCTTAGCTGTATGCTGGGCCTGTTCTCCGAGACCTCACGGTCTATGGGAGACTGTCAGTGAAGAAGAAATGGAAGCAAGGCTGAGTAAATGATAACTATGCATGGCTGGCGCTCCAAGCAGCATCCAAGGGGTGAGGAGACACCACCTCTGGTAGTAGTGGGGGAGGTGGGGCAGGACTTATTCTCCTGATGGAGTTCTGACAGGCCTTCTCAGGGTTGCAGCCATTCCCATGGTCCTAGGCCTCTCCCACTCAGAGCTGTGGAGGCCCTGGGGAAAGCACTTGGACCCACTTGGCTCTGAGAGAAAGCCGCTGGTGGGGGTGGGGAGGCAAGGACAAGGGACAGGGGCACGGTAAGGGAGGGGCTCATCCATATGATCCAACCCCAGTTCCCGAAGCTCCAGGTGGTGTCCATCCCTGTGCTGCTGATGTGTTCCCCAGGCTGCTGCACCCCTGGACAGTGCCCCTTAGCACCCAGGATGCCTTGGGCTGTGCACAGCTCCTGACTGGGGCCCCACAGCCCTAACTTCCCTGGCACAGAGCAGCTGGAGAGGGGTGGCAGGAAACAAGCCCAGAGGCCATTAAGTGGTGTGATTGCCATGGTTCCTGATCCAGTGCCGGGGGAAATAAATTTCATAGGGGATTTTCAGATTGGTGGCGTATGGAAGCCATTACTCTAACATGGAGAAGGGTGGGGACTTCATGGTGCTGTCCAGAGGGACGGAGCCAGAGCCATGGACTCTGCTGGCCTTGCTGCACTTACCTGCTGCCTGCTAGAAAGCCTGGTCCAGGGGACCGGAATCAAGGAGGGGAGAAGCTGTGAGTCACAAAGAGAGCCCCCTTTATGACCTTGTTTGAGTCATTTTGTGCCTTAGTTTCCTAATCTCTAAAATGGGATCACGTTTCCTGTATTTTATACTTGTGAAGATGGAGTGTCCAGTCTTTTAGCTGACACTTTTTGAGCACCTGCCCCCGTACTCAAGAGATGGTGTTTTAGTGACAGTATCTGTGTTAAAAAGACCAAGAAACTTGTGAGTGCTTTGCACTTGTGGGCACTTCTGACTGGAGTGGCAGCAGGAGGGTCTCACTGGTAGAACCCCCATCTAGGCCATGGAAATAATAATACTATCCCCCACCTCTAATGTGTATATGGTGGAGGCTCACGGCTTCCTGCTGCCCCCAGCCAGGGGGCTCAGAGGGTGGGGGTGGAGGTCACAGGTTGCAAAGTACCTGGCAGTGTTGGGATGCCCAGGGCAGGAGGCTCTGCACCAGGGCCAGGTTTTAATGGGCACTGGGTAGTCTGTGGAACAAATGAGTGCATGAAATTAGTTCCCAGGAGACCAAGCACTTCTCTGCCAGTTCCCCTTTCTCCCTTGCCCAGAGGGCCCACCTTCCCTGGGTCCTTCCACACCCAGGCAGCCCAGGGCCTACTCTTCCCAGATGGAGAACTTTCACAGGGCGGGGGCTGTGTGTTAAGCACCTCTCCCAGCAGGGCAAGTAGTAGGAAACCTCATGTTAAATAAAATTCACAAAGTTGATGGGTAGCTACTCTGAACCCTGCTTTCTCACAGATGGACCTTGGGGACATGTGGACTGGGCTGGTAAACATACGTCAGATGCCGTGGCAGGGGTGGCCCACAAGTCAGCGCAAGGAGGACACGAGGGCCTGCTCCCCTCATCTCCCTGCTGTTGGGAGCCCAGCACCCTCCACCCTCTGGCACGTGGAGGTGCTCCCTGTGTACCTGGGGTTGGAATTCTGCAGGACTCCGTGTGGGAGAGCAGCCTGCCTTGGTGCCTGTGGCTGGTCTGGGTGTGTTCACGGGACTTCGTTGTGGGCAGAGCTTACCTCGCTCCTGGGCTTTGTGCCTGCCGCACCCTCTGTCTGGACTGCCCACCAGCTCTGCAGTGCCACCTTCACCTGGCCAGCCCCCCAGGTTGGGTCAGGCCCTTGGCATGCATCACTAGACTCCTCTCCCTCCACTCATCGGGTCTGGATCAGATCTGATGTCTGTTCTCCTTGAATTCCAAGCTCCTGAGGGCAAGGCTCACACCTGCCCTGATCACCACTGTTTCCCTTCCCAGTGCCCAGCCTGCAGCCTGGCCTAGTAACCATCTGAATGAATGAATAGAGAGTACATGAGCTAGTGGGGAATTTGTGGAAGGCTGGAAACAACCTACAGAATATTTTGTCAGGAATAAGCCCTGCTCTCCTTAAGCCAGCCCCAAGGACAACTCAGGCTCACCAGGCAGAGTGGCTCCTCTCGGCCTGGCCACCTCCCTGGGGCTCCTCAGAAGGAGGGGCACTTGCCGAGGTGGCTGCTGAATCCCCCTCCTTGCTGCAGCTCTGGATGCCACGCAGCCCACAGAGGGGATTTGCATTGCTAAAGGATTCACCACAGAGCACCTGAGAGTAACCAGCCCAAAGCGTGTCAAGGCGGGTTGAGCACTCACATTCGATTTACATGCAGCTTCGAGGCTCTGAGAAGCTAGGTGCTAGCAAGAAGCAAATCCCAGAGGAAGTGGGCATCCCTCCTTCCAACCTAGTCCAGGCTCTCTAGGGGGGAATTGGAGGGGGCGTGGGCTTCACAGTGCTGAGACAACGTGCCTATGGTAGGACAGCCCTGGAGGGGTATAAGGAATAATTTCCCAATTATTGGGGAGGCAGTAGGGGCTCGAATGTAAGGGCAGGCCCCTTCTCAAAGCTGGAAAAGGTCGTAAATGAGGGGGTGGCCTTTATCTGCACCCTATTTCCTACTTTAAATCTTGGCCATTGGCATCCACCTTAAGATTAGGGAGGCCCTAGGAGCGCCTGGGTGGTGCAGTCGGTTAAGCGTCCGACTTCAGCCAGGTCACGATCTCGCGATCCAGGAGTTCGAGCCCCGCGTCGGGCTCTGGGCTGATGGCTCAGAGCCTGGAGCCTGTTTCCGATTCTGTGTCTCCCTCTCTCTCTGCCCCTCCCCCGTTCATGCTCTGTCTCTCTCTGTCCCAAAAATAAAATAAAAAACGTTGAAAAAAAATTTATAAAAAAGATTAGGGAGGCCCTAGAAGACACGCCCTGGTCTCTGGAGCCGTACTTTGCTGGGTTCAAATTACAGTTCAGCATAGACTGGCTGTGTAGCCTTGAGTGTGTTGCTTCACCCCCTGGGCCTCAGAGTCTTCATCCATGAAGTGGGCCTGGACTGGTCTGCACCTAGCCGTGGGTGCTGTGTGACATCAGTGGGAACCACACACAAAGCATCCAGCATATAGCGAGTGCTCCACATCACTGGTCCTTTCCTTGGTGTTATGCCACCTGCTGAAGTTGGAGGCCCTTTCCCAGCCCTGCCCTGCAGCTTCTCTCCCACTGCTGAAGGAGGTGAACAGGGTAGGCATCAGTCTGGTGAGGGCAGGATGTTTGGGTAAATATATCCTGAGGCATTTCCAGAAGACTCTTCTTTGCCATACTGCAAGCTAAGCTCTGAAGGGAGCTTGGTGATGGGACCAGGCTACAGCCCCAACTTAAGGCAAGGGTCAGTAAAATGAGGTGAGGACTATAGGTTAGGGACGGGGTGGAGGAAATCCAGGAAGACTTCCTAGTGGAGATGACTTGGTGGAAGGGACACAAGGCCAGAGAACAAAGCTGGGCCTGATAGGTTTAGTTATGGTCTTTGCTTCACCTCGTCTCTGTACCTGGATGTCCTCCGGGGCCCTGCCATTTTCCACAGGGAGATCTCTGTCCTGAGGAAGAACAGAGGATCCGGGGGGGGGGGGGTCTCTGTTCTCCCCAAGGCAGGAGGCCATGTCAAGGATGCACACAGAGGACAGCTATTTGTGGCTCATCGAGGATTTGACTCACTTTGGGGGGTGGGGAGGATGTGCAGGAGGGGAGATGGGGACGAATGAATCACAGAATCTGACTGGAGTAGTTGGTGACACATGGATAGAGCCTGTGTTACCACTTCCAATCAGGCTTCAGCTATTGGTATGGGGCAGGGATTGGCAGCTGAAGCTCCTGGGTTCCTCCCTGACCCACCTGGTGACCTCTCTAGATGCTTCAACCCTACTGTGCACCTCTTGAGACCAGGCTTGGACGTGGCTCCCCCGTGACAGCACAGGGACGAGCATACAGAGGCTGCAGCGATATATCCCCCTCCTAAGAGTCAGCTTTGTTAATGTTGGTTTATCCATTTGCTAAATGGGCCTGAGTAGGGGTTACCTTCCCATTGTGCCCGACTCCCTGGGGAATATGCTGGAGAGAGAAGCAGGTACTGCAGACCTAAAAATGTCCACGATCTGTGCCAGTGACTAGGGCAGGTGGCTCCCAGCCTGGGGAGCAGACGGTGGATTCTGGGCAGAGTGGCTGGCAGATACCCTGTGTCCTTGGCTGGGACCCTTTGCTTTACTCTGGAGAGGCCTCAGCTGGTTCTTGAACTCTTCTTGTTCACTGCTGTGTCCCAGCTCTAAACTGCTGGGAAATTCACAAACAATGACACCTAGGTGTCGGTGCCCCGGAGATCCATGATCCTCACCCACCAGGGGAGCTGAGGTGGATGATGCAACTGCCACTGCAGTTTGAAAACCACAACTCCATCTGTCCACAGATGGGAAACTGAGGCACAGAGATGGATGAGCATGCACAAAGCCCATGGACTCAGGCGCTAGGAATCAGAATCCAAGCGTGCAGGAGAAGGCACCATGGGGCTGGGGTGCCCCAGATGGGACAAGAAAACAAGAGATATGGAGAAGACAGCCCAGGTCTGGGCTACTCCTTCCCTGCACTTTCTTTTTGCTTCCTGGAAAAATTGGCTGCTCCAGCGCCCAGCCCTTCTGGGAGAGCCATGAATTATGCACAGAAGCCACAGGCCTGGGCAGGCCCATCATAAATGAACTTTAATAATTCATACGGAGAGGAGCCAGGGAAAGGGAGGGCCTCCTGGGCCAGCCCTGGGGCAGCCACTAGGCTTCCAGCCCCTCTGCAGCCTTCTCCTATCAGCCCACCTGCCTGCTCCTGTGGCACGCAAGGTAGGGCAGGGTAGTGGGGAGGTCACCCGACTCTGGGGAGGTGCAGCCACTTAGCAAATGGCCTATTCTTCCCAGCTGAAGAACGAGAGCCTCCTCCCTCAGGGCTCATAGCCCCAGGCAGAGGCAGACTGTAGACAAAAGAGAGGATGTCTGGTGCAATGCTAGCTAACCTAGTAGCCCCAGGAGGCATGTGGAGATCAGTTGCTGTTTGGGGGGCCCACTTAAAGTGGAGTGTGAAAGTGGACTTCACCAAGCAGTTGATGTGTGTGCAGAGACCTGAAGGCAGTGAGAGAGGGGCCCCCTGGACTTCTGAGGAAGGACCGATCGAGGCAGGGGGAACAGCATGTGCAAAGGCCTGTGCACAGAGTACAGGAGTCTATTCAAGCCCCAGTGAGGAGGCCAGTGTGGCCTGAGGAGCAAGGGCAAGGATACCACTGGGTGGACGGCCGCTGGACGGACTTTGCCCTTCCTGTGATGGCATAGAGCTGCAGCATAGTGTTGAGAGAGGAAGGACATAATTCCAACAGGCTGTGCATGGAGGTGAACGGACCAGGAAAGGTGAGAGTGAGGGCAGAAGCTGAAGACCGGTGAGCTGACGACTGTATGTGTCCTAGAGAGAGATGGTGGCAACCCGGGGCAGGCTGTGGGCCAGGGAGGTGGTAGGCAGCGGGCAGATTTGGACACTTTGTACAGGTGTGGTGAACAGGACTTGCTGATAGAGAGAAAGCAGATTCCGGGTCACCCTGAGGCTTTGGGCCTGAACAGAGGGAGCTGCCATCAGCTGAGACAAGGGAAGTAGGTGGTGAGGGAGAGAAGGGAGAGTGAGGATCCAGAGGGAGGTCGGGGAATCGATTTTGGATCCATTCAGTTTGAAAGGCCTGTTAGACATCCAGATAGCCATGGGACACCAGCAGCTGGACATTTGAGAACTGGGGTCCTGAGGAGAGGTGTGTGTCATCCTGACTGGCATTCATTAGCTGTGTGACCTTGGGCACATCACTCAGTTGCTCTGTGCCTCAGTTTCCCCCTCTGGGGAGTAGGGTTGAACGACTGACTTGAAGATGAATCGAGGCAGTGCAGTGAGAGCCCTGGCCTGTCACCGCTGTGATGCCTGACTCACAGGCACAGGCCCCAGGAAGGAAGACCCCAATTAGAGCCCTTGGGAAATGAGTCTCCAGATGGCCCGTGGAGGCCTCAGACCGCTCCTCCTTGGGCAAAGAGACACAAACGGAGATCTGGAGAGACGAAGCACAGGGGTAGATGTGGGCCACAGAGCAGGGCTTGTTGTACGACAGGGGCTGGGGGGAAGATGGCCTCAGAGCTCCTCCTTCCCACCCAGGCCATCACCAAAGCCCTCCAACATGAACTCTGGCCTGGGTCCCCATGCCTTCCCTGCCCCTTGGTGCCTTCCCCAGCCACTCTCCAGGTACTACAAGGGCTGCTCTCATGGAGGCTGGAGCCGTCCCCCTTAGGCTCTTCTCCCTACTGCTGGACAACTCCAGACCAGGTATGGTGAGCAGGGTCCTGCTCAGGAACCCCGTGACTGTGGGTGTGACAACCACCTCACTCCCAGAGAGATGAAAGGATGTTACCAAGGTCACAGAGCTAACCATGGCAGAAACTGAAGTCAGGCTCAGGTGACCCTCCATGCTTTCCTAACCACTGCTGGGGAACCTCTTTCCCCTTCTCAGCCAGAACAACCCTGGCTGAGGCCTACATCGTCTATGGGTCCTTCCTGACTGCTGCTGCCCCTGTATGCCTTAATCCTGCACTGATGGTGGGGAGTGAGGCCGAGGTCTGTGACCATTTGCTGTGTGAGTCTGGACACTCTCCATCCCTCTCTGGGCCAAGTGGGCTGCCTGGCGCTCCCAGCCCGGGGCCATGCTGCTCTCTGGCTCCAGGTCTTCTCCTGCCCTCCCCCCACTCAGGCTGTTAGGAGTAAATACTGGGCTGGACCCAGCGCCCTAATTAAAGCTGGCTGATTGTTCACTGTTAGTCTGAGGGAGGGAGGCACAGTCTCGCTTCCTTCTAGCTGAGAGCCAACTAGAAGGAAAAGCTTTTTCCCTAGGAAAGATAGGGAAGGGACAGCCCGTAATTAATAACCTCATTAAGGAGCAGTATTTGGGCAGGGTCCCAAGATACACATAGTCGAGGCCGATGGATTTGGACTAATTCGCGCTTTGGCAGCACCAGCCCCTCCCCAGCTCCCCCGGGTCTCTGAGAATCGCTTGTGATAAGTGGACTGCCTTTGTCCCTGTGTGCTTGGGGATGGTGGGATGGGGATGGCATAGGGGGTCAGGTGCTATGTTGCCCATACTATAGGGGTTTGTTTAGCTGAATCACAAATCAGTTGAAGATGGGCCAGTTTCTTTGAGTCCTTTGCCTCAGTTTACCTATTGAAGGGGTGGTGGCTAGCTGGGGAGCCTCATTCCACCATGAATCAGCTGGTCCAGCATGCTCCCCACTCACCCCATGCTGACTGGCCTCCACATCTGTAGGCGCTCTCATGTCCTTGGCCAGGAGTAGCTGGGCGCAGTTGTTCTCTCAGGAGCGAATGACCTTGGCTAGACTTTTCCCCTCTGCCATCCTTGGGAGGCTGCGATCGAATCAGGGTCAGGGGTTATACACTGGCTTTGAGCCCTGAAAAAGGCCTTTGAGGCTCAAGCATCTTCTCTCTTGAGTAGGCAAAGGGAAGTTTTCTGTGATCACGGGAGGCCCTGCCCTTCCCAGGGATTACGCCTCTGTCAAGGTCTCTAGGGCAGTGCAGGGAGGGGCTGCAGCCCACCTGGAGGCCTCAGTCTAAGGAAGAGGCACAGCAATCCCATGCTTAGTGAGCTGCAGGTCTGCGGAAGAAGATTGGACTGTGGGTCTGTGCACATGAGTGTGTGGGGCAGTCATCATTGCTGACATTCCTTCCACGGGACCCTGGTGTCCACCTGCCTCTTCTTTGGGTCCTGAGAGTAGACACATGGTAAGCTTTATCTCCGTTTTCCAGATAGGAAAACTGAGGCCTAAAAGGACACATCTGGCTCAAGGCTTCAGAAGAGCCAGGGCTGGATCCTGGCACTCAGTCTAGGTGGAGAGGGACATTCACCCAAGTGGTCAGGGAGGACTCCCTGGTAGAGGTGGCTCTGGAGGTGCCACAGTCCTGGGGTGCAGCCTTGAGTTTTCTGCTGTTTACAGCAAGGCTGTAATCTAGGGGAGGGCTGGCCATGGCTGGTGCTCTGCTTCAGCAGAGGCTACAGCTGTTCTCTGAGCTTTGGGTGACTGTTGGGGGACCGACACAGGCCCCCTAGGCCAGGGTGGGGAGTGGCCCCCTTGCCCACTCACCAGTTATCTTCCCCTGGGCTGGGGTCAGCCTGACACAGGCCCTCTAGCCCACCTCTCTTGGGCTTTGTTCATGTCTGTATCCTCCGTCTGTCTCTTACTACCCTTCTCCTGCCCTATCTTTTCTTCCTTCTCCTTCAGAAGACTGCGAAGGCACCGAGGTGGGAGGTGGCAGGCCAGCTGAAATATAATCAGAATAATTAAATAGCAATTTATTTTAAATCATCGCCTCCCCCAGAGCTGGGAGAATAATTGGCCAGCCTGTCATGAGAGAAGCAGGAGACCTGTGGGCTGCCACCACTGCCAAGTTTGGTTCACATGCCCTTAGCAGCAAGTGGCCTCCACTGTGCCTGCTCCCCCACACCCCTCACCTGCCCCAGCCTAGTCCTCTGTTTTGCCATCTGCCCCTTCCGCTTCACCTACAATTCCACACTTGGCACACCTCCAACCCCAACATGATGGCTGCTCTGCTGAGCTAGTGGGGGGACAGTAGATTGCTCATAGGTATCCAGGGGAACCAGATTTATCCAGGCAGTCTGCCTGGTGGAGGCAGCCTACAGCTGGGCTTTGATGGCAAAATGCCTCCATAGCAGTGGTAAGGACGACACCACAGAGGCAGATATTGGAAGGCCCCTATTAGGCCTTGGCCTCCCTGGACCTGCTCCTGTCTGCTCTGGAACAAATCCTGCCTCCTTCCCTCCTTGCCCTTCTGCAGGGTCCAGCCGCCCACACCCACCCATGCCCTCCGAGGGTAAACCTGCAGTGTCACCTGTCTCTGGTTTTTTGATTTGTTTAATTATAGATGAGTTTTCTGCATAATTTATTCCAAAAGCCTGGATTATACTGTACAATTAAATCACATTCTGATCAACAACTTTGCGTATAAAATTAACAACTGGCAACAGTTTAATCTGTGCTGCTGCATCTGTACATAGGCTCTTTCCTTTTTTCCCCTCATCCCTCTCCCCCTCTCCCCTTCTCTGGGCTTCTCCTACCCCCTCCCCCTGCCCTGCCCCTCCCCTCTGGGGGAGCCTGTGCAGCTCAGAGCTGGAGGTCCCCAGGGTGGGCTCTGTAGTTTGACCAGGGCCTTCCCCGGGTACTAACTGGGGTCTCGGTGGTTCTGCCTGCCAAAGGGGGTCCTCATCCCCAGCTCCTCACCATACATGTGGATGACCTTGCTCCCTTGCCTGATAGTGACAAGGCCTCTTCTTTCACTT
This sequence comes from Leopardus geoffroyi, assembly GCF_018350155.1. Classification (NCBI taxonomy): domain Eukaryota; kingdom Metazoa; phylum Chordata; class Mammalia; order Carnivora; family Felidae; genus Leopardus; species Leopardus geoffroyi. Next base: position 19,432,476 of record NC_059331.1, on the reverse strand, counting down.
ACTCTTCTCAGTTCTGAAGCGTGCCCTGGAGAGCAAGGCCTGGCGTCCTGCAGCACCTCGGTCTTCTTCCCGCTGGGCTGCCCTCAGCCTGCCAGGCCTGGGACGAGTGTACCTCTGCCCTTTGCCCACTCCTGGCCTCTCTTAGCCATTAGGGGAATCCTTTCTACACTGCCTCCCTCCACATCCTTCTCCCCAAGTGCAGGCATTCCTAGGAGATATTATAAACACCGGGGGCTGTATTGGATGGGCTTCTAGCCCCCAGGAGTGCCTGGTAAGTATGCCAGACATCAAGGCTGCCACGTAGATTTGGCCATTGACACTATTCAGCCAGTCATTTCCCCTATTTACAGACCAGAATGCTGAGATTTGAAGGGAGCTCAATCCAGGGGCACCTGGGTGGCTCAGTTGGTTGGGCAGCCGACTTCGGCTCAGGTCATGATCTCACAGTTTGTGAGTTCGAGCCCCGCGTCGGGGGGCACAGAGCCCGACAGCTCAGAGCCTGGAACCTACTTCAGATTCTATGTCTCCCCCTCTCTCTGCCCCTCCCCTGCTCACGCTCTGTGTCTCTCTGTCTCTCAATAAATAAACGTTAAAAAAAAAAAAAATTGAACGGAGCTCAATCCTCCCCCTCCCTCCAGGTCACACAGCCAGCCACTGCTGCAGGAGGCTGCCCAGAAGCTGCCTTGTCCTGGAAGGGTGGAGTCAGGGAGCTGATGGAGCCAGGAGGACAGGTCTGGCTTCTTTCTAAGTATGTGGCCCTGCACCCATCCTTGCCAGGGGCCTCAGTTTTTTAGCTTATGGAATGGGGGCCCAGTGCCTGCACCTCCCTGGGTTCAGGCACATGGAGGTTACAGGGATACAAGGCTCTGTCCTCAGCCTCTCCCTCTCCTGCCCATGCCAGTCATCCTGAGGGCTGCAGCCCCTGGCTGCACGTGCCTCCTCCCAGACACTCTCTCTCCTCCCTGTCTTGCTAATTTGGCACTTAGAGACACTTGGAGATAAGCAGTGTCATCTCGATGAAGAGCATGGAAAATCACAGGGATGTAGGGAGCCAGCAGGTGGGCCTACCCTGTTGGGAGGGTGACCCACGGGCAACACTGTCTGACCAGGGAGGCGTTGCAGAGCTATGCACCTGGACCCAGGCTAAAGGGAGCCCAGACAAGATTTGGTCAGCTTGCCTTTGACCCAGCAGGTCCGTGGATCCTGATATATCCCCCATACTTCCAAATCCCCCATGCCATTCTGCTAGAAAGAGTATGACTGTATCTGGCTAAGGTTAGCCTTGGCTTGGTGGGTGGTTTCTCCAGCCTTCAGACAGGAACTCTATAGGTGCATAGTTGACTCCTGGCCTCATTAGTCCCTTTTGTCACCCTTTGGAGCCAGCACTGGTACCCTAGCCAAACCCTGGAACCCACAGAATCTCTTCTCTGTGACAGTGAAATGATTTATCTATCATGTTCTTTTTATTTTATTTCACTTATTTATTTTTTTTAACATTTATTTATTTTTGAGAGACAGAGCGTGAGTGGGGGAGGAACAGAGCAAGAGGAATACACAGAATCCGAAGCAAGCTCCAGGCTCTGAGCTGTCAGCACAGAGCCCAATGTGGGACTCGAACTCATGGACCATGAGATCATGACCTGAGCCAAAGTCAGACGCTTAACTGACTGAGCCACCCAGGTGCCCCTATCATGTTCTTTTTAATACTGAGACATACATATTGCCTTCCTAATTGGGTTTGGTTTAGGTGAATAATTAGAGTAACTTATTTTCCCTGGCATTATGTAGCTGGGGCCTGGGGTCTGTCCGTCAGGCCCAGGGTGCCAGGCCAAGGGCTAGAGCCACCCCTAGATCCCAGGAGGATGTGTGTGTCCTGATGTGTCATGGGTGGACCAGTCCCTGTGGCCTACAGCAGAGTCTAGAGCTGTTTAGTCTGGGAGTGGAAGTGGGAAGATTGTATGTGCCTGTGAGCATGAGTGTGTGTGTGTGTGCGTGTATGAGTGTGAATGAGAGAGTGGGAGGGAGGAAGGGAAGGAAAGAGTGTGTGTGTCTTGGGAGGAATTCGACTTTATCCTGAGATTTGGCTCTTCTAAATTCTTTTAGTGTTGAAATAGTCTTTTTAGATGAAATGATGGTGATTGTAATAATAATGTGTTGTCTGAACAAAATAAAAACTTGGCATCCGTGTCTGTTCTTCCAATTAATTTTCTTTTACTTATCTGTGAGATCCTAGAATGAGAGACCTATAGATACAGTAGGAAAGAGTCAACAGCCTGGGGCCGAATCAATGGTGTGCTAGTAAATGTTTACAAGTCACTTTCCAGGGGGAAAAACTGTGATTTGTAGCATTTACTGATTTCTGCAGTATAAATATTCCCACTATGGCCAATTTCAAGTTCTCAAAGTGACAGTCCTGAATGCAGAGCTGGGAGGAAGTGCACACTCTTGGCCCTTGGTGACTCTAGCATATGCGTGCATCAAATTCTGTGTTCACTTCTTGGGTGGGTGATCTTGGGCTAGTCACAAGAAGCCCCTGTGTCTCAGTTTCCTCATCTGTAAATTGGGGATGATAACGTTTGCTTCTTTGTGAGGACTGAAGCGAGAGAGCAGGTGGCATGCCGACACCATTCCATGTGCATAATGGGTGCCCTTGTACATATTAGTCCCAGGAAGGATTATGATTGGCATTCGTCCCCTAGACCAGTGAATGGCTGAGGTCAGGGCCAGGGCAGAGCTAATGGTTCCCTTTGGAGAGCAGCTCCTTGACCTCACCCATTTTTGTACCTAGCTGGACACAGGACTGTGCAGCAACCCATCTCAACATTAGCCCCCCCCCCCCCCCGGGGCTCCATCTCAGGAGCACAAAACAGCCACCTGACCCACAGTCCATCCACAGCCAGGGCCAAGCAATCAGCACCTGGTACACAGGCGTAGGGGCCAAGCGAGCTCTCCATTCTCTGCTGGGCTTTGCCCTCCTCCTGGCTAGCAGCTGATGCCTGGTTGCCCTTTGTAGCCTGGTCTGCAGCCTGGCCTCCTCCTGGGCGTGGGGTTAGTTTTTTCCCCATGGTGGGGAGTGGAGGTGGGCATCAGGCTGTGGCTCAGCCAGCAACAAGCTGAAGCTAATACCTATTTCTTTTGATGTTGATTTTTTTTTTCCATCATGGTCCTGACATTCAGCTTGGCAAATTACAATTAGTGATCTGCCCGCCTCCTGCTCCAAGTTCCCATGCCAACCGACCCGGGCACACACAATGGCACAGGCCCAGCCCCCCAGCCACAGGCCTGAAGATGGATGTGGGGCAGGGGGCTGGGGTGGCGGCATAAGCTCTTCTGACCCAGGGAGCTAGCAGAGTCCTGGCCCTGAGTGGCACTGGGGAGTGTAAGGGAGGTAGCAGGCCCAGGGCCAGACACAACCTCCTAGATCCTATGGCTTCTGGGTCCCTCCTCCAGAGGCTGGGGGGCTGGTATCACCCAACTCGTACCTTGCCCTGTGGACTGTGCTTAACCCGTGGTGTATTTAAATCTCTGTGGTAACCCTCCTATGAGCCCTCCCTGGAACGGCCTTGTTCTGTATCTGGTGGGTTGAGGAAGTTGAGATGCCTTTTCAGATGCACTGGTGCAGAGGCCTGTGTCACAGCAGAGAACACCTTTGGAAGTGTGGAGAACATCTCTCCGGCTGGCTTTTGTCAAGGACCGCTATGATTTTGCTCACCTGATCTCGTACTGCCTGAAGGAAGGGTCACAGGTTAGAACCTGGGCCAAGCCTCTCCCCAGATGCCATTCCTGTTCATGCATGTGGGCTGAGAATACTGAGCTGTGTGGCCATCTGTCCATCCTGTCCACTCACAAATATTCCTGTGCAACACCCTTCACCACCTGCTTTCATGTCCTTCTCATACCCTGCGAGGTGGCCCTAAATTATTCCCAATTTCTGGAGGAGGAAACTGAGACACAGATGGGGTAGTATGAGTTCACAGTAACACCAGTGTGAAGGAGACCTGCTCAGGCAGGTGGCTTAGGTGAAAGACTCTGGAGGTGCCAGGCTTCCAGAAAGGGGTGGGACAGTCTGAACTGGACCTGTGGGTGGCCAGTTCATGCAGGGTGTGTATGTATGAGCTTCAGATAGCATCTGTTTCCCCGGGTGCTGGAAAGGTGAGGGCTGTCTCCGCCCCAGCTTCTCCATATCCTTCTCAGTTGAGGCCTACAGGGGGCTGGGAGGGGGGCAGGCAGGGATCTGCCCCCAGCTACACAATGACTTGGTGGTGACAGCAGTGACTCCTGTTCCCTCCCCTTCCTCAGGCCCCACCCAGCCTTGGGGACAGGAGACTCTGAGATCCCAGCCTCTGCGTGGCTCACTCATGTCCCCCTCTTCCCTGGTGTCCAGAGTCCCCGTGTTCAGAGCATCCACATCAAGGCCTAGCTCTTCACAGTGAAAAATAGTCTCCCTGCAGGCTTCTTGGAGCTGCTGGACTCCCTCAGTGCATTTAAACTATAATCTGCTCTCCTCCCCGGCTGTCCAACAGTACGTGAGGAGAGCCTGGGCCACCAGGTCTAGTCTTCAAAAGGAATCATAGGCTCACTCTGCTTCCTAGCCTTTGTTTCTCCTCTAGTGAAAATTGAGTTCTGAAGGAGTGGCTGCTACTGGTCATGCCCCAGGTCACTCGGTGCTGGGCTGTCCCAGCACTGTGAGGGGGGGCCCTCCTGACACCTTTTTCCTCTATGCACACAGGATGCAGCACTGGGCCCGGCGTCTGGAGCAAGAGATCGATGGAGTGATGCGGATTTTTGGGGGCGTCCAGCAGCTCCGTGAGGTAAGCCCTGGTACCCTTTGCTTTCTGCTCAGAGACCCTTTTCTGAGTGGGAGTGGGAGAAGGACTTCAGAAATAAGGAGTGAGGAAGGTTTGGCATGGTGGGACACTGCTGGGCCCGTGGGGGCAGGTAGGGAAATAACTAGAAAATCAGTGGCTCCTCCAGGTCTTGGCCTGCTCTTCCCAGTACTGAGCAGTATCCAGTGAGCTCCGATGTTGGGGTGTTGGGCTTTCGGGTTTTCAGGTGGGTGAGGTCTGTGTTTGAGGCAGCGCCTGAGGCAGGAGGACAGGCCCTGGAGGGCTCAGGATGCAGTTGTGCATGGAGGCTGAGGACTGTCCATGCAATGAGTGGGGTGGCCAGGCCAAACAACAGTGGAGAGCAGTGTTGGCTGCTCAAGGCACTGTAGCAGGAGATGGGTTGAAAGCCTGTGCTTGGCAAGTTGAGGGATCAGGGCAGCAGGGGTGATTGATTAGGCACCAGCGACCACATTCATCCTCGGAGATTATGTTAATGTTTGAAATAGTGATGTGAAGAGCAGGCCATCCGTCACCCCCAGAAGGCTGCAAAATGTGTCGCTGTCAGGTTCCTGAGCCGTCGCTCTTTGTGTGGAGATGCAGAAGCTCTGAGAGCTGAGCTCTTGGAGTGCTTGGGGGGACTCCCAGGGACCTGTGGGAATTTGGGAGCTCGTTGCTAGAGGCTTGGGCCAGGACGCCTGACCAGAACCGAGCAGGGGATTAACAGGGTTCTTCTGCCGAAGGTTGTCCCGGGAACAGCAGAGTAAACAGAGTTACTGTAGGTGGTTTAGCCAAGAGTCCAGGTCTTGACCCAGTGATTAGATATGCCTCTGTTTGTGTCATCCCTCTTGGTCAGGACTGGGATCAGCAGGTGTCACCTCTATGGGGAAGCTACCATGGGGTTTTGTCCTTGGTCCTTTCCCCCTGCTTGGCTTATAGCAGGCACTCAGGAAATAGGGGTGGCAGTGAGTATGTTGACACTGGCTGCGAATGTAGGACCTCTGGCACAAATGGGCCGATCAGGGGTGGCTAACAAGGTGGTAGCATGACAAGGAGAGAGAGTCCAGGTCTGAAGATCTCAGCCCCCAATTTGCTGGGTGTCCTCCCCGTAGTGGCCCAACCTCACTGAACCTCCCAGCCCTGATTGCTGGGCTTGAATTGCAGTAACCCCCATCCCACTCTTCCTGTGAACTCTCAGTGACTCAGCCGTACTTGGAGGCCAGCAGAGCTTTCCAGAGAAGGCACTGTAGGAAAAGCTGTTCCAGAACAGAAGTGAATTTATGCTCAGGCATAGCACCCGGCACTAACTAGGTTCTAAGTGGGCACTGCCAAGTGTAGCCTTGTAGGTTAATGAAGAAATGATAGTTCCCTAGAATGTGTGCAAAGTGCCTTTCCAAGTTTTGTATTGTAACATAAGATGTACCCCACGTAAGGAGTTAACTATGCACCTCCGGTCAAGAACCTTCCACGCTTCGAATTCTCAGTGTGAGGACATTATTTATTTTATAGTCATGGACAACTCAGACCCTGATAGTTTGCCAGCGAGAAAATAATGCACACGTTTCATGCATGCGATTTGGTTCTGTCTAAACCATTGAGCTCCCTGGCTGGTGAGAACCAGAGATAGAAGCCTAGCTCAGCACCCCTACTGTGTGCTCTTGGGAAAGTCCTGGACCCTCTCTGATTCTCATTCTTGGTCCATGGCATAGCTGGGAAGTCTGGCTAGAGGACAAGGTGGTGAGAATAGCAGTGGATAGGTTAACACAGATACACCCCCTTTTCTAGAAATATGAATTCCCCTTACTGATCATTTTCATTCCTAGGATGTGTTGATCATTTCCTTTCTGATGGGAATTGAGTGATTCCAGACACTTTCATCAACGAGCACATCTTGCCCCACCCCCACCTGGCCAGTCATAACCAAAGTCAGGCAGCCAGCTGTGGCAGACCTGAGACTTGGGATGGGACTCCTGACTCCTGTTCCAAGGTGCTGCTCCCCCTCTGGTTGCACCTCTTGGAAGGGTGGGCAGGATGAACCTGGGGAAGTGAGGAGCTGGGCTAGAGCAGGGGCCATGCTTGGTGTAGCTGTGGCCAGCCTGGCCGCAGGCAGAGGAGTGCTGACCTGGTATTCCTGGCTGGCTCCTCCTGGCATCCCTCTCCCTACCAACGGGTGCCAGCTCTCCAGCGGCTCTCTGTCCTGCTCCAGTTTTTTCTCACCGCTACCTCAGCCTCTTACTTCCCGCTGACAGCTCTGGGCCTGCTTCTTGGCACTGGACACTCTGGCGAGGTGGGCGGCAGGGAAGCAGGTGAAGAATTCTAGAGGAAAAGGACAATCCCACGGGAGCGGGAGGCAGCCAGCCTCCCCACCCCCTACAGCCCATCCCAAATCTGACTGAGTCACCATGGCTCTCCTTCAAATGCACGTGAGAGGGCCCGTGTACCCAGCCTATGCCCAGCTCCAATGGGTCAGGAGGATGCTTGCAGCAGAGCCCTGACCCAACTGCAGACATTCCCGGGGATCCTGGCACCAGCTCTGCCAAGCTGACAGCCTCATTCCCCAGTGGCCTCCCCAGGTCTCCCTGAGCTGATTCCGTGCTACCCCCAAACACCCTACAGCCAGGGTGTCCTGGCATCTGGGCCCCCTTGGCCTTCTTCTGCTGCATGGCTGCCCTCTCCCCCTACCCTAGTCCTAGAGGCTGCCCCACTCCCAGAAGCTGGGCGCTGCAAGAGCTGGCAGCTGCAAGAGTCCAGAAACTGCAGACAGTGGCATTTGGGCGCATTTTCCTTGACTTGGCACTTTCTTCCTCCTGACCTCATCACAACCTCGTGGGGGCATGGCTAGGTGCAGACTGGGGCCCACTTACAGGTTAGAAGCCATGGCACACCTAGGTGGGATGTGGGGGCTCTGTGAAGACCGCATCATGTTTCCTCGTCTAAGCCCAGGTCCAGCACACAGTGGGAGCTCCTGCTGTGGCCTGGTTCTCACATGTCATTCCCACCCCCATGCTTAGCCAGACACTCCTAAGCCATGCCCGCCCTGGGTACCCCAGCCCCTCCCCCCAAGCCCTGGCCTACTCCTGATGTGAACAGGCCACGAAAGTGTGGACCTTATACTCTGCCCCCTCCAGAACCCCTGGAGGCTGATGATGGTCTCCCAAGCTCTTACTCTGCCCTCCCCCATCACCACCATATTGTCCCCATCCTCTGGGGCGAGGTGGGGGGGGGGGGTGCAGGGAAGAGCAGAGAGCATATGCTTGGGCTCTGAACTCATTTACATAATGAGGCTGATCAGGATGAATAATTCATCAGGTGCCTGGGGGTGCATGGGGGAGGATGTGGAGATGGCTGGTCTCCCCACTTTGAAGACCAGGTCACTCTGACGGGTATAGCCAGGGACCTACTGACTTTTGACTGGGTGTCCAGGTAGAAGGGGAACAACTCTGGGGACCTTGTGGTAAAGCAAAGCTGGAGAGATTGTAGTCAGACATGAGGAAGCATCAGTGGCTCATCAGGTGTGTGTCATCCTGAGATGGGTTTCTGACCTGGGTGAGACACCTTCTTTGCAGAGTTTCTAAAGAAGGAAGTAAGAAGATCCTCTCTCTGGGGTGAGGGAGCGCTTCCTGACCAGAGCTGGGCTGGGAACTGAGACCTGGGATGATCATGCCTGGGGTCCACAGGCCATCCTCTGAGAAGTGTCAAGTCAAGTCTAGACCCATCGGGGCCTTTCTCATTCCACATCAACCCCTCCTGCCTCGCCTCCTGATTGGGGCAGAAATGGCTTAGAGCCCTGTCAACATCCCTGGCTGCTGCAGTTCCATGATGGCCTCAGCCTAGCTGCATGCTGCTAATTACTCCTGTAGTCCTTTCATATAAATGGGGAAATCAAGGTCCTGAGTGACAGTCTTCTCTAGCCAGTCCCATTCTGGAGCCCTGACAGGCCAATCTTAAGTAGTAGTGGGGATGGGGAAAAGCACCAAGCTAGAAGTGCAGGCCTGGGGCCTGCCTGGAGGAGCTACCCTGAGGCAGCCCCTCCCCTAAGCCATGGAGCTACATCCACAGAAAATAGGACCCTGGGACTCAGATCCCTAACCAAATCTCCTGCTCCCCTCCCCACTGCTGTGCTTCTCTGGACTGTCATGGTGATTCAGACCAATGGCATCCATGTGTCCTCACTTCTCTGGGTAGCCAGGAATGGCATTTTTGAACCAGTGACGGTGCCACAGTCCCAGCCCATCTTGTCTGCCCCTGGCCATCCCTGTACCCCGTCTGCTCACTGCTCCCTGGGAATGTGTAATTAATATTTGCGGAGTGCCACATCTGGAGCTGGCTCCTGGCAAGGACCAAAGTCTGGCCACATCAAGAGTGCCTTTCCTGAGGGGCTCAGCAAAGTGGAAACAGGGCTCCTTCTTAGGTGCCTTTGAGACACGCCTCCTGCTGTTTCTCCAACTCTCCCCACTGACTGGTACCACCAATTCCTGAAACTCATGCATACTCACATACTGGTTTGGGGGTGCTGGCCAAGGCTGTTGTTGGCCTCCACTGGGGAGGGTCCTCTCTGGGCTTCTGGGCATTCAGGTGGGGTTAGCACTGTCCAAAAGCGCCAGGGAAGCTCAGAGCCCCAGAGGGAGCTGAGGCAGAAGAGAAAGAAGGAAGCTGGGGTAGGGGGAGGTGCCAGGGAACAGAACAGCCCCTGGAGGGTCAGGAAAGGGGAACTCAAGTGATTGTGACCCCCAGACCCCGTAGTTGGTCTTTCTGTCAGAGCACCGTGGTTCACATGTGCCCCGAGAGTCAGGCCTGCAGCTCCTTGGCCAGGCGGACCCCTACCCCCAACCCCTTCCCTCATCTTGGGGACCAGCACAGGTCAGAGTCAAGTGAGGGGTGGTGAGGGAGCCCCACCCGGGCTCATCATAACCTCTCCTCAAGGCTTCCAGAAGCCTCAGTCCTAGGGGCTCTGCTCTTGCTCCTCACAAAGCCGACACCCGTCCTCCAGCCACCTCCTAGTGAGTCCCAATGGAGCCCTCCTCTCTCCTGGTGAAGATGATCAGGATGTGGGGTGCGTCCGGGTGGAGGTGGGGGGGGGTGCGAGTGTGAAATATGCCGCTGGGTAGGGATTGCTGCCGCTTGCCTCCCTAAAAACCCACATATATTATTCTTTAATGGAAAGTTAATTGTCTTATTATTCCCTCCATATGGTCCTCTAGCTCGGCACCCAGCGGGGATGCATGGGGCTGAGGAGGGGCTCCTGGGAGGGCGTCTGAAACATGGTGAGGCTGCCACTTGAGCATAATTGGATACACAGAGGCAGATGCATGGAAGCCTGGCCGAAGCCTGCCTGGACCCCCTCTCTGTCTCCCCAGCGCAGGCTCCCCACTTCTTTTCCTTCCAGGCCTGTCCTGGGGGGGGTGGTGCCTCTTCTGCCCCTCCCCCCAATTAAGGTCTGGGATGCTCTCTTCTGAGTACTGTGTGGTGAGAGAGGGAGCCTGTGTATTCTCCTGCCTGCCCCCTCCCCCCACACACTCCTTTGTCGCCTACAGGAGAAAATTCCATTTTTGAAGCTTTTCAAAAGCCGTTTAATCTGTGGCAGGAGCTCCTGCCTGAGGGCCAGCTGACTGGCTTGGGTCTCCGGCACCCCTTCCACACACCCTGCCATCAGAGAAGGGGTGCAGGGAAGTCAGTGTGGGGGAAGGGCTGCCCTGAGACACTTTGCCCAGGGGCCCTGGCTTATAGTTGGCCATCCCTTCCATGGGGACCAGCTGCTAGAGCCTCCCCGACCCCAAGGGCTCCTCCAGGACTGCTAAGGCTGGGCCAGTACCCTTCTCAGCCCCTGTCTTCTCCCAGGCCTCTCCTCTTCCTACTCCCCACAGAGTGTGAGGATGTTAGGTCAGAAAGACCTCACAGCAGGTGGAGGATGCCGTGACAGAAAGGCCCCCAGAAGGGCCTGAGTCGGTGGTTGCCTCCGTGGCCAATTCAGAGCCTCTTGCTCCTGGAGTCTTAGAGGGGGAGGCTGGAGCAGGGAGCCCTGCTAGGAGGCTTCTGGAGTTCTGGCACAGTCTTAGTGAGGAGCTGCTGCCCAGGTGCCTGTGGAGGTCGTGGGTGTGGTGGGGACAGGTCTATGGGAGAGGCCTCTCTGGGTGGGATCAGCAGACCCATGGCTGGTGGTACAGGCATGGGAGAGTGACCATCAGCTTCCAGCTTGTGTCAAGAGGTCACTGTGGGGCCACATCCAAGGTCAGTTCCAGAGGATAGGGACCAGCTCAGATCTGGAGAAGAGAGTTGTGCATTCCTAAGGTGAGACCTGCCTGAGGTCCTGCAGCTGGTAAGTGGCAGAACTGGAGCTTGAACATGGAACCTGTGCCATGGGCAGCAACCCCGTGGTGGGTGGTGGTGGAAAGACTGGAGAGGGCAGGAATGGCGGGGCTGGGTCTTCCCACACTGAGGGACCCAGGGCCTGTTGTCCTGCCCCTCTAAATCTTGCTTCCCCCATTTGTGAAATAGGAACCCGAGTGCCTCTATTCTCATGGGAGATGAGAGGATCTTAAGGGACCAGGGACAAGGAAAGGCTGCAAACAGAATCCTGCAAATGTGGGGGTACCTTTATGCGCCCCCCCCAATCTATCAGATGCTTCCCCTTCTAGGAATTGGTCACAGTTTGGGGAAGTTCAGATGCCCAAGGTGTCCCCTTTGCTTGTCTCAGCCCAGGAATTTGGAAATCTGTTTTCTCCTCCCTGCTGCGAGTCTGTTCTAGCTGCTATAGCAGAATACCATAGACGGGTGGCTTATAAACAACAGAATGTATTTTTAATGGTTCTGGAGGCTGAAATTCCAATATCAAGGTGTCAACAGATTTGGTGTCTGGTGAAGGCCCACTTCACGGTTCGTAGACTTCATGGTTCGTAGACAGCTCTCTTCTTGCCATGTCCTCACATGGTGGGAGGGTGAAGGATCTTTCTGGAGTCTGTAATAAGGACACTAATCCCATTTACAAGGGCTCTGCCCTTATGACCTAATCACTTCCCATAGAGCCCACCTCCAGATACCATCATGTTGGGATTAGGTTGCAACATATGGATTTGGGGGCAACACAAATATTCAGTCTTTAGCACTGGCTGACCATGACATCTTTTGGGAACCTTACAGGGAGAGGCACAAAAGCCACCAGGGCTTGAAGAAACAGGGCCTATGGGCCAGGGAAGGGTGAGTGGTTTCTTGGGCCAGGAACCTAGGGAGGCAGCTGCAGAGGCATCCCTAGGGAGGAGGCCGGCAGAAGTGAAGGGAAGGTCCCCTATACCCCAGAAGAGGCCTGTGTGTCGGTTTCTCAAATCAGTCAGCCAGTTGGCAGCTTGTCTCCAGGCCTGGTGGATTGGGCATGGGGCTTGGCTGGCAGTAGAGTAGAGGTGGTAGGAAACCACTGATCTCTGGGCCAGCCCCAGGTACTGGCACTGGGGATAGGGTGGTGGGTCAGGAAATGGTGTGGCCAAGGCCAGGGCTGAGGATCATGGGTTCTTGATCCTCAGCTCCAGGGATGTGTGGAAGATTCTCTGATCAGGGCCCCTCAGTTTATTTTTTTATTTTTATTTTTTAAACAATTAAGTCATCTCTACAGCCAGCACGGGGCTCAAACCCACAACTCCAGTTGCACGCTCCTCCAGCTAAGCCAGCCAGGCATGAGGTCCCTCAGCTTAAAGAAGAGACGATCTCAGAGGCATGGTCAGAACCTCACCAGGCAGACAGAGTGCCTTTGTCTGGAAGTTTTGGTTGAGAACCTATGGCTTTACACAATACTCCTTTCCTGAAGTGGATGCCCTACAATCCTTCCATCTTGGGAGTCTAAGATGTTTGTCTGCTAGACTTTCCTACTGCAAGACACCCTCACTCCCCGTCCCACACACACAGTAAGACTGTTCTGGTGAATACCCTAGCTCTCTCCTGGGGTCCCCAGACATGCTGGCCTTGTAGCCAGGACAGCTGGGGGTCAGCTCCGATGGGGGCTCATATTTGCAGATTGTTGAGAAGAGGCCAGGATCTGCTTCCCTCCCCGCTGGCCTCTGCAGTCACCTCGGGAGAGCAATGGGGCTGCATGTCCAGAGCCAGGAGCTGGTGTGGATGATCAGGGGTGGGAGATGGGGGATGGGGGTAGAGAACCGAATGGGTTTCCATGCTGGGCCCCTGGGGATGGCTGACCCGATCTACATTCCTCCCTGCTCCTCTATGCCCATGCATTGCTGGATCGGTGGCAGCCACGGGGACACTTGCCTGAGATTTGTGGAGCCCCGAGCATTTGGCAGAGGCAGAGAAGTAATTGGTTCTGACAAACCACAGCCGGCCCCAGGGGCAGCATGAGCAGCATTTACCACGACCAGGCAGGAGACGCAGGCTCAGCCTGGCCTCCCTCCACCTTCTCTGAGCATGGCTCTCCAGTCCTTGTGAGCAAAGATGTAGAGTTTGGAGAAGGTTATAGAGCCTTAAACCTCCTGTCTTTCACATACCTCTCTCCTGACCCTGGGACCTGGTTCCCATACCTCTCTCCGGGCTCTGCAGGGCAGCTAGCTGGCTACTTGTATGTGTGGGTGGAGGCAGGGGGTAGATCCTGGACAGACTCCTCACACCCCTCCTTGTCCATCCTTGGGTTCTTATGAATCAGGGAACCCTAAGGCTCGAGCATCCTGGGGTCAGAGTATGGGATCGGGGGCTGGGCCCCACCTAAGAGGATGTACAGTCTGGGTGGAGAAGCAGGCTGCACACGCATGGGATGCACATATACACACATGCCTGCAGTGTACAGATATGCATCTGTGTGCCCACAGGCTGGCGTGGAGTAGGTGTTAGCTAGTAACTGCTCGATGGATAAACAAAGTGGCAGGCATCTGAGGACTGAGAGGGGGAAGTCCAAGGCTCTGACTGTCCCACAGGACCATGGGAACCATTCAGCCCCACATGGGGAAACAGACCCTGCATCAAGATAGACCTTCAGTGCCAGATGCCCCCAGACAGGGAGGCTGACATGGGGTCTGCCAGGCTTGGTCCCCCTATGTGAGGGAATGGAGGGTGTGGGGGCCGTGAAAAAGGGCTCAAGAGAAGAGCCAGCTGCAAGATGTGTTGGCACCCAGATATCAGGCTGGGGTGGGAGATGATGGGCTGTTCCCAGAGTGACTTAAAGGCCTGGCCAAGGTGTGTGGCCTGGGCAGGGGGAGCAGTGAGCCTTTGGGCCACCCAGCCATTGCTGTGCCTGCCCCATTCCCACTAGACATCCTAGCTTCTCTCTCTAGTCCACTTGCCACTCTCCTCACTTACCCCCATCCCCTCTGGGTCTGACCCCAGTTTTAAACCCAACCCATAGCTCCCTCCTTCAGGAAGCCCTCCAGGTTGGGGCTGAGGCCAGTGATGTCTGGTGTCCCCACTCCCTTCTGCTTTTGCATCCTTTGGGTACACAGAGAAGACAGGAGCTGCCAGGAGCCTCTGATGGGCATTATATGGGGTAGGGAGATCATGACCAGAAAGCAGGGTCATGCCCAGGCCTCCCCAGAGTCCACCTGCACAGGGCAGTCAGACCTAGAAGGCAGGCAGCCCCCTGTGATTGATTCTTGGTCCCTTGACTCACTGGGAGACACCTCTCTGACCTATAGAGGTTTGTGTAAGATGGAGTGTGACTGACCACGTGTGGGAGAGGACAGGAGCGTGATGCTGCATGTGGGATGTGAGTATGTGCACGCACAGAAGAGAACCCACAAACCTGCATGTGTGCTGTGTGTGGGGGCGTGAGCAGGTATGCACGTGCATGTGCTCAGGAAAGCATGTGTGCTTCATGGGGGGTGTGACCAGGCAAGTGTGCATATGCACGCATGTGTATGTGGCTGAGCTCTGTATGGAGGTGGGAGCAGGCATGCTTACAGAGCAGGGTGGGCCTGCGAGGAGGCAGGTGCCAGGAGCTCTGTGTCACCCGAGCAGGCGAGAACTACTTAACTGGTTAATTAGTGAAGCTGAGAAATCTCATCTGTGGGTGAGGAGCTCACATTCATGCACACACCATGTTCCCATGTATGGGACACATCCCCCCAAGTTACTCTGCCTGCCGCTGTGCTCAGCAGCCCTGCAGGGGGGACAAGGTGCTGGTCGGCTATGGATCTGTGTCCTCACACCCATCTGTGTCTGCATCCTGGGATGGGTGTTGAACCAAGTGGTCCCACTTTGGAGAGCACAGGCCTGTGCAGGCAGTCCTCATCGTCCCCAGTCCACTGCTCAGAGAGGCTGGGTGGTGAGGCCACCAGGGCATTGTTCCCATTTCACAGATGACAGAGCTGTTGCCATGTGCAGGAGCCTCCTTCCTAGGTCTTGGGCATCCTGGTGAGGGAGAGTAGCCCTTCCTTTCCTGGACGAAAGCGTTACTTTCTGGAGACGGCCAAACAGTTTGGGTGTCTATGGGCTTCGAGCAGAGCTTGAGCTTCCTGGACAGGAAGCCCAGGACAGACCTCTCCCATTTACACCCACTAGGTACCTTGTCACCAGCCAGCTTCCTGCATATGCCCTGTAGGCAGACCCTGGGCCTGATCCCCACCCCCCAGAAGCCTGCTGAACACCTCCCCTCTCCTGTCCCCCCGCATGCATCCCAGCTCCTACAGCCCCATGTATCTCCCCTCGTGCATGACGGTGGCTGCCCCTGTTCTGAATGCTCCACTCAAGTGCAGCTCCTGAGGCACTAATGCTGTTTGTTGGGCTTGGCCTTAAGGCCCAGAGTTTCCTGGATGACAATTCCCCACTTTCCTGCTGCCCCCAGACTCCCAGGCTCCGCTGCTGCCTGCCTCATCTTCGTGCAGGAAGACCCAGAAGCTGGGTCAAGTGGCAGCCACTTGCCTCTTGATCAGGTGTTGACGGAGGAGCCTTCATTATGCTCCATCTACAGGCACAGAATAAATTGGTGTGCAGTGAATTTATTCTTTTTAAAGAGGGACTTTCACACTGGGGAAAACTTTTTAAAAGAACATTTATATAAAAAGCAATTACCATGCCAGTAATTTTTATGTATTCTCCCCCTTCCATCTCTGCCTTTGTGTTTGAATGTGACCGCCTCCTGGGCAGCTGCAGCCTAGCTCCCTGGCCTCCGGCTACAGCTTCCCGCCTGCTGGAGTGCCTCCTCCTCCGGGAAGGCTCCGGATGCAGGGCCCAGGCCCAGCAGGAGTGCAGACTCCAGAGTACGGCTGGGTGGATTTATGTTCAAAACTCGGGTGCTTTGGAAATTTCCTCTTGCATGCATCTGTGTCCCAAGGTTGCTATATGTCCAGGGCTGGGGAGGCCCTTTCCTCTTGGTGGCACTGAGCACTTAAAGGTACCTGCTTCCCAGCAGCCTCACGGCCAGTCCGTAATGGGGGAGGTGGTGGTGTGGGAACAGGTATTTTCCCTCCCGAGGAGCCACTAACGGGCACCCTGCTTCCCCAGCCATTATTGCTCTCACACTCGATGCATTATGTAAATTGTCTCCGTTGCTAAGTGGTGGAGGAACTACTCAGGGGGAACAGAGGTCTGGAGCCTTCTGGGGGGGGGGGGGGAGGCAGGAGACTGGCCCTGAGAACTCACTGCTCCACATCAACGGGGGTCTGGTAGCCTCCCAGCTCAGACTAGGACCCCCAGGGCTTGCACACTGTCACCCCCTCAGATACAGCTTTTTGAGGGCTGTGGCTGTACCCATAGCAGATTGGGGCTTCCAGGAGGCCAGGGGGCTCTCTCATTGGACAGGACCGTCAGACTGGGTCTTTGCCTCTCACCTCAAACTGTCTCCCAGAGTAGGTACTTCTGCCACCTGCACGAGTCTCACCAACAGCATATATACCCATAGAACCTCCTTAGAAACCCTGGGCAGAGGGACACCTGGGTGGGTCTGTCAGTTAAGCGTCCAACTTTGGCTCAGGACATGGTCTCATGGTTCATGAGTTCCAGCCCTACATTGGGCTTCATGTTGACAGTGCAGAACCTGCTTGGAATTATCTCTCCTTCTCTTTCTGCCGCTCCCCGCTCTCAAAATAAATAAATAAACTTAAAAAAAAAAAAGATGGGGCACCTGGGTGTTTCAGTCAGTTAAACATCCGACTCTTGGTTTTGGCTCAGGTCATGATCTCATGGATTCGTGAGTTCAAGCCCCACATTGGGTTCTACGCTGACAGTGCAGGGATTCTGTCTCTCTCCCTCTCTCTCTGCTCCTCCCCTGCTTGTTCTCTCTCTCTCTCAAAATAAATAAATAAACTTGGAAGGAAGGAAGGAAGGAAGGAAGGAAGGAAGGAAGGAAGGAAGGAAGGAACGAACGAACGAACCCTTGGCAGAGCTGGGAAAGGTGTTGTCTATCCATGGGGCTGGGAGAGCCACCACCTGTCCCCTGGGGACCCTGGAGCTCCTTTTCCATGCAGTGACGTACAATGAGGCACATAAAGGTCTTGAAGGCTCCTGGGAAGGACAAGGCCTGAGTGACAAAGGGGCTCTCCCATGGTGCTTACCTGGCTTGCAATCTTCCTTTTTGAGACCCAGACCAGGGGTCTGGGTCCAATGTCTGGTTCTCTGTTCCCTGAGGGCTCCGGATTTCCTCCAGCTGAGCCCAACTCTCATCTGAGCTTATGCTTTGTGTGAAGCTCCTCTTTGCAGGTCTCACACTCATCCCCCCTCCCTCCCTGGGACCGAGGGGCCCCTGGGGTGGACATTCGTCTAGTGCAAGGAGGCCGCTGGGTTGAAGGGCTGCAGGTTTTTGCATTTTCCAGGAAATTACATGAGGAGTTGGGATCCCGGGGAGTGGGTGAGAGTTTGCACAGACATTTGTGGCTTACCCAGCCCCACTTTTCAGGCAGTCCCTTCCCTCCTCAGCCCTCCCCAAGCATGGCTGCCTGTGAGTCTGGCACAGGTTTAAGTAGAGGTCGGTGCAGAGGTAATGAGTACACCCATGGCTGCACCTTGTGGAAGATGTGGAGCTTCCTCTCCCCACCTGGTACCATCCCCCACTGTGGGCTGCTGTCCCTCAGCTTGCTTTCTGATTACCACCAACTTTGGGGAAAGGTAGAAGTGGGGATGAGGGGTCACCCAGACCAGGGTCACTACTACTGAGTTGATGTTTTGGCCTAAGGAGCCAGGTCTGTGTACTCAGCTGGTCAGGGAACTGAAACCTCGAACCCCCTTCATTTGCAGTGAGAGTAAACAGAGGTGGTGGTGATGTCAAAAGAGCGCAACATTGGGGCGCCTGGGTGGCGCAGTCGGTTAAGCGTCTGACTTCAGCCAGGTCACGATCTCGCGGTCCGTGAGTTCGAGCCCCGCATCAGGCTCTGGGCTGATGGCTCAGAGCCTGGAACCTGTTTCCGATTCTGTGTCTCCCTCTCTCTCTGCCCCTCCCCCGTTCATGCTCTGTCTCTCTCTGTCCCAAAAATAAATAAACGTTGAAAAAAAAAATTAAAAAAAAAAAAAAGCGCAACATCAGCTCTGCCCTTTGGGGGCTCCTGGCTGCGGGCCAGAGGTGGGAGTCAAAGCAGTCCATC
Organism: Leopardus geoffroyi; assembly: GCF_018350155.1. Taxonomy (NCBI): domain Eukaryota; kingdom Metazoa; phylum Chordata; class Mammalia; order Carnivora; family Felidae; genus Leopardus; species Leopardus geoffroyi. The sequence goes on along the minus strand of NC_059331.1, from coordinate 19,414,151 downwards.
TCCTGCCCCTGACTCCTCTGCCTACATTATTCTTTTTCCTTTCTTCCTTCTCCCACATCCCCCTCCTTTCTCCCTTTATTAATATTTTTTTTCTTATTCTTACATTTCTATATGGATTTTTAAAGTCAGGGTTTTAAAATCAGTGTCATATACGCGCATAGTATAAAGCCATGGTTTTAACAGGCATGTTGTGTTAGGAGCACAGCAGCCCCCTCCTCTCCATTTCCAACTCCCCAGAGGCTGCACTTTCTAATCTCAGAACTCCGTATCTCTAAATGACATACTTATGTCACTACTTCACGATTGCTCAGTTTTAGGCATTATCCACGGACACGCACTAGGGAAGAGGAGGACGTAGCTCGGAGAGCTACGTCCTCCTCTCCCTTTCTTCCCCTCTTCCCCACGCACAGTCCTATCCTTCACCCTCCCAACACCATCACACCGTGATGTGGGTGGGGTTGGACTCAGTGTTGACATTGTCCTGACTTGGGCAGATGCTATTCAGAACTGTAACTCATAGTACACACTTTTGGGTACAATTTTTACATTTTTTTCCTGCAGATAACAACTGACTGGTGTCTGCTTAGTTTTCTGTGAACCTTTGCTCATGCTGCCCCAAACCCCCTGCTCTTCTCTCTGACCTCCTGTCATACATGCAGATCCACCTGGGATTCTGTCCAGTAAACTGCCCCAGGAAGTCTTACCTGGAGCCCCCTACTTGCTCCCACGAACACAGCCTGTGGCTCAGACTGTGCCTGGGATCTCCCTCCCCTCTCATCTGGGTTGGAATCCCTGTTTCCTGGATACCATGGGCTCCACTTCCTTGGTTTCTGATTTTCTCCCTTGTTTGGGTAGAGGACATTTTCAGTTGACTTCTTGAGGGAAGGTACGCGGGAGCTAGACTTTTGAGACTTCCATGTCTCAGAAAGCCTGCCCTCTCCCCCACACTTGGCAGACATTTTAGTTGGGTGTGTAAGTCCAGTGTGGAAACTATTTGCCTCAGAATTCCTAAGGCAGTGCTCCATTCCTTCCAGCTTTTTGAGTTGCTCTGGAGAGGTCCAAAGTTCATTCAGATTCCCGGTCCTTTGTACATGGGCTGATCTTTATCTCTAGAAACTTTCTCCCCTGTGCCCAGCGTTCAGAAATTCCACGCTGATACACCTTAGTGGGGTTTATTTTCACTCCTTACCATTCAGTGAACACTTCAAGCTGGACATTCATGTCCTTCAGTTCTGGGAAGTTTTCTTGAACGATTTCTTTGCCTAATATTTTCTGTTCTCTTTCTAGAACCTTTAACTCAGACTTTTTCTTTTTTTTTTTTTTTCTCTTTTCTCTCCAGTTTTCCATTGTGTTTTTTTTATCAGGAGGTTTTTAATTTTATCTTCCATCCTTTCTATCAAGTTTTGCATTTTGTTACCCTGTTTTTAATTTCCAGGATCTCTCTTTGATCCTTTGAAAAAATAACATCTATCTCTTGTTTCATTGTTGCGACAATGCCTGTTTGCTCTCTGAGGATGATAGTATTATAGCTTAAAAAACAAAACCAAACAAACAAACAAACAAAAAACTCCTTTGGGGACCCTGGCTGGCTTAGTTGGTAGACTATGCAACGCTTGATCTCAGGGTCATGAGTTCAAGCCCCATATTGGGCATGGAGCCTACTTAAAAAACAAAACAAAAACCCAACTCCTTTGTTTTGAGGTAATTTTAGACTTACAGAGAGGTTGACAAAATAGCATAGAAATTTCCTGACCCTTCACCCAATTTCCCCATCTTGTATAACCATAATGCAAGTATCAAAGCTAAGGAGAAATTGACACTGGTACCTTATTACTAACCAAAGTGAAGACTGTATTTGAATTTCACCAGTTTTTTCTGAATTTGTTTTAACATTTTTATTCATTTTTTTGAGAGACAGAGAGAAACAGAGCATGAGCAGAGGAGGGGCAGAGAGAGGAGACACAGAATCTGAAGCAGGCTCCAGTCTCCGAGCTGTCAGTACAGAGCCTGACGTGGGGCTTGAATCCATGGACTGTGAGATCATGACCTGAGCCAAAATGGGCCACTTAACTGACTGAGGCACCCAGGTGCCCCTTTAATGTTTTTATTTTATTTTTGGGAGAGAGAGAGAGAGAGAGAGAGAGAGAGAGAGAGAGAGAGAGCACACGAGTATGAGTCGGGGAGGGGCAGAAAGAGAGGGAGACACAGAATCTGAAGCAGGCTCCAGGCTCTGGGCTGTCAGCACAGAGCCCAATGCGGGGCTTGAACTCATAAACCGTGAGATCATGACCTGAGCTGAAGTTGGAGGCTGAGCCGACTGAGCCATCCAGGTGCCCCGAATTTCACCAGTTTTTATACTAATGTCATTTTTCTCTACCAGGATTCCACATTGCATTTAGTTGCTCCTCCAGTCTGTGACAGTTTCTGTGTCTTGGTCTTTCATGATCTTGACACTTTTTAAAAAGTACTGGTCAGGGGCACCTTGGTGGCTCAGTCGGTTAAGTGTCTGACTTCGGCTCAGGCCGTGATCTCATGGTTTATGAGCTTGAGCACCATGTCGGGTTCCATGCGGACAGCTCAGAGCCTGGAGCCTGCTTCAGATTCTGTGTCTCCCTCTCTGTATCTCTGCCCCATCCCCCCTCATGCTCTGTCTCTCAAGAATGAATAAACATTTAAAAAAATTTTTTTTAAATACTGGTCAGTTATTTTTGTTTAATATCCTTCAATTTGTGTTTGATGTTTTCCTGTGAGTAGATTGAGGTTATGCATTTTTAGGAACAACACCATAGAAATGATGTGTCCTTCTTAGCATATCACATTAGGGAGTACGTGATGTCCGTATGCCTTATTATTGGTGATGTTAATTTTGATTACTTGGTTAAGATGGTGTCTGCTTGCTTCCTCCACTGCTTGTCTTACTTGTTTATTCAATTATTTATTTATATCAGTGTCGACTCATGACTCCTTATTCTGTAGGTTATAATTCACAATTGTCATTGTTTCTTTTCTTGCTCATTCCAGCTTTGGCCATTTGAGCTCTTCTATGTTGGCTCTTTTGCCCCTCTGACATATTCTTATCCTTATTTGAATACTTCCTTACTTTCTGTTACCACAAAGATCCTCCAGGCTCATCTTGTATTTTCCCTGGAATCAGCCACTTCTCCAAGGAGTTCTGGTTCTGTTCATTGGCAAGCGGTAAAGATCTGTGTGCCAAGTGTGCTCCTTGCTACTGGGGTGTTACTGCTTCCAGGCCCTCTCATGATCAGAACTGGGGAAATATATGTGCGTCTGCTACCCATGTGTACACACATACCTATGATTACGTCTTTATCTATCTGTGTGTATATTCAGAACTATGAATCTATACCAAAACTTCTGACTCCAATCCAGTGCAACGAGGTTCATTCGAGTCTTCCTCCTTTCCTCTTTGTGACTTCCAACAGTGAGAAACCAAGTTCTTGTTATCAATAATATATTTACTTATTTCTTCAACCCTAGCATACATAACTTATGGTTCCTTCTGTAGCCCAGGTTCCTTCAGGAGCTTTTTGTTTGTTTTGGTCCCTGCCTCCTATGTGCCTGTGTCCCCTCTGTGTTTTAGGGTTTCACCTGGTCTACTCATATTTAAGCTAACAGATGAGTTTATGTGATAGGAGCTGAGAAGTGGGGCTCACAATCCTCCGAGTTTCAAGTCAAACCACCACCAGAGAGTAGGGGCACTGAATGTGGGGGTGACATCCAGGCACGGGGGGGTTGGGTGGGGGTTCATGGGATTTGATTTCATTGTGGGTGATCTGGCCAAATGGCCCTTCTGGGCTGTAGGTTCCCAGGGAAGTTTCATTCAGCCTCCCATTTGGGGTTTCAGGTCTTGTTCTTTGGGGTTCCCCAACATTAACCTACTGCCAGCACAGGAGAGCCTCCCAGGACCTGCTGAGTCCATCACCACGGTCCATGGTCCATGGTCCATATGCTTCCAGCTTCCAAATGTTGTTTCTAGCACCTCCTGCATGTTTTCTTTGACTCATGGGTTTTCGCCATTTTGAATAACCCTTTCCTTTGGTTTCAGGAAGTTTTGAGAAAGAATAGAAGTTCAGTCCCCTAGGCACCACTTGCTGTCATGCTCTTATAGCAGCTGAGACCGTAATTACCATTTAGTGAAATCCATGCAGGGCCCTGGCCAGTGAATGGATAAGCAGGAGGTTTTCTGTGGCTGAGGGAGGCGGCAGGCAGGCTGGCCTCTTGACCTCCCTCTCACTGCCCCTTATCCTCCACATGAGCCCTGTTTCCTGTCCTGGACTCCAGAGAACACAGTTTGAGAACTGCTGCCCTGTGCCTGGGAGTGCATCGGGCCCAGGGTTTGGCTTGGGGTTAGCATCAGGGAGCAGAGGAGGGGATTTAGGGAGAAGGCAGGGAGGCAGGGGGCTCAATAGCGAACCTAAGCAGCCTGGTTCTCTCCTTATGACCAGGTGCCCCTCATTCCAAGCCTCAGTTCCCCCATCTATGCAGTAGGAAGCCCCAGCTAGCCTGGCTTACATAGTCAGCAGTGGGGAAGGGCTTTGTGGATAAAGTTCTGCCTTGATTGACAGTGTGCCAGCTATTCCCTGGATACCCGCCGCCCCCCCTCCCCCCCCCCCCCCCCCGCCCAGCACCTTCTTTGTGCCCAGGTAGGGTTACCTAGGGCTTCCATGACCAGGGCAGGGCATTACCCTGACCTTGGCTGAGGGCTGAGGGCTCATCCTGTGGTGCAGCTCCCAAAGATTCAGGCTGTTCTAAGTGAGAGTCCTCTCTTGAGCTCAGCCCCACGTCTCCAAGCTCCCCAGGGCCATGCTCTTGCCCTGCCTGTTCCATCTGCTTGTGGTGCCTTCCTTAGTCCCCACTGGCACCTGTTTAAATCGAGCTTCTCCTGAAGCTGGGTGAGTGATCCAGCTCAGGGGTGGTCAGATCCAAAGAAGCCCCTCGCAATCAGGTGACCTGAGCCCCAGCTTCCTATCTGTGAAAGAGAGAGTGTTGTCTCTGCCCTCGGGGTCATGTTGAGATGAGAAGATGTGGAGTTGCTGCAGGTGACAGAACCAAGCCCTGTGTGCGCTGAGGTAGCAACAGAGGAATGTGGAGTTGTGGGGGCAAGAGCTGGACTAGGGACCAAAGGCTGGGCAGGGAGAGGCAAAGACTGGGCTGGGCTGGAGGCAAGGGACTAGACCCAGGCCAATGGCTGGAGCAGGAAGCAAGGCTGGATGTGAGGACAGCTGGCCAGTGTGCCAGGGGGCCAAGGGGTGGACTGGGCAGCCAGGGCAGTGGGGAGATGGAGCTACCTTCCTCCACCCTATGGATAGGGCTGGGCAGTGCAGCGTCTTCTAGAAGCAGGCCCGCAGGCTATTTTTGAAAAGCTCGGAGTGAGGTTATGGAGTAATTTTTTGCAGCTGCTGGTTACCAGGAAAGATATTTTATGAAAGGAGGTCTCAGTTCCAACTTCCCTGATGGCATTTCAGGAGGTTGGGCAAGCTGGACCACCCGCCAGAGCCCCATGTATTGCTTTATGTCCTGGCTTCAGTCTCTGAAGGGTGGGGGAAGGGGACAGAAGGCATTTCTGAACTCTGAAGAGACTGCAGCATTCTCGGGGAGCCCATGAAGAGCATCGCGAAGGGCATGGGACTGGATTGGAGACCAGGTCCTGGCAAGGGCAAGTGGACAAAGTGGAGACGTAGGGCTGAGTAAGGAGGGTCAAGAGAGTGTGCCGGGCAGGCCTGGGGGGGGCACAGAGTTGCTGCCGGGCTCTCAGTCCCTCAGATCGACTTGGCCCATCTCTGAGGAAACCGAGGCCCAGAGAGGACAGGGATAGGCTCTCCACCACACAGCAGGGTGGTCGCAGAGCTGGGGCCATAACACAGGTGTGCAGATCCCATCCTCGGCCAGTGGGTAAAAATGGTGAAATTACAATGTCACTCCAGCCACAATAGGCAAGACGCATCTGTGTGACAGACCCATACCAATAGACCTGTGCCCCCTGAATGTGTGAGACTCTCCCATTCCCCATCCTACCAGCCTTTGCCACTTCTTTCCCTGGGCAGCTTTTGTGTCTCAGGAACCATCAATGGAGACTCAGGCTTGATGCTAATTAAAAGCCACCAGCCTCCTTTCTGCAGAGGCTGAACCCCTCCTCCCTTAGCACACAGCCCAGGCTGTCTAGTGGCAAGACCTGAATTCTCCTCTATTATTTCCAGCCTTGGGCAAGTGACTCCACCTCTCTGTGCCTGTTTCCTCATCTGTAAAGCAGGGATCACTCCTTGTCCTGCCTCCTGGGGTGTCACAAGGCTTAAAGGACACATATCATACATGTAACTTGGTCCCGGCTGCAGAGACTAGGAGCCTTGAATGATGGGCAAGAGCTGCCTCCCTCAGATTGGGGGAGGGGGATCACAGGCTGCTGCCCAGGGGTTGGGCAGAAGTTTATGATGGTTGGCAGTGGGGACAGGCCTGGACAGAGTGGGGCAGAGCATGGTGAGGATCGGCGGGGGGAGCACGCAGGCCCGAGTGTCTGTTTTGCTGATTGCTCCTTTTGCTTTCAAGGAGATTAAACTATTTTTAGTCTGCGCCACTGCTGGTGAGACGCCGGAGGAAGCCTTTCCATCGCCGAGATTTTCTAGAAGCTGCCAAGTGTGGTCTTCAATTCGATTCTGGGAGCCTCCTCAAGCAGGCGGGAGGGGATGTCACCATCTAGGGGTTGTGGGGACAGGCTGGTGTGTGGTTGCTTCCTGTGGTCCTTGCCGGGCTGGCCTCTGGAGCTGCGCAGCCCTGGACTGCGGAGAGGAGTAATCTGATGCGCCCGATGTTTGTAACGCTGTGTTTAAAAAAAGTAATTTATTTTCTAATTATTCCTTGTCTTGCATAACCGTGCATCGCCAAAGTGTCGCTATTTAAAATATTTATCTCTCCACGCCGCAGGAGTAGCTCTGGAGCGTGGAGGGGGAAGAAATAAAAGTCCGCGTGCTGGTCGCAGGCATATTACTTTGACTCGTCCTGGCGGCTTTGACGTCTCCCTGTAAATACATTTATTTTTCATTAGGATGTTTCTGAGCTTGTGGCCCCCAGAGAGCCAGAGTGATTACGCTCTTCATCTGTGAGAGATGCAATAGCGAGGTGCTCGTGGAATGAGCTCTGCCAAACGCGTCCTGCGCTTGCTTGTCTGTGCCAGGGCAAGGGTCCGAGCGTGTGTGGCCTGGGGTGTACGTGTGCAGTGGGCATGCAGCTCTGGGCTTCACTGAGCTGGGTGGGCCACATGGCCAGGGACTTTGGCTGTTTGGTTAGATGGGAAACTGAGGCCCAGAGAGAGTCTGCTTCAGAATGGAATCAGCCTCACTGGCAAAGTAGGTGGCACGCCTGCGGCCTGAAGCCTTCTCTACAGCTTGTCAGGCTTTGAGGTTGGGATCGGGGAAATCCTGGGTAGCTTCAAGGGGTACACAGATCCCAGAGGGTCGAGCGGAGGGCCTACGCGTTCCCAGCACACAGGATGGAGCCTAGCTGTTCCCCCTTCTCTGCCCCTCCCTAGGCTGCAGGTTCCAGCCATGTTGCAGAGGCTGTAGGCATCTGGGGGCTGGAAACAGAGCACCCCTTCTCTGGCCACCCGGTGGAGCAGGGATCAGACCTGGCTCCTCCTTCACTAACAGGCTCTTTTCCAATCAAAAAAAATTTTTTTAAGCTCACTGAATCTAAGAGAGGGTTTTATGCTGAATTTTAAAATACCTTATTTTTTCCAGTCTCTAAACTACTAATCTCCCGGGCTGAGGGATTCTGGGACAAAGGCAAGGCCTCGAAGTGGAAATCTATAAAATTAGCTTCGGCAGTATTAGTGTTTGCAGTTGGAGATTGAAAAATTGCTTTCCCAGGGTCTGATTGGAGGCTCCACTCTCCTCAGGGAAGAGGCAAGAACTCAGCACAGAGACACCCAGGAGGGCAGGCTGGGGGCGGCCAAGGGACAAATGCTGGGAGGCTGTTGTGGGGTTCAGAACAGCTTCTCGTAAGGAGGCCCCCTCCTGAGGCCTGTGAGCTGGGCCTGTTCTGCAGAGCGTGTGCTGGGGTGAGTGTGTCCTCTACCTGAGTCTTTCTTATCAGGGCACAGCTTCTCCAGAGATCTGGGTACACAGCAGGTGCCAAGTAAATGCTATGGAGCCCGGCTGGGTCCCTTCCCCTTTTCTTCCTGAGACCCCCCTCCTTGTTGCCCTGACCACTACTCCAGTTCTCTCACACAAGATAAGGGAGGGAGGGAGGCTTCCGGAACCTGACTGAGGGGCCAGCTCTGGTGCCTGTGGGTGCACCCGCCTGTGTGGCCCATCAGGCCTCTTGTGTGCTTGATTGCCTCTGATTGGCTGCAGCTGAATTCAGCAAAAGCTATTATTTGCCCTTGATGAGCCAATCAGATGGCCTCATTGGCCATTCAGAGCAGGCACCGGAACCTTGTGGAGGGTGGGGGAGGGGGCGTGGGGGAGATGGGACACAGGGAGGTGGGGGCAGGGCAAAACAGATGCAGGACCTGAGCCTGATCTGTGTCCACCATCTATGACCTTCACACAGATCACACCTCCCTTCCCTGACTCACCACCCCAAACCAGAGCTTCTCGCCCTGCATTAGGGTTATCTCCTAGCCTTTGCCCTCACTGTTCCCTCTTCCTGCAACACCTTTCCTGGCACATCTACCTGCCTGAACCACACATCTGCTCCTTTGGGCTCCTTTCCACCTCTCCAGGCCAAGGTGAGCTGTCTCCTCCAAGCTCCCAGAGCCTGCTGCCTGCCCCTCTCTCTTGCAATGGCAGGAGTTATGAAAGTCATGGGGATGGTGGTCAAGGAGATTCAGATAGACAGGTGTTCAAACTCCAATTAGCCCCTTTCTAGCTCTGGGACCTTGGACAAGCTAGTTCCCCTCTAGAGCTTTGGTTTCATCCGTAAAAGGGCCTCATCATCATACCTCCCTGGAGGGGGTGGGGCCTCAACGTGGGGTTGGGGCTGTGAAGACAGGTCTGGGGGTTGGAGGTCCAGTAGCTGCTGTGGCAGGGATTTCTTGAGCCTCTGCAGGCTGGCCCAGGATTTGACACTGATGGGGGCAGACAGCCTGGGCGCTCTGTTTTGGGTCATGTTCCTGGGAAACAGGCTCTGAGACACTAAGATTTACAAACAGAGGATTAATTTGGGGGGTGGGGGTGTTCTGAGGAACCATACTTGTAAGGGGATATATGGAGCCGAACTGGGCAGGTAGAGAAGCTGACCACATGCAGTTGAATGGAGGTCTCAACCTGCCCCATGGGGAGCTCTGGGGCTGAGATGGCTCTTTCGAGATGTCTTAAATTGAAGCCAGGGGTCCTAACCTTTGTACTCTGCACAACCCTACCCCTGGATGTAGGCTGCTACTGGGGAGGGTGCATGACCATGGATGAAGTGGCTCCCTTCAGCCAGAGGAGAGTCTCACATAGACTCAGCTGTGGGCCTTCATCATCTGGCAATTGGGGAATGAGAGCTCATCCTGATAGGGGACCTTCAGCAGTATCTACAACAGCCCACCTCTTGAGTCACTTGGACCCCTTGCTTCATATAATAAGTTTTCCCCCTGTAGAAACTCAGTTGCTCCAGAATGCTGGTTGGTCCCTTTACCTAGGAAACTTAGAAGAGGAAGAATAGCAAGATGAGCTCTGCCTTCCAACATAAAAGCCACAGTTGGTATGCAGCCTCTTTCTCCCTCCCCACTCACCCTAGATTCCCCTCACCCTGGCCCAGACCCTCATTCCTGCTGCGTCTGAGCTCCACTATGCCCTTCTCAGGCCATGGCTTATGCACTTGTTCATCCTTCATTGCAGTGAGGCAGGAGTACAAAGAGGCCATAGCACTGGGTGTCAGACGTATTTTTCCCTGTCCCAGCATCTCCTGATAATAAGAATCAGTTACCTTTCCATGACTGCTGCTCTCCTGGCCTTAGGGGTCTGAAGTGACCGGCTAGCAGCTGAAACTCAAAACAAGATTCCCACCGTGTCACCTGTGAAAACATTCCCTGTCTGGGAACCAGGACTTGTAGAATCACAAAGCCTGAAATCCAAGTGATTGGAAGCCAGAATTCCCCCAAGAGGAGACTGAGTGCGAGGGAAGTGAAACCACTCTTACTCCTCTACCTCTTGGTCCCTAGACCTATGTATTCTTGCCTATTAGGGACTTGGCACTTATAATGCTCATAGATTTAGGGTGGGTACTGTGTCCTGGAGGATGGTTCCTCATTCTTTTTTTTTTTTTAATTTTTATTTAAAAAAAAATTTTTTTTAACATTTATTTATTTTTGAGACAGACAGAGAGAGAGCATGAACAGGGGAGGGTCAGAGGAAGAGGGAGACGCAGAATCTGAAACAGGCTCCAGGCTCTGAGCTGTCAGCACAGAGCCTGACGCGGGGCTCGAACCCACAGACCGCGAGATCATGACCTGAGCCGAAGTCAGCCGCTTAACCGACTGAGCCACCCAGGTGCCTCACTTTTTTTTTTTTTTTTAATGTTTATTTGTATTTGAGAGAGTGAGAGAGAGACAGAGCATGAGCCGGGGAAGGGCAAAGAGAGATGGAGACAGATTCTGAAGCAGGCTCCAGGCTCTGAGCTGTCAGCACAGAGCCTGATGCAGGGCTCGAATTTACAAACAGTGAGATCATGACCCGAGCTGAAGTTGGATGCTTAACTGATTGAACCACCCAGGCACCCCTCCTTGTTCTTGCTAGGTATCATCTCCAACTTGGTGGCTTTGCCATGCTTCAAAGGACATTCCACCCAAGAGAACTGTAAACATGTACACACAGAACCTGTACACAAAAGTTCATAGCAATGTTGTTTGTGAGGTTTTTTTTAAGTGGAAACAACCCAGATGTCCATCAATTGATGCATGAGTAAACAAAGTGTGGTATATAGCCATGTAATGGAATATTAGTCAGCAGTAAAAAGGATGGAGTTCTGATATACTCTACACTGTGGACGAACCTTGAGAACAGTATGATAAGTGGAAGAAGCCAGTCACAAAAGGGCGTATATTGTATCACTCAGTTTATATGAAATGTCCAGAATAGACAAATCTGTAGAAACAGCAAATAGATTAGTGATTGCCAAAGACTTAAGGGAGGCAAGAAAGGGGTACGGGGTTTCTTTCAGAAATGATGAAAGAGTTCTAAAATTAAGAGTCTTGATGCTTACACAATTTCGTGAATAGATGAAAAATCATTGAATTGTATACTTTGAAAAGGTGAATTTTATGGTACGTGAATTATATCTCAGTAAAGCTGTTATTAAGGGAAAAAATGTCAATTCCAACACCCTGTCAGGCTGGTGGCTTCTGGGTGGTCAGGTGTGTGATCGGACCAGTGGATCCTGTGTTCATGTGCCCACTGCAGCACTTCTTTTGCTGTAAAGTGGGTTCCTTGATCCCATAAGCCTGTGGGACCCCATGTCAGTGGATCAAGCACTTGGTGAGCTTTTGGATAGCCAGTGCCCTGTAGGAAAGGGAAACTGACCTGGTATGTAACAGCATTGTGCCAGTCTCAGTCAAGTTGAATCACTGTGCCTTCTAAGGTTAGAGAAGTCCAGTGTAATCAATTTCCTACCAAATGGGGTGGTTGATCCCCTTGAGAAATAGTGCCGGGACACCTGGGTGACTCAGTTGGCTGAGCGTCTGACTCTTGATTGTGGCTCAGGTCATGATCTCAGGGTTGTGCGATTGAGGCACGCTTTGGGCTCCACACTGAGCATGGAGCCTGCTTGGGATTCTCTCTTTCTCTCTCTCTCTCTTTCCCTCTGCCCATGTCCCCCACTTGCTCTCTCTCTCTCTCTGTCTCTCTAAAATAAAATAAAAATTCATTTAAAAGAAATAGTTCCATCATAAAGGTTCAGGATTTGGTCTCTGTTTCTGTCAGGTTGGGCATTCAGCAGCAGCAGCAATAGCTAGATCAAGCTTGGTCTTGGGCCCATGCATAGTCTCAACCCCTAACATCATGGCTACACTCTGGCTACTCTGTTCATGTACCCATCATACCAGCCCTGCAGTCGCTGATGACAGAGGCTGACCGATGGCAACTGGCGGAGTCATTTTGTCCAGTTATTTGGTGCCCCTTTCCTGGTAGTGCTATCTGGTAGTCATTGACACGCACAGATCTTCACATCTTGTGCCCATGCCCATAGGTCCATCCCCATGCCTCTTTACCAAGCTTCCTTATCCCTGATCTTCCAGACTTCCTTTATCTTGACAATCAGCCAAGCCATTTGTCACTTTCCATGAATCTGTATATATTCTTCCCATCTTTCCTTTTTATACAAAGTGGATGATCAGGTGTGCTGCCATTGCACTATCAGAGCCATCCCTGAGTGGGGCTGTAATATAGCTGCTGTTTTCAGCTCACATAAGCATACCAAGCTGACCCATATGAGAATAACCTCAGTCTTCTTCTTTCTCCATCTATTGGTCATGCGGGACCTCCCCCCGCAACCCACTCCAACCTCCATGCAGTTTTAGTTGAGAGAGGGGCACTCGTGCAATGGTAGTGAATGAATGGGGTCTAGACCTCATGCTTATGCAGCTTTCCTGTGCCCTCTGACCAGGCTCATACTTGACCAAAAGTGCATCCCTTATTCTTAGGTGGGTTGCTCTTGGGCTCACAAGACCTCATGACTTCATGGGTCTGATAGAAGCCAGATGATTTAATATGCTTTTGTCATTTAATCATGTGCCATGTGCAGTCTCTGCCAGGGCCCAGTAATAATCCAGGAGCTGCTTTTAGAATGGTACTTGTTTTCTGTTGAAAATGGTCTGAACCCTATGACTATAATGTGATTATCCTATTAGAATCTGACATAAACTCCACACAGCATCCTTTCCCCACACAGATACCTCTGGTTATCATGAGACCAGCTAGGTCACGTGGCCCAAGCTGCAGGGCCAAGTTCACCTCATCCTGAATCTGCCACAGAACCTTCTCACCCTGGGCCTCACTCAGAGCTGAGATCCTTCCATATCACCTGGTATATAAGATGGAGCAGTATTCCCAGTCAGGCTGGTCTAAGAGGACAGCCACATTGAGTTCCTCTCTATGATTGTGTCCTTCTCACATTGGTGAACAGCCTTCCCATGGAACATAGTCACGGTAGGTTTCCCAGCCTTTTATGGTAGAACCACTGTGGTACGTCCACTTGTCTGAGCCTTTGATCCCTCTGTCAATTGTTTTTTATGGGGGTTCTAGCATTTCTACTTCCCTTGGTGTAGGGCACTGCTTTTGCCAGGCTTCCCACATCTCCTGGGGTCCTTGCTGGGGTGTTAGATCCTGTATCATGGGAAAGTGCTCCCACATTAGTAACCTCTCCCGTATCCAACCTATCTTGTGCCATCCTTGATCTGGCAACCTCAGGATCCAGTCCCGACTATCAAGACAGATTGTAGAGTGCCTTCAGATATAGTCCTCTCTTCTCCCATACCAGGCCCAGCACTTCCTGGATTGGTCATGTTGTGACTTAACCCCAGTTTTTGGTCTGGTGGTTAGGAAGGAAGGGTGCAGATTCTGAGGGGAATGTGTTGTTTTGTAACATGGAGGCCTCTTAATCATCTTTAAGGAAGGGGGAGTGGGTCCTAGCATTTAACAAGGAGGAGTGGCCACTGCTATAGGCTCAGAGAGTTTAGGGGAGTCTGAGGTTTCAAGGTTCTCAAGTGCAGTGGCCCAGATGTCCCCATCCTGCAACTCAGGGACCCACTTCTTCCCAATCAGGGTCCTGACCTTGGGCAGCCAACCTGCTAGGATTGAGACTGTAACTCCCGCTGGATCATTGCCACTCTTCTAATTAAGTCCTGTGCCTGACCCTCAGCTTTTTCTGCCTCTGGCTGCAGGAGATGAGAGTCTTTTTATATCCTGCCAAGGGGGCTTCTGACTTTCACACTTCACCTTAAATTCATGATTAATCACACTCAGCCTTTCATTGTCTCTGTCCAAAGCATTGATAGCCCTCAGCAACAGCTATCCCATTCCATAGTCCTTATAATTACACTTCCCTGAAACTCTCAAGACGCCTGAAATATTGTACCCATCCCCAGTTATCCCACGTCAGTTCACAATGGGAGAACATTTGATCAATTGCACCTTATCACAGGCTCCACCTACCACTACAGTGAGGCCCTCCGTGCCAGCAGGACAGCAACAGCACGCACTTTAGAGTTGGCTTTTGAGGACCACTCCCAGCACTAGCTGTGGTAGGGTCAGTTCCCTGGAATCAGACTCTGAAATGGAGGCTGGTGTGCAGGTGTTTACTGGGGGAGTACTCTCAGGGGCCACACCTGTGAGGGGCAAAGGAAGCCGGATTGGGCAGCGGAAGTTTGGCTGCGACACACTTGTAACAGAAGCCTCAGCCAATTCTGCAGAGAGTGCTGGAGCTGGCCTCACCCCTCGGAGTTGCCCCCCAGCTGGAGTCAGCCCTTTCTACTTCTCTGCCTCACCTGTGTGTCAACCAGAGCACAGATGAGGCTCTCCCTTCTGCTCAGGCCATAGCCCAGTCAGGGACTCAGTGGAAAGCAAGCAGCATCTTACATCTGGGAGAATGAGGGCCTGTCCTGAAGGGAGAGTCTGGGCAGCAAACGGCATCACATTGTGGTGCCACATAACTCAGATCCAGGTTCTGGTTGTGCCTCTTCCAGCTGATACTTTGGGTAAGTCCCAAGAGTTCCCTGACCCCAGTGTCCCAACTGTAAAATGGGGTATTGCCAAGCCCCCAGTTTCCCAGACAGGGACCTGGGGGTGGCTCAGACTGGGGAGAGCTCAAGGCTGCACGTGTGTGGGGCAGGGCCAGGTTCTGGTCACCATCCAGGTGGGGGCCCGGGGAAACCAAGGTCTGGGGCAACCCTGGTTGGAAGAAATGTGAAACGTGAGCTAATTCTGCGTTGCCGACAAAACCCCATCATGTTTGGGTCCTAGTGATGAGCTAGATGACCCAGCACTTGGACAAGGGGTCAGGGGTGAAAACAGTTTTTCCTCTGGAGGAGCAAGCAGAGGGTGTTTTTACTTAGCCTGTCCCATGGGTTAATAACTTAGTGGCCATGGAGGCAGGCTGGGTTTCGAGGGCTGGACTCCAGGATGACTGGTGTCATGGTGTCATTTATTCAAGAAAGTGACCAGAGTGGGGGCCATCGGGCATCTGGCTCCTAGTGGAGGGGGCTAGTGATGATGGCTGTCCACGGTGGGGAGCATTGAGGGCCATCAGGAGGTGGATAAGAACCCCTTGTGGAGGCCATGGGCTGGTCACTTTTGTTGAGGCCTCTGTAGGCCACGTGGTTCTGGACATGCCACAAAGGACCCCTCATGGCAAGGGCTCCATGCAAGTGGGGAGGTAGCTCAGAGGCAGGTGCCATGTCCGGGACTGGCACAGGGTCAGACTCTGGGTCATACATCAAGAACACCTATGATGTCAATGCTGGTGACTGGTGTGGTGGGGCCTGACCGTGGGGGTAGGTGCCCTGTGGGTGTGGCTGTGGGCAGGAAGGAGAGGGAGACAGCAAGCTGGGAGGAAGGGGAGGCTCTAAGATGGGCATGCGCATGGCGGGCATGCCTTTTAAAACTATCATCAGCCTTAGTGTTCCAACAGCCTCTTTCACTTTGTAAAAGCCTTTTCTTTTGAAAAATAAAAGAAGATTGGAGGCAAGTACAATATTTGGCTGTGGCGGCTGCTAATTTGGCACTGAATGTCACCTCCGCCTTTCTCTTCCCTGATGCCAAGTGCTCCTTCCCTGGCTCTGGGTGGGCGGGCGGGGTGATGGGGGTGCAGGGCGGGCTTTCCGAGCCTCTTAAGATGCGAGATTCATTTCCTTAAACACACATTGTCTCACTGCAATTTCACGTCCGAGCAGTTCTGGCGAGGAATTAGCAGCCCCTGGGAGAGAGCGGGCGGGTTCTGTTTACACGGGGCGGGGGCGGGGTGGGGGCTGGGGGTGGCAGTACAGTCAGGGGGCTTGGGGCTGTTTGGACAGGGAACCCACGGAAGACCTGGGTCAGGGACTGCCTTTGCCTGGCCAGACAGCTTTCTAAGCGAGTCAGGCCAACCTTTGTCAAAAGAATGTGTAAATCCTGCCCCATTTTAGATGTTCTGAGTACATGGAGGAGGGGAATCATGTAATGATTTGGGGAGCAAATCAAGGATATTGGGCTCTCAGGTCAGAAAGGACAATTAAGACCATTTTGGGGGCACCTGGGTGGCTCAGTTGGTTAAGCGTCTGACTTCAGCTCAGGTCATGATCTCGTTGTCTGTGAGTTGGAGCTCTGTGACAGCTCAGACCTGGAACCTGCTTCTGATTCTGTATCTCCCTCTCTCTCTGCCCCTCCCCCACTCATGCTCTGTCTCTCACTCTCAAAAATCAATAAATGTTAAAAAAATAAGTAAACTTTAAAAAATTAAAAAAAAAAAAGACCATTTTGATCCAACCCCTGGCTAGAGAGGACTGGCTGAGGCTGACCCCCTTTCTGATGGGGGCTCACTAACTCTGGAGGCCACCCTTTGCTTTTGACTCAGGCTCCCTGGACCTCTTCCCACACGGCTCCTCACCTCTGCCTGCGTGTCTCCTCCACAGCCCTTGTCAGCCTAGGAGGCTGCCCTCCTATAGCTATGTGGGAGACGCAGCTCCACTCCGCAGGTGGCTCAGGTCTCTCCCCATCCCCATCAGTCGTCAGGGCACAGGCTCCCACACTGCAGGCCTGCCCGTGGACCAGCCGCCTCTCTCTTCAAGGCACTCAGGCAGTGTGTGTGGTGACGGTGATCTTGAAGAGGAGGCTGAAAAAGGGCAGCACTTTAACCCCTTCCTCGGTAGTGCCCTTCACACAGCGTGACAGCAGCCCAGAAAATTCGGGCCTCCCTGGCTTGGGCACATTTGGAGACATCCTCCAAGGCTGCAGTTACCCTGTTGTACCCTCTCTACCTTCCCCCTGCCCAGCCCCCTCCCCCCGGCCCCCAACCCTCACCACTGAAGGGTCTTGGTTCTGCCCTGGGCACCCCATAGATGCCAAGTCAGGGCTGAGCCAAGGAGTACCGTGGGGGAGGTGGCCCATCCTCCAGCTCTCCTGGGCAGCTGCTCATTCATCACCTCTTAGAGGGGAGACCTGCTAATTTGTCAGCCCATTAGCTGGGCACGAGCAGCATATGGACCCAGTTCCTGCTACCCTCTTCCTGCCTGCCTGGGATAGCAACATCTGGGCTCACTGCGTGGCCGAGATCTGGGCTTGGATCCCGGGGGGCACCATCTTGCCCCAAGGCTGAGCCCCTCAGTGAGGCAGCCAAGGGTTAGCACCCGGCTTCTGCAACAAATCCACGCTTGGAATTAGCAACAAAACCTCACTAAGCCCTGGGCTGAGGAGAGCCCTGTTTTTAGGAAACTGGATTTTATTTTTAGTGTTTAGAGAAAGGTAATTTTTTTCTCACCCACTATCAGCAAGGAGATCAATTGTTTTCATGGTGTTTCTAGATCCTCTTGTCTGGGAGTGGGGGTGGGCAGAAAGGCTCGCCCAGTCCCAGTCCCATGGCCCCATTGTGGCTCCCACACACACAGGAGGGAATTTGTGCCCTGGGGGCTCTCTCAGTGCAGCCTGGCATGTCAGGCAGGGGGGGCTTCTGTATCTGTGGGGTCAGTGGCTGGAAGGAGGCACCAGCCCAGTGTGAATATGTAACCAGGGCTGGGCTCTACTCCCTTTGAGATGACAGGCAGAGAGACAAAGGACTGGGGGGCTCAAGGACTCCCTGGGTCTGTCGTAAGCACAGTATGCACACAGATGCTTCCTGAGGCCTACTGTGTGCGGTACTTGGGCAGAGGGATGGGGGATTTGGGGCTGCACTCAGGAAAGGGTACACCCCTTTCATTCGCAGTGAGACTTCCCCCCACATGCACATGTGAGCCTGGAAGAATGCACGCCAGGATATGTGCTCCTAGACACACACTGTAACATATGCTTGGGCATGCATTGCACACTCACGGGAACACCATCCTCCTTTTGTGTACACACACTCTGCTGTGCACTACACACGACGCCTTCTAACATACACGTACAGACACACACTCAGGCACATACGCTGGCTCCCAGCTCTTGCGTTGCCTGCATTTATGGCAGGAGATAAATTTGCAGTTTAGCAACCTTAACCTGCTAGCACTGTAAACTCAGAGAGCCTGATACCCAGGCTTCATGGTATGTTGGCAGCCCAGCAAAGCATGGTGCTGTATAGGAGGGGTTTCCCAGCCAGCTTAGCCTGCCAGCCCTTCGGGCCAGAGCACGTCTGGTTCCCAGCTGCAAGAGGGGCCCGTGCAGACTACCTGTGCCCAGGTAGAGTTGAGAAGCAGGGCACTACCTCAGGGCCTTGGTCTGGGGCATCTCCAGTGCTTCCCATGGTACTCTCCCAGGATGGAGAAAGAGACCGCAACTTAGAGGGGTCCAAGCCCCGGGGTTGAAGTGGAGGCTAGACTGTGTTCATGGCAGGGGCAGTCTGGAGGCCATGGTGAGGTCGTGGCTGTCTGGCACCTTAGCCTGGTTCTGGAGGCTGGAGGAAGGGGCTTCCTGCTTGGACCCCTGTGGAGCACTAAGAAGAACAGACCTGAACATGTCCCGGTAGGGGTATGGCAGAGCAGGGACTGTAGTCGGATTCTGGAAAGGCTCAGAGTTCCCCAGGGCTCCATGGTGGCCAGAGAAGGGGAGAGGCCTGGGGCATGGACTGCCCATCCCAGTGTACAGGCAAGGCAGTGTACAAGGCAAACCAGAGGGGCTAGGCTACACTCAGAGATACTCAAGGAACAGTGACTGAACAGGGCAGACCCATGCCTCTTGCCCAGGATGCCCTGAACCCATTCTGCAAGCCCCAGGAAAGGGCCCGTGGAGTCCTTCCCCAGGATCCTTCCCCAGCACCCCCAGTGACCTGGGCTTATAGACTTTGCTAAGGGGACCTGTCAGTGCCCCCCCCCCCCCACGAAGGGTCTCCCAGCAGGCCAGTGGCATGGGTGGGAGTGGGGTAGAGGGGAACATGGCTTCCCTGGTCTCCTCTCCCTGCTAAGGAGGAAATAGGGCCGCCTTACATAATTGGGGCAATTTGTTCCGCTCTTGTCCTGCTGGCATCATTGCCCTCGTCGCCTCCTTGCTCAGGGAGCCCTTGACAGAGCTAGAAGCTCAGGCGTCCCTCCCTCCTCCTGGAGGTCGCCGAGCAGAGGACGCAGGAGCCCAGAGAATCGTCGCTGCTAAGACCTGGCAGGCACCTAGGCGTGGCGCGGAGGGGCCAGAGACCCAGGCCTCCCATCTCCAGTCCTCCAGGTGACCCCACAGTTCTCAAAGAGTTTATGCTAGCAGACCGGCCCCCATGGCTGCAGTGAGGGGATGAAGCTGCCTCTGCCCTGGCACTAGACACTTCCGCCCAGCAGCTTCCTTCACAGCCTCATGGCTAGCTGCTCATTCTTCTCTACCTTTGTTTGCCATTCACCTGCCAGGTGGACACTCTCTCTTGCCTATCTATTCCCACTCCTCTCCTGGAAAGTCTTCCCCGACTTCCCTAGCACGGAAGGCGGTGCCAGCAGCTCGAACCTGGGTCCTCCTGGCCCTGCCCTGCTGCTCACCCCTCCCTCTTGGGCCTCAGTTTGCCTATCTACATCCTGAGGTCCTAGACTTCCAGAATGGTTTCCTGCAGGTAGAAGCACCTCTTTGGGAGCGTGCCCACCACTGGGCCCAGTGCAGATCTTTGCTTGTCCTCCCCACAATCCCACTGGGCAGACAGGCTGGGCGAATGACAGGCCACAGGGCCTGATGGTTTCTTTGGGTGCTGGTGGGGCCACTGAGGATTCAGTTGGCACCATGCATCGATCTGAGTGAATGATCCTGGGCAGATGAATTAGGGGCTTGTTTTGCTGAAGGGGCTGCATTTCCTGCGAGGGTTCACCTAGGTGCCCTTGAGATGAGCTCTCCAGGAACATTTAAAACAGAGTAAGGTTTGCAAACACCTTAGACTTAGCTGACCCCCAATGACTTTCATAGCCCCGAGGCAAGAGGCCCCATGGACCTAGCTGAGGGGGAATTAAAAGTGGCTTCCCAGAGAGAGGAGCTGGGGGGGCAGGGTTAGGGCTGTGGAGGATCACAGGTTCCCATGGAATGGAGACCACCTGCTGGGAGGTAGAGGGGGCAGTCTGGAACACAGTCTGTGCTCCAGTGTGTGGTTAGTCTGTGTAGTCACTGAATTCCAGCTCTAATTACTCTGTGCCTCAGTGGCCTTGCCTGTGAAATGGGGACAATGACTAGGGCTTGTGAGAGTTGAATACAGTGGATGGCCAGCATGGACACTCTCATGGGCCCCACTGGTGTTGGCACATTTCCCGTGGCAATCTCTACCCCACTGAGGAGGTGGCCCACCTAGACTGCGAGCCTAGACACAGCATCTGCCTCCCCTGAGCAGAGTACGCTTAACTTCGAAGTTCATGGCTGTTCAGACCAAGGGTCCTCACGGTGCAAACAGTGTGTGCGGGCACAGTAAAGACAAATTTTGGCCCCAGTGGCCACTGGGGTTCTTATGGAGGGAGAACCCGGAACTCGGGGCATCAAAGATGGTCCCTCCCTCCCCACAGTGTGGTGAGGGGAAACTGAGGTACAGAGAGAGACCAGAGCCTGCTCAGGAGCACCCAGCTGGGAGTGGGTGTGGAGATCACTGACCCCCTAGCTCTGGGAAATCCTTGTGTGGTGGCCACTCTGAATTTTTCCTGTCCACGTGTGGGAACTTTCCTATGAGGGCTCAGGAAAGCCTGTGAGTGATGGGAGAGAATGGGTCCCCTGTGGCGTGTGTCCCCAGCATGTGCTTGTCCTTGTTGCACACACGTCCCTGAAGTGTTCCTGTCCTGAGTGTGGCTTCAGCATGTACAAGGCTTCCGTGTCTAAGTACTGTGTGTTTGTTTATGTATGCTTCCAATGAATTCTACAGAAGATTTAAGGGCACTTACAGGGATACATAAAATTCGAGAAGAGCCTATAAATTGGAAGTAGGAGAAAAATAAAAGAAAAATGAGGGAAAGGACAAAGATGGGGTTGGGAGGTGCTGGCGCAGGATGTGGACAAGATAGCCGGCATGGCTGTGCTCCCTGGTACACTCACTTGCACACTCACCATGGGCAGGAACCAGCTTGGCTCTGTACCCACTGATTTATCAGTGCCTGACACTTGAGCACTGTGACCCTCCTGGAGACCTGATCTAGAAGCCACTGTCAGTCAGGTGTGCCCTTGCCCTCACCAGTCCCAGCACCCTTGCTGTTAGGAGACTGTCCATTGCTGTGTCCGTCCAGCAGGAGGATTTAGGGCCATGACCTTCAGGTAGCCCCAACCATCCTGGGGCCAGAGAAGTTTCACTGCTTAAAACATTTCAAATGGCTACAGACCACCTTTTGACATATGGATGGAAACCCATGGAGCGTCACCCAGGTGACATTCGTGACAGTTGTTGGGTCTGTCCAGGCTGTGGTGCTTTCTCTGTGAGCCTAACTATGAGGCCTGGCAACGTCCGAAGCAGCTTTCTAGCACTGGGCATGAATGTAGTGAGGTCAGCGTGTGCGAGCTGGTCTGCAAGATCTGGTGGATGTGCCTGGACCTACAGTGTGTGCCCAGGGATGGGGCAGGACCCTTCAATGACCTTGCCCCTTTGATACTATGGGAGGCCACAGCCACCTCCCGGTCTCACCTCTGTCTCTGTCTTTCTCCCCCATACCTGATGCGTGAAGATCTCGTGTTTTCATAAGAGCAGTCAGCCTGAGGGCCTCTCTCTGTGATTGGTGCTGTCATTATTTGGCAACAGCTTCAGCAGCGAGTTTCAGCAGCAAAGGGCAGACTTCCAGCCTGCAAGGCCTGGATAGGCTAGCCCTGCAGGACAGCATGGGGCAGGGAAAACTCTCAGGGCCTCGGGAGCAGCCCTGGAAGGAGGCCCCACAAGAAGCCAGCAGCACCTTGCATTTGACCTTTCATTGTTGAGGAACACCCCACAAAGCAGCTCAAGGCTGTGTGGATGCTGAGGGTGAAGGCTTGTGCGAAGGCACACCACTCGTGAAGAGCAGAGCCAGGATTCAGGCCATGGCTTTTTAGCCATTCTTGGCTGTAAGTGGAGGGGACTCGGGGCCAGGAAGGGCTCCCCTTTGGACAGATTCTACCCTTCTGCCACTTCAGTTGCCTCGTCTTTGAGATAAGAAGCCATCCAGCTGCTGAGCACCTCCTCATGCCCTTGTCACAGGTCAGGGAGGGGGACGGATAAAGGAAAATCAGGTGAACCCACATTCTCCCAGGAAGCTTGGGAGGGCAAGGTCGGTTTCTGGCCATTCTGGGGTTCCCTGAGAGACCTTTCCCAGCCCCTGAAGAGGGTTGCCCTCCCTGCTAGGAGGGGTGGAATGGAGGTGATGTGGGCAAAGGAAGCAGTCTTTGTCCTTCGCTCCCTGGCCCTCAGAACTGTGCCTCAGGCCCACCTTCAAACCCATCTCATGAGGGTGTATATGGGGGTAAGTTCCTGCCACTCTGGGCTGAAGGACAGTCATTTAGATAAGACCTCCATAGCAGCTAGAGCTGTAAAAATGATTAGGAGCCCTCCCGGGACCACCAAGGGTCCACTGGAGCCTCTACCCACACTGACTCCTGTAACCCTTCACCCTGCCCTGCCAGGACTCTTGCCCAGAGAGGCAGGAGGGGGGCCCCATAGGAACCAAGATGGGCTCAGAGGGGGAAGGGATTTAAGAGGCCAGATGGCAGGCCAGTGACCAGGCCCTGGGGTCTTTCTCCTCAGGCTGTTGTGTGGGAGAGAGGGGCCATGTGCCCTGCTCTTGAGGGCAGGGTCCACTTCCAAGGCCATGCTGGACCAGGGCTCCTCAAGGTGGTGAGCCAGGTAAAGGGCAGACCAGACTTGTCAGGGGATGGGGGACTGTGGCCCTGAGACCTGGAACTGATGGCTGGAACTTGAGAAGCCCAGTGTCATGGGCTTACTCACTTACTCACTTACTCCACTTACTGCCTAGTTGCCAACCCATTTGTCCAGCTGCCAGAACCTTGGTTTCTTTAGCTGTAAAATGGGGACAACAGCCATACCTGCCTGTGGGGATTGTTCTGACTCAGTGGGTTAAGTGCAGAGCCCTGTCTCACCTCCTGGAGGGGAGGGCCTATCCTCACTGTTGTCCCTCCAAAGCTCAGAGGCCGAGGAGTCCTAGGGGAAGGCAGGCAGGGCCCACTGGGTAGGGAGGCAGCAGGAGAGAGCTGAGCCAGGGTGGGTGGCAAAGGGGCCCAGACGCTGGCACAGATAACCTGTTTCCCATAAACACAGGCGCCTACACCAGCCACACGAGTTGGGAAGCGCGGGTGTGTTTACTCACACTCCCCCGTGCCGGCTGGTGTGCTGGGCACAGCTTCCCTCCCAGCTGCCTCGACAGCCGGTGGCTCCCTGCTCAGGGCGGGGAGCCAGCAGGGGCCCCGGATCTGCCTACAGTTCCATTCCCCTCGGGCTCAAGTCCCCCATTCCTGATGCTATCCTAGACCAAATCAGGAGGACAGGGGCCCTGAGAGTCTCCTCTGGTGTCCATGTGGTTGGGCTGTGATACGCTCCCCGGCTGTTTAAGAGCACCTGAGTAGACAAAGGCCTGGAGGAAGAGTAGACAAAGGCTGGAACTGTCTGGGACCCATGCCTTGAGTTTAGACCCACGCCCCCTCCATCCCCACAATCCAGCTGACTTCTCAGTGAGTGCTTCCCAGTGGGGTGTGGATGGCAGCCAGAACTAGTGGGTGCACATTGCGAGTGGGTGCCGTTGCAGGGGCCCTGGTGTCCCATGGACCCTAGGATGCTGGGACTCCATGTTTCTGGTTCTCTGCTCTGTGAGCACCTTATCTGAGCTCAGCTGGTCTGTGCATCATCTCCATGAAGTGAGGGCAGATTCTTGGCTGGGCAGGAGTCTCCATGGCACTGTATTGCCCTTTTGAGACACACAGGTGCCCAGTGCTGACATGGCAGTCAGGGACATTGGAGTGTGTCCTGCTAGCCCCCATGGACTTGGCCATTTGACATTGTCACCTCTGTGGTAGTGACACAGCGCCCTCCAGTCAGATTCCTTTCTCACCTCCCACCTGTCCACAGACTGTTTGACCACCAAGGAAGCCAGAACCTAGGGAGAAAGGTCAGACTGCAAACTTCACGTAGGCACACAGCCATGGGGATGCTGCTGTCTGACGATAACAGCCTAGAGTCCAGCCCGCTGTGCAGGGTGACCATGAGTGAATTCCTGCTCAGCACCCCTGATGGCTGGACTTGCATGCTTCCTGTGACAGGGAGCTCCCTATCTATCCAGGCAATGTTCCCAGGGTTTGGGAGCCTTGAGTGTGAGAAAGTTCCTCCAGTTTTCCCTGAGCTGGAATATGACCCTCTCCTCACAGGTGCCATTAGGGACCTCAGAGTTGTGCCCTCAGGAACTTTGGAGAAAGGACTTCTGCTTGGAGCTGGGTGGAGCCATGCCCGCCCCCCTACCCGGGACTGCTCTCACCTGAAATACATAGGCCTTAACACTAGAGGCCTTGTTCCAAGTCAAGTCTGGAATAATGGTTGGATAATCAGGATTACCACGGTTTTAAAGTCAGCTTAGAAATTCACATCTGTTTCAGAGGAGCAAAGATGGGCCACACCCAGGAATGGTCACGCAAACAGCTTGTGTTTGTGGCTGGCCATGTCTTGCCCTGGGGTGTGTGCGGGGCAGGCCTCGCAGAGGTGGGGGTCTACATGGAGACAAGTGCAGGGAGGGCTGCACAGACTGGCCCTAGCTCAGTTGGGAGGATTTGGTTTATTGTTTTGTGTTGGGTTTTGTGTCTTTTGAAAAACAAGAGATTGAGCCTTTTTATGACATGGATTTTACAGCGTAACGAGGCAGCGTAATTTCCCATTCTCAGCAGCAAGTGCACTTTTTACACTAATTGCATAATTAGACATAATGTACTAATTGCGGTAATGGATGACAGTCAACGAAACTTTAACTTTAAAAACAGGGAGGCGTTGCTGGGGGTGGTGGCGGGGGCTTTGTGCCCCTATGAGTTTTTCCAAGGGAAATCTGCTGGTGAGAGCTCCTACTGGCTGCCTCTTGGGGGCCCAGGGTCCACTGAGCCACCAAGGCCTTCTCACCTTGTGATCTAGGCCCCAGCTCCCTCTCCTGAGCTGCCTGGCTTATGTAACCTCCCTGTCTGCTCACAGTCTGCCCCCCAGCCTCCCTTCTGCCCTCCACAAGCCCCTGTGCTCCTGCTACTGAACAGTCCACTGATGTTCCCTCCTCCCAGCCTCTGCACCTGCCATTACTCCTGCCCGGTTCACTATTCCCCGGCCACCCCTGAGTCTGGCAGACTCCACCCAGCCTTTCAGACTCTCCCCTGTAAAGCCATCCCAATCTTTTCCTTGACAGCAACCCCCCCCCAGCTGGCTGTACTCAAGCAGGTGAGCCCCATTCCCAGTGTCTCTTGCATACCTCTTCCTGCTGCCACCCCTCTGTCCTTGGCAGTCCAAAGGGACACCTGTCCCCTCTGGATGGTGAGTCCTAGGAAGGCAAGGACAAGATCTTGTCCATCTCTGCTGCCCCAAGCTCAAGAGGGCCCTAGAACCGGTGGTGTGAATATGGCGTGCCCCAGTGGAAATGTAAGGACATGGGGGTGGGGTGGGGAGTAAATGGAGCAAATAATGGGCCACCCAGGAGGGCCACATCCTGACCTCCTCCTCAAAGCCAGGCTAGGAGCCCTCCTCTCTGCTCCCACACTGCCTTCATGTTCTCCATTGCAGCTCCCATAGGACCACATTGTAATGGCCTGGGTGGTGTCCATGACTTCCTCTAAACAGACGGTTCATTCCAGGAAATCCCTATTCAGTATGAAGGTTGGTAATGTGGCAACCAGCATGATCATGTACAAACCCTGCTTGTGACATGACACCATATATGGCTAACTATGGAACCAACCCACCACAGGATGGTGGCAGTGTGGCATGGCCACATGAGAACTACTGTGGCAGCCGGTGAATGTCAGCAGCTGATGAACATGTGACCAAGTGGCACATAGTCCCCTGCCTGTGCACCAGCTGTGTGCTCTGAGGGTCCCTTGCCCTTGCTTTTACTGTAAGTCCCGCACTAGGTAGGCCAGGGAGGGGCTACACCCTGGCTGCAGAGAGCTGTCAGCCACACACATAGTCCAGGGCCTGGACTGTCTCCAGAGCAGCTGGGTTAGGGTTTTTATGCACCCACTATGGGGCAGCCCCCCTTGTCCCATCAGGACCTGAGCTGTGGCGCTCAGGGTTTGGGTAAAGGGAGAGCCCAGGAGCTGCCACCTGTCCTGGATCTGTCCTCGATCTCTCCTAAGTCCTGAGTGCTCTCAGTGGGAGGGGACCACAGGTACCTGGCTACTCCATTGATCCTATGGCCTTCAAGGGTGATTAGCAGCCGTGTCAATACCCTCAATTTTCCCTGCAAAGGCAGGAGATGGGCAACAGTCTGGCGGGAGTGAGGTTGGAGGCCTGAGATCCAGCTTTGCCCTGACTGGCCGGGGTCCCTGAGCTAATCACTACCAGTTTCCCCCACCTCTTGGCCCAGCTCAGGGTCCCTAAGCCACCAGGAGCTCCCTGTCCTCCGACCCAAGGCTCTCCTGATCCTGGCACAAGTATGACCCATTCCAATCCCTGTGACCCTGTGGCCTTTCCAGTGCTTGCCCCTGTGGGCTGGCCTCGGGGGGCCCAGCCCACCATCTGTGGTCCCCTTGCTGTTCTCCGTGCAGGGACCTGTTGGCATGAGGGCTAGGTGGTTAGGACCCTCACCAGCTGCTCCTTTCAAGACCGGGGACTGGATACTGAGACATGACTGGATGGGGTTAGAGAATAGCAAATCCCCTGGGAAGTCGTATTGTGGGGCTCTACTCCCTGTGCCCTGCCCATGCCCTGCCCAGTAACCTGAGTGGTGGGAGGGAGCCAGGATGCTGGAGCACCCGGGTAGCTGAACACCCAACTGAGCCTGGGCCTGTGAGGAGACAGCCAGCAGCAGGGCCCAGCCTGTGTCAAATCTTTCTCGTTTCATTTTCTTTCTGATTTAATTTTCCAGAGATTAGGGCCCGTTCACCTTCACTGCGAAGAGGAGCCTCACACGCACCTGGTTTTACTCCCAGTGTTGGGTGGTTATATAGTCCATCAGGCTGGTTCTGCCAGTCCGCCCCTCCTTCTCTCCAGAATGGAGGCCTTCAGTGTGACCCTGGTTCCCTCACCTTGTGCCTCACCTTCAAGTACGGGAATAAGTGCAGGGAACCGAAGTGCACAGATTGTGACCTGAAGCAAGGGTTTTGGGTCAGACAGATCTGGTTTGAATCTGATCTCTACTGTATAACTTAAGCTCTCTGACCCTCAGTGCCCTGTCTGCTACATGGACATGATCAGAAGCGTACCTCCTCGGGTTGTCCAAGATCAGTGAGGCCAGGTGTGAAAACATCTGCCCCAGAGTGGCCAGAGCCAGCACTCAGTGAACAGCATCGTTCCCGGGGCCTCCATTGTCCCTCTTTCCCCTTTGCCCTCCTCTCCTTCCCCTCCTCGCCTTCCTTTTACTCTCCTTTCTCCCCACCTTCCTACTGTCTCTGGGCAGGTTAGGTGCTGGCTCAGGGCCAGACCCCACTGCCGCCGGTTCTGGGACTTTGCAAAGAGCCTCTCCAGTATGACTGGGGGCATCCAGGTCTCCAGTCCTGGGGTCTCTTGTCTCCTGTGATGGCTGTCTCTGTTTCCAGGTACCTCAGAACTTGACCCCACTCCGAGTCAGGACTGTTGGGAGCTGTGGGGACGAGGGTGGCTCTGTCTGCCCCTGTGTGCATCCAGGCTTCCTGCCCAAGTTCGTCGTATCTACAGGTGCCCTCTAGGCTCCTCTTTATGTGGAGGCCCCCCGGGGAAGCAGGGGGGCTGGGCAGAGGTTCTGGGGCCCCTGACCTTGGCCTCCACAAGCCCTTAAAATCCTAGGCCGAAAGGCTGGCCAGATATACCACTTAACTAAAGAATCACTAGAGCTGAGAGAGGGTTGGGGTTGAGGCCAGTACTGGGACGCACAGGGAGGGAGGTGAAGAGATGAGGGGAGAGATAGAGGGACAGGTCTCCATAACTGAGTGGGGGAGGTGCCCTCAGGGGAGGAAGCCATAGGTATCTGAGGGGAGCCAGGGACTCCCGTGAACAAAGGGCTGCAAGCTGCCTCTCAATTGTCATCCCTTGGGGTCTTAGCCACCCCTGCTCCCAGCCCTGTTCCCCCCACCCCACCTCCATATGCTCACCTGGCTCCAGCCAGCCTGTCTGCCAGTCTGCTGCCCTGACCCACTACCGTTCATCATCTCTGTGGGATAGAGCCCCTGCCTCTTCCTCCCCCATCATGGCTGGTGCCGAGCTGCAACAGCCTGTAGACCTGTGAGCCCCCAAATCTTTCCTCAGTCCAGCCACCTGTGCAGAAGTCAGGGCCTTGGAGGCTGTGCTGCTGTGGGAGCTGTTGGGTTTTTCCAATTAGCTTGCTGGGCCAAGGACACCAGCGGGCGTGCGGTCCTGCTGTGGTTGTTGAGGCCCTGCACCCGGTGCACCCTGGCCTGTTTGTTGCTTCTAAGCTGACCCCAGGGACCAGGGCTAGAGGCTGGGGCTCAAGGGGAGCCAGCCCTGGCATACTTTCTGCCCTGGGGTCTCCCAGGCTTCCTGCTAGGCCTGTAGGTAGAAAGCACCTCCTCAGACAGCATCAATGGAGAGATGCCCTATCTCCCAGGGTGGGACCATCTGCTGAACGGTGTCACTCAGATCTCCCTGGGACACAGGGCTCAGCTCAGGTCCCACCCCCAGGAGCCAGGGGCACCTGGAACAGGTTCAGGGGAATGTTTAGAGGGATGAAGCACTCGGGATAGAAGGAACAAGGGCTACTATGTCTCAGGGGCTCTTTTGGGATTGGGGCACAGGCTTGGCTGGTAGTTTGACCAGGCCCTGAAGCTCTAGGATTCAGCCCTCATCTCTCCAGAAACTCCTTCTAGCCCATTTTACCACCCTTGCTCTAGAGAGGATTTAGAAAGGCAGGGAAGGCAGACGGGAAACAGGGACAGCATGAGCAAAGGTGTGGTAGTGGGCATCAGCATAGGCTGGGGACCCAGAAGCCTGCAGGGACACACCAGGTCAATGGGCTGGAGAGGCCACCAATGCTGACACCGGGGCCAGCAGAAAGATGTCATAGAGGGTCCTTGGGACAGGAAGAAAGTGTGGCAGATGAAGCACCAGGTTCCAAGGGGTAGCACAGCTGCAAGCAGGAATATGAGTCAGACTGAGGTCTAGCTGGTCGCAGAGCTCTGCTCTTGAGCAGGGAATTGGGCATATGCATTTGCCAAGGGTCCATTACACACAGGCCCAGTGCCTGGGGAGAGCTGGAAGGGAGCTGGCTTTGGCTGTGCTGTATCAGTGGCGTCTCTGTGTCTAGGCTCCCCTGTTGTCACCTCTCGGGCCCAGGCTGAGGTGTTGGAGACAAGAACAGTATGGCTGGAGAGGGGCTTCCCAGGAAGGCCTGGGAAGAGGGTGGGGCTGGGGGCGAGCCAACCCCAGGAGACCACGGCTGTCTGCCCAGGAATGGGAGCCAATGGCTTCAGATCCTTAGTGTACAGATATAGCAGAGAGAGTGGAGGCAGGGAGGGACTGTGATTCCTTCTGCAGAATTCTGGTGATCCTCAACAATAGCAGCAGCGACAATAGTGTAGGTTCTTTGCAGTCCTCCATCAGCCTGCAGACAGGGGACTGCTGTTCTCTCGCTTAATAAATCGGACACCAAGGTTCAGACGTGAGGTGACTCTTAGCAGGGTTTCTGCTTTCAAGCCCTTATGCCACCTTTCAGGGCCCTGGGGTGTGACCCTGCCACCTGGAGACCCACTCCCTCTATGGCTCCTGAGCCCTGTCTTAGTCACCATGCGACGCTGCAAGGGCTACCCTGGATCCTGTGGGGAGGAACTCCGGGGCTCCCAGAGGAGAGTTGTCAGGAGGCTGCTTGGTCCAGCCTCTGATCCAGGACTGCCGCGGCTATGGACAGCCCTGTTTGGGACACCTGGGAATGACCTTGACAGGAGAGTCAGGTGTCCGAACTTCATCCCCTACCCAGAGAAGCCAGGCAGCTGCGCCCCCTGCTGGCACAAGTGGCCCAGGGTGCACTCGGCCGAGGCTTAGGAAGTATAGCTGGCCTCAACAAGCCCAGGGTGTCCCGGCTCCAGGCCAGCAGCTCATGCTTGGGAAAGGGTGTATTTTTAAAGCCCTGAAACCTGGGAAGGAGAGGTCCAGGAGGACCTGGCTTTGCCACTCAGAGTCGTGTGGACTTGACCTGTCCTTTCTTGTTTCTGAGCCTCAATTCCCCCCAACAGTGGGCACTGCACTCCAGGCTCTCCACATTTCCCAGTGACCCCAGACTCAGACCCCTCCTTGATCTCTGTCTCCATCACCATCTTCTGTCTGGGGGCCTCTGCCCTGAGGCCCAGCCCAGGGAACCCAGGGAACAGCCTGGCCTGATGCCCACTTGGGGCCTCCGTCCTCCCTGGCCCTGCGTCCAGGCCTCATGCCTCGCCCTCTAATCGGCACTGCTCTGTGGGAAGGAGCGAATTCGCCACAAATTATTTTGTTCTAAGAGAAGGACAAAAAGAAAAGAGAAGCCGGGAGGGATGGGGGGCGGCAGGAGGAGGAGACTGCCTGAGCCGGCTTTGTGTGGCACTTTAACCCTTGGACTGCTGGGTGCTGAGTGGGCGGCAGGGCAGGGGCTCTGGCGCCTGATCCCCTACCTCCTCCCCCATCAATTGCTGGAGGCCTTATCTCCCCCCTCCTCTGGCTGTCACTCTCCGACCTTATCTTGCCTGCCTGTCTGTCTCTCATCAGCTGCCTCTCCCACCTCCTTATCTCCTCCTCATCACCTCTTCTCTCTCTGCATTCCTCTGGTTCTGCACTGCCCAATGGCGTGGCCCAATGGCAGCAGTTCAGTAGTGGCATATGACCTCTGTGAAGGAGTCAGCTTTGGGAGCAGACCTCCTGGGGTCATTTGGATGGACACACGTGAGTGTACAATGCACACACACGTACACACATGCACACATCCATGCATGTGCAGACACCCAAGACCCCAGCCTGGAAGAAAGAGGCCGTCTGAATTCACTTCTGTGACTCACATATAAGCCCCAGGCTTCATCTAGAGGCCCTAACCCCATCCTACCCCCAACATGCAGGCACATGCACACAGATGGATGTGTGTTGAGCCATAACACACACACTCACGCATGCAGATGCAGACTGTCAGCTTTATACCCCCACGTGAGTGTGTGCACAGACCCAGTTCTCAAGGAGAGAGGGGCAGATTTATCCTCCCTACGTGCTTCCTTTTCCCTGGTCCCTGCCCCCATATTCTGTGCGCTGAATGAGAGAGAAACCCCTAGGGGTGCCTAGAGTCCCCACTGCAGTTTCTGTAAATGCCCTGGGGCAACACCAGCAAAAAAGGGTATAGGGGTGGCTATATGTGATGCATATGTGGTGTAGTGAGTGTGACAGTGTCCTCATGTCAGCAGGCATGTGGTATGCCATGTGTGCTTATTGGTCCCATCTCCCCCCCTCCCCCCCAACACACACACCCTGCCTCCTATTGAACCCACCCTTCCGCCTCTGCTGCTCTCAGACACTCTGAACTAGTCACGCAGTTGTTGCTCATGGCTCCTGGAGGAGGAATCCTGAGTCCCAGAGAAGGCAGTGACAACCCCATCCCACCAGCCACAACCAGGGCAAGCTGTGAAACCCATGACCGTAGTAGCCTTTCTTCAAGTTCAGGAGGGCAGTGGGCCCAACCCTCAGACGTCCATGCTCTCCGAATGGCCAGAGCCAGAATTGGGGCAGGGCCAAGGGCTGGATCATACTGTGCAGGGGGGATATGAAGGGGCTGTGACATGGAAATGTGGGACCACCCTGGCCTCACCCCTGGCTCCTGCTTCCTTCTAGATCTACAAGGACAACCGGAATCTGTTTGAGGTGCAGGAGAACGAGCCTCAGAAGTTGGTGGAGAAGGTGGCAGGAGACATCGAGAGCCTGCTGGACAGGAAGGTGCAGGCCCTGAAGGTAGGTGCAGTTATGTGGGTTGAGGGAGGGCCAGGCGAGTGGCTCTGCACTGTGTGGGCAGTGTGCCTACCCAGCGTGAACACGTGGCCCTCCTGGCCCTCTGTATTCAGGCTGAATTCACTGGCAGGGCTGTGCCCACCTGGACTGTGGGCAGCAATGGCAGGAACAGATAGTTTTATCTGGAGGGTGACCTGGGGTCTTGGGGCTCTTGTGCGGGCATGAAGGTGGGGCCCAGGCAGGCTTGGAGTTCTCAGATTCCTCTGTTCTATGAGCGTGCCCTGGGTGAGCATCTGCTGATGGCTGGGAGGGTAGGCTGCAGCTCTGATGGTGGGGGGGGGGGGGGGGGATGTGGAACGGCCCCAAATGCCCCACAGAGAATGTGGGAGCCATGTAATGCTAGGGATTGGAGCCCCTGCTCTGCCCATGACCTTGAATGTTTCTCTGCCTCCCTCTGAGCCTCACTCTCCCCCTCTAATCTTAAGAGAGGTTGTGCCTGTCAGCTCCAAGGTGCTGCCATTCTGGGAGTTGACAGACCCTACTCAGCTGCACTGACCACTTGTACAAAGCCAGCAGGCCTGTCGAACTCCACCCACCCCAAGGGAGTGCAGGTGGGGAGGGCCTTCTAGAGCTACAAGGTTGTGCAGTAAATGAGGGAGAGTGTCTAAGCTGCCCGCAGATCAGAGGCACAGCTGCCACTGCCCCAGCCTCAGCCTGTGTCAAAAAGAGGAGTCCAATAAAAAGGAATGGAGTACTGATGATGCACATGACAACATGGATGAACTTGAAAACATTCTGCTAAGTGAAAGAAGCTTGCCACAAAAGACCACCTATTGTATGATCCCATTTCTGTGAAATATCCAGAATAGGCAAATCCACAGAAATGGAAAGTACATTAGTGGTTGCCTAGGGCTGGAAGGGAGGGGGAATAAGGAGGGACTGCTAATGGGTACAGGGTTTCTTTTTGGGGTGCTGAAAATACTCTAAAATTAGATTGTGGTGATGGTTGTACAACTCTGAATGTGCTAAAAAAAAAAAAAAAAAAAAACCAACACTGAATTATATACTTTATGTGGGTAAATTCTGTAGTATGTGAATTGTATCTCAGTAAAACTATTTTTTTTTAAAAGGATGAGCAAATCCATACAAGCCATACCCAAGATCAGACCAGGGGCCTGGCAGGGTTAAATCAGGTCAGTGACCTAGCTCAAGCCCCCACCACATCCAGGCCCCAAGGAGAGAACTCTCTTCCCCAGGAGCTGGGCCCTGCCATCCCCCTGGGGTCCCCTGCCCATCCTGTGTGACCTGGAATCATAGAATAGGGAGAGGCTGGCATGCTGGGACCAGAGTCCCAGAGGAAGTGGAGCCTGAAGGCCTCCCAACCCAGGGTGGATCCAGACGACCCAGAGTGAGCCTAGCCCCAGTCCAGCCTGACCTTCAGGATCTCCTGGTCACAGGTGGGGAGACAATTGGAGAAATGAACTGCCCCGGGGAGGAGGCAAAGCCCAGCCTTCAACTGGGACAGCAGTCCCAGGGTAGGGCAAGAGTGTCTCCCCTGACTGTGAGAAACATTCTGCTGCCCTATCCATCCAGCATATCATGTCCCCTCCTTGCTTTTCCTAGAACTGGGACTGACCTGGATCCTGTCCCCTCCTTTCTTGCCTCTCTTTCTCTCTCTCTTCCATTCATTCCAGACTCCTCATTTGCCCACTACTTCCTTACTTTCCTCCATTTTACAAAGTGTGGGCAACCAGCCCTGAACTTGTGTTGAAACTTTCTGATAAATTTGGGAAGAGGCATCCTTTAGGCTTGCTGCCCACCTTGGCTTTAGGACCAGTTCCCTCAATGAGAGGTGCTGAGTGGTGGCAATGACAGATGCCTGACCTGCCCTCCACAGATGGAGCCCAGGGCCCAGCCCCCTGCCCATCCTCCCCGGACACTGCAAGTCTGAGGTCCCTCCCCAAGTTCTTCTCCCCAATTCTAGACAAACTATCAACCTTGATAGCTTGGCAGGGAGGGTAGAGCCCAAGGCCTGGGTCCTGATCCCAACTCTCTCTATACCCCACCCACATGCTGGACCCTGCCCCTCAAGGCAGGGCAGAGGTCTCTCTCCTTCCCACTGCATCTGCAGCCTAGCCCATGGCCTGGTACATAGTTGGTGCCAAATACAAATTATTTTCTTTTTATTTTTTTTTAAATTTATTTAAGTAATCTCTACACCCAGTGTGGGGCTCAAACTCACAACTCCAACATCAAGAGTTGCATGCCCTTCCAACTGAGCCAGCCTGACATGCCACAAATTATTTTCAATAGAAGAATGATGGGGGAGAGCCTGAAGGGCTCAGTTGGTTGAGCATCCAACTCTTGATTTTGGCTCAGGTCATGATCCCAGGGTCCTGAAATCGAGCCCCACATCAGGCTCCACTCTGAGCGTGGATCCTGCTGCTTGGGATTCTCTCTCTCTCTCTCTCTCTCTCTCTCTCTCTCTCCCGTTCTCTCCCTCTCTCTCTCCCTCTGCCCCTCTCCCCTGCTCTCACATGTGCTGTTTCTCTCTCTCCTTCTCTCTCTCTCTCTCTCTCAAATAAAAGAAAAAAGAATGATGGAAAAGGGCATTCACTGTTTGGGCACTCACCATGTCTTGTCTGTCACAGGTTACTCTCACTGCAACCCCGTGAGGGAGGCCCACTTCACAGAGGGGACAGAAACTCAGACATGCCATGCATCAGGCCAGGATGTGAACCCAGGTCACTCTGATGCTAAGCCATGCCCCTGACTCCCACATGATTCCAAGGTGTGCACAGAGCCCACCACCCTTACCTTCCCAGCACTCTGCTGGGCCATGAACCCCCCTGCTGCAGTGCCTCTGGCTCTAGGCCCACAAGATGCTTCTGTCCATATCCCCAGAGGATGCAGAGGACAACCACCCTTCCCCTGCCTTGGTCCTAATTGTTCAGGATGAGCTTTGGTCTTAATTGTGTTTTTAATTTGCTTTTAATCAAGTTCTGGCCCTTCTTTCCTTTCTCACATTTGTTTGCAGCCTGGGTGCATATGGAGGCAGGGATGTGGGGGCCTGGACCCCTTGCCCCCCCATCCATTGTTCCTCTCTCCCTGGACCCCATCCAGTAATCCAATTTAAATCCTCTTGCTCTGGTCTGGAATTTTAATTTGGGACTTGCAAAGAGGAATCTGAGCAACACAGGACGGAAGTTCATTGGCTCATCTAATCAGGGACAATCAGACATTTGTTACAAGTTTCTCCAAGCTGCACAAGGTGATTTATGCAGGCAAGAGTCAGGGAAGGAGCAGGGCCAGGTCAGGAGCCTTGCAACACAGGCAACCAGCATTCCCAAGTCCAGGAAACCTGCTAGGGCCTTAGCTTTGGAAACATGGAGGGGAGCTGTTTTATGAATTCTACTACCAGGGAGATGGGTCCTCTGAGCCAAGGCCCACTCTCTAAGGGTCTTAAGTCCCAGGAGAGGGAGGGAGGTACCTGAGTTCTTACAGCACATTGGAGGCAGAGTTGCCTTAGCAACTTACAGTACATTGGAGGCAGCCCAAATCTGGACTCTGTTGTCCTCCCTGCTGGGGCCTTGACACACAGCCCTTGTCAGAAAGGTCATTTCTTCCTGGTTGTATTTTTTTCCTCCATTGAGTCATCAACATTCTCTAGTGGACTACTGTGTGCCAGGCTGGTGCTGGTGGGCAGGGGGAGGACAGGCCCTGCTCCTGCCCTCATAGAGCACTCAGTCTAGTCCCATCCCAAGCCTTAGCATCCCTCTCTGTAAAATAGGGACATGAGACCATCCCTGCCCAGTACTTCTGGTCTCAGTCTCATACCTCCAGGAGCCATCATTTATAAAGGCCACAAAGAAAACAGTGTCCCCAAAGGTTGTGCCACCTTCAGCACCATCCCTGATACCTCTGTTCTGTGGCTTAGAGGAGAGGCTGTGAGAGGAGATACAGCCTTGATAAGGTCAGGAGTGACCCGAATGCAAGGGGTTCCAGCCTCCTCTCAGTGGTGGGGCCATGGGCATTGTGGTTCAGTTGTCTCAGTTCCCAGAGAATGGGAAGCCCAAGGCCAGAGCACTCAGGGACATCAGTGTGGCTAGAGCCTGCTCTTGGGGAGACCCTCTTACCTCAAACTTCAAACAAACCAGAGGCAGTGGAAAGGCTTGACTGGGGATCCAGGACCTAGAGACCTCAGTCCTTAAGCTCTCCCCTTCTACCATGCCCATGTTCCCCATGCTCCACCTCAGGTACCTCCTGCTATTCCCAGGGCCAAGACCTTTCCAGACGTTGTGCCTTTGTACCTTTGTCTTCCTATGGTGTTTTTCAAACTTTTTTTCTTTAAGTGGGCTCCACGCCCAACTCAGGGCTTGAACTCATGACCCTGAGATCAAGACCTGAGCTGAGATCAAGAGTCAGACATTCAACCAGCTGAGCCACCCAGGTGCCCCTTGTCTTCCTGCAGTGTTTTGAAACCTGCTTGAACATTGAGGTCACTTGGAGAGATTTTAAATGGTGATGCCCAGGCCTTGCCCCAAACCGAGTACATCAGATTCTCCAGGGATGGGGCTGAGCTTCAATATTTCTCAGTGCCCCACAGATGATTTATGTAGATTCAGAAGTCAGAATGTTTCCCCTAAAATGGGCAGAAAGAATTCCCTCCCATGATCATTGGCCTCTTTCTTAGTGCCTATCAGGTGCCCACCCTACGATGAGCCAGAACACTCCAGATCTCTCCAAATCCTCTTTACAAGCCGAGAGTATCGTATCCTCATTTTACATTTGAGGAAATTGAGCCCCAGAGAGTTTAAACCACTGGCCCTAAGCCCCACACCAAATTCAGGCTTTAGATCTGGGCAGCTGGGCTTCAGACCCCACAAACTGCCCCCCAACACTGGCCTCCTCTGGACTACCACCGGTGGCCACATGGCATTTGCTGACTGCAGGGTGTGGACAGGGCTGAGGGAAGAAGAGATGGGGCTCTGGCCTCCTCTGATAGTGGCTTGCCCTGGAATGACCTAGTGACCTTGGGCAAGTGCCTGCGCCCACAGGTTCTTCCTTGGGCAGTGGAGACAGACACGGTGCACCCGTGAGGCCCAGCCCAGCCTTGTGAGGCCCAGATGGATGGGACAGGGGGTGGCGCAGCTGCAGCCCTGGATCTGGGGGCTCCAGTGGGCAGTGTTCCCACCCTCAGTCACCTCTCTGGGGAGCGAGCATCATTTAAAGAGTAAAATTAAAAACCCTTCTGCACACAGCTGCCCTGCTTTTGCCGCTAATGGCCACTTAACCCAATTAAACTGATGCATTGTTGGCAGTGTGGCCAGGTCTGTTCAGGAACTGGGCCCTGGGTTGGGTGCTCAGAGGAATAGAAGGAATGAGCCAGGGAGGGGGCCGGGGAGCTCCCCCTCCCAAGCTGTAGAGCAGACCACTCCTGTCAGGAGGGAGCACACTCCACCTCGCTCCTGCTTACTTGCTGCTTTTCTCTCCAAGGCTTCATCCAAGGCAGGGTTTCTCAGTGTCAGCACTACTGACATTTCAAGCAGGATAATTCTTGGTTGTGGGGGCTGCTCTGTGCACCGTAGGATTGCTCAGCAGCGTCCTTGCCCTGCACCCACTAGATGCCAGTAGTACACCACTCCCCCAGCTGTAACAACCAGAGATGTCCCCAAATCTTGTCAAATGTCACCTGGGGGGAAAACTCCCTTCCCCCCAAATCCTGGTTGAGAACCACTGGTGTAATGGGACAGAGAGATGCAGCCATGATGAATAAAAGCCGCGTAAGCAGGGGACATGGGGACCTCAGAGAGGTGCAGATGGAATGGGGCAGCTGTAGCAGGAGGAAGATCACTTCAGTTTAAGAGGGTAAAACTGAGCTTGGGGCTGCCTGGAAGAGGCAGCAAGGATTTGGGGGGAAGAGTTTGGCACTGAGACAGCCAGAGGCTGGTTCAGAGCTGGGTCCTCCGCTGCACTGATTGATGGGGGTTGGACAGGCAGATCAGCCCTGAAAGGACAAGGCCTGGAGGAGGCCTGGCCCAGAGTAGGAGTCTCAGGAACATTTGTACAACAGGTGCAAGGGCTGTGACTCTGCGTTCT
This sequence comes from Leopardus geoffroyi, assembly GCF_018350155.1. Classification (NCBI taxonomy): domain Eukaryota; kingdom Metazoa; phylum Chordata; class Mammalia; order Carnivora; family Felidae; genus Leopardus; species Leopardus geoffroyi. Next base: position 19,375,922 of record NC_059331.1, on the reverse strand, counting down.
GGCTGGAGGTCACCCTCTGGGATCTGACTGCAGACTGGGAAGCTCTAAAAGCCACAGTAATGGGGGACAGACAGGCAAGGGATTCTGTAGCATGGGCTGCCCCGCCCACCCTTCTCCGTGCAATTAAAAGGTGTTTACATGGGGCCGGCAGTGGCTTCTGCCTCCCCTTCATTACAAACATTAAGAGATCTTGACCCTTCCACTTTCCCGCTCTTGAAAGGAGCCACAGACACGTAGAGCCAATTAGGCGCACGCGTGGGCGCCAGGGGCCTGAGCAGCCTGTTCTCCCTGATTGCGACGTTTAAGGCTGATTATTCTCCCCTCACCCAAACAGCGCTGCTGCTTCCTGGCAAGGTGCCAGTGCCACCCAGAGGAGCCACCTGGGGCCCCCAGGGATGGGGGGAGCACAGAATAAGTGAATGGACATCTGTTGAATGCTTCTCATGTGGGAACTCTTGGGGACCCCCACCTAACAGAGAGAGGCAGCAAGAGAGCCGGCCAGTAAGGAAACAAGGACAGGGACCTGGGCCGTGGTGAGCACTCAGGAGAGACAAGGCAGCATGTGGTGGCAGAGTGACCACTCAGGAACAGGGCTCAGAGGGAGCTCCTCCTCCGAGGTGGCCTGAACGTGTAGGGGAGGAAAGGTAAGCTGCTGTGCACTCCCCATATACCCACAGGCCCTGGGAGTCAGCGTGAGCCTTGGGCAAAGACACGCCGCTCCCAGCAACTGGTGGAGGTGTACACGGAGATGGCCTCCTCGGAGGATACATGGTGTGGCCAGAGACCCCTAGAAAGCTGCAGCCTCAGCCAGCCTCCCTGGAAATGAAGAGGGAGGTCGTGCAGGTGGGGTGTGTCCCCAGGATCCTTAGGGGAAACCTCATTCATCCTCTTCTCCTACTCGCCCTACCCAGTGGTGGTCAGATGAGGGCCTGGCTCGGCCTGTCAGGCTAAAGAAAGGCCGAGCTGTGTGTTTGGGCCAGCCTTCCCTAGTTCCTAGGATTTCCCCTGTAGAGCAGGCTCCTCTCGTGGCTCCTCCTCCATAGTACAGGGACCTCAAGAAGGGTCAGAAGAGCTGTGGTTATTCCCCAGCATCTTCTAGCCAAAGGATCTAGGGGCCTGGGTGCAACACCCCTGAGTCCACAGAGCCTGGTGGATCAGCCTTATACCCCCCGCCCTGCTGCTGAGCTCTCCCTAGTGGCTGAAGGTCAGAGGAAACTAAAGGGCCATGTGTCAGGCCAGGAAGCTCAACATCCTGTCTGCCCTGACCACCATTGACCACTTCTTGTGGAGATACCTTAGCCAAGGCACCCCAGACCCAGAACTTGCTCCAAGAGGGGGTGTCAGCCTCACCTGCCCAGTGACCTTGCTCCATGACGCCAGGTGCTTTCCCCATAGCACCGTTCAGTCTCCCTGTCATTTGCATGTTCACTCAGTCATTCAGCAAACCTTCCCATTGCCCCCAGCCTGACCCCAGGTGTGGAGCCAGTCTCTGCTTTACTGTAGAGCAGAATTACCATTTTACAGATGAGGAAACAGAGGTGCAGAGACAGTGCCAGCCTTGGCTGTTGCCTGGCTAAAACAGGGTCACAATTCCCCCAGCTCACCCTGGCTCCTGAGCCTGTGTGCCTGCTCCTCACGGAGCTCCTGAGGATTGGGAGGGACTAGAGCCATGCTGACTAGAGCAAAGAGGAAGCCCCAGGGTGGGGAAGGAAAAGTTGAGGGTCTGCAAGGCAGAGGGCAGAGCACAAACAAGGGCCTAGGGGCAAGACCTCAGTTGGGGGACACAGGATAGCTAGAGAGTGGATAGATAGCTAGAGAGTGGGTTCCTATTCAACCTGTATGTCCTGACTACCACAAGAAAGGGAATCTAGGGCATGAGGGTGGGGGGTCAGCCAAATGGATGAAACGGCCGTGGGCCCCCAGGGGAGACACATTGGATTGCACTCCCAGAGAAGCCGGCGCTGAGGTAGGATCCTCTCCTGCTTCTGCCCACCTCCTTGGGGGTCCTAGCTGGACACGTGGGGCAGATGCTGGGATGTGGAAGAACAGGGCCCGCAGGTGCCACAGGGACAAACCAGTCTAATTCAGGATCAGAGAAGTAAGAAATTTAATTGAGTTTTAATAGCTTCTGGCCCTTTGTTCTGAAACCTCATGTACAAGGGCTGGGGGAGGGAGGGTGCATCTAAGGCAGGGTGAGCCGGTGGCCCAGCTAGTCCCCATCCTCCAGGACCCCATACTTTGAGGAGACAGACAAACTCTGAGATCCTCGTGTATAGAACAGCTGATATGGGAGGGGAAGTCTAAGGAGACAGTCTGGAGGTGGTGGCACTTGAGCTGGTAGAATTTCCAAAAGTGGAGGAAGGGAAGAAGGAAGGCACCAAGCCCTGGCCTGGCAGTGAGCATGAGCAGAAGTGAGTCAGGCTGCGTCTGTCCATACGGGTTTTGTGAGCTGGGAAGGGAGCCCAGCAGGTGTACCCTGTGCATCACTTTCCACTGGAGGGGAGGGGGGTGAAGAGATGACAGAGGTAGGGGGCAGGGCTCACCACCTGAGGCCTGGGGTGGTAGCTGCACATTGGTAAGCATGGCCCCTTCAGGGTGCGGCAGCCTTGGGAGCAGCCAGTCACTTCTGTCATCCCCATTTTTCATGGCTTAACATACCTAGGGACCAATGCCTCTGCTTTGATAGTGGGTACCTATGGGAGAAGTGAGTCGGCTCACAGGGCTGCTGGCAGAGAGGGCCTGGTTCCTTGCACCCAGCACAGGCATGGTGAGAAGCCCCTCTGAGGTCCCTCATTAGTCTTTCCAAACCCACACCTGAAGGCCAGCCCAGCCCATGGTGTCATAGTGACCCTGGGTGGGGTCCCCCAAGGTTTTCCTGGAGATCAGTTGATCCTGGCTCACTGTGTCAAGGGATACCAGGTACTTTGGGTGCTGTTTGCTTCCTTCAACCTTTGTTTACCGAGTGCTGAGCAACCGATGTGTATGAGCACCATACTAGGTTACCAGGTCCAGAGATGGGGGAATAGACCTATGGGGCTCCTCCCTCAAAGAGTGCAGTCTGCTCAAGGTGACAGTGATATGACCCATTCCACAAAGTGTGGGCCAGGGTGGTAAGCCTGTGGATACTGATCAGGCCTAGGGGACCTGGGGTGGGGGCAGGGGGGTTGCTGAAGATGTAGCCAGGCAGAGGAAGAGGGTCCAAGGCGGAGGGCACAGCAAAGTACAGACCGGAGGTACAGAGAGCACGTACATGTCTTCATGGTGGGGCATCCACATGCATATGGTGATGGAAGGTCTCGCCCAATGGTGTGGCCGTGCAGAGCACGTGCACAAACACACTGTGAGGTGGGCCTTCGGCAGAGGCATGCAGGGCTATGCCCAGTGGAGACATCATTCCTTGCAGTCTAGTGGAAACCTCACCTAGTGACCACAACCTGCATAGTCCTAACCTTGCACTGTTCCAAAAAGAACCTTTGGTCATGAGTCCCCCATAAAGATGTGGCATGGCTCATGATACACATGACCAGGCCCAGAGCGGAAGGTGGCCAAGAATCAGGGGCCTCAACCACTGCTGTGCTATAGCCCCCACTCTGCACTTGAGTAGCACACTGAACCCTTGGCAGATCTCACTTTCTCTGGGCTTCAGTTTCCCTACCCGGACAGTAGGAGCAACAAGCATAGCCTCACAGATCTGTCATCAGAGTTTATGCCCAGACCTTGGTGACACCGATTCAAGAAGGAATGCACATGGGACAAGTCCCATGGATGAGACTGGTCTGTGCCTAGCACGGGACTGACCCCAGGCCATCGGTCTTCAGGCCGGCTCCCCCTACTCTGGATGCCTCATCAAGGGCCTGTCCCTAGCTTCCACTTCTGTGGGCCACACTGTCCAGGCTGCTTAATGCTTCCTGCCTCCTGGCACAGGGCTTGGGTCCCTTGTTTGAGAGGCTGGTCACGGTTGTCAGGCCCTTTGTTCCAGCCTTCCTGTGTTTGCCCACTTGGTGCCTCAGCGAATGGGAGTCGCGGCATGTTTGCTGTGTCAACACCAGCTGGAGCCGAGGGTGTGAGGCCCTATCTCCAGCTGCCCAGGTGCCTTGGGTCCAGCCCCTCCCTGGATAGTTGGGGTTGATGGGCAAGCAGGCAGCTCCCCACCTATGACCCACCGATTCACCCACTTGACTGCTGGGCCTGGACTGGGTAGGTACAGGGAACCAGCAAGGGCATCCCCAGGCCAGGAGCAGGATTAGGAGGGACCAGTGCAGTCTCCCCTTGGCACAACTCAGGAACTTCCTGGCAGAGACGGCCTTCAGGCCTCTCAAGGCCAAGTTTGGGGCTTCCCCACCCCCTATGCAGAGTCCCTCCCCAGGCCCAGCTCCACCCCTCGCCTCCCCTGTGTTCCTTGTCATCAGATCCAGCAGCATCCAATTTGAGGAGGCATGAGCGTCAGGCAGATGGACAGATGGATAGACAGGCACTGAGACAGGGTCAGGGCAGGGGATCAGTGAAGAGTCCACCTGGCAGGATTGCCGAGGGTTTTGTCTGAGCTGAGACTTGACTGGCTCTTAGACCTGTGTGTGCTGTGTGGTTATCACTGTTACAAGGCAGGGGCTTGGGCCACGGGGAAGATCGCCATCACTTGACCTCACTTTGGGCTTTCATGAAAGAGTCCCAGTTACCTGGAAGCACAGAGAAGTAACACTGAGGCTGAGGCTGAGGCTGAAGCTGGAGGGAAGGAGGGGGTTTGCCTCCCAGAGGGTGGGGAAGAGCATTCTGTGAAAGAGAACAGCATGGAGGGGCCCTGCGGGTAGGAGTGTAGGGTCAGGCAGAGTTGAGTATAGCTTAGGGGTTAGAATGGGAAGGGAAACAGGCTGAACCCTCCAGGTTCTGGGTGGAGGTGGGGGGGGGGGGCGGAGAAGGTGGCACTTACGGGGACAGGGGGTCTTGGACGGTCAGGAGCAGGCTGTGGGGTGAGAAGGCCGAACCCCCAGGAACCGATGGGGATTGTCAGCAAGTAGGCAGCACTTCCTGCCCGCCCCCACCTTCCGTCCTCAGGTGTTTGCTGACCCCTCCCCAGAGGGAAGCGTGGTGAGACTGGTGTGCAGCAGTGGTGTGTGGTGCTCACGTCTCGGGGAGTGAGAGCTGTGGCCTTCTACCCAGAGCCACTCACATCTTCGTGTCCTTGTGCGAGTTTAGCACCACTACACATCCTTGCCCAGAGCTCTGAGGGGCTCGAAGCTCTTCTGAGCTTACATCTTGGACCTTTGGCTCTGGTCATTGGGGGCCTCAGGGCCCTGCTGGGTGCTGGAGCTTAGGGAGTCCAAAAGCATCTTCCCATACACCCATAGTATGAAGGGCTGAAGAGTTGGGGAGTAGGTACCATGAGATGAGAGGAACAGCCTGGGCTGGTGTACCCTCACATCCCTCAGGTGGGAGGGCCCTGACCCCAGGGGCCAGCAGATGAGTAGGCATTTAAACGAGAAAATGCATCTATCCGTTCTCAGACAGCAGTGGTGACGGCCCCGTTAATGACAGCTACAGCTACACTGTCTTCTGTCTTGGATGTTCGGGCATAGGACCCCCACCACAAGCACAGCTCTAACTAACCCCAAGACACAAGGTTCCAGGGGAGCGAGTGTAGGGGAGGCATGGGAGAGTGTGGCTGTTCTTCCCTCTCCTGGGCTTATGTGTGTATGTATCCCATGGGGGGTGTCTAGACATGAGCGTGTATGTTCTCATGTACATGCACACGCTGACTTGTTTCCCTAAGGTTGCGGCTTTCACATGGCCCAGGATTAAGCTGTGTGACTGTGGCCTGAGTGACAGGCCTGCAGCCCCCACTCCGTATGGCCCTGGCAGAAGCACCAAGCCCCACAGTCTCCCAGGGATAACAGTGACCTTTCTCTACCTCCCACATGCATACCTTGTCTCCTTTTATCAAATATGCTGCTAATCTCATCTCCTTGTATGACTGCCGTGTAATTAGCTCATTTTGCAAAATACTGCATCTGTCTTATTTTCCCTTCCCCTTTTCCTTTTCCCAGGAAGGGGTAGGCGGGGATGGGATTGAGGAAGATTACTGGGGATGAGTCCATCTTGCAGGTCAGCTCTGGCCACCCCCTGTGCACAGGACCCCCCACCCCATGCACTGGCCCCCTTAACATACATGCTGGACCCGGGGCCTGGTGACCAGATGGAGGGCAGTGGGCTGAGGGTGTCTGTACCCTCCCTGTGGCAGGAGGAAGGGATGGAGTAGGGCTGACCAAGCCCTGCTCTGGGAGCACCTATGGGTATCTGCTCACACTCAGGGACTGATCAGGCCAAGCTAGGCTCAGACTGAGTCACTAAGTGGAGTTGCCCCTGGTAGGCACGTGTATGGCAGGCAGGCTGGGAGTGAGGGGGCAGAATGCCGAATGCCAAACGCCTCTGCTCAGTATGCATGGCCATGCATGGATGAGCTGAGCCAGGTGTGCAGCCAATACTTGGTTTATTGGAATCCCAATGATCCTCATTAACATCTGTCTGCCACCCCGCCTGTTGGACAAGATCCCACAGCAATCGGGCTGCCCTGAACCCCCCATACTCTCCACCCCACCCATCCTGACCAGGATCTGGTCTAGCCGTGAGGTGGGGGCTTCTTGAGACAATGAACTATAGACAGGGCACATATGGAGCCCCCCAGCAGGTGGCCCAGGCCTTGGCCCTGACCAAGCATGGCAGCTCCAGCCAGGGGCACCAGGAACATCTGCCTCCAGTGGTAGGGCTAGGCAGAAGGAGCAGTGCAGGAATTTAAGCTGTTTTAGCCTCAGCAATTGGTGCTGCTCTGGTCCAGCCATCACTGCTGAGCCCCCTGCCCCACCTCCCCCACCCATTCCCCAGATGGGAAACCAGAGGTAGCCGAGGCCTCATCTGCACAGAGAGCCCTCAGTGGCTCAGAACCTGCTGCAGTGGTGGGCCCCAGGGCATTTGGAAGGATTGGGCTCCAGCCTTCAGCTGGTGTGGCCTACTTTCCCGCGACCCCCCCCCCACTGCCCCCACTGTCTCCCCGCCTTCTCTTGCTCCGACTCCCTCAGGATGTGAATTCTCTTAAACTTTTAATTAAAAACATTTTCCTTTCTCCCCCCAAGGTTTGCTTCCCTGTGATTTTCCTCTTAGAAGGAGAGATGGGGGGGGAGGGGACAGCGGACAAGGAGTGGAGGTCGGGCCTTCCTAAGTCTCCATAGAGGACCCAAGGGAGCCAGAGCCTGGCCTGGAGGAGGCTGCCGGCTGCCGCCTGCACCGTGTCACCCTTCCTGGCTTCCTGGCTGTCGAGAGCAGCATTTCTAAGGGCTCCAGCCCTGGGTGCACTGCCAAATTTGAGGAATGGTGCCAGCTCCGAGGGCCTGTGTGCACTCCCACCGCACCCCACATAATCGCTCAAGAACCATAGCACACGCCCATTTCCACCGAGCTTTCCCATGAGAGTGCTGTCTGCTCTAGCAGCTTCAGGGTCACTCCTGAGTCCGTTGATCACAAGTTGGAAAAATGTTCCCAAGGTTACTTGTCAGGCGAAATGCAGCCCAGGGTTGGTGCCATGGGCCTCGAGGTCACCAACTAGGTCACAGATGTTTCACATGTAAAATTCCCAACGCAGCTCAGGGGGACAAGGTCAGGTCCTGGCTCACAAGATTGTGGTCCCAGGAATTCTGGGGACACAGGTCCTTGATGCCAGGAAACCAGAACAGCTTCTCTAATTATGGGGCTGGAGGAGGGCTGGCCCACTCCCTGTCCCCAGGCAGCAGCATGTTAGCCTATCCCTGACTCGGGAGGGAAATGCCACAACGTCCTCAGGGTCCCATTACAGAATTGGAGCCCACCAAATGTCTGGAATTTCTTCCTTATGTCAGATCATGATCCCTCTTGCTGAAGCCTAAGCCTTGGTTCCACCTCTGGAGAATTTTGGCTTAGACTTCCTTGCCCATTAGCCCTCCCTGGCCCAGGAGACACAGACTGAGTTACCACACCCCCCACCCCCATGTTCCTGTCCCTTCCTCCATTCCTCTATAGGCAAGTACCTCCATCTGAAGCTTCTAGGCAAAGCCCAGGAAGCCCCCCATAAATTCAGACACATCCTCACATCACATTCTAAGATGTCCCTACCACAGGTTGTACCTCTCCCATCTCAAGGGCAACCCCCCTGCCCCACCAGGTCTCCAAAGGCTTAGGACTCAAGACTCCAGCCAGGCCTGAGTCCAGGGGAAGAGCAGAGACATTGATGGCAGAGCCCACGCCCCCATGGGCCTAGCCCCTCACCCCTTGCTTTGTTCCTCCTGTCCAGCCTGCAGCAGTCGACAGGGGACATTGGCCCTCATGGGAGCATCAGGATGCCCCAGAGAAGGGGCTGCAATGGGGACATTGGCCCTGAGGGGCTAGAACAAAAGTTCGTCTACCACTCACCTCTTGGGCTGCCCTTAGTACCCCTCCTGACACACTGCATGTGTGTCTGGGACTGGCCCTGGGAGCACTCAGGGAGACATCTCCACAGAGGCCGGTGAGCTGTGACAGGATCTGGCCGGGGAATTGGCCAGGAGGAGGGGCAGGCCAGATGGGACCACAGCATAAAAAAAGGGATGAAGGGGCCATGGGCAGGGGCAAGCTTGAGGAAGAGGCAGTGCACAACCAAGAAGGTAGAAATGGCAGTGGGAGGCCTTGAACACCAGGCCTTGGAAGCCCTGGCAGCCTTTTGAGTAAGGCAGGGATATCATTCATTTTACAACATATATTGAGCACCTACTGCATGCCTGTGCCTGTGACCTGGCCCAGCCCCCAGGCAGTGCCCACTTCTACTGCAGATGCTTTGCGGCTCTGGGGAGTAATGGTGATCTTAGGGGAGGAGCCTGTGTATTCCCCACAGGGCAGGTGGGGTGCAGCCTCTTCTGGCTAATAGGAACAGAAGTATGGTCCTACCTCTCACGGCACTGCCCTGTCTTCCTGGCTCACTCTTCCATAGGGCCCATTGATTTCCAAAGCTGATATGGGCAGGGGTGGCAGGCTCTTCCTCCCACTGCAGCACTTCTCAGTGCTCCCTGAACCCCATCATGTCAGCTTCCACCTGTCTATTCATTTCCCAAGTCCTCCACACCAAATGTCTTCTGTTTGCCAGGCCCTGTGCTGGTTGCTGGTTGCTGAGGACTCCACAGTGACAGAAGCAGACCTGGTCATGCCTTCTGGGACCTTGTGGTCCAGATGGGAGGCAGAGAGTTGACAAATAATGTGAGGATGTGTAATGGAGTATCAGAGGGGTGTCAGAAGACAATCACATCAGGGAGGCAAGGAGCGGGTGTCAGTAGCACACACACGCATCCATAAGCGCAAGCCCAGAGCCTGAGCAGGGCTGAAGGCAGTGAGAAGGAGGCAGCTCAGGGTCAAGACCCATCTCCTGACCGGGACACAGCTTCCTGAGACTCTGTGGGGTCTCCCTCCCACAGCCCACCCTTGCTCTTTCCAGGAACCTGAGTAAACAGGAGCTTCCCCTAGACTGCAGACACCCACCTGTGCCCAGAGTGCTGCCTTAAGCAGGCGGTGAGAGATGCAAGGTGGCCATAGCAGGCAGTGCTGGATCTTCCTGGGTTGCCCAGCGCCAAGCCACCCTGAGCAGCTGCCTGTGTCAGCAAAAGAAAACTCCTAAGTTCCCTTTAGAGTTCACAGCATTGGTGATGGGGCCCACCTAAGGCCAAAAACAAGCAGAGCATGTGTCTGCTCATGGGAAGCTGTTGGTATGGCTGGGATGTGCCCCCAAATGCATGTCAGGGATGGTGCTAGATGTATATGCATGCCCGTATGTATGTCTAAAGGCCAGTCAGGGCTTTCTGTGATAGGGCCCGCATGCGTGGGTATATGTCTAAGATATGCGGAGCGTGTGTGCTGGAAGAGTCTGAAGAGCTGGGTTGGGAAGACAGGAGAGAGCTCTACTACCTCAAGGTTCCTGCTGCCCAACATGGCCCATCTCACTTTACAGGCACTCATGTGGGCTTCAGGCACCTACAGACATGTATGTGTATAAAACCTGCGTGCTCCCATCCCATCTCCCACTCTGCAACCCCAGCAGCATACCCAAGCCGCGTGCACCCATGTGAATGGCTACAGACAGACGTGCACACACACCTGCAGCTAATTCCTGTGCATGTGTGCATCCTGGCCTATGCATGCCCATATGTGTGCGTCTGTGTGTCCCAGGTCAACACCCCATGCACATGCTCGTTGCTGCCTGGAAACCCTTTGTCACAGATGTCTCATTGTCCCTCTCTCCACTCACTGCACCACTGCACCTGTAGGCGGGCAGGTCCAGGATGGATATCTTTGTTTTATAGATTGGCAAATTGAGGTGCAGAAAGGAAAAGGGTCAAGACCACTGGATAGCACCAGCTGGGGCCCAAGTTTCCCAGGATCGCATCTAAGTCGATGCAGCCCCACAGCTGGTGTCATGGTCTCCCCAATGCTCCTCTGCAGAGCCAATGGGGTCCAGGACAGAGGTATGGTGTTTTCAGAGCACCCCATTCCTGTCTTCTTTCCCCTTGGCAGGGGCTCCCTGAAGCCTATGGTGAGGAACACTGAATCATCAGGCATATCAAGGGTCTCCTCACAGTGGAACATCTGAGCTAACAGTCAGAGTTGGAGGAGAAGAAACATTTCTCTGAGCCTCATGCAGGAAAATGGCCTGCAGGAGCAACCCCAGCTCTATTGCCACCTCAACACTCCTGGCTCTACGAATCTGTCTTCCTGAGAATCTGTCCTCTCCTGCCCATCTCTTTGGCCCTATCTTCTGTCTTATTGCCCCTCCACAACCCCCTCTACTCTCCAAGGGTGTTTAAACTCTCCTCAGTTTATTGTAGCAGCTCCTGATGTTTCCAACTGGAAAGCTCTTAGGGGTAGGTAGGGCATGCCCTCAGCCCCCACCTCAGATCAGCCCTGGCCCCAGAGGGGACACAGGAGGAATCAGGCCCCACTGTGACCTCAAAAGAACCTGGCCCAGTGTGGCCAGCCTTGTAAACCAGCCTGGTGCCACAGCTGTTAGAGGCTAAGCAGGAGGAAGCCCAGCACAGAGTACAACTGAGCTGGACATTAAGAAGCAGGAAATAATTGTTCAGAAAAAACAGGGAGGAGAATGGCATTCCAGGCAGAGGAAATATTCTATGCAAAAGCAGGGAGGTATGAGATTGTGTCATGATAATCAGACACTGAATCGAGCCCCTGTCTCATGCATTTAAGTGTCTGCGCAGCCAGACATTCATTCGTTCGTTTATTCGGCAAATAGTTACCAAGAGCTGGGCACTAGCACCACTGGGATGGAAAAAAAAAACAGCACTGTCCCTGCCTCAGAGAGTGCACTGTCTGCTGGGAAATTAAGTGACAGAACAGTGAAGTCTTTGATGAGGGCACATAGGTCCTGGGGGAACTCTGAGGAGGGGTATGATGGAAGACATATGGGCATTTTGGGAACCCTAAAGAGGGGACCTTATGGAGGCAGAGAGGGCACTGTCAGAACCCCAAGGAGAGGCCTGGCCAGGACTGGGGCTCATTTGTTAACTTTTTTTTTTCATTTATCAGTATTTTGTACCTGGTCTTCAGAGGCCTTCATAGCTGGGAAGGCCCTTGGCAATCTAAGTCTACATTTTTCCTTGTATAGACAGTAAATCTGAGACCCTGGGCCCAGAACACAAGTCTCTAGGGCTCCTGTTTCAAGAATGTCATTGTAAAAAAAAGAAAGAGAAAGAAAGAAAGAAACAAACAAACAAACAAACATAGTTATATTGGATAAAGCCAAGTTTGCCCATAGCCAGACCCAACCCTGGACTCACACAGGACTCAGTCCTCTCTGCACAGCACCTCTAGCAGCCCAGAGGTGGAATTGCAGGCCCAGGAAGCCATCTTTTGGGCAGAGCAAGCCCTGCCTGAGCTCCCTGAAAGGGGGGCCTGTGTCCTTCTCAGGCCAACAGGAACAACTGGGGTCTTAGGCATTTCACCAAGCCTCAGTTTCCCACTACAGAACAGCAACATGATTCCTGGCCTGTCACCACATTGGGTGGTTGTGAAGATGGGGGAGCTCTGGCTCCCATGACTGGAGCTCTCAGGGAGGCCTTTCTGCCAGGGGCCAGAAGGGCACTGGGGACCATAGGGCTGCCCGCTGGTTTAGCAGTGGGGCCAACGGCTGGCTTTCCTCTCCTCCTCAGTGGCTCTCAAGCCATCCATCACTTACAAATTCTCTTCATTTCTAAATAAAATGATTTGTTAATTTGAGTGAGTGATCACCACTCGTCCGAGCCTCTTTGCAGGCCCGGGAACAGCTTGTGGGCTCCCGGAGCCCCGTGCCGCCGGCCTGGCGCAGACTTGGAGGGGTTGTTTTCGATTTAAATGTGAATTGAATGTGGAGAAAAATGTTTCTCTTGGCAATTCCATAGGAGCTCGCTCTTCTGACAGATGTTGGAGTTTATTATCCCATCGGGCCAGCGTTTTGTCGAGCAGAATTGCTAATTATTTCAGAGGCCCGGCCACAGCCGAGGAGAGGAGGGAGGTGGCGGGTACGGTTTTGGGCGGCATCTGTCGATGTTAGGCCCAGCCCGCTACCTCTCCACTTGTCTTCTAGAATCTGCGGATATTTGGGGCAGGAGGTGCCCTGGAGGAGGTAGCAGGACCTGTTCTTGCCAGTGCTGTTTTGGCCTCCTAGTGAGGACTCTGGAAGGGTCTGGGCCCATGGGTGGCAGATGGAAAAAGGCTCCAGAGAGGCCAGTGTTTTTCTACTATGTGAAGCCAAAGTCATTGATTGTAACAACCGCACCTAGGCAGAAGCCATGCTTGCAAGGGCATGTGGCTAGATGTCTCCATAACCGTGGATTCTGTGCAGGCGCATGGGAGCATGTGGGGATTTGGTGTGCTGTGTGCTGTGTTTGCGGGTCACAAGCCGCCTGGGGTGACTGCACGTGTCTGCAAATGAGTTGCCCGCCACTGAGCAGCTCAGTCCTTCAAGGTATGGCTCTAATTCATTTCTGTCCCCAGTCCCTGCACTGCAAGGTGAAGAAGGCCTTGGAGGACAGTTAGCCAGAGGAAACTAGACTTCAGGAAGGGTGGGCCAAGGCTGGCCAGGGTGCCACTCAGCTGCTCCAGGGGTGCCCCAGGCTTTCAGGGGCTCTGTGGTGAATGGGTGGGTTTCTTGGTGAAGATGGGGCTCTGGCAGCCAGACCCCTGGCCTCCCAGTCCATCCAGCCCAAGGATCTTAACCTCACCTGAGGCAACTTAGAGCAGCAGAGCAGGGTGTGTCCTCCTGAAAACCAGCCAGGGTCCCAAGATTCCTGCAGGACTGGGTCTGAAGGCCTGTTGCTCCTGCAGCGGTCTCGGGTCAGTGTCCCTGAGAAACTCCCAACCAGTGCCCCCTTCGTCACCCCATCTCTCCCTCCTGAGCCCCGAGATAAGGGACTGGATGCCTGATCCAAGTCCTGGCCAGCTGAGGATTCAGAACTTCACTCTCTTATCCTGGGGTGTCCTGTCCCTTCCCCTGTCAGCCTCCACCACCATTCTTCACCCTCACCGGCTCCAGGCCAACCGGAGCTCAGCTCCCTAGCTTTAACACAAAGGCAGCAGCAGCAGCTGGGCAGGATTTTATAACCCTAATTAACACTGGATTCCCTGGAGTCCCAGCTCTAGAATCCTGATGCATGCAGAGACCAGCAGAGCACAAGGTGGGGAGGGTCCACCCTGGTGCAGAGTCGGGGGAGATGGAATCTCAGTCCCTAGTAGCTGGGCCCCAGAAGGTGACGTGGAGCCCTGCAGCTCAGGGCTCTCACCTCAGTCTCTCACCTCCCCAAGTCCTGGGCCCTGGTAGACATACTAATGGGGGGCACTGGAAATCTGGGGAGGGGACGTCCAGCCATCCCCAGGGTGAGATCCTGCCAGGCATCTCTGATTGACCATGTGTCCCTAGGAACCAGGCCCTCTCTCTCCTCTGGATAAAACCATCGTGACATCCTTCCATTAAATAGGGCATGTTCAGAAGAGAAAATTGCTACTATTTTCCCCTTTTACTTCACTGTCATCAAAAATTGATCCCATATTGCATCCTTATTTCAAAGAATGAGCTAAAAAAATAAAATAAAAATTCTCACTCCTCAGAGCAGCAGCTGCATCAAGCTTCCCATTCCCCCTACTCCGACCCCACCCCCTGGAAAGAAAGGAAAGAAAGAAAAGAAAATCATGGTCACAGTGTGGGGAGGGTGTGACTGCTGGTCCCTCTGAGGCCGTTGAAAGGAACAAGGCCAGGCCATGGCTTTGAGAATGAGGAGGGGAGAGGCACAGAACTTTGCGGGCAGAAGGGGATTTCGATCTGGTGAAATGTGGTAGAAAATGGGGTAATTGGGGGGAGGTTAATTTGGATCTAAACGGAGCAATTTGTTATCTCAATAAGAAGTATCTCGTTTTCCAGGGAGACGGCTGTGCCAGCCAGATGCTGGCCTACACATTGGTGGGGCGTTGGCTCTGAGCAGGGCCCCCTGCCCACCCACAGTCAGTCTAGCCTCCCAGAGCAACCTGCCCTGCCCGACTTGGTGGTGGGGGATGTGAAGACAGGGGTACAGGAAGAGGGAAACTAAAACTGGGGAGAGCAACTGGCCTGACACCCCACAGAGCACTGGGGCCTCCTGACTGACTCCTGTCTACTTTTCCTTCCCATGGGTCCAGCTGCCTCTTAGAGAAGGGGAGCATGGGCAGGATGGGGAGCACAGTTTAATTTGGTTTATTCACTAGTTCATTCAGCAAAGTTTTGAGCGTCTTTTCACAAAAGCATGTGTAGTAATACATAGGCTGTGAGTAACAAGGATGAGACAGAAGAGCCATGGTAAGCAGCCCCTGGTGGACCAGGCATTTGGTCTAGCTGAGTCTCTAGGTCGACTCTGAGAGTCTTGGCAGCCAAAGGAAAAAGGGAGACCCAGTGCTTTGTGTTCCGATCAGAGAAGATGAGACATTTAGATCAAATCCCCACGGAAGTCAAGTCCTGCTTCCTATGGAATGGTGTCTGGGGGGACTTTCACGGTGGTGCCCCCCAGCCTCTCCTGCCTTTACTAGAAGCAGAGTTTGGGACCTGGTGCCTGAACTGTGGTGTGACCCTGAGGATGTCCCACCTCCCCAGCCTATAGGCAAGGGTTGCTGGCAGTGCTGGGATTGTTGGTCACACAGGTGTGGCCGATGCAGGCTACAGCACTGCAGGCCTGGGCTCAGCAGCTAAACAGACTTAGGTTTGGGTCCCAGATCCTCCTCTTGTCTGCCTTTCTTCTGAAAAATGGACCAGTAACATCAGCCTTGCCCACCATGGTTGTGTTGGTCACATGTTAACTAGTGGGCCCCATGAATGATAACTGTAATCACAAAGGCACCTGGCGGGCAGTTGATGTGAGACTGCACAAGCTCTCCATGGTCTGCATGTGTGTCTGGCCTGGTATTGGCTATACGTGACTGTGGGGTTGGGGGGTGAGCGTGGAGACAAGTGGAAGCCCCCCCCCCCTCCACTGGGCACTCCGTGATGGTGGGGCCGGGTCTGATTCATCCTGTGTCTCTAGCACCCAGCACAGGCCACAAACATGCTTGTTGAAAGAAGTGAGGTCCTGGGGTCACCTTTTCATTTATTCTATACTATGGTGTTAGTTGGAATAAGATAACACAAAACAAAGTGATCATAGGCTGGAGTGAGTTCTGGGAGGAAGGTAAACCAATGAATAAAGTGAGGGTAGACTTAAGGAGGGACCACTAGGCAGGAACAAGGCAGGTGATAGCAAGAAGGGTCCATTTAGCCAGGCATGAGTGGGGCAGGAGCCACAGGTTCAGTGATTCACCCCATACCCAGCCACAGCAGGAAGCAGCCCAGCCTCACCTGTGCCTTGGGAAGGGAGTCCAGAACATGAACTCATCTGCCTTGTGTGAATGTGCCTGAGCACATGTTGGCATGCATGCATGTATACACATGTTCCTATACTCACACGTGCATGTGTTCACATACAGATGATTTCTTATGTCTGCACCTGTGTTCCCATACTCACATGCATGTACATATATATATATATATATATATATATATATATATATACATATATATATTTGAATGAATATTTGAATGAACTTGGACACACATCCTCCTCCAACTCCAAACCTTCCACCCCCAGTTACAAAGCTGCTGACCATAAAATCAGCTGGAAGAGGCCTCATTGCCCACCCCTACTAAAGACAGAAAGCCCCTACCATGCTCCTCCTTGGCAGACTTCCTTCAGTGAAGGCTTAAGAAGCCCTCGTCACAGGAGTCCCACTTACTCTCCTGTGAGGGAGTTCCATGGAGGGGGGTCTCTGGAGGCAGGGGAGCAACATAAGACTCCAGAGGGTTTGGGGAGGGAAAGCCCTCATGGCCACGGCCCAACCCTTTGGATGAGCAGTGAGCTGGAAATCCTGCAGACGGAGTCCTTGAATACCTTGGTGGGCTGAGACTAGACTGGCACTAGGGCACAAAAACCCTCCCTGCTCCAAAGACACCCACCACTGTGAGTTTAGGAAAGGGAAGCAGATCCGAAGGCAGTGAGCAAGTTCTATGCTTATCACCCCTGGGGGAGGCCCACCTCTTAGTGAGCTTTGGTTTTTCCACCTATGAAATGGGGTGAGGATAGCTCATGGAGGGTTTTTCCTTGATGAGTGTGGAAGAATGACCCTGGGGCCTAGCTAGCCAGCCTAAGATTTGAAGTCTGTCTCTCTAGGGGCTGGGCCTGGCCGTGACCTTCTGCCCCTTATCTCAGGCAGCAGTCTCCAATCTAGGCAGAGCCGAGCACAGCTGCCCACAGAGGGTCACTAGGCTCAACGCTGATGAATACAAACCCATAGCAGCACCCCAGCCCCAGCTCTGATGCCATGAAGGTCCCAGGCTGAGGGTGGCAGCAGTGCTGGAGGCTGACTACAGAAGGAGGGCTCCTGGGGGTCAGAGCTCACGGGGTGACCTTGGGAAGGGCACACAACTCCCCACCTTTTTTTTAAAAAAAAAAAGTTTATTTTGAGAAACAGAGCAGAGGAGAGGGAGAGAGAGAGAGGGAGAAAGAGAATCCCAGGCAGGCTCCATACTGTCAGCACGGAGCCCAACACGGGGCTTGAACCCACGAACCATGAGATCATGACCCAAGCTGAAACCAAGAGTCGGACGCTCAACCAACTGAGCCACCCAAGCACCCCCACAACTCCTCACCTTCTTAAGGGACTCCTCTTGCCTCCTCCAGCTTTAACCAGGGTTGGGGCGGGGGGGTGGGGTAAGAACCTGGGGCTATCCAGGATGACAAGTGCAAGGGCATCCATTAAAGCTGAGGCTGAGCTCAGGCCCATCCACGTCTTCTCCTGAAGCCTGGATCCCTCTCCTAACACCCTGGTGTTCCTCCATCCCATGCTCTCTGATTCATAGCCAGCCAAAGACCCACTTCCTCATCAGAGGGGGCTCAGGGTCTCAGAGGGGGCTCAGGGTGTCTCATGGATGAATCAGTGAGTGGAGGAAAGGGATTTAATTACCTGGCCTCGGGAACAAACCCCACCCTGCTCTCAGAGGGCTATGACTGCAGACAAACTGAGCAATCACATCTGAGCCTCAGTTTCCTCATCTGCAGAATGGGATAGGAATGGGACCTGCTTTGTAGGGGCTGCTCTAGGGAATAAGGGACAGTGCTGGGACACAAGGAGTGATCAGTCTGTGTGAAGCACAGACAGTGCTTGAGCCAGGTCCTGCACATGCACTTCCAGGCACAGGAATTCCTTGCTGGACCTGTGTATTTCAGGAACATTTTTACTCAGAGCCCCACCTGATCGCCTGGCCATGGGTTTCTCCTCCCTGGAAAACCCCTGGCCATTCTCTGCAGTTGGCTCTGGCCCTTCCTCCAGGGGCTGTCCTCTTCTTCAGGCAGCCCTGGGGGCCACACTCCCCCACTCCCAGGTGACATCTGACTGGGAGATCAGCCCTTCCTAATACATCCAAGTGCCATTGGGTTCCATGTAACCAGCACTTCATCATTCCCCTGTTTTCTCACTAATGCAGGCTCCCTGGGTGGATGGTGCCATTTTCCCATTTCACAAGAAAGAGAACTGGGGCCAGGAGAGCTGAAATCACCCAGTCAGGATGGATCTGAGTCCACCGTGGGTCCATCACTACAGGCATCCTCCCACATAAAGTCCAACCTGAAGTGCTGAGGAGATCAGGGGCTGAGTGGCCTTAGCCAGCTGGGGTTGAGCGTCC
Source organism: Leopardus geoffroyi (assembly GCF_018350155.1). NCBI lineage: Eukaryota > Metazoa > Chordata > Mammalia > Carnivora > Felidae > Leopardus > Leopardus geoffroyi. The sequence goes on along the minus strand of NC_059331.1, from coordinate 19,357,654 downwards.
CTTTCCTGGGAGAAGGCATGATAGAGAACAGATTCCCAGACCCTCATCCCAGGGGAGAGGGGCTACAGCCTGAATGGAGGTGAGAAAGATAACCTCCCAAACATGCCAGCATGTGCTGCATGGCCGCAAATCCCACCCTCCCCAGCTGGTGCCGTGGCTCTCTGGCCGTTGCTAGGCATCTGGAAGGCCCAGGTGGGCCCTACCTGTCGTGGAGCAGCCGCGTAGCATGAGGTGGGCATGGGGCCCGAGCAGGAGCAAGGCCGCCTCCGCCTGCCCGCCCTCGTCTCGCTTGGCAGCAGCAAGCAGAAGCCATTAGCGCCTGGCAGCCCGTGTCCCATGGCTCTGACAAACGCCTTAAATGTTGTCGCCAAGGCTCCAGCTGTCCCGCCGGTCGCCTTTACTCCTCATAATAACCAAGTGTCGAGGCTGATTGCAGCAGCGGGATGCAGTCAGTATTCAGAGCAGCTTTTACCCTGGGCGTTTCCACCTGGCAGCCAGGCTGTGCCCACCACCCCACCCTCCACCTCCAGGCCTTTGTCTGCCTGTCAGCTCTTCCCAGGCCCCCATTATTGCCCCCAGGGCCTGCCAGGGCCCAGCTTTGTGTCCCAGGTAGTGCCCATGCTGCTGCCACCGAAGCTAGTAGGCAGTGATGAGGTCGGGTCTCAGGCATCCACATCCAGCAGAATGATGGCTGGAATAGAAAGATCTGGCTCTGATTCCTACTCTTCTGGGTAGCCTCTGCAGGAACCCCCTATTTTGTCTTAGTTTAGGCTCATCTCTCCACCTTGGCACCCTTGTCAGTAGAATGGGAACAGTGATTGAGCTCCGTGGGGCTTAGAGGGATTATGTGTATGAAGAAAGGTGCAAATCATGGTGTCCTTGAGGAAAGAAGCTCAGCCACACTGTGACCACAAACAACCTTGGATGGAGGGAGGCTCAGGAGGAGCAAAGGCTTCATCAGCTGCCCTGGTCTTGACTGTCCTCTCCCCACAGAGAAGCCCACTCATTCCCACCTCCACAACTTGGCCCTGCTCAGGTTCCTCCCTTCTTCCATCCATCTGACCTTGTCTCAAGTTTGGTCAGCTGTTCCCTCTTCCCAGAAGCCCTCCCAACCTGATCTAACTACACTCCTTGCCCACAGGTTTTATGTGACCTTCCAGAATTCTCAGTATTCTCTCATGGTCTACACTCATCTCACACAGCCTTATGAGGTCAAGACTATTAGAAGCCCCATTTTAGAGATGAGGCAACCAAGGTTCAGAGAAGGAGTCAGTCACCATGTCACACACACAGCTCCTGGCTCTGCCCTTCGGGATGTGGTGGCCACTGACCAGGGGAGTAAATGAGGCCCCAGTCTTCCAGGGGCTCTGTCAGAGAAGCAAGCATCTTTACCCTGCCCCCTGGCCTTGCAGGCTTCCTTCCTATGACACCCAGTTATAAGCACCAGAGTTCAAGTGGTTGATTTATGAGGTCTCTGATCACTGGATCATTTGTTTACAGGTTCTCTAACTTTCCCATGATGCTAGAGGGTGATGGGCAGAGAAAGGTAAAGAGTCAGTAGTCTCTGCCTGTTCACCAGACTTCCCTGAGGGATGTAGAGGTGGTGGGGCAGGTGGTGATCATGAGGCAATGTGAGGTGCTAGCAGAGGTGCTCCAGTGGGATGATGGTTACAGTAGTGAAGGTGGTGGTGGAGGTGGTGGTGGTGGTGGTGGTGGCGGCAATGGAGGTAATGGTGGAGGTGACAGTGATGGTGTTGGTGCCTATGATGATGGAGATGAAGGTAGTGATGGTGGTGGTGATTGGTGATGGGAAGAACTTTGGCAGTCATGATGGGGGTGACGTTGGTGGTGGTGCCAGCTGATGAAAACATTGGCAGTAGAGATGGGGTAACAGTGGTAGGAGTGATGAAACCATGTTGGCAGTGGTTAAGTGGGGATCAGTAGTGATGATGGAGGTAGCAGTGATGGTGGTGATGGGAGTAACACTCTGGTGGCAGCAGGGGTAATTGTGGTGGTGATGGCAGTGGTAGGGCTGGCAGGCTCCCCGTGGAGTGGACCTCATGGGGCAATCCACCAGGCAGCCCTATCCCACATGTAGACTGTGCCCTAGCTGGAGGCAGGATACAGAGAGGCTTGATTCTCTTTTTCTTTTAACCTCTAGCGAACACAGCCTTCTGGGTAATGAGATGCAAATTGACAGAAAAGACAATGAGCCAGCCTGCGGCCGGTGGGGCAGCTTGTAGAGTCAGGCTGATTGCCTCCGTACCAATTTGCATGGCATTAGCTGTGCATGGCTCCTTCAGTGGGGCTCATGCATTTCATCAGAGGTCACCTGGATGGTTGTGTCCAACAAGAGGTGTTCCAGACCAGGGGCAAAGGCAGGACCACTCTGACTGTGACCTGACTGGGGCTCCAGGATGTGGCTCAGAAGAGTCTTGGGCCTATGGGGAAGGCCAGTGGATGGTAGCGGGGTGGGAAGTAGGGAGACTTCATGGTCAGCAAAGACCAGGGACAGGCCAGAGGTCCGGTTCTATTCAGGTCTAGGAGGTCTGGTTTGGCCAGCACCATGGTTCCATCCAGTGACAAACAGATCTCAGGCAGAAGAAAGGATTGGCTGACCAGGGATGCCTCAGTACACACCCAGGCTTGGTCCCTAACTGGCACCATCACCTAGGTGGTCCCTCCAGGCCTTGGCTTCCCCACTGTACAGTAAGACCCTCAGCCTCATTGTCTTTACACTGAAAGTGATGATCATCAAGCTTTACCTATGGTGTGCTCAGCACCAGTGGCCAGGGCCAGTTCTCCATGTGAAGGTCACACATTGCAGCCCTCTGAGCATGCCCATCCTGTCACTGTCACCATCACTCAAGGCAACTCCTGGGATCATTACTGGGATGTAACCCCAGGGGACCCTAGGCAGGGTAGGACCCATATAGATGCCCAAATCCGGCCCTTTGGGCCACCCTGCCAAGCCCACCTGCCTCTGTCCATGGTTCTGAAAGTCCAGACCCAACTTTCCCTGGGGTCCCTGCTGCAGGGTGGGCCAGGGGCCCCTTTCCTACTGCCCTGCTCTCTGACCCCTGCAACCTTTCCGACCCAGTGCAACCCAAGATTCCACCGTATACCCTTTTCCAGGACAAAGGACAGTAGGGCAAGAGGCTCTTTCCCTCTGCCCTCCACCCCTAGCCCAGCCAGTGCCCCCTCAGGCATATCCTGGTGCCCCACTGGCCCCACCTCCATTCTCACTGTCCCACTCTCTCTCCCCCCAAGGTTGGGCCTAATCAGAGCTAATCAGAAAATTATGAGCTGCCTGATTACTGATTAGATTCCTAATGTTAATAGAGTCGAGAAGGGCCCGTTCAGACTGTGTTTTAGGAAAAAGTATAAAAATAACATCATGGGAAGGGAGCATGGTGGCTGGATGGGGGCTTGGGCTCTGCTGTCCTCACAGGCAGGGGCTCAGGCTCCTCTGTTCTTGTTGGTGGCGGGCGCTCAGGCTCAGCTTTTACATGGAAAGAGGTCTCCTCGCACCCCTTAATTCTGCTAGTGAAGTTGCTAGCCCATGAAACTACCTCTACCATAGAGGCCTCTACCAAGTTCTGTGTTCAGGACAGTGGGACTGAATTACAGTGGGAAGATAGGTGGGATATAAAGAAGAACTTATGGACGGCACACTGCATGAGAGCAGGGCTACATCTGTACTGCCCGCTGACCTAGCCTAGCACAGGTAGGTGCTTAGTAAACAATTACTGACATGAAAGAGAGAAGGTGCACAGTAGGTGCTTAATAAAAATTTATTGACATGAAAGAGGGAAGGTCATATCAACCTCTTCCCACTGGAACCACTACCCTCCCATGTCCTGTCCCTGAGCCGTGGTGGGGCGTAAAGACATCTAAGAAGGCTTCCTGGAGGAGGGTGTTGGAACATGTCAGGAGAATGCACTGTTCTGGGGCCAGAGCAGGGGGACCAACTCCTGACTGATGTGGCCAGATGAGCGGCCCGTCACCACCACCACCCAGCCTCTCACTCTGGCAAGGCCTCAGTGGCTTTTGTTTCCAAACCATGCCATCACAGACTTTGGGATGAGACTGGTGGATGACATTCTCACGAGTTCCAGAGTGAGACCAGGGTCCCGGAAAGCAGACATCTTTAGTTCATACCCCTGAGGCAACCCCTTGACCCCTCTGCATGGGGTGCCCAGTGGGGCTTGTACTCAGCCTCATTCTGCCCATGCCTTTACCTCTGCCCCATCTGGAATCCCTGTGCTCTGTCATCAATGCTGCTTCTGGTCTGGTCTCTGCTCCCCACCCCAGAGAAATCCATGGCCTCTAAGCCAGCAGGTCTCTTAAGGGCACCTCCTGATCTACCCCTAACCCCACTGACCTAGGTGGAAGCCTGCCCCCAGCACTGGGACCACACACATCCATGACTCACGTCCCTGCCCTTAAGAGACCACATATGGGGGGAGGGGTGGGCATCAGACAAAAGAGTGATGGCAGTACCACAGGGAATTCTGGAAACCAGCCTGTCAGGAGCACCAGGCTGCCTGGAGGAGGTGAATGAGCAGTGACCCCTAAAGGATGAGGAGCAGCAGGTGAAGGAGACAGGGAGGGAAGGGCAGTCCAGGCCTAGGGTACAACACAAACAAGGGTAGGGAACCTAAGCGTGGCAAGAGAGCAGAGCTCAAGGTCATTGTGGTGGGAGAGTGACAAGGTTGGCAAGGCCAGGCCACACAAGTCCCTGTAAAGGGTGACAACAGGAAGGGCAGGGGACAATGGGACTTTGTGGGAGGACTGAAGTTGTGGGAGCCTGGGGAGGATGAGCTTATGCTAAGCAGCTTGGGTAGGAGTCTGAAATTGGATTGGAGGTGGTTCTGGAAAGGTCTGGTCAGAAGAAAAGGGAGGTAATGGGAGTAGGGGGCTTTGGAGAGGAGCAGCTTCCAAGGGATGGCCCAGCTTGGGTAGAGTTGGTTGAGTAGGACATGCAAATGGGCCCTCGACTCCTCCCTGAGACGGAGTTGGGCTGGAGGCCAGGCAGGATGCGGGGGGACCAATGGACAAAGGTGGTGCTGAGGGAAGGGAAAGTCCACTGGCATGAGCTTCAAATGAAGCCAGGTCAAGCCAAGGTCAGAAGGCCCAAGAGAGAATCCAAGTTGTGGTGGAGTAGTCGGGAGGTCCCTGTGATGAGCTGAAGGAAGGGGCAATGTCGGAATTGGGGCTGTATCTCCAATACCCAGAGTGAGTCTGCATCCTGCTCAGAGTCCTGCTCTCTGTCCATACCTTGTTCTCCATCCCCATCCCCAAGGCCCTGGGAGGGTCCAGGCAGGATTCTGGTCCCCATTATACAGGTGAGAAACAGGTCCCAAGAGATGAAGGTTATGATTCCCAAATAATGCACTGGACCAGCCACCAAGCCTTAGGAGCTCCAGCCTCCCAGCTTCTGTAGCAGGGCCATTGTTATACCCAGGCATGCACACAACACCCACGCCCATACATGCTTGTCTCCAGAACATGGCCTGATGAGGGAAAGGAGTCAGTGACATGTCCTGTGGTGCACATTGATAAATGACATGTCTCCCATCTCCTCTAACGGAGAGTAGCCAACAGCCCTGGGCCTAACATCCTCACCTGGTGCTCTCTGCAAGTGTTTTTAAAGGCATTAAAAAAAAACAACAACAAATGTTGGCAAATTGCACTGGACCATCATTCAGAGGGAGGAAACCTGACAAAACTGGAAAATTTATGAGAAATTCTACCTGGCTCACCAGGGACTGATCCACCTGTGGAGATGTGCAGGTTTCATGCTGGAGGCTAAGGGGGTGCCAGCTAGGTTGGTGGATTCTCACCCATGTGAGCCCCGTGAGGGATTGTGCTGAGTGGGTCAGTACCTTGGAAGGAGCCCCTTCAGCTTTGGAGTCCACATGGCCCAGCCCTCAGCATGAGCTCCTCGGGGGCAAGGTGCTTGCCCATGGCTAGGCTCTGGGGCCACAGCCCAAATTCTGACCTGTGCGTTGGGTCTCTTGGCTTATTCCTCATCAGGGAAACTCTCACAGGTGCCTGTCAGGGAACCCAAGAGCAGCAGCAGTGACTGGGCAGGGCAGGGCCCCAAGAGCCAGGCCCATCCGATTGCCCTCAGCACAAGGCTGTCCAGGGCCACATTCGTCCCCTCCTGAAGCAGCCCACCACCAGAGCCGAAATTTCCTGAGGGTGGGCTTCATCCCCAGTTCCTGACAGCTGCTCTGTAAATTCAAGCTGGCCCCTGTGAGTGTTCTGTCCAGCCACAGAGGCCCCTTTCCCTGTTCACAGTGGACACATTTGGATCCTGCCGTGTGATCCATTGGACCCAACTCCTTCTATACTGACTATAGTTCCCTTAAAAAGCTAAAGCAGTGAAGCCAGAAGAATTTATGTCCTCACCAAAGTGCCACATCACCTCCTTTCCTTCTTACTCTTCCTACATGGCCTCTTACTCCTGATGTTAAAATGTCCAGTTTAGGGAGCACCTGGGTGGCTCAGTCAGTTAAGCATCCAACTCTTGATTTCAGCTCAGGTTGTGATCTCATGGTCGTGAGATTGAGCCCCGTGTCAGGCTCCACGCTGAGCATGGGGCCTGCTTGGGATTTTCTCTCTCCCTCTCTCTCTGCCCGTCTCCTGCCTCAAAATAAATAAGTAAACATTTTTTTAATGTCCGGTTTTTAAAAATCCTCCCAGGCAAAATGCAACACAGCAACCTTCCCTGGGTACCCAGGATGTCCCAGAAAATCTTATCTGGTCTGAAATTCAGGCCTCTGGGACACCAGGTTCCCCAACCCCATCTCTGTTTTTAGCAGAAGCCACCCCTCACTTCTTCCTGTTTTTCCTGGGAAATTAAAACACAAGCTGCCCTTGCAGGCAGGACCAAGGAGACATGGAAATCGATAACCAAGCCCAAGATGCCCAGAGAGAGCAAGCAAGCCCAGGCCTGGGGGTGGAGAGGTGGGTGCCCCTCCACAGGGGAACCACACACAACTTGAATGAGTTTTTTCCTGGTACATGTATTCTGACCTTTTTTTTTTTTTTTTTTTTAAGAAAAAAAATCCATTTTACTAATTTTTTTATCAACTCATGGGGGACGTGTGCAGCTGGTGAGGGAAAAGGTCAGGGGGCCCGTTGGCTGCCAACAACAGCACAGGCCTCACCTGACGGCTTTCCCCTGAGGCGCCCTTCGCTTGGAGGAGTGTTTGTCATTTTCCCTGCAGCTTTGGTTGGTGGAGTTTTGGTCTGAGGTTTGAGTGTTTGTTTGTTTTTCATTATTTTGGTGGTTGTTTTTTATCTTTCAGCTGTAAGTCTGGTTAATACAGAAAGGGTAGGTCAGATGTGTCATGGGAGAGGAGCCAGGTGTGTCCAGTGTGGACAGATGCAGGAGAGACAGAAGGAGGGACTTGGGAGGGAAGGGGTAGAGAGGATGGGAAGTCAAGGGGTAGAGAGAGGACCAAGTGTGGTCCTGCCCAGGGATCACTAGTGTCAGCGGTACACTTGACAGGAAGGCAACTGCTTCCAATCGACTGCTGTCTGTTAAGTCATGGACCCTGGGCAGCCTGCTCTGCCCAGGCTGGTGTGCTTCTCTCCACCCCTCAGAACCCAGAAAAATGGGGGATCAGAACAGAACCTGCCCTTGGAATGTCGTGGTGAGTGAGGCTGTGTCTATAAAGCCCTGAGCACATCACGTGCTGCATATGGTGGCAGTCAAAGAGTCATTGAGGCAGCCGTCACTCAGGCAGCAGGCACTGTCCGTCCACATGTGCGCCTCCCCTAAGCCACAAGTTGTGCAAGGATGGGGCCAGGTTGGGGTCTCCTGGTTCCTGACTGTGGATGTGCCCACTTGGAGCAGATGGTAGACAGAAGGACAAAGGCCCACTCAGGCCAGGGTAGCAGGAAGGAAGAGACCCACAGGGCCATGAACCCCAACCCCACCTGCACATCTACCCCTATTGTCAGCCCTGGGGCTCAGGCTCCTCCTTGCTAGGCTGCATCTTGCTTCATTATTATGCAGATATTTTAATTATGCAGATATGTTTTTAGACAGTTTTAAATATGTATATTATTTACTCATTAGACCATAACAGCTCTGGAAATTGGAAATCTGTATTTAGTATCTATCAGTGCACAATACAGAGCTAATACAGGGCCCACAGGCAGGGAGGGAAGCAGGGTGGCAGAGGTGGCAGTGCTGGGCTGAGCAGGGGCTGTTGGACACCCTGGTCCTTACACCCTCCCGGGGTCTGGGCCCAGCAACTCCAAGGTTGGAGGGTGGGCTCAGAGCAGCATCTGGGAGGCCAGTTACTGATCCACTTTCCTGAGGAAAGGACAAAGGAATCATTCTTGGAGGCGAGGGGGCGGGGGGAACAGCCCAAGCAGCAGCCTTCATGTGGCCAGGACTGGTCCTTCCCTGAGGTTCTTACTGTCCAATGCTGCTTATAGACGTGGGTTGATGCCCCCTCTACCACTTCCCCACCAGGGGTCTGGGGTAGTGGCACTAATGCTCTGAGCCTCAGTGCCCTCACCTGTAAAAGGCAGGGGAACAGAAGAATCCACCTCTCCGGTGTCTTGCCAGGGATGGAATGGGGAGGGTGAAGAAGAGGCCCAATTTTCCACCTGTCATTGGATTAACTGCACAGTCAGTGAAGCCCTGGCCCAAGGTAGGTGCCAGGGGTCATGTCTAGTGTCATCTATCACCATTACCTTCCTTGCAACCCTCTGGCAGTGTTTCCAGGGCATCTACTTGGTGCTAGGACTTTGCTGCCCCCAGCCTCCATCTCAAAGCCCCCCCACCCCCAACCATCACAGCTTCTGCCGGGCTTAGCCCTCAGTGGCCCAGATCTTAATATCCCACTCCCCATGGGTTCAGGGCCTTTTATCCTAAGCCTCTTGTATCCTCTTGGAAGAGGGAGTAGCTCTAACTAATTAAGACCAAACACCTCATACAATCTTTCCCTCTGGGCTGCATGAAACAAATCCTGTTTGATAGGCAGTGGCTCCCCAGACCCTTTCAGGCTAGGCCAACACTGGGGTGAGAGGAATGCCCTGGAGAAGCAGGGCGGGGGGGGGGGGGGCACACCCAAATTGGGGGAGGAGTGGGCCCTGAAAGAGGAGAGAGAAGCCTGAGGCCCCAGCCCTGTCTCACCCAAGCCCCCTTCCAGCATGCAGTGAGGCTGGACCCTCCAGCTGTTGGCCTCAGAGGAGCACCCACCATGACTCCAGGCCCTTCATCTGTGGCCATTGGCTCTGCAGCAACGGAAAGATGTTTAACTTAGTGAAATTTGAAGGTGTCTCCTCAGGCGAGCTTTGTCCCCAGCCCGGCACACCACCAGTCCTCCTCTTTTTTGCCTTTTCCTGTAAGAGTAGTTTCCAGAGCTGAGAGAAATTGATTGTTAAGTGAAACTCTCTGCTAATTGCCTCTGAAATGCCTGCTGTTATTGTGATGGACTTGGCCGTGAGCAGCCCTGCTCAGCAGTCCCACCATGGTTCCATCCAACGCCTTGGCCACGATGGGAACATCTCGGGCCAGGCAAGCCACCATCAGCAAGTTTGCAGCAGCATTACCCTGATAGGCAGCCCTAACCCTCCACAACGTGATGAGGAAAAGTGGCTCGGAGAGGTTGAATCATACATGTGGGGTCACACAGCTGTCTGGCAGAGCCAGGCTCAAGCCCAGGTCTCTAGCCAAGTTCAGAGATACTCTGGTCTTGAGTTAGCAGACGTTCATTGTGCACCTACTGTGCGCAAGGGGACAGGTTATTGTAAACTTAACAGCTGCCAGATGCAGCCCTCACCAAGCTCGGAACTCAAGGAAGAAAGCAGATGAGATGTGATGGGGACAGATGGGGGCTTGGCAGGGGTCAAGGAGTGGTTAGGAGAATGAGGTCTAAACTAACACCTCAACGGTGAGGGAGTGAACCCCCTGAGGAGTCTGCGTGATGATGCACAAGGTGGAATTAGAATGTGCAAGGGCCTAATAGCAGAAGACCAAAGGCTGTGGGTGGCTGAGGGATGAGAATGGAGCATATCTCCCCCAGACAGGCAGTAGCCTGGACGTGGGACCAATCTGTGGGCCCACTTCTGCCCCTGCCCTGCAGGGATCTTGGTAAGTTCTGTCTTTACCTCTGGGCCTCAGTTTCCTTCCCCACCCTGCCTACTCAGAGCCTTTTGTCATAAGGACCCAGGAGAGGTGGGAAGGATGCACTAGGAGAATGAACCTTAGGACAGGGTGGGGCTGGGCTGCAGGTACATCTCCCAGACAGCCTTGAGCTGGGCTGACTTCTGTGGGCTCTGTGGAGATGAGAGCACGAGGCTCTGAGTGCCTGACGGGAGGGGAGTCCAGGGACTGGGTGAAGGCAAAAGGAGACTTCCAGGAGAGGTGACACAGTCTGATAGGGCTGATGGAGATGATGTAGAGCACGTCTCACACAATAAGAGTGGATAACAGAGGAAGACCCAAAGGTGGGCAAGAGCCTTGTGTGCTTAGAGCCAGCAAGAGAAACCTCCCAGGGGACTTGACCCTCTGGGCAGCTTCTAGGGGTTGGAGCAAGGGAGCTGCCAAGAACCTACCCACCCTCTGAGTGGTTACAGTTCCCGCCTCCAATTTACAGACAAGAAATCGAGGGCCAGCGGGGAAGCCACTTATGCAAGGAAGCCGGGATTTGAACCTCGGCCAGGGCTCCAAGGCTCTGGGAGTCAGGTTCTGATGGCTGCTTGGAGCCCCGCAGGCATGCCAGTGGGTGGGCCTAGCCCTCTTCCCTCTCCCTTCTCCCCCCAGACCTGATGGGACCTCCAGCTGCCAGAGCTGGTCCAACGCCCCCCCTGCCCCCATCCTCCCCCCGTCCGTCCTTCCCCCCCCTCCCCCCCCACCCTCTGCTGCCTCAGCCCTTCCTACTGAGCCACCAGGCCTGTGTGTTTAGCAGTTTCCACACGTCCAGTGCCCGGGGATGGACTGATTGATCTGTAACACCGAAAAAATAATAATGGCTTGATCGTTACCGAGGATTAAAAGTAATCCTTTCGCCGTGGCTATTGCAACTCCGTTATTCACGAGTCAGCGGGCTGACCTGGGCCTTTGAGCCTATGGGACTCCATGGATTCAAGGAAGCTAGGGGCTAGGCAACCCCCCCACCCTGGGTCTCCCTCACCAGGCCCCCCTCACCTTGGCTGCTCAGCTAGGGAGCCAGAGGGCCTGCAGCCCCCATGTTCCTCTGGCCTGTGAAGCCCAGAGACAGAGCTGAGCCCTGAGAGGGTAAAGGAGCTGGCACCCCTGGCCAGCAGGGAAGGTGGCTGCAGGAGAGGACAGCCCCTCAAGGCTGTGGCCCAGTTGGAGACTTCAACTGGTGCAGTTTGGTGTTTGTAGCCCCATCAACCCTGTGGCTTTTCTGAGGCAAGAGGCCTGATTCTGGTTATTCCCATACCCTGCGCTCACCTCATCCCCCATGAAGGGCAGTGGCCTCAGTGGAGCCCTTCACTCTAAGAAAGGTCTGGGGTCCCTGGGAAGGTCACAGGCCACAGGGTAAGGAAAAGGGCCGTGAAGTGATTGCCCAAGGCTCACCCCTCAAGGTGTGGCCCCAGGGGCCGTCCCTAGGCCTCATACCCTCTGTCCAGGCCAGGTGCTAAGCTTGCACCCTAGTAGATGCTCAGTTAACAGTAATAACAAATGTTGTGTCATGTGTGTCACACAGTAATGTCCTCTACAAAAGAACATGGCAGGATTGTGCATCAGGGGCCTCACCCATCCTGGGAGTTGGGGTCAGGGTAGAGGCGTTTGTTGTTTAGGCTGAGAAGAGGCCCCAGGATGGAAGTGAGCGCAAGTGCACCCCTCGGGAAGGCAAGAAAGACTTGCCTTTTATATGCAGAGCCATGGGAAGCTGCTAAAGTGCTTCAGGGCAGGAGGTAGCCTCAGGATGAGATCCACATTTGGAGAATAGATAACAAAGGGCGAGAGAGGACACAAGAGCCTGAGGGAGGGACAGAGCCTGGGCTGGAGACGAACAGTAGGCGGTTTGAGTGATAGCACAGATGAGATATAGGCAGCAGGGATTCCAAGACGGATGGGCTCATTCCGAGAGGAGATGGTATGAGCTTAGTGGGCCTGAGGGTCACCCTAGGAAGGTGTCCAGGACCTTAGAGGGGGTCAGGATTGGAAGCAAGATATGGAAGGTATCTAGGAGTAGAGACCTGTGGTCCCTGAAGCTGGGTGAGGGGGGTAGGGGCCCCCCAAGCAGGCACCGCAAAGCAGGTGGGCAGAGGATGGAGCCTACAAAGAAGACAGGTTGGGTAGCAAGAGAGGGGATCAGAGTCCAGGAAGGGCTCAGCATTATAACGTGAGGGGGTTTGACTTCAAGAGGGACTTCCCTACCCTGTCCCCAAGACCCCCAGCCTAATAGTCTTCCTAGCATCCAGTGCTCTTGGCTGGAGGAAGAGGGGGAGCTAGGCCCAGTGGGAGTAAGGATGGCGCTGGTCAGCCCAGCCTGCCAGAAGAGGCATCCTGCCCCAGACAACAGAGGCCACAGCTCTGCAGGCCGTACCCCACCACCACAACTGTTACATGCTGGGAGGGAGGAAAACTGGTCTCCCGGGTCCTGATCCCCATTTCCCCATCATGAGCAGCTGGCAGGCTTTGTTAGAATCTCCCCCACTGAGGTCCACATGCCACACCAGGCCTGGACCAATGGACAGGGGGTATGTGTCCTAAATACCAAGAGACCAGGGCCTTCTGAGTAAGTGCTGGAGGCCAGGAGGCAGGACCCCACTGCTCCACCCATAGGATGGAATGGGGCAGGGATGGAAAAGCACAGCCCCTACTCTACAAGAGTTGCCCTGCTCCTCACTGGGCATCGTGGAATGTACCTTCAGACCTTGGTCATGGGCTGGGTAACACAAACGTGGCTGAGGGGCGCCTGGGTGGTTCGGTTGGTTAACAGTCGACTTCAGCTCAGGTCACAAACTCATGGTTCGTGAGTTCAAGCCCCAGCATCAGGCTCTGTGCTGACAGCTCAGAGCCTGGAGCCTCTTCGGTTTCTGTCTTCCTCTCTCTCTGCCCCTCCCCCGCTCACACTCTCTCTGTCTGTCTCTCAAAAATAAACATTTTCAGGGGCACCTGAGTGGCTCAGTCAGTTAAGCATCGACTTTGGCTCAGGTCATGATCTCACTGTTTGTGAGTTTGAGCCCTGCATCAGGCTCTGTGCTGACAGCTCAGAGCCTGGAACCTGCTTTGGATTCTGTGTCTCCCTCTCTCTCTGCCCCTCCCCCACTCATGCTCTGTCTCTCTGTGTCTCAAAAATAAATTAACATTAAAATTTTTTTTTAATAAATAATAAACATTTTTTTAACTAAAAAGAAAAAACAAGACAAACGTGGTTGTGAAGGCCAAACTCAGAGCCCCAGCCTGACCCAGACTATGTGACCTTGGAAAGGTTTCTCATTGTCTCCCTGCCCAGGTATCCTCATCTGAGGAAGACATGAGCAGTGACAGGTACACATGCTGTGTCACCAGCCTGGTGGCAGGCTTGGTATGCAGTAAGTGGCCAGTTCACTGTAACAGTCGTCAGTATGATTAACAGGACTTCACTGCACTCAGCTCCACAGGAGGCCCCAGAGGGCCATCTTCAGGAGCTCCAAGAGTTCCTGGAGGGACAGAATCCATGGAGGTGCAAAATAAGAATCTCTGGGCAGCCAGGGTTCAAGCCCTGAGGGTGGCAGAGTACCAATGCCTCTTTCAGGAAGCCCTCCATGACATCCCGAATTCCCACAGCACTAAGCTTCCTAGAATCACTTCAGCTACTCCTGCTCTGGTTCTACCCAGTTTTGTGCCTGTTTCCTCCTCTAAATTGTGAGACGACAGGGCTGGCTGGCCTGCCACACCTCCACACATCAGCATGGTCTGGTGCCAGGCGTGGTTGGTAACAGGGTGTGGGATAGAAGGACACAGAGCTGTGCTCACAGGCACAGGGGCCATGATGGAGGAGAGTGCAGGAACCAGCCCCAAAGGGTGGGCCAGGCTTGTGTGGAGAGAAGGCTTGGAGAGCCTTGCTGGGAAGGGGCTCAAGAAACCAGGACAGGGACAGTGGTAGGGGGCCTGGGTGGGCAGAGGTGTGCTAGGGGTACCTCCTGTTGGGCCCTGAGCAAGCTGGGGACAATGACACATCGGCAAGGCACTCTGTCACTTGTGGCAGTTCACCCTTGACTAGGGAGGGCCTCCTCTTGGCACTGGAGTGACACTGGTTTGTTGGAGGTAGAGTGGCAGTGGGGCTTGACTCCAGGGCCTGAGGCCTACTACATCCCAGGGGTCCCCCTGCCATCGTGTGGGCAGGAGATGTGGCTGGGCTAAAGTACAGGGAGTGTCATAGAGATGTCACAGGGAGATACCACTCAGGTCACTGTGCAGGCTTCACCTGTCCTATGTGAACCCAGCTGTGGGTGGGGGAAGGGCCCCCTTCTCAGCAAGCTGAAGAAGGTCTGGGGCCAAGGAATCTCTGAGGGTCTGGCAGGATGGGACAAGGGAGTCCGTGAGCCAGCCTGGACCCAGGGAGTACTAGGGATGGAGAAGGCTTGGGCTGGGCATGAGTCTTCCTCAGCCTCTGACCTCCCTGTGCTCTGTTCCTCAGAGATTGGCCGACGCTGCAGAGAACTTCCAGAAAGCCCACCGCTGGCAGGACAACATCAAGGTAAGAACTGCAGTGCCCTCCCCAGCCCCTACAACCTGCCCACCTCCAGCAAGGACAGATGTGAATTTGGGGGAGGGGGCGCTGCCCAGAAACACTGGAGGGGCACTGAGACCTCTGTGGAGTAGAGCCTGGAACCTTTGTCCAGCATTCAGCAAACATTTGAGGCTCCCCTTGGTGCTGGGCGAGAAGGTGCAGCTATGAACCTCTCACTCCACCCCAGAGGAGCTGTGGAGTCCCCCGCGGGCAGACATGCTGCTCTAAAGTGATGCTCCCCAAAGTTGGTGTTAACCTTGGTGGTTAAGGATGTGCCCAGACTCTGGAGAGACCCTAGGGCAAAGAAGTCCCTTGACTCCAGGACTTTTTAGACTTTAATACGCTGACTTGGAAGAGTCACTGCGGGAAGGGGACAGAGTTCCCTGTCTTCCAGGAGGCCGTGAGCCTAGGATAGGGGACTAGGCTGTCACAGCCACAAAAGCCCCTTCTTCCACCAGGAGAGCTCAGAAGGAGCCCAGGTGCCGAGGGAGTGGAGGGGTGAGAAGCTGGTGATAGGTCTCTTCTTGAGGGTGGAAGGGCCCAGAATGTGGAGGAGGGAAGGGAAGCCTCACTGCCCCCCAGTTTCAAACCCAGGTAACCCTCACAAATTCAGACAGCTGTGTGTGATTTGGACCGAGGCTGGATATACCGGCACCATTACTGTGAAGACAGCATCTCAGAGGGTCACAGTAAGCCACAAGGTAGACTGAGGCAGGGTTCCTCCCAAACTCAGGGAACCTCCCATGCCAGGGATGATGGAACGCTCAGGGACCAAGCCAGTTGGTGGTGCTCATGTGTCCTCCACAGCTGCTCAGGCCTCTGAGCCATGCCTCCTGGTGGTCTCTGCCAAACACCGGAAGAGGCACCAAGAGCTGCCTGCTGGGACCCAGGGACCAATAAGGGGCGGGTAGGCCCTTGCCACTGCAGCTCTGGGCCTGGCACTTCTGAGGGACAGGTGGATTATTATCCCTACTTAAACTGATGAGACCACTGAGGCACAGGGTGGTTAGACCGGCCTGACATACCTGTTGATGGCAGAGATTCACAGCTGGGCTGCCAGATACCAGGGGGTTCATGCCTATGATCCAGGCCCCCTCAACCTGTCTGTCCTCCTGCCTGGTCCCCATCTCTCCAGGCCACCCTGAGCCCTGCCCTGCCTTGCCCACACCATGGCATTCTTCCTTTGCTGCCTGGTGGGTATTGGCTGCTACCCTTAGGGAGCTCATGTGGGGTTGGAAGTAACAGATGATTTTTTACAGTGAACACATAAATGAGCTGATGACTCCTTGGACTGATCCCACCACCCCAGGAGCTCAGGACTGGCCCTTCTCTCCCTCCCTTTCCAACACCACCACCCCATGGGACCCACGGGTCCCCGTGCCACCTCAGCCCCTTGATCAGAAATATACATGGTGGTAGCCACTGGCACCTACCACTCAGACCATGCCCCCGCCTGCAAACAGCCCCCACTCTGGTAACTCCTCTGCAGGACCCAGCCCTCAGCCTGCGCTCAGGGTCCCAGGATCTGACTGTTCCTGTCCCCTTGTCATCCTCATTCATCACCCAACTCCTCCTATGCCCCAGCCACACTGAACACCTCACTCCAGACCCATTCCCAATCTCTGCCCAATGCCTTCTGTTCCTCCTGGAGGCCCGGCTTGTCTGTTCCTTCTTAGTGAGGCCTCTCCCATGCCCCGGCCATCAGCTCCTCCACTTTCTGGGTATCCAGGACCCTCGGCTCTTGCTCCGGCTCTTTGCTTCTGACATACCTGCATCCTCCCTCCCCACCCAGGACTATATGCAGAGCAGACAGGACTGGGAGTGAAGGAAGAGGGAATGATGGAATGAAAAGACCCACCCTCAGCCTGGTTTTCTCTCCCTCCCAGTCCAGGCCCCAAACAAGAAGACAAAGAGGCTGCCTCAGCCCCAAACCTATTTTTTTCCTGACTCTGCAAAAGACCCCAAATTTCCAAGGATCATCCTGCCAGACTCCTGACCTCTGATTTGCAGCTACTCCCAGAGGCAGGAACAGCTTATCCCAAGCCAGAGTGGGCACCACAGGGGCCTGCCAAGAAGGAAGGCCAAGGTCTCAGGGGCATCCAGAGGGTGCTGAGACCAGTACTGCTTAAGACACTGAGTAACTGTGGGGCCCAGCAAGGGTTTGCCCCTCTCTGGGCTCCAGTGTCCCCGTCTGGCAAAGGACTAGCTGGTCTTTGGTGCTGCCTGCTGGCCCAGGCATGGTGTGTGAAAGGGGAGGTCCACACGTCAGGCCATAGAGATGCCAAGTTGGTGACAGTGTGGGTGCATCTCTGGCCCTGGGTGCTCTTGTCCTAGTATGAGGCAGAAGTGAGCTCTGGCCAGCCCCCTCCCCTCAGCTTGGCCTGGAATGCCCCCAGCTGTGGGTGACCACAGGGCCAGCTGGTGTTTACCACCACCTCCCCCTCAGTCCGTCAGTCTGCCTGTCTGTCTATATCTTGAGCAGGGTGAAGCTGTAATCACCCCCTGCTTCCCAGCTGCTGGGTCAGGGCCCTGTTCTTCACCAGAAGCATTGCACTTGCCCCAGCTGCCAGGACGAAAGGCGTAAGTGCTAATGGTGGGCCCATTAGCTGGCACACCAGCCATGCCTGCCTGGGCTGCCAGTGAGAGCTGGCAGCAGCTGCAGGTGGGGACTGTCCATGCCAGGGGGGCACAGGGACTTGAGGCTGGGAAAGGGATGGTGTTTTTGTCCCTTGCAGGCACACCACCCACCCTTGAAACCATGTCCTTCCCGGTGACCTTCAGAAGGTACAGACAAAGAGCCATATTCCTCCCAGCACTCTAGGAGAGCCACAACCCCAGTGTCAAACCCAGGCCCTTTACATACGCCCGGCCGTCTCCCTGTAACACCCTCTCCTCCTCCTTCAAAATAGCAATGCCTCTCCCTCTCCAGTTAACTCCCTCGGGCTCCTCTTTCTGGTCTCTAAGCCTAGGATTGGCACCCGCTGCCCCAGGCCAGTATCCCAGTGGGCTCATCTGTCTGCCCCGCTCAAGGCCCCTCTAGGCCAGAAGCAGCTGGACCTGATTCAGTGTTGCCCACCAGCTGTCCATGTACCCAGTCGAGTGCCCTGTGGACAAGTTGGCCAAGAGCAGCTGGGCCTCAGTCTTCTTACCTCTGAGATGGGGAGAATGGCACCCGGCAGTTCTGGGCACAGAGAAGATGCTTGGCACATGGAATCCACTTCACGATCAGTAGGACGTGGCCCTCCCTGTGTCAACAGCACACAGTAGGTCTATATGCAGACCTCTGAGAAATGGACAGTGGTATAGCCACATCTGTATACACATACCATCTACACCAGCCCAGGGACTTGGGGGATCCTGGGGTCTGCAAGGTCAGAGCTGGGGTAAGAGAGTGAGGGAGCCGTGTCTGGATGTGAAGGCCCCCAGTTCCCCTCTTAGTCTCAGGCCATGACCCCACATACTGGCTGCGGCAGAGGCAGGGAACCTGTAGCCACAGCCCTTGGACCCCAGGAAAACCATGGTCCTTGTTAGCAGGCAGCACCTCCCATGACCCTGCAGACAGACAGCAGGTGCTCTGGTGCCTATAACACTTAGGGTAGATGAAGATGGCCTGCCTGCTGGACACCGTGCCTGGCACCATCACCACACTGTGCCAGCATTATCTGCCATCTAAACCGCCACCAGGGAGGAGCTGGGCCAGGGCATGGGTGGAAGAGACAGGAGATGCCATTGGCCCCAAGGCCTCAATGCCAACATCGGGACCTGTGGGAGGACAGAGTCCTGCCCTGGGAGTCTACTGGAGGAAGCAGTCCTACCCTGGGGAGTCTGGGAGTGGCGGACACAGCTCTACCCTGGGGGGTCTGATGGGAGAGGTAGCTCTGTCTGGGAACCTAAAAGGAAGACTGTGAAGGCTGGGCCAGGCCAGAGGAGCCGGCTGGACAGGACAGGTGGCCTCCCCAGCCTGAAGTCTGCCCCAGCCATCAGGCCTGCTGCCTGCCTCTCTGCCAAGCCGGCGACAGACGGCTCTCTCAGAAAACAGTCCTTTTGGCTGAGCTGAGCTGGCAGTGAGCCAGGGCAGGAAGGCCAAGCATCCTCACTGTATCCCATGGTACCAAACGACACCAACTGCTATTCCCCATGCTCGCTTCCTCACCGTGTTTCCCACCTGCCAGCACCCCTCGTGTTCTCTTTTGGGCTCAGCTCCAGCTAAGGAAAGTGTATGTGTCATCTATACAAGGGCCAGGTGGGCCCCTAGCCCCACCCTTTATGTGTCATCTGTGTACAGAAATCCACACGGGGGAGAAATGTGAGTTCAGAAGGGGTGATTCCCTCCACCCCCTGCCCAGTTTGAGCAAAATGGCCCCTAAAATACCAGGTAATAGAAAGGGGTGTATAAACCCCAGACATTAGGGATGCCCATTTCTCCACAAACAGAGGGTTTCTTCCACATTCAGGCCCCTCCCAGGGCTGTGGAGTTGCAAACCTAAGGGCCGCCCATGCACAGGGTTGGCCCTAATGCCTGGGGAGGCCCTGCTCCCTGTCCTAGTTCCCTCAGAGGGGGCATCATCATCATCCCGACTTTATATAGTGGGAAATCAAGACCCTAAAGCAAAGCCTCACTGAGGCTGCAGGATTTAACAGGCACCCGTGCCTCACTGATGAGATGGCGGTGACTCCCGGGGGTAGTTATGGAGCCGCTGGGGATTTTGAGGCTTCAGGCTTAGTTTTATTTTTTTTTTTAATTTTTTTGTGTTTATTTCTGAGACAGAGAGAGACAGAGCATGAGCAGGGGAGGGGCAGAGAGGGAGACACAGAATCAGAAGCAGGCTCAGGCTCCAAGCTGTCAGCACAGAGCCTGACGCAGGGCTTGAACTCACGAACCGTGAGATCATGACTTGAGCCGAAGTCGGTCGCTCAACAGACTGAGCCACCCAGGCGCCCCAGGCTTAGTCTTCACTCACTGTTCTGGATCCCAGAGCTCACATGTTCAGGTCAGGATTTGAGGCCAGGACCCTTTGCCAAGGCCCCTGCATGTAATCACTAGGTACCACCTCCTCGTGGTCTTACCAAGGCAGGGCAGTAATGGTGAACACCAGAGCACTGTGCAGGCCAAAGCAGACACAAAGGCCTTTCCAGGGACCCTCCCACCCCATCTCTGATGGTCACACCCCCAGCTCCACATCACATCAAGCATAGAGACCACAGCTGTGTCTACAATGTATTTTCACACATGTGACCTTGCCCGCCACCACCCCATGCTAATGCTACTCTCTCCCAAGGAAGGGGCATGGCCTGGCCTCTCAAGGTGGGAGACGTAGGGAGGGGTCCTGCCTCCTGGGGGACAAGGGCCACATACAGATTCCTGAGCCTTGCGCGTGGTACACAGGGGACCGGAACCCTCCTGAATGACACGTTCCCCCTGTGTCACTGATGCCACCAACATCTGATTCTCTGCTGAGACCATGAAACAGCAGGACAAAAAGACAAAGGGAGCCATTGGAGCAACTGGAAGGGTGGCCCAGGGGTGGCCCGGGTGCAGACAGGAGCCAGCCCAGCCTGTGAGAGAAGCACAGGTCTCCTGGGGGCCCCAGAGCTGCCGGCCCCTGCCCATGCCCTCTCCCGTCCTTGCTGGAGGTTTGCTTAAAAAGTTGGTGAGTGAAGCCCCATGTTCTAATCTGCAGTCCTCCCACCGCGCCCGCCTGTTTTCATTACGGAGGGAAAGAGCATCAGAGCCGTGTTTATAACCCCCTTTTAGATAACAAATCACATTTTCTTTTTGCCAGCGAGTGTGTTGAATTGATATTTTTTCCCCTCGGTTTAATGGGTTTGTGTGTTCAGGAATGATCTTCATCAACCGAAACTCCTTATTGTGTTTGATGTAATGTCAGCTTTCATTATGTGCTTCGGTCGGAGCCAGGCGCAAGGAAAGGCCGAGCACCCTGGAGCCTGGGCCCCGGCCCTCACCCCCACCCCGGGCCCACCTGGGCTCCAGTCTTCCTGGACTGGTGGGTGGGTGGGTGTGGGAAGGGTTGGAGATGCAACAGGAAGCCAGGTTGGAGCCTGGGTGCGAAGCCTTTCTTACCCCTGCCGTGTCCTCATCTGTATGTTGGGGGGTCACAAGCCCCACATTACCGTATGTGCAAAATGCTGGACACAGATGTCTCTGGTGGCAGAAGCAATCAAGTCTCCTCTGGTCTTACGTTCATCGGCTGTTGTGGTCTTGCCCAAGCGTGGTGCCAGGCATGTAGTCAGTGTTACAGAATGCTTGGATTATGCTTACGGGTATAGCCAGTGGCCTGTAGCCCCCAGACCTCTGGTGGGAGACAACTCACCACTGTCCCCACAACAGGCCCCCATACTGACCACCTCGAACCATGGCCTCAGACCCTGCACCTGGGCAGTCACCAAGGCCAAGCTCCACCCTGAAGCATGGGGAGCCTGAGCTAGGAGGGAGCAGTGCAGCCCTGAGGTCACACGGCAAAGAAGCGGCCAAGGTGACTTCCGCCCACCAAAGAGTAATCGCTGGCTCTGTGCTTGCTGTATTACAGCCAGACCATTGGGAGCCACTGGGACCACTGGGACCAAACTTCTTGATCAACACCCCCATTTTCAGGCCATAAAAAAGCAGACTGCCAGGGCCATGCACCAGGTTTTTGCTGTACAAAACAGCACTGAGGAGCACTGGAAGAGGGTGACTCGGACAGTGGCCTTATCCTGTGTCCTGACCCTAGAGCCCACAAGGGCAGGAGTGGAATGGCCCTACCTAAGCCGGTGGCACTCGATGGCACCAGATTCACCTTCTGGCGGCCTCTGTCAGCCACGCTTAGTTCTGATTAAAGATCATTAAACATGAAATTAGCCCGTTTGTGTTACGGGTCCCCGGGGTGGCCGGTGATTATGACGCGCAGATGGCCAAGAACCCAGGCGTCGGGCAGGCGGGTGAGGCCGGGATGTGTGGGGCTAACACTGCAGGCGCAGGCGGCCGGGAGGCAGGCGCGGGGGCTGGGCTTTGTTTTCTCCCGCTCCTGTTGTGTAAACCCCCTTGCATTTCACAACAAATCACAGATAATTAATAAGTACATGCCCGTAATGAGCAGGCTTTTTAATAGAAGAAATTGGAAGATGCGGTGTCGAGTCATTATTTCACTCTGGCCCAGACTCGGCTCTATTTTCCCATCTTCCTCACTACACCCCCCCACACACACACCCTCCAACCCCGGTAGTGCTTCAGTCAGAGTCTCTGCAGACAGGCTGGCTCTGACCCCACCCTTCAGCTGGGCTGCAGTACTAAGACCCTGGTCCTGGAGTCCAGGAGCCCTGGGGAATCCCCACCCAACCTGGAGCACCACATCCCCCTGGAGCCTGTGAGGGCCCCTGAAGGGCTTTGTCTGGGGTGGGGGTGGGCATGCCAGGCCTGACTCCCGACAGCCCTCCCCCTGGCTCCTCTGGATGAGAGATGAGTGAGGGGACCGTTGCTGGCCTCAGGGCAGGCATCCTGGCTGCACCTCAGGTCACTTTGTAAGAAGCTGTGGGGGTCAAGGTGTCTGTCTCCCACCAGGAGGAAGACATCCTGTACTATGACGCCAAGGCCGATGCTGAGCTGGTGAGTGCCCCACCTACACTGGGGGAGGGAGAGCTGCCAGAGCCCCACACCCTCCCTGGGCTAGTGGCCTCAGCTGTGAAATGTTAGGTCTCAGCTTCTTCCACATTCTGAGGTCACCCTGCAAAGTACTGGTGGCACAGGCCCCATGCCCAGCCCCAGACAGGTAGTGAGACACTTGGACCTCATCTAGTGGGTCAGTCCAGGTGCCAGCATGGAGGGGACTGACTGCTATGGGAGCAGGGAAGAGGGAGCAGTTGGGAGGGCTTCCTGGAGATGTGCAGGCAGGGCCCGGCTGTGGCTGTGGCTGTGGCTGTGGCTGTAGGCCATCGGGTGTGTTTCAGGTGGTGCAGGTACCTTCCCTGTGGTGAGGGGAGCAGCAGCTTCAGTTGTGCTGAGCACCCCACGGTCGTCCCCGCTGTGCTCACCTGGAGCTCAGTCAGTCTTGCCCTAGCTGAAGAGGCAGCCCAGCCCTGTGCCTGTTCTCCAGACGAAGGACAGGACTCGGGCTCTGCTGGGGTCACTGCTTCAGAAGCGGCGGCACTCGGGGTGACCGGAGGACCCAGACCTACACTGCTTTTCTGCCTCTGTGTCACTGATTAGCCCATGTCTGCTTGGGCTGCCCTGTCACCAGAGGCCTCACATGAAAGACATAGGACCATTTTGGTAGCAAGGGACCTACTGAGGAGGCAAGAGTGCCCAAGAGTGCAGGGCACTCAGAGTAGACAGTGTTTGGTGAACCTGTCAAGGCCCAAGTCCATCTGCCTGCCTTTGAGGCAAAAGCAGTTGAACCTGACTATCTCCTCTGTGAACAGAGGTGTCATAACAGCTCACTCTCTGGCATCCCACCTGCACTGGCTGGGGCAGGAGCCGCCAAATCCGGTGTTCCTCTGCCAGGCTTATTGGCCAGGGGCATTTCCTGGGGTGAGCAGGAGGTAGACAATGACACCAGGAGGTGGGCAGGCAGGAAGCGATCCCTGCAGAGGGTCCGTGGTGCCAGGCTGGCCTGGGTAAGCCTTCAGGAGGGCAGGCGGGCAGGGGGCCCAAGAAGGAGGAGTGGGTGGGCGAAAGCAGGTGTGCTTCCCCCTTGGCTGAGCCTCCGTGGCTCCCAGAGAAGTTGCTAAAATTAAAGCTGGAATCTGAAATTCAAATGAAGAGCGAACCTTTAATTAGACCCTGAATCTAATTCCTTACCCCCCTCAGCAGCGGGCTGTAATTTTAGCAATCAGTGCATTAAATATAAACCAGGAGACGGCGGTTGCCCACCATAAAAAACCCCTGGCATGGGGGTAGCACTGAGGGGGCTTCTTGGCCTTTCTGGTACCCAGGCCCCTACCAGGATCCCCTGAACTCCCTGTGTCCAGGACTCCCAACCCCTGGCCCTAAATCGATTCCCTGCCCCTGGAGGGAGAGTCATCCTCTGTGGGGCTGGGCTAAGGTCAGGCCAAAAGCTGGGCCTCGTCTGGCCCTCCTATAAATATGCACATATTTGCCAACTCCCCTGCGTTGTGTTGTTTTGTTTTTTTAATCTTTGCCAGAGGTACAGTTAGAGATCTTTCTAGACCATTTACTTTTAAATTACCAACCAGAAGGTGGGGGTGGGGGAAAGAGAAGGAAGGAAAAAGTTCGCCAGCTGATAGCTTATCAGAACGGAATCCAAATGTCACATTAGTTGGGAAAGTTGGGAGATTAAATTTTCCAGCGCCCTTCATCTGCCGCTGACATTTCGGGGGCTTTCTTCTCCCGCACCTCCCCCTCCTCCAAGCAGAACGTGAGTGGCTCACGCCTCAGAGGCGGCAGGCTCCGCAGCTGCCTGCCCTGGCTTTACCCAGCATCCAGGAGCTTCTGAGGGTCCTCCAAGGGTGTGCCGAGGTGGGCAGAGGGTGGCACACGTGGTGAGGGATGAGGGGAGGGCAGCAGATGGCTTGGATTTTGCCGTACAAAATCCACCCTTGAAGAGATGCTGCAGACCCTTCCGAGCCATGCCAACCCCCACACGGCACCCCCCATCTAGGCAGTAATTCATTCCCCAGGCTGGAGGATGGACCCAGAGCCCTCCTGGGCTGGGGACGTGTAGGGAGACACGATCACCCTTTCCCCAGACAAGATACAGCCGGAGGAGGGAACACCGCGCTTGTGCCTAGGACCCAGTGAGTGGTCGGCAGAACCACGAGGGGGTGGAAGTGAGCTAAGCCAGAGGTTGAGGGGCACTGAGGGGGCATGTGGATAGTCCAGCTGCTTACACCCCTTCCTCCCAGGGCACAAGGCCCCCCCCCAGCTCTGCCCCTGCCCTGCCTTGATCTCCGTCCCTCCTTGCCTCCCCCTCTGGCTCTTTCTTGCCTTCCTCTTCACTCTCTGCCACCATCTTCCCTTCCCTTCCCCCTTGCACACCTGCACCCGTGCCTGCCCCCACCCCCACTCGGCTGCAGCATCAACACTGTAGCTGCAGACCCATTCCTGCCAGCCTGTGGTGGTGGGCGGGGGTGCACGGCGCATGCCCAGCCTGCTCGGCCGAGAGATGCCGTAATTGGCACCTGTCAGGCGGCTGCAGCTCATTTTAGAAAGTCAACGGGGACCTTTGCAATCCTGCTGCTAGCGGGCGCTGAGGACCCTCCCTCCGGAAGTTACTGGGTCTCAATGCTAGCCTCCACCCCAGCCCAGCTCTCCCCCCAAACTCAGCCCCTACAGCCATCAGCTGTAGGGATGGTGCCCCTCCCCCAGATGGGGCAAGGGCCCTCTCCCTGGTGCCAAAGGAACTCCGTGCAGGGGATGGGCGGGGCCCAGGGAGCGTGGGGGTGTGGGTTCCAAGGCTCCTGGGACGGGCTGCCTAGGCCTCCCTGTGATTGCATAAGCCTGTCCTTATAAGTAGAGGACTGCAGCCCGCTCTTTCTCAGTGGCTCTAAGATTTGTCTCCTTCACTGATAATTGGTTTTCAAGAATGTGGGAAAGGGTCAATTTGGCATTTGGAATTTGGGTTTAGCAAATGTAGGGACGGTGGGTAGGGTGGGCAGGGGCAGGTGGGAGTCACAGGCCTCCTGGGTGAGGGGTCCGTACCCCGTATCCATCTATTCCTGTGTCTCTCCATCTCTCTCCGTTTCTAACTGCAATAGTCTCTGATTCTGAGATGCTCCTAATCACCTAGGCTCTGGCCCTCTCCTGCCTGCAGAGCTGTCCAACCCCACTCCCCATTTCCCAGCCCTGACACTACTGTGGTGGGGGGTATCCCTTTCTGCAGGACGACCCTGAGAGTGAGGATGTGGAGAGGGGGTCCAAGGCCAGCACCCTAAGGCTGGACTTCGTTGAGGACTCAAACTTCAAGAACAAGGTCAACTACTCGTACACGGCCGTGCAGATCCCCACGGACATCTACAAAGGCTGTGAGTGTGCAGAGCAATCAGAAATAACCCTCCCCCACCACCATGGGGGCAAGGCCCACTGCCTGGGCACTGCCAGGTCCCAGGTGCTCAACCAGTGCCATCTGCCTTCAGCCCCTTATACCCAAGGTCACACATGCTCACCCACACACAGTCACCAAATCATTCTCAGGCACGGCCTGACACTAACCCTCAGCAAACTACAAAGCACTCAGACTCCCCACCCCGTGCATGTGCAGTGTCCTGCCCATGTGTAGACATGTGCCCACCTGAATGCTTGCACACAACTTGTTCCCCTACATGCTGGACCAAGTCCCCACAGGCCCCCAAAGCAGCTCCTCCCCACCATCCCCCATTCCCTGGCCCCATGCAAGCATGGGTTGAGGAGCTACCACATCAAGTGGCCTCAAGGGCTGGAGGAACAGGGATGTCCTCACTCACAGACAACAACCTGGAACGTCTCCTTCCTTGTCCAGGGACAGGGCAGCTTTCATAATGAGGAAACGAAGTCACTGCAGCTGGAAGGATTTGAGTCAGACATGAGGAGGAACTTCCTGAAGATCTTGGGAGGTGTAGGGGAAGGAGACCAAGAGTCAAGCACTAGAGAGAGAGCTCTAGCAGCAGGCCTTAGGGCCCTGGGGTCTGTTGAGCATAATTCTGTGAGCACCTACAAGGCAGCCTCAGAATCCAAGGGTCCCACCAGGTGGAGGGTCTTGGAACACAAGTCCCACAGCTTCTGGATAGTGTCCAGAATGCAAGGAATCCTCCAGGGTCCTCAGGGAGGCCCCCCTCCACCCTTAGGGTCAGCCAGGCCTTCTAGGCAGCCTCAGGCGTGGGTGAGGACAGATGCTTCCCCCACACACACCATCCCATCCCTGCCACAGGCCGCCTGCAGGCCACCTGCCCGAGCCAGCCGAGGAGCACTATCACAGGCAGGCACACTAATTAAAACAGGAGCCATACCGCCCTCCCCAGTCACCCCTCGCTACCCACACAAATTACATTTTATATGTTTTTTATTTACTGTGTCACTTTTAATTAAATCTGTAATCGCCTGCCTGAGGGGGCATGGTCCCCGTTTCCCATCTCAGCGTGATCTGAGAGTGTGTGCACATGGGTGTGGGTGTGTGCACATGGGGCTGAGTAGCAGGCCCTTTCCAGGCAGGGAGGCTGGAGTGCTTGCACAAGTGTGTCTTATAGTGAATGCGTGTGTGTGCATGTGGTCGTGGATACCTGCAGGGACAGCCCAACTGAGGTGGGGGTCTCCTCTTGGCTCTTGACCTGAGTCAGTAACACCCCTATGGCAGCAGCTAGACAGGCTTCCAGGACAGTCTGCTCTAAGCCTCTCATTGGGAAGATGGGGAAACTGAGGCCCAGTGAAGGTTGGGACTTGCCAGGCAGACTCTCCCAGGACAGGCAGTACTATATGAAACATTTGAGAACCTGGCTTTATTTTTTTGTTAAAGAGAAAAATAGAAATTGTTCGACTCACTAAGTTTCTAAATTAGCAACAGGACCATAACATACTGTTCAATAGGCACAGCCAATGCTAGAAATGTGTTTTGTTTTCACATTATAGTCAGTTAAGGGAAGCTACAAGGACAGAGAGAAGGGAGAGGGAGCAGAGGGAGAAGAATTAGGCAGCACACAAGATGCAGCAGAGGCCACACACTGGAGGGAGAGAACAGAGGGACCATGCCCTGGAATGTGTCAGCGCCCCCTAGGCTGTGAGTGGAGCCTTGAGCATTTATATCTTTTTTTTTTTTTTTTTAAGTTTATATATTTATTTTGAGAGAGCACACAAGTTGGGGAGGGGCAGAGAGAGGGAGAGAGAATCGCAAGCAGGCTCCACACAGTCAGTACAGAGCCCCATGCGGGGCTTGAACCCATGAACCATGAGATCACTACCCGGCTGCTTAACCCACTGAGCCACCCAGGCGGCCCCAGCACTTGTATCTTTAAATCACAGCTCTTCATCTGCTTTAAAGATTTCAGTGTTCAGAGGCTCTGCTCTGAAGAGAAGAGCAGAGGCTTTGGAAGGCATTCTTGGGTTTTCACTTGGGGTGGATCTTTGATAAGGATCTCAGGGACAAGTGGGACAATGGTGTAAGAAAGGAAGTGGAAGAAACTGGAGGAAAAAAACAGCCCCTAGGGGAAGGGGTCAGGTATAGAGGCCTGGCAGTAGCAGGTGTCCAGCTCCTGGTGGGTTTTTGTTTTTTTTTTTTTTTTTTGAGTGTCCTACATACAGGGACAGACACACTACACATAAGAGAACACGTGCCACACACATACATCGGCCGGATTTAGGCCTGTCCTGAGTTGGGGGTGGGGATGCTGCTCAAGCCATCCTGAGTCACTGCCCTGGCTGAGGGATCTATAGGACCGAGCCCATTCATCTGACAGGAGCCTTGATCTGTAAGGGCGCATAGGGGTGGGTCTGGCCAAAGAATCACCTGTGTGCAGCCACAGAGGCCAGGGGAAAGGGAGGGTGAGGGTAACTGGTCATGGGGGACTGTGAGAGCAAAACCCATTGGTGTCCTCCAATGGGTGCAGAGTGCTGTGCCCTTGTGCCCATGGCAGCAGTCGGTCTGCTGGGCAGGTAAGTTGAAGGGTGAGGGACTCACACACCTGACTGGAAACAGAGGTTCAACACAGATATACCTGTTAGGGAGTGTAGGCTGTATGCATGTGTGTGTGTGTGTGTGTGTGTGTGTGTGTGTGTGTGTGTGTGTGTGCGCGCGCGCAAGTGTGCGTGCAAGTGTTGGAGCAAGATCATAGCATAGCCCCTGCCCCTCCAAGAGCCCCTGCCCCCGCCCCTGCCTGCTCCTGGCCCCAGTTGATTAATCATGGAGCTGAGTGGCTTCCAGCTTATCAGGTACCTTAATAGCTGAATAATTCCAGCCCCATCATCGGGCCCTTAATTGCTTTCTTGTGGCTGCAGCCCGGAGTGCATGCTGAGTGGGTGAGCTCCCAAGGGACCAGCTGCAAGCTTCAGGCAGCATGCTGGATGGGCATCCCAAGGTACAACTCCCTGCCACCTGGGCAGCCCCTCTCCAGGGGCCACAGGCCATAGCTGCCCTGCCTGATCATGTGGGGCCTGGCTGAAGGGTAGGCTAAGCTGACTCAGGATGGGGTGAGGACCTGGAAGTCTTCCTGAAGGAGGTGGTGCAGCCCCAGCCGAGCCTTGGGGAATGAGATCCTGGCTAGGCAGAGAGCAGGTGAGGCTTTCCAAGCGGGGCATGTCATTGTGGTGAGGTCCCACAGGGGGACTGCCCAGGTGCTTTTCACCTCAGCCCCCCCCCCATTTCCCCCGCAGCCACTGTCATCCTTAATGAACTCAACTGGACAGAGGCCCTGGAGAATGTGTTTATCGAGAACCGCAGGCAGGACCCCACACTGCTGTGGCAGGTCTTTGGCAGTGCCACAGGAGTCACTCGCTACTATCCAGGTAAGTGTCAGCCCGTCTCTCCTGTCCACTCAGCACACAACCCTCCTCCATCACCCAGCCCACTTTTCCTGAGGTGTGTGGGGTGGGTGGTCAACCCTGTGGGCTGTGGAGTAGCCACTCCTGCAAAGGCTGCCTATCCTTGCAGGGCCCTTCCCTGCTAGACCCCCTCACCTCCTCTCCTCCCACAGCCACCCCATGGCGAGCCCCTAAGAAAATCGACCTGTACGATGTCCGAAGGAGACCCTGGTGAGTGAGCAAGGAGGAGCTGGGAAGGGACACCCCCTCAGTTCCCCCACCTCTGCTGCCTGCTCCCCTCCCTCCCGATATCCAGGCCTCAGAGCAGGGCGCAGCCAGCTCTATCCAATTTTCATTTCACACATCGTTGCCACTGGAAAATGGATCCCATCACCCAGGCAGGCCTCCCAGCTGCCTCTGCCCCCCATCCACTGCCCGGCACTCCACCCCCTTGGGACTGAGGGATTGGGCCAGTTGGGGGTTCCCAAGAGTGGATGTCGGTTGGCCAGCCCCACACCACCCATCTGAACCCTGGACACCTCACCCTTTGCTCTGCCTCTCCTGCAGTACCCCATGACATCCTCTTTCCCTGCCACCTGTTCATTCCTGCACACAGCTGGGACTCAGACCTTGGGGCCTCATCCTGGGCCAGGGGACATACCTTCTACCCCCTCTCTGGATCACCTGCTCACGCCTCCTTTGGCTCAGGGTCACTCGTGTCATGGGCAAGGACTGTTTTTTTAAGTGTGATATCCTTGGTGCCTAGGACCCTGTCTGGCCCCTGCAGTGGATGCTCAGTAGAAACAATGTTGAATCAATATATGGGTGGAGGGAGAAAGGACCCACAAAGTCCCAGGGAGGCTGGCCCTAATTGAGGCTTCTCCCGGGCAGGTATATCCAGGGGGCCTCGTCGCCCAAGGACATGGTCATCATCGTGGATGTGTGAGTGAGCAGTGCTGGCAGAAGGGGTGGGGGGAAGCAAGGGGTGACCATCTGCTGCCTGGGAACACTCATCAGGGAACGGCAGGAAAATGCCTAAGGCCTACCTAGTGCCTCCATGACCTTACCAGGAGTGGCAGCGTGAGTGGCCTGACCCTGAAGCTGATGAAGACGTCCGTCTGTGAGATGCTGGACACGCTCTCTGATGATGACTATGTGAACGTGGCCTCGGTGAGTGCCAAGGTGGTAGCGGGTGAGGAATGGGTCATACACACACCACCCCCTCACCGTGCAACAGCTGACTGCCCTGGCCAGCCTGAGGCCACTCACCACCCTCACTGTCCCTGCAGTTCAATGAAAAGGCACAGCCTGTGTCATGCTTCACACACCTGGTGCAGGCCAATGTGCGTAACAAGAAGGTGTTCAAGGAAGCTGTGCAGGGCATGGTGGCCAAGGGCACCACAGGCTACAAGGCCGGCTTTGAGTATGCCTTCGACCAGCTGCAGAACGTGAGCCCCGTGGGTGGGTGAGCGGGTGGCTGGGGACAGGCAAAGGCCCGGGCTTGGTGACACCGGGGAAATCAAGACGAATGGCCTTGTTAGCGCCCAACAGGCAGCTCGGGCAGAAGCACCATCTGCTGTGGGGAGGAGGGTCTGAGGGCCAGGCCTTCCAGAGGGAGGGAGACCCACCCCTGGACCGGGGAGGGGCCGAGAGCTGCCTGACCCCAAACCTACTCCTGACCAGTCCAACATCACTCGTGCCAACTGCAATAAGATGATCATGATGTTCACGGATGGTGGTGAGGACCGCGTGCAGGATGTCTTTGAGAAATACAATTGGCCCAACCGGACGGTGAGGCTCAGCCCAGGCGGGGGCCACCCTGACCTGGGCCCGGTTCAGGGGAGGGCTGTCATCTGGTGGCCACAGCAGTAACCCCAAGCCCCAAACAGGTGCGTGTGTTCACTTTCTCCGTGGGGCAACACAACTACGACGTCACACCCCTGCAGTGGATGGCCTGTGCCAACAAAGGTACCACGTCCAGCGTCACTGCCTCAGGGCCTGCCTGCCATGCCCTGCTGTCCATTGGGTTGATTGTCCACATGTCCATCCGTACGTCCAGCTTTCCAGCTGCCTGTTTACCCACTGCCCATCTTCCTGTGCCTGTGACTGTCCATCTTTCTGTCTGGCCATGTAACTTGTCCATATGACTGAGCATCTTTCGGCCCATCTGTCTGTCCATTGTCCATCCATCTCCTGTCTGATCTGCTCTTGTGTCTGTTTGCTGGTCAGTCTACCTCTCCATATATTTGGGCCTGGCCTCTGGGTGGACTCTGAATGTCACTACCATCCTAGCAAGAGGGACCTCACCCTGCCTCTGCTTCCTTACACCCCTACACTCATGACCCCTTTCCTAGCATCAGTCCAATTGACAGGGCAGTGGAAGGGAGCACTAAAGGGATAGGAGTTTGGGGGGGAGTGACACCAGAAAGAGAGGAGTCCTGAGGGACAAGTCCAGGGCTGCTGACATCCCAGGGTACAGAAGCCCCTGTGCCATGGATCCCATGTACCACCCAGACCCACCTCTGCCTCCTCTTCCCTCACAGGTTACTATTTTGAGATCCCTTCCATTGGAGCCATCCGCATTAACACACAGGTGAGACTGTAGGGCACCTCCCGGCCTCCACCTCCCAGCACCTTGCCTCCTGGGCACTGCGTGAACAGTGGGCTGCTGTGATGTGATGTGCTGTGATGTGCTGTCACAGAGCGCCCTCTGGTGACGTGCTGATATGCCGGGAGGCAGAACAGGGAAGGTGCAGTGGGCATGTGAACTCGTGACCCCTGTCACCTTCTCCCCAGGAATATCTGGATGTATTGGGCAGGCCCATGGTACTGGCAGGCAAGGAGGCCAAGCAGGTGCAGTGGACCAACGTGTATGAGGATGCACTGGTAAGGCCTCTGGGCCCCCACAGATGTGTCCACAAGGTCATGTTCCTTAAGGGCCCCCATATGGGAATAAACCAAACAGAAGAAAAAATGGGACCTGTGCCTGAGCCCATCCTCTGAACACTCAGGGTAGGGCATGGCTGGCCACATCCTCTAACCCATCCTCTTCCTCTCCCTTCAGGGGCTGGGGTTAGTGGTGACAGGGACCCTCCCTGTTTTCAACCTGACACAGGATGGCCCTGGGGAAAAGAAGGTAAGGTTCCCCACTCGGGAACAACTAGGCATACCCTAGCAGGTCTGGGATGGAGGAGGGACAGACAGGCCTTCAGCCTGGACAGGGGCAACTATTTGTGAACAGCTTGAGGCCTTGGGCGTGAGGTTTGGACAGTGGGGCTTCCCCGTGGAATTGAACCCATTTCAGACCCCATGCCTCTGTTCCCAGAACCAGCTGATCCTGGGTGTGATGGGCATCGATGTGGCTCTGAATGACATCAAGAGGCTCACTCCAAACTACACGGTAAGTATTCATCTGCCCATCCACCATGCTCTGCCTCCCCACAGGGACACAAGCCAGGCTCAGCAGAGGAGTCTAATGGGGATTACAGCACCTCCAGGGACACCTCTGAATTCAGGCAGTCAGGAGAGGCTTCCAGAGGAGGTGACCTTGGGCCTAGAGCTGGGGTTGGCAAACTTTCTGTGAAAGGCTAGACTATGAATATTATAGGCTCTGCCAGCGTAAATACTCATCCTCAGTTCTGCTGTTGAACTGCGAAAACAGCCACAGACAAAACAAATAAATAGGCATGACTGTGTTTGAATACAATTTTGTTTGTGGATCATGAAATTTAAATTTCACATAATTTTCACATGTCATGAAATAAAATTCCATTTTTGGTCTTTTTCAACCACTTAAAAATGTAAAAAGAAACATTCCTAGCCATACGGTAACAGGTGGCGGGCCAGGTATAGCCCATGGGCCATAGTTTGCTGACCCCTGGACTGTCAAATAGATAGGAGGTGTACCTTGGAGTTACAGGAAACTCTGTGGGCAAAGGACTAAAGGTGAAAAACAAAATCATAAACCAGGGAGGGGGCAAGGTCAGTGTGGCTGGCCCAGCGCCTGTGTTGAAGGCAGTTTCAGGTTTGGTTGTGAAAGGGGTAGAGGTGGGATGTGTGTGACAGCATGTCTACACCTGAGCCACATGAAGGCCCCATGTCATTGGCCCCCATGTGCAGTGAGAAAACAGTCTAGAGAGCTAAGGGTGAGTCCAGAGTCCCATTCACTCATCCTTTACTTCCACCTGGAAGGGGTACCCGGGAATTCCAAGGGCACTCTCTTCCCTATGCACTCTACTGAGATGGCGACCAGGAGGAGACACTAGTGGGGAGGGGAGGAGAGGGTAACAGCAGCCTTGAGGGGCCAGTGGAGGCAGAGCAGTCTGGCTGACTGACAGCTCCATGACAAGCAGGGGTAGTTGAGGCAGAAGGCCAAATCAAATTGTGGTCCCATGATGCCGGTCAGCCTCAGCAAGAGCTGGTGCACACGGGATACCAGCCTGCTGGACTTGAGCTTGAGAAACAGCTTGAAAAACAGGCTCGAGGTCACATTGCATGTGGGGGCCCCTGGCCCAGGCAGGCAAACCTCAGTGGTATCGAAAGCAGGCTCAGGAAGAGCTCGAGAGTCTAGAGAATCCCTGCCTAGCCCTCCAGGCCCTGAGCTCCCAATCTACGCCCCCAGCTTGGAGCTAACGGCTATGTGTTTGCCATTGACCTGAACGGCTACGTGTTGCTGCACCCCAACCTCAAGCCCCAGGTGAGCCAGGGGGGTGGCCAGGAGGAGGGTAAACTCTACAGGATGGGGACCCCTGACTTCCTGCCCTGCCTCCCACAGACCACCAACTTCCGGGAGCCTGTGACTCTGGACTTCCTGGATGCTGAGCTGGAGGATGAGAACAAAGAGGAGGTAAGGAAAAGGAGAGGAGTAGAGATGGGGGTACCCAGAGCAGCAGAGAGTAGGGACCCCACCCCTCACATCTCTGGTCCTTCCAGATCCGTCGGAGCATGATCGATGGCAACAAGGGCCACAAGCAAATCAGAACGCTGGTCAAGTCCCTGGACGAGGTGAGAAGATGGTATAGGGGCACAGAGTCAGAGTGGGCATCCTCCCGTACTCCACCCCACCCCTGCCTACTGGCCCAAGTACTTGACTCAGCCTCTTCTCCCAGAGGTACGTAGACGAGGTGATGCGGAACTACACCTGGGTACCTATAAGGAGCACCAACTACAGGTGAGTGGGTGAGGGCTGGGTAGGCAGGGAGGGGTGGGGGCAGCCCCAGAGCCCAGAGTCTGAGCCCTGTGCTTGCCCAGTCTGTGCGTTCTCAACAACTGCAGCCATGATCCCAGTGGGGCACCAGCAGCCAGAACTGCTCACTACTCACCCCAGGACTCTCGGTCCCCCAAGGGCCTTTTGCTGGCCCTTCAAGAACTGGACAGAGACAAGACAGTGCATCTGATGTCTCCCCATGCCACACCACTCTCTCCCATGTCACCCCTGCTTGGATTGTATCCCTGGGTATCTGCACCCAGGATGTCACCCTCAGCACATCCCCAGGCCTGCTCTCAACAGGCACCACAGCCTCGGAGCAGCTACCCTTGTGGGTCAGGCCCAGGCAATACAGGCTGTCTCCTTGTGCCCCCAAGAGCTGGTCTCGTTCACACCCCAATCCCAGCTCGTGACTGCTCCTCATGGTGTTAGCACCAGCCCTGCTTTTTGACGGCTCTCACGTGGCCTAAGTCTCTAGGACTGAGGGACCCCACTCCCATGGCTGTGCACCCAACAGCCTAGCTCACAGACAGTGTTCTGTCCCTTTTGAGTTTGCTGCTGGCCAGATAGAGGAGGCTGGCTGGGCACATGGTGTGTTGGGGGAGGCCGCTGGGGATGTGGGGGGTGTGGCGAGTTGCTTTGGAGCTGGGAGTTCTGAGGCCTCCAGAAGAGTTTAGGGAGTGAATCTCCCACAGCTAACAGGGAAAGGTGGCCCTGGTGGTCAGGAGAGGGGACTTCACAGCCTGGGCCTCTCTGCCCAGCTCCAAGGTGAGGGGGCTGAATGCCAATGTGGCCCACCTCTCCCCAGCAGTGACATATGCTCCTCTCCTCCCCTCATCCCCAGCCTAGGGCTTGTGCTCCCGCCCTACAGCACCTTCTACCTCCAAGCCAACCTCAGTGACCAGATCCTGCAGGTCAAGTGTAAGTGGCCCGGCCCCTGCCTGTGCCCTGCACCCCTGCCTCTGCCCCGCACCTTGGCCACCGGCCCCAGGCAGCATAGCCAGCCGCTGGCGGCAAGGCAGCCTCTCCTGCCCAGTCTGCCCACCCCCAGGCACCCGCAGGCTGGGGCACCAGCCATCGGAAAGTCTGTGGAAATCTGCATGCCTGCCTTTTCTCAGATTTGGTTCCAGACCATTCTCTCATGATTTCCGTTGAGGTTTTTGGTTTTAGTTTCTCCTACTGCGTGTCTTCCCTCCTTAGCTTGCCTCCCCCGCACACCTCTGGGGGCTGCATTCTTGGAAGACACCCCCTCTTCTCATCTCTCCTTCCCCCTGTGCCCTGCAGCTCTCTCCCCTGTGGTGCCACCCCCCCCCAGGGTCTCTCTCCCCCTCCTCTGACCTCCTCATTCATCCTCCCCCATTTTCCACCCCCCTCATCAGCCCCTCTCACCTTCCTCCAACCCCCACTGCCGCACTCTCTCTGCCCTTCCATTTCTCTTGCTGCCTTCTCTCCCTCCTCCTCCTCTCCCCCTCTCCCTTCCCTCTCCCTCCCTCCCTCCTTCTTTTTCCCTTCCCTGCACCCCCACCTTCTCTGTCTCCCCACTTCCCTCTACCTTCTGCTCCTTCCGTTTCTCTCCTGCCCCAGCACCTTTACTTTCTCTCTCTTCCTCCCTCCTTCCCTCCCTCTGCTCTCTCCACCCCCCTGCATCTCCCACCCTCCCTGCCTCTTCCTCCCCTTCACTCTCCCCCTCTCTTCTCCTCTGGACCTCTCTCCTTCCTTCCCTCCCTGGTCCACTCCTCTGCCTGTGGCTCATTCCTGCATGTTCTGCTCACCCTGGGCCTCCCCCAAGAGGCCTCTGGAGCCTGTGGCCCCGCCTGCCCACCGCCCGAGGTCACTGGGAGGGAGGCTGGGGCTCCGGCCCCACCGGGCGCCCCCCACCTGCCTGGCCGACTGGGGCTCATCTCCTTTGAGTTTTCTCGCTCTCTCTTTCTCTCTCATGTCGTTTTTTTGCAAGAAGTTTCCTTTCGGTATGATGATGAGACACAATATTTTCATTCAAACAGCCATTGAATAAAATATTGTTTGTGCCCCTCCCCTTCCCCTCCCCCTTTTCGTTTGTTTTTGTGTTTGTGTTGTTTTTGTTTTCCTCGCTTTCTCTCTTGGTGGACTGTCCCAGTGCCAATCAGCAAACTGAAGGGCAAGTATATTCAGAACCAGTGCACCCTCCTCTCCCCACCCCACCCACCCTCACACCCCTGCTTGCCCCCCTCCCTGCCCAGGACCAGCCAAACCCCTGCTCTCCAGGGCTCCCTCCCAGCATCCCCTTGGCTCCTCTAGTTCTTGCCTTTTCCCTCATCCCTAAACCCCTATTACAGCCAGGGGCCCTTCTCCTGGCCCTGCCTGCAGGGTGGTCTCCGGCGTGTTCTGAGAGCTCAGGCCCCCTCCTCATCCTCCTCTCTCCCTCTGGGCAGGCCCCTGCCCGCCCCCACCTTCTCTGTCCCTCTAAGACAACTCAACAGTGGGGACAGGGCTGGATGCCTCTCCACCACCTCCCACCCAGGAGGACAGGGGGCCTGATAGGCAGGACTAGACCAGTCTTCAGTGGGGCTTATGTGTGAGGCTTAGGGTAAAGGAAAGTGCCAGCCACATGAGGCTTCGTCTGGGATAGTTCTCCCTCCTGTGATCTCTGGCAGTTGGTCCAGAAGTTGGCAGCCCTCCAAGGGGTGACGGAAGGCTTTGGAAGCCCTACACCCTGATTCTGGGATGGGCAGGATAGGGCAGCAGCCATGCCACTGGGAGAGCCAGGCAGGCCCAGCCATCCTGGGCACCGGCCTAGGTGCTGCAGCCCCTGTGTCCTGGTGCCCCCCACTGCCTCCAGAGACTTTGCTAAGGTCCACTGGCCCAGCCCAACCCTGGTACTTGCTGCCCCTGGGGCAGAGGGTCAGGTGTGGAGAAGGTATTCCCCTGGGAAATAAAAGCAGACTCAGGGACAGTGAGCCTAGCCAGGAATGGAAGGAACCATGTCTGGACCCCAAGGGCCAGCAAAAGAGCTTAGAGGGAATCAGTCTGTGTATGAACAAAAAGATTCTGGCACTTAGGGGTACCCAAGCGAGACATTCCTGAAAAAGAAAGGCACTGAACTCACAGACTCTGGTGGAGAACAAGGAGGGTGAGAGAGGGCAGCATGTGAGGGTCTCTGCCACAGGGGCAGATACCCCTGCCTGGACAGATAGGCATGGAGAGCCACAAGGGGAGGTTCCTGTCCCCAGTCCCCATGACCTGGAAGCCAGGGCTCCCCAAGAAGCCCTAGGGGCCCTGTCCAGCATAGTCCAGCAAAGGGGATACAGCTGGCACCACTGGCCTGGGTGGGGGTGGGGGACAGGCCCTACTCCCACTGGCTTGAGTTGTCTTTTCTCCCCCTTCCACATCCCTCCCACTGACCCCAGAAATGCAGGGCCCTGGTAACAATGACAATTATAGCCTAGTCTCCCTTCCTGCTCCCCTACCTACTTTTTCTTTCTCCTCCTTCCCCTCCCCCGCACCCATTCCCTGTCGGCTTGTGTCCAAACCCTGCCTCACAGTCCCATCAGA
Source organism: Leopardus geoffroyi (assembly GCF_018350155.1). Lineage (NCBI taxonomy): Eukaryota > Metazoa > Chordata > Mammalia > Carnivora > Felidae > Leopardus > Leopardus geoffroyi. Next base: position 19,319,757 of record NC_059331.1, on the reverse strand, counting down.
AAGCAACAGTCCAACCAGTGACTGCCCAGCTCCTGCAGGCACCCCAAGCCCACCTCCCCGAATCTTGCAGTGCATTGTGGGAGTATCTGGGAACAGAGAAGACCCCTCTTCTGCAAAAATAAGCCTTGGGGTGACAGAGAGATCATACCTTGGTGAAAACAGGATTGGAAGGTGGGCTGCCCAGAGTGCAACACGCCAAGGGGCAGGGGCATGGCTCCAAGATGCAGACCTGCCAGGTGGCTGATCCATCTGGGCCAGGAGAGGCCACAGAGAAGCCCAAATTCACTCACAAACCCACACAGAGACACTTGTACACCTGCACAGGTATGCAAACACACGTTTTCCCATGTACATACGCACTCACTCTCACACCATGCACAGGTCTAATTGATAGGTCCCTAAGAGCACTCCTTCTCTGGAGCCACAGCATTCCTCTTTGGCTGCTCTGAACCCGGACAGGTCCTAGGAAAGGTAAAGACCCACCCTTCTTCCCTGCCTGGCCTCATGCTCCCAGCCCAAGATGGCAGGTGTACAGGTTTGTGCAGCATTCCTGAGTCTTCCTGTCTCCCACACCTTCCTCCACAGCATGGGAACATTCTCAGGCATGAGTCTCCCCTCACCCAGCCTCCCAGCCCAAGAAAGAGCACTGGACCCCCACAATGCACTGCAGCCCAGCCCCAGCTGCCCACACCGTCTCTGGTTGGACTGTCTGTGCCCGTGAGAAACTCCCTCGGTTTGGCCATGTTGATGCCTGACACAGAACAAAAGCAAGACCTACCAAAATGCAAACAGCTGCAGCAAAGAAAGAGAGATAAAAATCCGCGGCCAAAAGCCAATTCCCTTCCTCAAAGTCTCTTTGGAGGCAAAGGAAGCTCAGCATGCGGTTTTTTCCATTACGGATGTGATAAGAGCGAGACCGGCGCCTCCCCCAGACCATGCATATATATAGCAGTGTGTGTATATATATGTGTGTGTGTGTGTCCGTGTATATGTGCTATACAGCCGTATGGAAGCATATACAGCCACGCCACGGGACTCACTGCCGACAGAGGACCAGGCCTGGGCAACATATTGGCTATAACTGCCCTCCTCCTGCGATGCTGTAGTCTCCACAGGCCCTCCACCCCTCCCCGCCCACCCCTTCTCTCTGCCCGCCCCTTCTCTCTGGCTCGAACGTGGAAGTGGCGGGTTCCCTCTTTGCTGGTGTCTCCCCCTCCCTCAAGCCACCCTCTGCCCTGTCCCTCCAGCCCCATCAGCTCTGAGCCCCCTGGCCTCCTGCCTCCCCAGCCCCCGCCGGATAACCCCCCGTTTCTGTTGCAGATTTTGAGTTCCTGCTCCCCAGCAGCTTTGAGTCTGAAGGACATGTTTTCATTGCTCCCAGGTAGCTTGCGTGTGGCCTTGCTGAGGTGTCCTCCCCAACCCCAACCGCCCTGGCCCCGCCTCCTGCACTGCTGCCTGGAGCTCTGTGTGTGTGTGTCCTGTGCAGTGTCGCCCCCCACCCCATGCATAGCCCCGTATGTGCGGCCATGTGCATACCCTGGGCCATGCAGCCGCACCAGGCAGCAGTGGCCAGCTGCCCACAGCTCCAGCCCCCACCAGGCCTGGGGCAGGAGGGCTCTGGACTCTGCTGATATTCCCTGCCCTCCCGGGCCACCGGGAAGGAGCCCTTTCTGCCCTGGGCGGGCTGTCCACAGCACACTCGTGACTGGGCAGCTGCTGCTCTGGTTTGTGGTACCCTCCCCAACTCCCACCCTGCACCTCGTCCTTGTCCTGTGTCACTCAGTGTTTGTGTGGATGAGCCAGCCAGAGCCCCTGTCAGCAGTGCTGAGTTTAGGTGTGATGGCTCACAGAGGACTGGGGGAGGTAGAGGGTACAAGGGCTTTAAAGAGGTGCTCTGGCAAGTGAAGGGTCAGGGCCCAGTGCAGGCCCGGGCCTGGACCATCCCTCAAGTGCACACTCAGCGTGCACACACACATCCTTGGGTATACACGCTCTGCCTGTTGGCCCAAAGTGAGGAGGCCAGCAGCTCCCCCGGTGGTGAAGCCCTTCCCTGTGACCTGGCTTTGGATGAGGGCAGGTGGGTACAACTGACAGAGACTCATGGGCACTCTCAGGCACCACACGGGGGCTCTGGACATTCCTAACCTCCATGTGTGTGCACGTGTGTGCATGCACCCACAAATTTCTCTCTCTGTAGATGTGTGTTTGTGTTTGTGAGTAATTGTGTATGTTTGTAAGAGTCTGAGTGTAAATACGGAGTGGGCTGTGTGCATTAGTGACTGTGGGAATGAGTGAAAAGGCCTGTGTGGCCTACATGACCCTGAGAGAGGGGACTGTGTTTGTTTTTGTCACTTCTGTATCTTTGGCTTGGGAGAGCTCAATAAATACATGTTGGGTGAGTGAATGAAGTAACCCACAAATGTAAATGTACATACTCTTGGGGGGCACTGTGGGGGAACTGTATCTGAAGCACAACTGTGGGCATCACTCTGGATGTATCAGCTGTGCCCCCCCCCACCACAGAAGTACAGGTTGTGCGCTGTACAAAGGCCATAGGGGCCAGAGAGCAAGTGGGGGCTGAAACCCAGCTTGCCCCCAGCTTTGCCCTTACCAAACTGTGCACCCTAGCACGGTGTAGGGAAGCAGTGCATTTTAATAATCCCCACAAAGTTGCTGCATTCAGGCCAGTGGGGAGGTCTCTAGTGGCAGCCGTGTGAAGGAAGGATTAGGCAGGAGAGATAGCTCCATCTACCAGGGTGGAAGGACTGCTCACCAAGACTTCCTGGGGGAACAGAGCCTGAAGCGGGCCTCCCATGTCCCAAAACTCCCACGTTATGTTCTCTGGAGCCAGAGCCTGAGCCCAGTGAGGGCCTTGAGGAGGTGAGGGATTTGGACTGTCCGCCTCTAGGGGAAGAGTATTCCGAGCAGAAGGAGCAGCCAGTCTGAGGACCCACGTGTTCCCACTGACTTCCTGACACCCTCTGTGGTATGGAAAAAACTGAGGCTTGGGGAGCTTAAGTGAGTCATCCAAAGGTGCAAAGCTAGGAAGCGGCAGGTTGAAGTCTTATATTTAGGCTAAGTCAGCGCCGGTACTTCACCCACCGTGTGCCCACGGGAACGCCACAGCATACAGGTGGACGGGCCAGCCATGAGGCATCTCCTGGGGCCTCCCAGGTGTGCCGTCAGGGTCCAGGGCTATGCCCTGGAGGGAGAACCTGCCAGATTGGAGGAAGCAGACCATCACTCTTGTGTCAGCTCCGCCCCTATTCAGAGGTGGCAGCCTATAAGAATACACACCCCCTGCCAAAGGCGCAGGCTTCTCAGCCAATGGCCAGACAGGCCTGTTGAGAAACCTCAACCCTACTGCTCTGTCCAGCCCCCCAAGCCCACTCTTCTTGCCCCTCCCCACCCCCAGAGAGTATTGCAAGGACCTGAATGCCTCAGACAACAACACCGAGTTCCTGAAAAACTTCATTGAGCTCATGGAGAAAGTGACTCCAGACTCCAAGCAGTGTGAGTGCCTAGTGGGGCAGCCGGGTCTGGGCAGTGCCCAGGCCACAAGGGGGCAGCCCAAAAGAACCCAGAGACCGGGCAGGTGTGATGCAGACCCATGCCCAGGGCAGGACCTGGGCCAGATAGTGGGAAAGGCTCCTATTGGAGCCTTGGGTATATGGGGGAGAGTGGGCAGGGAGCCACAAGAAGATGGCCCCTCCACCCCTAACCTCCGGTTCTAGGCAACAACTTCCTTCTGCACAACCTGATCTTGGACACAGGCATCACACAGCAGCTGGTGGAGCGTGTGTGGCGGGACCAGGATCTCAACACGTAGGCATCACCCAGCCTGTGGGAGCAGGAGGTTGGGATGGGCCCAGAGGCCCTGGCCCTGCCCTGCAGAAGGCAAGCCTGTGACTCACCTCCCTGCTGCCCCCCAGGTACAGCCTTCTGGCCGTGTTCGCTGCCACTGATGGTGGCATCACTCGCATATTCCCCAACAAGTAAGTAACCAACCCTGCCACCCAACACCCTGCCCCTGTCTGGGACCCTGCCTCTGTCCTGCTTCCCATAGGCCTCCTTGCACCTGGCTGAGACACTGTCCCCCATACACCACCCCTTCTACTGACCTCTGTCTTTGTCGGATAACCAGAGCAGCGGATGACTGGATGGAGAATCCAGAGCCCTTCAATGCCAGCTTCTACCGTCGTAGCCTGGACAACCATGGCTATGTCTTCAAGCCCCCTCACCAGGATGGTGAGTGTTCTCCAGGGTGCCCAGCAACAGATGGGAAGTTGAGGCTTCCCTGTCTGCTCAGCCAAGACTAGGCTCTGCTCTCTGAGGCCCCTCTCAAACATGAGGCTGGCTGAGACTGGGGCAGATGAGGAGAGAGAGCTAGGCTGTGCCAAACACTACATTGGGTACTGGGTACTTGGCTTGGGCCCCTGGGTCCACAGGCCCAGCACAGAGTGGTCAGTGTAACCACCACCCCCTACTCCTGACCATCCCACCCCACCGCCAGCCCTGTTAAGGCCACTGGAGCTGGAGAATGACACAGTGGGCATCCTCGTCAGCACAGCTGTGGAGCTCAGCCTGGGTGGACGCACACTGAGGCCAGCAGGTGAATGCCTGGGGTGGAGGTGGAGAAAGAGACGATGGGCAGGGTGCTGCCCAGGAAGGTGGGCATTGATGACCCCTTGCTCTCCCCTATAGTGGTAGGTGTTAAGCTGGACCTAGAGGCCTGGGCCGAGAAGTTCAAGGTGCTAGCCAGCAACCGTACCCACCAGGACCAGCCTCAGAAGGTACTTGGGCAGGTGTGGGGGCAGTAAGCCCAGCAAAACCCATTCTAGAGTCTCCCGGAAATCCTTACCACTCAGAGTGGTTCCTGTGTCTATGGGGAGGCAGTGGTTGTTGTAGATGGCCTGGGGATCTAGATGTACAAAGGGTGATGGGAGGGGGAAAACTGGCGGGCACCTTATGGTCCTTGCTCTCTGCCCAGCAGTGTGGTCCCAGCAGCCACTGTGAGATGGACTGCGAGGTTAACAATGAGGTGTGTGTACCCCGAACCCTAGCTTACCCTGATCCCTGATTTCTTAATCCCAACTGCAACTCCTAGCCTATCGTTTGGCCTGGGGGTCTCAACATCCCACCCTTTACAGCTTTACCACAACTGGGGGAGTGGTGCCCCTTCTACCCAACCACCCGACTGCCAGGGTCTGGGGAGGAAGGTCTGGGCCTGAGCCCCTCTCCATCTTCCCCCTCCTTCTCCACCTTTCAGGACCTGCTCTGTGTCCTCATTGATGATGGGGGATTCCTGGTGCTGTCAAACCAGAATCATCAGTGGGACCAGGTGAGGGTCAGGGAGAGGGTAGAAGGAGGAGGCCAAGGTTTGAGCTTTCTGGGGTTGTGGCACTGCCAACCCTGTGACTACCACTCCCTCCTGACATTCCCAGGTGGGCAGGTTCTTCAGTGAGGTGGATGCCAACCTGATGCTGGCACTCTACAATAACTCCTTCTACACCCGCAAAGAGTCCTACGACTATCAGGCAGCCTGCGCCCCCCAACCCCCAGGCAACCTGGGTGCTGCACCCCGGGGGGTCTTTGTGGTGAGCCCCAGCAATGCCTGGTCTGGAGATGGGGGGGGGGGGCAACGGGGGGGGGGGAGGCTGGGAGACCTGCTCACAGATGACGCTCCACCTCTGACAAGAGAGCTGGGGGTGACCCAGGTTCCGGGACAGCAGTAGCAGCCCATGCCCCTCTCTCCACTGCAGCCCACTATTGCAGACTTCCTTAACTTGGCCTGGTGGACCTCGGCTGCAGCCTGGTGAGTCCAAAGGGGAAGGGAGCGGAGGAAGGGTGCTCCCTGACCAGAAGGGCTCAAGAGAAGTGGTGGGGCAGGGCACTGGCCTCTGCTGACCACTCCCACTCAGTGACCCCTGCCCTACAGGTCCTTGTTCCAGCAGCTTCTCTATGGCCTCATTTATCACAGCTGGTTCCAGGCAGGTAGGTGGGGCGTTAGAGGCCCCTCCTCGAACCCCCTCCCCAGTCTAAGCCCGGACCCATCCCAAAGGGAGGTCGGGGCTTAAAGTTGAGCGAGGCTGAAACCCGAGACCTTGCCAGGGTGAATGGGTGGGGCTGAGGCGCTCTGGGCCCTCGCAGACCCCGCGGAGGCTGAGGGGAACCCCGAAGCGCGAGAGAGCAGCTGCGTCATGAAACAGACCCAGTACTACTTCGGGTCAGTGAACGCCTCCTACAACGCCATCATCGACTGCGGAAACTGCTCCAGGTACCCGCGGGGATCGGGACCGGAGGGCTGGCTGTAGCCTGGTGGGACCATGGGCGGGGCCTGCCGGGTGGGCGCGGCCCGGAGCTGGACCGGGGCTACAGCGGGGAGGGGCGGGGCGAGTCTCAAAGCCCCGCCTTTCCGGACTGCCTCCAGGCTGTTCCACGCGCAAAGACTGACCAACACCAACCTTCTCTTCGTGGTGGCTGAGAAGCCTCTGTGCAGCCAGTGTGAGGGTGGCCGGCTTCTGCAGAAAGAGACACACTGTATCCTGCCCCCGCCGCTCCCCGCCGCCCGCGCCCCCTCCTGTCCCGCGTGCCCCCTCAGTGCCCTGCCGCCTCCTTGACTCCCCACCCATGCCCAGCGGACGGCCCGGAGCAGTGTGAACTGGTGCAGAGACCGCGATACCGGAGAGGCCCGCATATCTGCTTTGACTACAACGCGACGGTGAGGAGGGGGCGGCGCACTTTACATCCCGGTCCCCCTCCCTTCCCTGGGCCGCCAGGCCGACCTGTACCTTGCCTCTTCCCGCAGGAAGATACCTCAGACTGCGGCCGCGGAGCTTCCTTCCCGCCGTCGCTGGGCGTCCTGGTCTCCCTGCAGCTGCTGCTCCTCCTGGGCTTGCCTCCTCGGCCGCAGCCCCAAGTCCACGCCCACGCCTCGCGCCGCGTCTGAGCGCCCCCTCCTGCCCCTCCCCAGGCCTCCCCGCCTCTCCCCTGCCCCCCACACCCCGCCTTAGAGCCTCGCTTCCTCCCTCACCGAAGGACCTGAGTAGCCAGACCCAAGTCTGAGCCTTGGAAGGGGGGGGGGGGGGGGTCCCAAAGGAGGGTGCCGCAGGTCTTTGGCCCCCAAGCCACATCTCGCCGCCGAACTGTCAAAGTGACCCCAGACCCCTTATTCCAACTGGACTCACCCGCCCCTGAGGGCTGGGACAGGGAAGCCACAGTACTGGTGCCAAACCAGGCCTCCACTGCCCACCCTGCCCCAAGGCTCCCTTTGTGTGGGAGACCTAGGCCCTGCCCCAGCTGGACTTCTCTAACCTGGCCCTTATGTCCCACCCAGGACCAAATCTGGATTCCCTGGGAATAATGAAGTTGAGATGGGCAGTTTGAGGCTTGTGCATCCCATCTTAAGTCCTGGCAGGAGGGAGGTCCTGAGGCAGCCCCTCGATGGCTCCTGCCCCTATCAGGCCTACAGCCACCTCCCACCTTCTTCCAGCCCTGCAGGTGACAGGCCAGTGACAGTGACACTGGCTCAGACACAACCCCATAAACACCTGGAGCCCTGAGGGCAGAAACTGGATTCACATTAGACTTACCTAGGAGGACGAACACACAGACACACACACACACACACACACACACACACACACACACACACACACACACCATGGGATGGGGTGGGGGTAGGGGCTCACAAAGCCTTACACAGGGCAGGGGGTTGGTGGGAGGGTTGGCACATGCACACTTCATCTGCTCACTGCCCACCTCTAATCTGACCTGCAGCCCAGCTGGTCCTCTGTCTCTAAAGCTGAATGTCAAACAGTGCCAAATGCTGGAACAGGGGGTTCACCTCTGTCCCACCCTAGCCACCAGTGTCCTAGAAATGTCCCTCACCCCACCAGGTGCTCATTGTAACCATTTCGCACTAGTGTCAGGCCCCCAGCAAGACCACATGCCACTGCCTGCACCTCTTGGCAGAGGAATCTTCACCAGACATTGCCCTTTGCCTTAGCCAGAGTGACATGATCACTCCTGGCTGGGCTATCCCACCCCCAATCTGGCCCTTACACACTCAGGCCTGTGCTCTACTCCCTGTTTCTTCACACTCACACAATGGGGGAGGGGGAGCAAACTGCTCTCCCCTGCTGAACACACACGTGCACGCATACACACACACATGCACACTCTGTGCACACACAGAGGCTGGGCCCAGGCACATGTCTTCACACCATTCATTCTGATCATTTCCCCCATAGGCATCCCAGCCTGGGGGCAAGTGGGGGACGGGAGAGCAGGGGGATGTGGCCAAGAGGCTCAGATGGACTGGGAGGAGGGGGGAGGGTGATGCATTAATTAATGGCTCCATTAATTAATGTCACGTTGCTTGTTGCTTTCTCAGTGTGTGTGTATGGTCCATGCCCGCTGCTGGTGCCAGGGTGGGCACCCATGCTGTACACCCAGCCTAGATGCCAGCCATGTCTTGCGGGGGCGTGTGTGTAACTGTAGTGTAGTCAGGTGCTCAATGGAGAATATAAAAATAAAAAAGAAACATATACAGAAAAATAAATATATATTTTAAGTTTAAAAAACAGGAAAACAGACAAACAATCCCCATCAGGTAGTTGTCCAACCCCCAGCTGGGTCTAATCCTTCTCATCACCCACCCGACCTGGCTGCCCCCTCACCTCGGGCTCGGGGGATCTGTGGGGGACTGGGGGGCCATTTCCTTTTCTCTGCCCTTTTTTTTTTTGGTTGTTGTTCTATTTTGTACAGACAAGTCAGAAAAACAACAGTGACAAAAAGTCAAGAAACTTTGTAAAATATCGTGTGTGTGATTCCTTGTAAAATATTTTCAAATGGTTTATTACAGAAGATCAGTTATTAAATAATGTTCATATTTTCACTTCAAATGGTTCCCATCCACTGTGTCTGCCTCAGGGTGGGGATTGGGTAGCTTGAAGACAGGTGGCCATGACCTCAAAGTCCCACCTAATACTCAACTGGGAATGAAGGCTATTGCAACCCAGGTACCCAGTAGGTGTAGGGCATGACGCTTCCTGCGCTTCCTAAATACCAGATCCTTGACATCCTGCATCTCAGATAATCTCTGAGAAAAGCTGTCCTTAAAGGCCTGGATGACAGAATAAAGAAGACAGATGAAATTTGAGTTTAGGTAGGCATCTAGCCATCAGGTCAGACCACCAGGGCCTAGTGGGCAGGTCATCCACTTGGAGCGATGAGTTAGTACCTGGCCCAAGTCCATGACCTGGTGTTTGAGGGCCCATCCTGCTATCCAGAGAAGGCCAGGGTCTGGTCCACCCATAAGCATGACCATGGCTCCTTTTCAGTTGAGGGGAGGCCCAAGGCCCAGTGTTCTCCCTGACTGCCACTGCTCATTCTGGAACCCAAAACTGAATCAGTTTCTGTGAATCCTCTCAGACCTCCCTCTGGCCTGCCCTGTGCCCTTGTTCATTTTAATCCCAACTCTCTTAATAATCAACCCTACTTCCATGTGACCCTTCACATTGTTTTCAAGGAGAGAAACTAGTAACCACCAGCACAGAGGTTTCCTTTTTTTTCCCCCCTAACAGAGGTTTCCTAATACTGCTGATGCATACTCACTTACAACACACTTTGCACTCACCTGGTAGGCAGTCAGCTTACACCTTAGACTTGGTACTAGTTTATCCCCATAGCACAGATAAACGAACAGAGACTAAGTCTCCTCTCTTGCTTGGTGAGAAAGGCAAGAAATCAGCAAAGGTTTCAGCTAGAAACCTGAGGTGACCTGGTTGGGGGGCACTGGATACTAAATAAATGCAGGAGGACATTCTGGGCCTTAGCAAAGACACTCTTCCTCACTCCTCCTGCAGTGGTTGGCCACAGAGCAATGCCTAACTAGTAACCCCTGAGAGAGCTCCCATGCCCTCCCATGCGTGCTCGGTCCCAGGATAGGGTTGCTAGATAAAATGTAGAACATCCGGTCAAATTTAAATTCAGATATAAGATGAATTTTTTTAGTATGTTTCCAATATTGTATGATACAACAATACTAAAAAAACTGGGGACATGCTTACACTAAAAATTATTCACCTATCTGAAATTCAAATTTGACTGAACACCCTGTATTTTGATTTGCTAAAGCTGGCAACCCTCCCTGGCATCAAATTAAAGTCCAGACCCTAGACAAAAAGACTGTCAACACCTTTTGTAACCTAGAAGGCTATGCGCAGGTCGGAAGTTGTACTGAGATCAGTGGCTGAAAGGAAGGGATTCTGCACTTTATACATGTGCTCTGTCACATATAATTGTTTTAACTATATGCACATTTTTAAAAAGTAAATACACCAAAAAATCAGTTTGCACAGGACACAAACTGCTGGAAGCTACCAATGCAGTGAAGTGAGGGCCCTGGGCCACCCTGGCCCAAGTCTGTGGGGGAGATCTCTCCTCCTCAAGGCCAGAGATAAGAAATCTGTGATGGGGAAGAGAGTCACTAAAAGCAGTCCAGCCTTGCCATTTTGGGGACAGGAGACCTGAGTTCAAGTCGCAGTGCCACCACACTTGTAACAAGGGCAGCCTGGGCAACACACTCACTGAGCCCCCAGAGTGGACTGGCATTTTACACCACAGTCCCCTTGAACCCTCACCGTAAAATTATCTCCATTTTACGTCCATGAAATTGAGGAATCTTAGCCAGTGTCGCACAGCCGCCAAATGGAAGAGCAAGAATTCCAATCTGGGTCAGGTCTCATACACCCATACAACCTGGATCAGACACACACCACCAGGCTGCGGAAGTTTCGGGAGTCCCTGCACACTGGTACGCACACCAAGACCATCAACATTCTTACCCACACACCTGTCCACAAAGACACACTCAGAAGTATTCAGATGTACATGCAAGGGGCTACTGTTCCCAGGAAATTCAGCAAGCGCGTGTCTGCAGTTTCGCTGCCGCGCAGGTACCCGCAGCTTTCCTCCAGGTTAGCGAAGCTATTGACTCCTCCCCACTTCCCGACAACAGGCGGAAACTGTCCTGAGAACTACAACTCCCAAGCACACCTTCCTCTTACCAACTGGAATGGCCCGGGAGCGCAGCTTCCTGGAACTTGTAGTTTTACCCAGAAAGTTGCTATCCGCTCGTCCCCGGCTTCGGCTGAAGACTCAATGTCCCAGCATGCCGCAGAGCCGGAAGGGCATCCCACCGCCGTCGGGAGCGCGCAAGCGCAGCACCCTGTTTGTCGGTGCCTGGGAAGGGAGGAGGTACGGTCGTAGCCAAGACCGAGGCCGAGCCGGAGCTGACGAGACTTGACTGGGGCCCAGAGCTAGGCTCCAGTCCCACGCAGATCGTAGGGCCCCCGAGTGGATGGAATAGGCCGAGCCCTGAGATCAACGCCAGCCCGGTCAGCTCGGCGCGGGGCCCACAGGGCAGGCAGGCGAGCAGACGTGCAGAAGCCTCCCAGGGCCTTCCCTCAGGTCCCCGGCGAGGGGCCTAGGCCCCGGCCCCGCGACCAGGCCCAACTTGACCCTTTGGGACCGGAGCCAACCCGACCAGAAGTGGAGTCTTCACCGGGGCCATAGGCCAGTGACTAGGCCGGGCCCGGGCCTCCCGTCGGGGCCGGACTGGGGCGAGGCCCCGGGGAGGCCCCTAACACACTAGACCCTTCCCCCAGGCCGACGCCCTTCGGGAAGATGCAGCGCGCCCTACCGGGCGCCCGCCAGCACTTGGGGGCCATCCTGGCCAGCGCCAGCGTGGTGGTGAAGGCCCTGTGTGCGACAGTACTCTTCCTCTACCTGCTGTCCTTCGCCGTGGACACGGGCTGCCTGGCGGTTACCCCAGGCTACCTCTTTCCGCCCAACTTCTGGATCTGGACCCTGGCCACCCATGGGCTGATGGAACAGCACGTGTGGGATGTGGCTATCAGTCTTGCCACGGTGGTGGTGGCTGGACGTTTGCTGGAGCCCCTCTGGGGGGCCTTGGAGCTGCTCATCTTCTTCTCAGTGGTGAACGTGTCAGTGGGGTTGTTGGGGGCCTTCGCCTACCTCCTCACCTACATGGCTTCCTTCAACTTGGTCTACCTTTTCACTATCCGCATCCACGGAGCCCTGGGCTTCCTAGGTGGTGTCCTGGTGGCACTCAAGCAAACCATGGGGGACTGTGTGGTCTTGCGTGTGCCCCAGGTGCGTGTCAGCGTGGTACCTATGCTGCTGTTGGGGCTGCTGCTGCTGTTGCGGCTGGCCACACTGCTCCAGAGCCCAGCACTGGCCTCCTATGGCTTTGGGCTGCTCTCCAGTTGGGTTTATCTTCGCTTCTACCAGCGCCATAGCCGAGGCCGAGGGGATATGGCTGACCACTTCGCTTTTGCCACCTTCTTCCCTGAGATTCTGCAGCCCGTGGTGGGGCTGTTAGCGAACTTGGTGCACGGCCTCCTGGTGAAGGTAAAGATATGCCAGAAGACGGTGAAGCGCTATGATGTAGGTGCCCCGTCTTCCATCACCATCAGCCTCCCAGGGACAGACCCTCAAGATGCAGAACGGAGAAGGTACTGTGGAGTATTCCAAAACCTTGTTGAACTAGGAGAGTATTGATCAAGCCCCATATCGTCTGTTATACTTGCTGTATGTTGGCTGGCAGCCAAGGGTCAGGTGTTGGGGCAGACTCAGAGATAAAATCCAGTTTGTGGTTTTGAGAAACTCAGCATGTAGGAGTCTGGGCTCCAGTAGGTGTTTTCCAACATTAAGGAGTGAAAGTTGCCTTTCTCACCACTCAGGCTACTTAACAAGCCCCCAAAAATGCCCAGTGTCCTTTTATACGGTGTGAGGGGTTAATGGCCAGATACACATAATCCTAATCATGTCAGAAACTCGGAATCCTAGACACTGGTCCTATGGGAGCCAGAAACGACCTGCTGGCCCTTTTTCCCTTGTGAGGGAGGAACAGAGAAAGAGACCTGGGATTCTTATTAGGCAGTCTGAGCCACCCCAATTTCAAAATGCTGAGCCATGTCCTCTTCCTGGATCTTAAAAATTCACATGCTGTGCTTCTCTGCCACTTATTGAGAGGGAAACTTGGGGTACTACACCCCGTCCTTCTAGCATGTATGTGTCACCAAACCCAGGGGACAGGCCACGTGACCCACTGTGGAGTCTGCTGACCACACAGGGAGTGGAGACAACCTTTTTAATTATCTGTAAACCAAGCCATCTGCACCATCTGGAGTCCCAGATGAATTATTCACTGAATGCACCTTGGCCAGGGCAGGGCAGATCTTTTTTTAATCCAGCTTTCTGGCTCGTTCTCTCTCTCTCCCAGGTCTGTTGACTCACCAGAGTGGTAACAGCTCTATTTCCAACATTATTGTTGAGAGTTTTTGTTTTTTTGAGGCAGTTCTTTTAGTAGTGAAGCCTGGCGCAGGCTTTGTTCCTCCTGTCAGCTTCTGCTTTTGCTCACCTGTGAAATGGATTCTTGGCAGACAGTTTTATGAATTCAGCTGAAAAGTTATCCCTGTGCTTACTCTCCACTGGGGCTGTGGATTTCAGTGTTGGACACACCCCTTTCATGAAGGGGTTTCCAGCAGGGGAAGGGCTGCAGATTACTATGGCCTAAGGTGGTGGATGTTGAAAAGTACACAAGGCGTGCTGCGGGGCATAACTGTTGGCCCTACAGTTTGTGTCTATGGCTGATGAATTCTAAAGACAGGTCTGTCTTCATTTTATACAGTGGAGAAGATGGGACCAAGAGGGTTGGGCCTGGTAGAAACTGAGCTGTCCTCAGCTCTACAGGTGGGGCCAAGACACGGTGGTGACTCCTCCTTTACTGAGAAGTCTTGGACTGTTAGGGTTGGCTGACATTTCAAAACACCTCTGCTCAGGCCCAAGAAAATGGCAGGTTGGGGTAGGCGAGGTTGTCAGGATGTGGGTTCTTGACGTAGCCTTATGGTTGTTACTACTCCAAGCAGTTGGACATCTGGCAGCATGCCACTCCCAAACCCAAATGGCTACTAGCAGTGGGGAGACAGGGTTTCCTATCTTTGGCCCTTGTGAGGAAGTGACTAGCATGCCATTACCTCTCTACATTGGCAGACTTTAGACAAAACTGACAAGGCAGTCTCCAGGATGGAAGCCTGGGTAGCACAGGGAAGGACTGTCCTGTTTATGCCAGTTTGCCATGTGTCAGGCTGGAGGAAAGGGTGGAATTGTGCTCGGGTTTTCTGCGCCTGTGTTCTTGTTGCCTTTTCTGTCACATTCCCTGGTATGGTGGAGGTTTTGGTTCTCTGCTGGAACTTGGAAGGCTATTACAGGCTGTTCCCCCATGCTTGTAGCACAAACAGGTTGAGGCATCAGGGTTTCATAGTGACCACTAGTGAAAGTTTTGCCTGGCAGCACGGGCATTCTACCTCCTGGTAGACTAGGGTCCCAAGTGCACGGGTATATCTTCTAGTCAACTTTCCCACCTCCCCCCAAGTGAGATCCAAAAGGATTTGTCCAGTGGAACCAGTAAGCTTTGGCCTGTGTCCCGTCCAAATGGGCTGTTCCTCCTCTTTCTGCAAGGACTTGGTGTTCACTGCTCTAACACCGGTAGTGGTGGCTTTGGGGATTCTTCTGGGAAGGAGAACATTAGAGTCAGGAGGGGTGGGCTGACCCAAGTTGGACCTGCTTCCCAGGTTGAGATCCAGGGTAGGTGCCTGCATTCCAGCATTCCCCACAGACCCTTGCCAGGAGACTCAAAACACCCCTAATGAGGAGAGAGGAAGAAGTAATAACTCTCTCCTTGGATGTGATACCAGTGCCCAGGCACAAACTCCCATGTTCAGGGACTCCTTCCACCCATCTTTCTTGGGGTACCAACTCTGCCCATGCTTAGGCACCACCCTCAGAATCATTCGTGGGACTGGCCTGGTGGACAGTATGGCAAACACCCTGATGGCCTTCTCAGCCTGAAGGTGCCCTGGCTATGAAGGGGAGGCTCTACAGCCTTTGGGTCCTTCTTCTGATGGCAGAGGTGGCCCTATCCAGTCCCTGGGAAGCGCTGGGCCCTGCATGGTGAAGGGGAATACATAGAATTCTGAGAGAAGTCTGGGTGGTAGGGGGAGTCAGCTTCATGGGGGAAGAGTACAGGGCATGAGCCAAGTGACTTGTCATCTTTCCTCTGGCTCCAGGCAACTGGCCCTGAAGGCCCTCAATGAGCGGCTGAAGAGAGTGGAGGACCAGTCCGTCTGGCCAAGCATGGATGACGATGAAGAAGAGGCAGGGGCCAAGGTGGATAGCCCTCTACCCTCAGACAAGGCCCCCATGCTCCCAGGGAAGGGGGCTGCCCCAGAATCCAGCCTGATCACCTTCGAGGCAGCTCCGCCGAAGCTGTAACTCCAGACCACCTTGAGTGTAGGCGCCTCCTCTCCCAAGCCCCCCCTTGACACCTCTCAGCTACTCCAGGGCACTGACTGCTCTGAGAAGGAAGAAGGGCTGCTGGGGGTTTCCACAGCCTTCTGCTATCTCTCGCCAACACTACCCAGGACTCTTGCTACCTGGTTCCAACTCCAGACAACCACTCTGCCAGGCATGGGGCCTCTGAAGTGTCAGCCAGCCCGGGCCATCTGAGGTAAGACTGTACCTCAGCAGACAGCCCCAAGCAAGTGGCTGCGGGGACAGTGGTGCCACACCTCCTGGGCCAACCCTGATGCCTGATACTGGTTGCCAAGAGCCCTGAGCCAAGGCAAGGATTTGCCAAAACCGTTCTGGGGGTCCAGCCAGTGCAGGGCTGAACATTCCTGCCCACCCTCAGAAAGACTATGTTCATGTGAAAATTTCTGATTCCCTCTGCTGTGGCTATGGCTGCTTCTTGGCCAGAAGAGCCACGGCTCCCAAGTATTTTCTACAGGACCACTTGAGCGGGCAGTGAAGCCCAGCCTCGCAGTATCAATAAAGCAGTTCTTTGAGGTATGGCTCCTGGGCTCTATCAGACCACCTTGGGCAGCCCCCTCATCATGTTCAACTGCAAAGTTAGGGACTTTACTCTAGGTTCAAGGGCTTGGTCTCCCTGCCAGCTCCAGCTGAGTAAGAAACCTATTGCCCCCACTCCCCCTACCCCCACTGTTAAACACCCTTTCCAGAGCTGTCACTTCCAATACTTACTCATTTTCTCTCTCTCTGATTCCCAGTCAGGGACGCTCTGCCCAGAAGATCGGATGGTTGAGGGCCTCTCTATCATAAAGAGTGTTCTTATCGATTGCTCACCCTCAACACAATGGTCAGTGCTCGACACCTATGGAAACAGCCCATCCCCAGCTCCCACCGTGTCACTGTCCACATCTAACCACCAGTTTGGCGATGCCAGCACAGTATGCAGGTGGGAGAGTGAAAGGACACATAGCTGTACCATCTAGGGCCACCCATCTAGGGCCCTGGGTGGCACAGGAGGGCACAGAAGGCTCAGCAGCCAGATCTCAGAGCTCATGTGCTGGGAGAGCTTCAGCCCCTCAGTGAGCAGCCAGGGACAGGGGTCCCCATCTTGCCTAGCTGCCTGTTTCTTCACTCTGACAGCATTAGTGAGAACTATCCCCAGTTCTAAGCTATTCCTCCCATCCAGTCTTTTCAGTCATTCTTCTTTATTTTGCTTTTTTCTCTCCTGTAATTTCCAGACATACCAGTACAAGTATGAGTTGAGTTGCTGGGGAAGTAGGTTTGCAACCCCAGCTTCATCCAGACATCATCCATAAGCTCCTCTGGGACAGTACAGAAGAAAAGGGGAAGCACTCCACCATGAGGAGCAAGCAAAAAATGTCACACACAAGACTCCTACTCTAGACTTCCCCAGTGCCTGAGATGTCCTCATGACTTAGCTGAGAAAATCCAGGAGGCTCCAGCCCCCGCTACCACACTGAGGGGCAAATCCAGGCTTCTAGGCTGGGAAGAGCTCATGGCTGGATCCTTTTGCGGTACAGGTAGGCGTTGCTCACCTGACTCATGATGACCAAACTGGTAATGACAGGGCATAGCACAGCAAGGTACCAGACCCCACCAGTGACTGTGGCGGTGAACCAGAGGGAGCACATGCCCAACAAGAGGCTGGCACTACCCAGAAGGTAGCCCACTAGCCCAGAAGTGGCATGGTATAGCTTGAGCTTAGCCAGGGGCCAGCGGGGCAGCAGTTTAGGGTAGAGCAGCCCCACCCCACCTGAGCACTGCAACCCGGCCCACAGCACGGCTATCAGCCCTGCCCGCCCATGCCACGTGGCCAGGTGGGCTTTGCCAAGCTGTTCCTTATGGAGGATGACAAGACCTAGGCCCAGCAGTGCACACAGCAGGGCCAGCAGCTGCAGTACCCAGTGGCAGCGTGCTCGGCCCTTCCGTGAGAGGGAGCGCAGCAGCGAACTCTCAGGAGAGAACACCAGCAGTGCCTCGGTCATCAGGAAAGAGAACTGGGGAAACAGGGATGGGAAACTAAGTCAGGAAAAAAAGCTTCAGATAACTTTCTAAGCTGCCAGTCACTGTGGGCAGATTCCCCCTCTCCATTCTCTACCCAATGACAAGAGTATCCATTTGGCGGGGCAAGAGTGGGGAGTTCTATCAGGGACAGGACATCTGCCCTTAGTAACTGGCAAGAGGTATAGACCTCTCCACATTTCTTCCTAGGTGCTATTTTGAAATGTCATGTCTGCTATATTACCCAGCAAACACAAGGTTTGAGATGTGGCAGTTATAAATGATTCACAAGCTTTGTTTCCCTAACACAGGGCTGGATACAGTTTCTTGGCAAGAGCTGGCCACATGGGTGCACTATTTCAGGGAAAATTAGATGCATCACCATAAATTAAGGTAAAAAGAGACACAGGTACACTCAAAAATCATTTTCCAAGCTTCTTGCCTGGAGGTGGATAAAGCCTCATTTTGTGCTTAGGCAAATTTGCCCTGGGTTTTGAACACTCTGGTTCAAGTCTCGTTTATATACTACGGGCAGGTGTTGGAGCATGCGACTCCTCCAGTTCCACATTCCACCCCTCCAAAGAGATATTAAGCATCCATAAGGATTCAGAGGCTACCCGGGCTACCACCCGGAACTATGCTCCCTCCCACCCCTAAGAGCTGGCCAGGCCCACTACTTACAGCCAGAGACATAAGCATGGGGTGCCAGGAGAACAGACCTGGAATGAAGAGGAGGCTTTGTGAGGCTGAGGCAAGAAGAACCCAGCCACACCGATCCCTACAGTCTGAGGAAAATGGGCAGCACATCGCCCAAGGAAGTGCTGCCAAAATACTAAGGCCCCTGTTACTGCAACAAGCTCATCCCATACCTATCCTTGCTTCCTGGTCCCTCCCTGGAGCAGAGGCCATGCTTTGCCACTCCTCTGGCAGGCCTCCCTCCTTCTCCTAGCACTTCACACAAGGCAGCCAAGTGGAGCACCAAGACAAGGAAAGAAGAGCCAGGTACTCTGGCCAAACTGACAGAGCCCCCACACTCACTTCCTCCCCACTTATTCCTCCAGCATACGATGTCCCCCAGCCAACCAAGCCTTTCCCAGGAGTCAGGCCCAAGACTTCCTATTGCTCCTGCTCCCCAGGAGAAGGGGCACTTTCCTTCCCAGAAGTCAACTATGAATTCTACTTACTGGAGCCAGGCCTGGCAAGCACAGCCACAAAGATCGTAAAGCCCAGGGCCACAAGGTGGGCAGCAGCCCCAGAGGCAGTGCGCAGAGCTCGGTAGATGTGCGACTCGGTCTCCACAGAAAGGGCCATGGTCAACCGGGCCAGTGGCTGGAGCCTGAAAGCATAGTAGAATGAGCAAGGGTCTCAAGTGCCTGCTGTCCACTCCTCACACTGGAGCAAGGGTTGCAGGGCAGGAATGCCACTCTCTTCCAAGAGGTTAATGTAGGAAGGAACAGTACCAAAACAGGCACCAGTAACAGGCGAGGGCTGGCAGCCTGTCAGCGTGTACCCAGTATCTGAACTGGCACTGATCACTGGCCCACCTTCCAGGTAGGATGCGCAAGGCCGAGTAATAGACTACAAATCCCAGCGTGCATCACGCCATCGCCGGACGGGAGCGCCAGCAGGAAGCGCGTGAAGCGCTACGGGTATTGTAGTTCCCATCTGCTCCCGACTTTACAGCCTGAATCCCTTTGCGCACAGTCTCCCCACGTGCCGCTGGCATGCTGACCCTACATGCTAGGGACTCGCCTGCCTCACCTGCAGCACTGACCCGACTTGGTGGTTTCTTCCCAAGAAAGCGGGATACTCAGGCCCCTGTCGCGCGCACTGCAGCTCCGTCGCGGAGCCGCTTCACTTCCGGGTGCGACGTCTACCTACCCGGGACTTCCTGGGACAAGCTTCCCCACCCCCGCGCCACACCTCTCCGTCATGCTGCGCAGGCGCCGTTGAGCAGACAGCTTGACGGGTGTGAGTGCGCAAGCGTGCTTGATCCACCATCCAGGCCTTCGGGCTGTTTCCGACGGGTGTTCGCAGGGGTTCCAGCCGTCAGAGACTACAGACCTGGGCTCTGCTGGCGCCATGGGCAGCGGCTGCCGTATCGAATGCATATTCTTCAGCGAGTTCCACCCCACGCTGGGACCCAAGATCACCTATCAGGTGCCATCCGGGCTCGCTGGGCTGGGGGCAGAGGGGGACGGGGAGAGAGACGCTCTCGCGAGCTCAAGCAGGCTGCCTGGAAGCAGTGGATTCCCGTGCCCCGTGCTGCACGCAGTCACACCACTCCTTCATTCGTGGAGAATCATTAACCGAGAGAATACCCAGACCCAGGTCCCAGGCTCCCAGTGTTGGGGAGCAAACAAACATCCCATAGACAGTGACTGTGAGAAATCGGGCTGTGGGGACCCAGAGGAGGTATCAGTTCCCAAGAGAGACAGGGATGCGCGGTCCTACAGTATCCCTGGATGCTTAGGAATTTGGATGGAGGCGAGTGTGTGCCAGGTAGGGGAAACAGCATATGCAAAAGACGGGAGGCAGGTGAGAACCTGGAGTGTGTTTGGAAACACAAAGGAGTAGTAGGCCTGGGTGGATGGGAGAGAGGTGAAACGCTGGACAAGAGGGCTTAGTCCTTGGGGGTCCCCCAAGGTATTATGCCTAGTCCCAAGGTCCACTAAGGGGCCTCTTGCCACTCCGCTTCCCAGGTCCCTGAAGACTTCATCTCCCGGGAGCTGTTTGACACAGTCCAAGTGTACATCATCACCAAGCCAGAGCTGCAGAACAAGCTTATCACTGTGTGAGGCCCTAGTGGGGAAGGCGGGGGATGTCCCAGGAGGAGAGGACAAGTTTGGGAGCAGAAAGAACCTGACTCTGTTCCCACCTGTTCCCCCCATCCAGCACAGCCATGGAGAAGAAACTGATCGGCTGCCCTGTATGCATCGAGCACAAGAAGTACAGCCGCAATGCCCTGCTCTTCAACCTAGGCTTCGTGTGTGATGCTCAGGCTAAGACCTGTGCCCTTGAGCCCATCGTCAAAAAGCTGGCTGGCTACCTGACCACACTGGAGGTCTGCAACACCATGGGCTTGAGTGGATGGGCAGGCAGACAAATGTTTCCAAAGCCCTCCAGACTTAGGAATCTGCCAGGGCAGGATGCTGGCCAGGGGTCCCAGGGTGTGCCCACCATGTTGTCCATGCTCCATTCAGCTAGAGAGCAGCTTCGTGTCAACAGAGGAGAGCAAGCAGAAGTTGGTGCCCATCATGACCATCTTGCTGGAGGAGCTAAATGCCTCAGGCCGGTGCACTCTGCCCATCGGTATGGCCCAGCCTTTGCAAGGACAGCAAAGGGGTAGAGGAAGAATAGGAACATAGCAGGGGAAGGCAAGCCCAGCCATGGACAAGACTAATGAACAAATTGGTGGCCAATAAATAGCCATGAGCTGGCTTGATGATGTCCAAGGTCCAGTGCATGTTAGGATTTAGGATTTGGAGGCCATGCTCCATGTTCCTTGGGCATATTCCTTTCCCTCTCTGGACCTATCTCTTCTTCCATGAAAGGGGAAGATTTGGGGCGCCTGCCTGCCTCAGTCAGTAGAGCATGTGAGTCTTGATCTGAGGGTCGTAAGTTCAGGCCCCACATTAGGCATAGAGTTTAAAGTAGAGGGGAAGGGGGAGACTGGCCCTACCCAGAGCTACCCATCTCCGTTAAGGGCTTCTGGGAGGACCGGAGGGTAATTGAGGGCCTCTTAAAGGAGATGACACTGAAGATATGGGTGGGTCCCCTGCAGATGAGTCCAACACCATCCACTTGAAGGTGATTGAGCAGCGGCCTGACCCTCCTGTGGCCCAGGAGTATGATGTGCCTGTCTTTACCAAAGACAAGGAGGATTTCTTCAACTCACAGTGGGACCTCACCACACAACAGGTGTGCTAGCCCTCCCTGGGTATCATCATGTGGAGCTGGCCACAGCCCTGGCCTCATCCCATCCCCGCTGACCCTGCCCTGCCCTGCCCAGATCCTGCCCTACATTGACGGCTTCCGCCATGTCCAGAAGATCTCAGCAGAGGCAGATGTGGAGTTAAACCTGGTGCGCATTGCCATCCAGAACTTGCTGTAAGTGGGGCAACAGTCACACTCAGGACAGGGTTGCTAGCCAGGAAAGAGCCCCGGGACCCTGAGTGTGGGGGCTAGGAAGGCGTGGCCCTCAGAAGCTGAGCACAACTATCTCCCCCAGGTATTATGGTGTTGTGACACTGGTGTCCATCCTCCAGGTAGGTGAGTCTGGGGTCTGGTTAAGCAGAGAGTGGATCATGTGGCTTGGCCAGACTGGGGCTGTGTCAGACTTCCAAGCCCCTCACTGAGCCCCCTGTGCCTCCTGCTACCTTCCAGTATTCCAATGTGTACTGCCCGACACCCAAGGTCCAGGACCTGGTAGATGACAAGTCCCTGCAGGAAGCATGTTTATCCTATGTGACCAAGCAAGGTAGTGGCGGGCTCTCGGGGAGGCCATCTTGGGGAGGGCAGAGCTACAAGCAGATCTGACCCCTGGTGCCCACAGGGCACAAGAGGGCCAGTCTCCGGGATGTGTTCCAGCTGTACTGCAGCCTGAGCCCTGGCACTACTGTGAGAGACCTCATTGGCCGCCACCCCCAGCAGCTGCAACGCGTTGATGAACGGTCAGAAGGGGATTCCCAGGGGCATGAGGGGTTTGCCTGAAGGCAGATACTCTATATCTCTCTGGAGCCCCGGGTTAGAGAGGAATCGGGAGATTCCCAGTGAGCAGAATCATGTGGCACTGCTAGTCCAGGCAGGCTTTCTGGAGATGATGTGTTTGGAGGCCAGTCTGGTCACTGAGACAAAATGGGAAGGGAGACTGCAGGAAAGAGTTGGCCTGGCTGGAGGAAGTCCTGGCCAGGGCATCATCCCCCTCTCCCTCAACCCCACCCCAGGAAGCTTATCCAGTTCGGGCTTATGAAGAACCTCATCCGACGACTACAGAAGTATCCTGTGCGGGTGTCTCGGGAGGAGCGGAGCCATCCTGCCCGGCTTTACACAGGCTGCCACAGCTACGATGAAATCTGTTGCAAAACAGGTGGGGGCAGGCAGCTCAGCTAAGGTTGGGGCAGGGCAGGGTGGTCAAGTCATGGTTACTCACCTCACCTGCACTGTCCCAAATAGGCATGAGCTACCACGAGCTTGATGAACGGCTGGAAAATGACCCCAACATCATCATCTGCTGGAAGTGAGACTGGGGTGGCCTGGTCTAGGCACATGGCTGTGGCTACTCTATCCTGCTAAGCCTTGCCTGGTACATGAGGGCTAGACCAGTAGACTAGTCCATATTGTCTCAAGGTTGACCCTCACTTCTGTGAATAAAATCACCCATTTCAACCTGTCTTCATTGAGTACTGCCTCTAAACCAGCCATTGGAGAACTGGCAGTGAAATAGCCGAGGTCCTGGCACCCTGGTGCGCCATCTGGTGGGCAAGACTGGCTATGGACAAGTAAATGTGCGGGGTAATTATAAACGGAAATAACAGCCAGAAAGAAACAATCAGGAAGCTGTGATGAAGAATGACTTGGGGTGGGAGCTGGGGCTGTCCTGGATTAAATGGGCAAGGAAGGCCTCGCTGAGGTGACTTGAACTGAGGCCTGAAGGAGGAAGAGTATTCCAGGTAGAGGGAACAGGTGCAAAGTAAAAGCAACTTTAGGATGTATGAGGAACCTGGGGCATCTGGGTGGCTCAGGTGGTGGTGGCTCAGCCGGTTAAGCTTTCGACTTCAGTTCAGGTCATGATCTCACGGTTGGTGGGTTGGAGCCCTGCATCACGCTTTCTGCTGTCAGCAGGAGCCTGCTTCAGATCCTCTGTATCCCTCTCTCTCTGCTTCTCCCCCCATCAAAAATAAATAAACATTAAAAAAAAAAAAAAAAAAAAAGATGTGTAAGGAACCCAAGAGAGGCCCACGGGGCTGAAACATGGGAAGCAATGGGGAGAGGAACAGCAGATGAAGTACTGAGGTAAGGAAGGGGCAAGACCTTCATACTGCAGAATTGCTGATAAGCTGCTTTGGACATTATTTCGAGGACTAGAAGCGTCCACAGAGTCACCTAGAAAAAGACTACAGCAGTTACTTCATGACATGTGCTGGCAGCCTGCTAGGCTAGAATGGAGAGACGTGGGCACTGGGCAGTACTTTAGGGGATAGAGCCAACAGGTGGAGTCGGGCACGAGACATACTGGAGCCAGGAAACCACGCAGAAGCGGTACAGCTGAGGTAGAGCTGCTGCAGGAAGAGCTGGTGGGGGCGAGGTGACCCCATCCCCGTGCGGGTCGATTTGATGTCCTAGGAGGAAGCCTAGGCCACCTGAGTCCGGTACTCAGGGCAGACCCGTGAGCCGCAGGCGGTGAAGGAGAAAGTTCTGGGAGTCCAAAGAGGGCTAACTGCAGCCGGAAAAGCGAGGTGGACGGGGGCGGGGCCGGAGCCTGCGCAGCGCGCGCAGGCCCTGGACTAACCGTTTCCATGGCGGCGCGGACCCACGCGCCCCAACCACTCCGCAACGGCTGTATCCAAGACGTCGACCCTGCGAGTCACGGTCGTCCTCGAGAGTTTCAGCACCCTCACTTCAGCGTCGGCTGCTGCCCAGAGTCAGCTGAATCCTGCCTTCCCGCTCTCGGTCCCCGGCCACAACATGGGCGACCTGGAGCTGCTACTGCCGGGGGAGGCTGCCGTGCTGGTGCGGGGGTTGCGCAGCTTTCCGCTGCGCGAGATCGGATCCGGAGGGTGAGGCAGCTGGATCAGGGTCAGGAGGAGTTTTGGGGTCAGAATCCTTGAATGGGGGACTACAGGCCTGACACTGGGGGGTAAGGGTACCCGGTGTGGAAGAGCCTCCAGGTGAGAAGACAAAGCTCAAGTTAGGAGATGTATGGTCCTGAGCCCTCTCTGGCCCCTTGGGATCAGGTTAGGCTTCAATAGGACCCGGCCCTCACTCCACTCCTAATGCACATATGTGCACCCAAATGCACATACACCCCTGCTCTCTGGGACAGATGGAACCAGCAGCATGAGAACTTGGAGAAGCTGAACATGCAGGCCATCCTTGATGCTACAGCCAGCCAGGGCGAGCCCATCCAGGAGTTGCTGGTCACCCATGGGAAGGTATGCTGGGGCCACAAACAGGGTTCCTGCCTTCCTACCACCTTCCACACCACCACTCTACTTCTCAAGAGTACCCTGGGTGCCTGTGCTTCCCTCTGGGTGGTACACTTGTCTTCCCCAAGGGAAAAGAGAGGAGTGTGTTGCACATTTGACTTTGCACCCCTTTGGACAAGACCCTGGCACACCAGGCCAAGTGTGAGGTGTGGGTTGATTTGGAAGATAGTCATGGATCATACAACAGCCTAGGCTGTGGGGGGAGGGCCTAAGTTCTAAAGACATCCTTGAATAGTCTGTCAGGCCAGAGGGGGCCCTCACTGAAAAGGGGGTGGGGCTTTGGCATGGAAGGAGGCACCCTTCCTAACTTGAGAGAGGAGTTGGAAATCAGGGATCAACCTGGCTGGAACGTGAGCCAGGAGGTGGCTGGAATAAGTGACCTGAGATATCACTTGACAAAAAGCTTCCTCTGTGAAGAAAAGGTGGACCCCCCCCCCAATGGGGGTGAGGGTAGAAGACTAGGAAACTGCAGGGCCCAGAGTAAGAGTGAGGTCAAGACACACCAGAACTTTGGAAGGCCAGAGGACAGAGACGACAAGAGAGAGGGCATGAGCAGGAGAGCTAGCCTGAAGGAAGGTCTGGATAGAGGTAGAGGGGACAAGGGTGTAGGTGCAGGGTGGAGCAAGGCAGCCTAGGGACAAAGCAAGAGCCAATAACAAGAAGCATGGAGGATGTCCCCAGAGAGAGTTTGAGGGCAGCTAGAAATGAAGGTCTAAGGTGCCGGAGAGAGGTTGGGAAGGTGCCTACGAGGAGAATCTAGGAGCCCAGAAGAGTTTGAGGAGAGTTGGGCTGGGCTGAGCCAGGGATGGGAGCATTAACAGGCCAAGGTAGGCCTACTTCATCCGTCCTTCCCCTCCCCCTCAAAGATCCCGACGCTAGTTGAGGAGCTGATTGCAGTGGAGATGTGGAAGCAGAAGGTGTTCCCTGTGCTGTGCAGACTGGAGGACTTCAAGCCCCAGAACACTTTTCCCATATACATGGTGGTGAGCTGGGTTCCTGGGTCATATCCTGCCCATGCCTGTAGAGGGCCCTGGACTAGAGAAGAGAGATGGTAATAGCATCCTTCCTTCAGTATCCCCAGGCTCTGTCCTCTGTCTCTGACAGGTGCACCATGAGGCCTCCATCATCAACCTTCTGGAGACAGTGTTCTTCCACAAGGTGAAGCATCAGCCCTGCCCACTGGCTACTGCTCCCAGCAAGGGCCTGACAGGGAGGGAGGTTGTGTCTATGTGGAAAGAGCATCAGAGACAGAATGTTTCCCATCTGCCTGCCTCTCAGGAGGTGTGTGAGTCAGCAGAGGACGCTGTCTTGGACTTGATAGACTACTGCCACCGAAAACTGACTCTACTGGTGGCCCGGAGTAGCCGTGGTGGCCCTCCTGCAGAGGAGGAGTGCCAGTCCAGCACCCCCATGCAGGTAGGCTGAGGTTCCCTGGGGGTGTCAATGGCTAGATCAGGCTCTTTTGAGGCCTGGGCAGCAGGGGGTGGCCCAGCTTGAGCACCATGTCGCTCCCCAGGAGCTGCAGAAGCAGGCAGAGCTGATGGAGTTTGAGATCGCATCGAAGGCCCTCTCAGTGCTGCGCTACATTACAGACTGTGTGGACAGGTGGGCAGCTCTGCCAGGCCTGGGACCTTCAGTGGAAGGCTGAGAGCCTGGGCCTTTAGCTTCTGTTCGCTTCTCTCCACCACCACCCCTAGCCTTTCCTTGAGCACCTTGAACCGCATGCTCAGTACCCACAACTTGCCCTGCCTCCTGGTTGAACTGCTGGAGCACAATCCGTGGAGCCGGCGGGAAGAAGGTAAACCCTCCCCGAACTGCCTAAGCCCCAGCTCACTGCTTCCAGAACATCCTCCAGGATTTATGGGTATGGGCAGATTGCACACACAGGCAGACAAACCCTGCCCATTAGCCCATAGAGGATACCAGGATGCCTCACCCAAGATGGGCTTCGACCTGGGCTCCGCAGCAGGCAAGGCCTGTGTGTCTACTACCAAGGACTCCCCTGCTCTGGAGCAAGCAGCACCCCCTCCTGGGCAAGTCGTGCACTTGGGCAGCACCCCAGCCCATGCAGCTATCTGACTCAGAGTGTGCAACACCTGCTCCCAGTGCACTGGTTCTTCTCCCCAGGCAAGCTGCAGCAATTTGAGGGTGGCCGTTGGCAGACAGTGGCCCCCTCAGAGCAGCAAAAGCTGAGCAAGTTGGATGGGCAGGTGTGGATTGCCCTGTACAACCTGCTACTGAGCCACGAAGCCCGGGCCCGCTACTGCCTCACCAGCTTTGCCAAGGGACAGCTACTCAAGGTGGGGAACTCCTCCTGCATTGGTACCACCCCATTCCACCCCATCCCACCCCTGCTGTTTATCACTGTCCACCTACATCAGCCCCAGTCCTCTTTCCAGACCTCGGACCTCAGGTGATGAAGCAGCTAGTGGCACAAGGTCCCCACACGCACCTCAACCCAGCACAGCCTAGGCCCTCTCTGGTCAGCACCACTTCACACTGGCCTCCCCCGGATTCCCTTGCAGCTTCAGGCCTTCCTCACAGACACACTGGTCGACCAGCTTCCCAACCTGGCAGGCCTGCAGGGCTTCCTGGCCCACCTGGCCCTGACTGAAACCCAGCCCCCTAAGAAGGACCTGGTGTTGGAACAGGTAGGGACTAGAAAGTTAGTTGCTCAGGACCACTGTCCACTTTGCCAGCTCCTCCCTGACACTTTCCACTTCTCTCCCTCAGATCCCAGAAATCTGGGAGCGGCTAGAGAGAGAGAACAGAGGCAAGTGGCAGGCTATTGCCAAGTACCAGCTGCGGCATGTATTCAGCCCCTCAGAGCAAGACCTGCGGCTGCAGGCACGAAGGTGTGGCCTGCTGAGTGGGCAGAAGGGGTGGGAGACACGAAGAAGGCATGGACACAGGCAGCGGTGCTCTTGTGCCCCCACTGGCCAGGCCCAACCAGGCTTTCCTGACCTCTTTCCTAGATGGGCTGAGACCTACAGGCTGGACGTGCTAGAGGCAATAGCTCCAGAGCGGCCCCGCTGTGCCTACTGCAGTGCAGAGGCCTCCAAACGCTGCTCGCGATGCCAGAATGAATGGTATTGCTGCAGGTGAGGGTATTCTAGGACCTTGGACTCCTAAGCCACACTTCCATACCCCCCACAAGCACTGCATGCTCACCGGCCCACCTGCCTGCAGGGAGTGCCAAGTCAAGCACTGGGAGAAGCATGGAAAGGCTTGTGTCTTGGCAGCCCAAGGCGACAGAGCCAAGTGAAGGCTACAGCCGCTGAGGGCCACCCACCCATGCGGTACAACCCATTCAGAATGTGCCCTGGACCTCAGGATCTCAGCCTAGCGTCTGCCAGAGCCCCAGCTTCCCAGGTGGTGAGCACAGCGGGGAAGGGTACAGCTGCCGCCCCATCTACCCCAGTAAAGCGCTCCCCACTTCCTGCCCTACCCAGCGGGTAGGCTGAGGGCGCTGCCTCAGCAAGCAGGAGGCCTGGGCGGGGGCAAAGGCAAGGGCCGGATGTGGGGACCCTGTTGGTCTAGCACAGTAAAGCTGGCCTCTAGAAACAGTCTGTCTCCGAGTGGCCTTTTGCGGTGGTCGTCGTCGTCGTCGTCGTCAGCAGGAGGGAGGTTGCTCCCAGGATGCGTGGAGAAAAGGAAAAGGAGGGCGGGGACTCTGCGAGAGCCTGCCCAACCCCGCGCCCTCGCCGCCCCATTCCGCCTGTGGGCCCACACGGCCGGAGCGCCCAGGTTTCCTTTGCACCGCTCGCCCCGGTTCTCTCCCGCCGCCCTGCCGGGATCCCGGGGGCGGCGCCCGATCGGGGTCCGCCCCGCGGCCCCGCCCGCCCCGCGCTCGCTCGCGCCGACAGCCGGCGGGAGTCCGGGCGCGACCCGGCCATGTCCACGAAACCTGAGCTCATTGAACTGAGGGAACTGGAACCCGCGCGGCGCGCGGGCCCCGGCCGCACCCGGCTGGAGCGTGCCAACGCGCTGCGCATCGCGCCGGGCACCGCGCGTAATCCGGCACGGCAGCTGGTCGCGGGCCGCGGCCACCACTTCCAGCCCGCGGGGCCTGCCACACACACGTGGTGCGACCTCTGCGGCGACTTCATCTTGGGCGTCGTGCGCAAGGGCCTGCAGTGCGCGCGTGAGTAGCAGCCCCGCGCGCTGGCAAGAGCGAAAAGGGCGGCGAATGGGCAGCGCCGTCGCTGCGTATCAAGTCGCAAAGGAGGGGGTCGGAAGGGTTGGTTCCGGTGAGCAAGGTCCGTTACCTTTGCCCGGTCGTGTAAGAGTGCAGGCAGGTAGATGGTTATATCCTTATCTTATTCCATCTGCATTAGGGGCACAGTCGGGCAGAGGCGGCTGCCTATGAATAACGGTGCCGATCTCAAGCTTTTTATCTAATTTTTAAAAATGTTTTAATATATTTTTGAGAGAGAGCGCGAGCGGGGGAGGTGCAGAGAGAGGGAGGGACAGAGTTCCGAAGCAGGCTCTGCACTAACAGCAGAGACCCAGTCGCTGGGCTGGAACTCACAAACTGTGAGATCATGACCAGAGCCAAAGTCGGAAGCTCAACCGACTGAGCAACCCGGACACCCTCAAACTCTTTTTCTGTAAAGTGACTTGGTTCTTCTTGAGAAGGGGTTTGTGCTGACCATTCTCTAAGTCCATGTTCCTAGGCCTGCCCTTTCCCAAAGATTCACTCACTAGGTCCCCCTCGAAAATCTCTGGAATAAGGGGAATTTACCTACCTATGGGATGGGGACGGGAAAAAGTACCGTGGGTGGGCCCTCTGCAAGCAGGAATTTTGAGCAATACCTATGGCAGCCCCCGTCAACCAGGTGCTAAAACATGAAACACAAACACACACCAGCGGTCCTTTGCCCTCCCAGGAATCACCAGCAAGCAGAGGTTGCTGCCCCGCTGGCTATACACCAGCTAGAATCGGTTGGGATTTTACAGCCCTCCAAGCCCCTGTGCCTGGACCTCAGACCTGTGGAATCCATCACAGGGAGTGTATCAGCAATTTAAAAACAAAACAAAACAGATCATTCCAGTTGGCAGCCTGGGTTGAGAATCACTGCTCTGGACCATTTAGGGACTTAGAGAAGGTGTCCCAAGCCTTTGTAGGCACGGAGACTCTCTCAGTTCAAGAGTCTGTCCTGAACACCAGAGTTGTGACAGAATACCAAGTGTGAGCAAGGGCTGAGATATTGCAATGTTCCCAAGGAGAAATGAAGTGGTCACAAAGATAAAATCCAGGACAATTTTGGGTGTGTGTCAGAAGCAAAGACAAGGGAGGAATCAAGGGTAAGTGGGATTTTTGTTTACCTCAAACTGGGAGAGTAGCAATTTTTGCTGAGTTGAGGAGCTCTGGCGAGGGGAGAGAGGGAAGTGGAAGAAGAGTTGTTTTGGCCATGTTGGGTTGACACCGGGTTTGATCTGAGGAGGGAGGTCAGCAGTGGGAGCCTTGGATCTGGGGTAGGTGAGTGTATACAGAGCAGGACAGTGATCAGTACTGAACTGAATCTCAGACACGCTGCCCATTAGATCTGGGAGTTGAGACACAACCAAAGGAGCTGAGCAGGAGCTGCAGAAAAATGGGAGGAAAACCTGAGTAGTGGGAAGCCCAAGGGGATCAAGCATCAAATGATGCTGAGGAGGTGAGGATGGAGAAGGGACCTGGCATTCGACTGTGCACAGGTTGCTGAGGACCCTAACCAGGGCCGTTTCCTGGAGGGAGGGGCAAGCCTCACTGGAATGGATACAGGAGAGAGTGAAGGTGAGGAATTAGAGTGTATGCAGACTAATGTTAGTTTTGGTGTGAGGGGTGTAGAGACAGGTGACAGGGGAACAAGAGTTAAGAGATTTTGGTTTTTTTCCCATCAAGTAAATGGGCGGAGGTAGGGTGTTGACAATGCGGAAGGGGGAAGTTCTACCCTAGGTGCTAGAGATAAAACTGTTTAACAGGCCTGGATCCGTAACCGCCTGAGGCCTTCTCACCAGTTTCCAGACACCCGGGGACCAATACTGGAATCTATATAGCAGCGGGGGACAAAGGGACCTAAGATAAGGCCGGTCATGTAGAGCCTGGCGGGCAACGGCTTTCATCCCGGGGTTTCTCTTCCGTCCCCCGGAAAGTTTCTCTGAACTGGAGCTGGGGCTCCGCCGCCTCACAGCCAGACCTCTCTGCAGATTGCAAGTTCACCTGCCACTACCGTTGTCGCGCGCTCATCAGCCTGGACTGCTGCGGGCCCGGGACCTGGGCTGGGAACCTGCGCTGGAGCGGGACACCAACGTGGTGAGCGCGGGGCTGGGGGGAAAGGCGGGGCTTCACGGGAAAGGCGTGAAGACCAGCGGGCCAAATTACAGGAGTTGCCTAGGACCGCTCAATGAATGGTCTAACAGCGGGTGTCCCCGCGGTAGAGAGTGCTAATTCTGCGCGCGGGCTCGAAGGGGTTCCGGGGAAGCTGACTCCGAGCGAACTGCCAGGAATCGCCCTGTCTCCGCGCCCACTCAATTTCCGCACCTTCGTGCATCCGCATCCGGTCTTGAGGCCACGCTGGTGCACATGCGCACAGGCGCCGACTTGTTACCCAAGAGAGGTGGGGTCTGCGAGGCGGAGTTGAGCTGAGCTGCCTGGGCTATGAGGTCATTCCTGGAGGCGTGGCGTGTATGACCCCGCCCTTCGATGTTCCTCCCCCAATGAGGCAAGAGCCAGATCCTAGCCGTCTACGTTTCAGTGTTAACGGTCGCGGCGCGAACCCATATCCCGGCGCACGCGCACACGCACCTGGGGCGGTGGTTGGAGGCTACCAGCGCACTGGGTTCAGGGAGCTGGCTGGCGGGCGCGGCGATGGGCGAGGCGGATGCGGGGACGCCTTCTTTCGAGATGACCTGGAGCAGCACGACAAGCAGTGGCTACTGCAGCCAGGAGGACTCGGACTCGGAGCTTGAGCAGTACTTCACGGCGCGTACCTCGCTGGCACGCAGGCCGCGTCGGGACCAGGTGGGGGCCGGGGTTGCGGGCGGCGGGCTGGTGATGATCGCTGGGACCCTGCCCCTCCTCGCTAAATTGCCGGCTCGAGTTTTGGGGCAGGGATTCCAGAGCGCCCGGGGCCAGCCCTCGGAACTTTGTGCGGGGCTCTCAGCGCCTTGATGCCGGGTGCCGAGGCCCTGTCTCTGTCACAGACCGGTTGAACCAGGGGAAGCAGCTACATGGCTTGGGACAGACTCGGGGCGGGCATTATCCACCTATGACTAAAGCCGACTGCGCAGTCCGGACTAGAACCTCGATTTCAGCGTTGGGACGCCCCTACCTCCTCTCTGGGAGATGGGGGCGGGGATGGGAGGAAGTGCAAGGGGAGGTGTCCTCGCCTGGAACTGGGAAGTGTGCTTAGGGAAGAGAGGCAAAGGGAGTTTCCGGCCTCTCCATTTGCAATCCTGGACGGAGCCAACTGATTCCCCACCTCTTACCAGTCTGTCCTGTCACCAGCTGCTGGAACGCGGAGAATTCTGGAGTGGACCTGGCTGGAGTGCTCATTTCAGCAGCACATATACTAAAATTGGTGTGGATCTGGAAGAAAGACATTTGGGAATGGATGGGAAAGAAGCCTAGTTCTGGACTGGACTATAAGCAAACAGGAGCATTTTATCCACACGAGGTGGGGCAGGCTAGATTGTAAAAGGCCCAGACGAGGAGTTAAGAGAGATAGGGGTTATTAATCCAGGACTGTAAGATGTGCTGGAGCTGCTGTTCCTCTCCAGGCCTCCAAGGTGTTCCCATTGTCAGAAACCTCTGTGCTGTGTGCCGTAAGTGTGACTGCCAAACTCAGATAACTATTCTGGAGCGAGT
This sequence comes from Leopardus geoffroyi, assembly GCF_018350155.1. Taxonomy (NCBI): domain Eukaryota; kingdom Metazoa; phylum Chordata; class Mammalia; order Carnivora; family Felidae; genus Leopardus; species Leopardus geoffroyi. The sequence continues at coordinate 19,287,276 of NC_059331.1, read as the reverse complement.
ACACCTCAGGGGAGCACCCTGGACAGAGTGTCAGGAAAGAGAGATGGGGACCGTAAAGCCCAGAATACCTAGCAACAATGGGGCAGAATTCCTTACATGAGCCACAAAAAGAGACTTGTGGGTGATTTTTTAGATGAAAATTGTATACTCTTTAGATTAAATTTTACTCAAAAGTTCAGCCCAGAGCTTGGGTGCAAGGTTTGAGTGTGGATCCTGTCTGTCACTCAGGCTTGAGGCATTTTTCATTGTGAAATAGTGAGAAAACCACAAGACACCAATTGAAAAGGAGGCTGGGGAGTCCCAAATTATATGTAAAATAAAAACCATCAGTCACTATGGAGGCAGAGTGGAGGATGGATCACTGTAGTGCAGGAGAAGGGAAATTCCATGGTCCTGTTGTGCACACCTCTGGAATGGCTGTTAGAATCCTCCAACAGGGGCCCCTGGGTGGCTCAGTTGGTTGAGCGTTGGGCTCTTGATTTCAGCTTAGGTTGTGATCATGATCCCAGGGTTGTGGGATCAAGCTCCACGTGGGGCTCCATGTTGAGCATGAAGCCTGTTTAAGATTCTCTCTCCTCTCCCTCTGCCCTTGTCCCCTACTCTCTCTCTCTCTCTCTCTCAAAAAAAAAAAAAAAAGAATCCTCCAGTGAGAAGCTTTGGAAGTGGAAAAAGAAACTTTTCTTCCTCTAGAATCCTGGTAGGACAGTGCAGTGCATCCGGTCCAGGTCTCTTGTTTTATGAGTAGAGATATTAAGGGAGGTTCACTTGGAGAGGAGAAGGGGCTAGAACATAGGTCACTGCACCCCATTCCAGGGCTCCTGGCTAAACTGGGAAGGGAAGAGGAAGGAGCAAGTGTTCTTACCCTCAGGCTGGAGCTCAGAACTGTCACAAGCAAGGGAAATAAGTTGGTGCCATCTCTGTGCCCCCCCAGAATTCTCTTCCTTCTTGCCCTGGTACTGGAGTCTGCTCAGCTTTCCTCCTGCCCTTAGCACCCTCCCATCCAGATACTCCTTCCTACTGGGTCACTCCTTCCTGTCCCAAGCCCTCTCTTCGGGCCTGAACAAACACCCTTTATTCCCGGGCTCTAGCCTTCATTTTGCCCCCCAGATCTCCTTTTCCCAAGGCCCACACCATTTGTTCTTTACCAGTCTTAGAGGGTTTCTCCTTGTCTCCAGTAAGATTTCTGCTACAGTTTTCCCTTCTTAGTGCTTTCCTCCATCCAGGAGATTTTTTGAAACTTGGGGGAGCAAATAGGCTTCAGTTCCCACCCCTCCCCCTATACCTTTTTCCTGTGAGACCCCAGCCTCAGTCCTCAGTGCCACATACTTACTGGTAGGTTTTAGGTAAAGAGCATAGTGCTATAAAACTGTTCTAGGTGAAGAGCACCCTACCCTCTCATCTATCCACCCTATTTGTCCCCATCAGATGGTTTAAGCTTAGGGGCTCCAAGGCAGCAGTCAGGGAGAAGCCTGCCTCTCCTGAGCTTAGAGCTGGGTACAAGGTTATTCTACAGGAGACCAGCTGTAAAAACTCTCCTGGGAGAAAGCATTGGTCAGCAGTGATCTCAGCTGTGTCTGTGACACTTCCATTCCAACCAAGACCTGACGTCAACAGGAAGTAAGGCTGATGCAATGGAACCAGGGAGTTTGGTAGAAAAAAGTTAATTCAGAGCTCTGGCTGCCCTGGCCCATACTCCACCCTTCTGACAAGAATCCAGCCCCTGGAGGAGTGAGGGAAGGGCTGAGTGGTAGAACTAAAAATCTTTGGGCTAAACCTCCAGATAGGAGGAAGGAGGTGCAGAAACCTACCTGCTTGGCACTTGTGGCTTTACCAGGAGGCAGATTGGAGCCTGGCCTGAAGCTGCCTTTTGTGCAGTTTGGGTCAAGATCAAATCACTGTGTCGGGTCAAGATCAAATCACTGTGTTGGGTCAAGATCAAATCACACTGAGGTTTCCTCACTGTGTGTGAGACCTGCAGGGCTGGCCCCAAGTCCTCCATCAAGGGGTGTTAACATTGTAGAAGTTGCCCTTACCCTTGTACTCACAGGGGCTGGGCTCCTGGTATGTGCCAGTCCCCATACCTCTTGCCCTGCGGTCATGGCCCTTTGCCAGGGCAAAGTGGTCTCCTTTCTCCAGGACCCCACCTAACTAGGGTGCTGGAATCAGGCTGTGCAGTTGAAAGGTGGTTTTACTGTCAACAAGAATCCCACATCTTTTCCTGGCCCCTGGCCTTTTATCTTCAGTTGTCTTGGTTTTAAGGTATCCTCAGGGCCTCACTCAGTGCTGAAGAGGCCCCATGTAGGCGGCATAAAGAAGCCACATGACTGCCTTTGCTGTGTCCATCCATAGCATGCAAAACCAGGAGCGGTGATGGGTTCTTCTCGTCAGGACTCAAGCTTTGTAGTCAGTTTTCAAAGGCTGCCCCAGAGGCTGTTTTTCAAAGCAGCCAACCTGGATTCTCCTCCCTGTCTGTGACATGCATTGCAATGGGATGGGTTCTTTTAGGGCCCTATGTCCACCCTGGCCCATCTTTCAGGACGAGCCTGTGGAGTGGGAGACACCTGACCTTTCTCAGGCTGAGACTGAGCAGAAGATCAAGGAGTACAATAGCCAGATCAACAGCAACCTCTTCATGAGCCTGGTGAGTTGATAGCCAGGGGAAGGTATGTGGGGAGAGGCAGGAACCCGACTATGTGCCTGATTCCCAAAAGGTCACAGCTAAGGTATCCTTGGCTGGGCTTAAGCAGTGATTTATTCTCACCCAGCCTAGCCCCAAGTGGACTGGTGGTGTCCATATCTGTTCCATCTCACCTGGAACCTAGCCATGGTTTGATTTCTCCTCTTCAGAACAAGGATGGCTCCTACACAGGCTTCATCAAGGTTCAACTGAAGCTGGTGCGCCCTGTCTCTGTGCCCTCCAGCAAGAAGCCACCCTCCTTGCAGGCTGCCCAGCGGGGCCCAGGACGGGGCACAGCTGTGAGGCGCCGCACCTCCTTCTACTTGCCCAAAGATGCCGTCAAGCACCTGCATGTGTTGTCACGCACACGGGCACGCGAGGTCATTGAGGCCCTACTGCGCAAGTTCTTAGTGGTGGATGACCCCCGCAAGTTTGCACTCTTTGAGCGGGCTGAACGCCATGGCCAAGGTGGGCTTCCCACTCCACCCTGCTGTATGAGAGTATATATTCATGCATCATGTGTGAGGGTGTGAGTGGGCTGGGCCTGACTAATCAAATACTTTTTTCTCCCTGCCTGGCCCTCAGTGTACCTCCGGAAGCTATCAGATGATGAGCAACCCCTGCGGCTGCGGCTCCTTGCAGGGCCCAGCGAGAAGGCCCTAAGCTTTGTCCTCAAAGAGAATGACTCTGGGGAGGTAAATGTGAGTACACAGCCCTCTTTAGTTTCTTGGTTGTCACTGGGTAGGGCTAGTAGGTTGCAGCAGCAGCAACCTGGAAGGAGGAATAGGGCTGGAGAAAAAGCCCTACAAAGCCTCTCCAGGAGTATGTGAGCCTTGTAGCTAAACTGAAGACTTCCAGGCCACTCACAGGCCTCTCCCAAGAGGCCAGGAAGAATTGTCTTGGTGGTCTGCTCTTCTCTGTTGTGGAAAGTCCTCAGGAGATGGAGGAATCCATGGCAGTATGGTGATCCCAAGTGAGATCAAAGCCACACAGATGGGCCCAGGATGTCATGGAGGCTCCCTGTTCAGGCATTAGGACTTTTTACCTGGAAGCTTTCTGGCTCCAAAATATTGAGTCTGTAGAGTAGTATTAGAGTCAGAGTGTGGGAATGGGGGAACATCTAATTTGGTTGCCTGTCTTCGAGGTGTCTTTGACTGCCCTGCTTTGTGGGGCCCATCTTCTATACAGACTATTGTCAAGAACCCTAACACAGACCATTCAGGCAAGAACCTAACATTAGAAAGCCCCTTCCTAGCTCTGTGATGTGATTGGTGCTCTTCTCTGGGGAGGGCCTGCTGATTTGGCCATGCCTGCTGCATCCTGTGTCCCCCTCTCCACCTGCAGTGGGATGCCTTTAGCATGCCTGAGCTACACAACTTCTTGCGCATCCTGCAGCGGGAGGAAGAGGAACACCTCCGCCAAATCCTGCAAAAGTACTCCTATTGCCGTCAGAAGATCCAGGAGGCCCTGCACGCCTGCCCCCTGGGGTGACCTCTTGTACCCCTGGGTGAAAGGAGGAGAGTAGGCAGCGCCGAGGGCGTGCCGTGTGAGTGTGACAGGGCCCGTGTGGCCTGAAGAATGAGTGTGCATGGAGGCCCTCTCTTACTGGGGGAATGAGCCCAGAGAACAGCAAAGGAGCTGGCCCCCTGTGTCCACCCACAGGTATAGCAGAACATGGCTCTGCATTCTTCTGCCCTTTGTGTAGTGGGCCATGGTGGGCCAGGGTTGCCCTGGGAAGCTGCTCCAGGCTTGCAGCAGGGATAGAGCAGACAGAAGTCTCCTTAATTCGTGTCTCAGATACTAGAATCTTGGAGACCCTACAAACAGAATAGGTCATGTTTTCAGGGATGAGGGCTTTCATCTATGGGGAAAAGTCGTATGTTTTGGGTCTTGGATGGGGTGTCAGGACAGCCCTATTGGAGCCAAGGGCAGGTGTTCGAGGTAAGACAGGCATCGGGAAAGAGCCTAGGTTTTCCTCTACAGTGGCCTCTGTCTCCTCACACACACTGGGGTCAGGAAATGCTGGCTCATGGTGCAGCAACAGTGCCTCAGTGCCTCCTCCAAGGAGGATGTCCCTAGGCCAGGGTCTGTGTGAGTGTGGGCACTGGTCCAGGTCTGTGCCTTGTTTGCCAGTCAGAGCGAGGGTCTTTCCCTCAGTTATTTTTGATGATGTGTGCGAATGTATGTAATATTTTGTGGCCTCAGCTGCATGCCTCCTGTGGGGAAGGGGGTGGGGGTAACAGTCATCATCAGGGCCTGGGGCCTGAGAGAAGTGGCTGAATAAAGATTGAAGAATTCTGCTTTTGAACTCTTTATTATGGGCCCTCAACTGCAGTTGCTCCTCACGCCAGTGGCTTCCATGGGTGATGGACAGGCTCACAGAGCACCTTCTCAAAGTCACCATGTAACCAATTTGTGAAGGGTATGGGGTATGAATATTTACTGTCATCACTCACCACCCTGGGGCTCAGGTTGTGGTAGGGGCAACAATATAAGCTAGAATTTAGGGAATCCACATGCCTCCCAACACACACACACACACACACACACACACACACACACACACACAGCTGCTGGGGGCGTTTTCACTAAGTATTTACTGAGCTACGCTGTAGACCAAACGCTGCTCACGGTACCGAAGGTCCAGCTGTTAATTCTTGCCTTCGTGGAGCATGCCTTCTAGTGGGTTTGGAAAGAACACTAAATTAGAAGTTCTTCAGACCTGAACGTAGCCATACATGTGGCCAATTATTTAATTTTCTTTAGGTATGGTTTCTTCTCCAAATGCGACAGTGGTGATAACAGAAATGGTGTGGGAATAAAATGAGACCAGATGGGCAATGCGCGGCCTGGCCTAGGACACTCCTAAAGCGCTGGTTGCGGGGAAACCGGTGGTTGGGCAGGCCCGCTGGACCTGAACTCTGGGGTCGGGAACGTCGGAGCCGCCATACAAGCAAAAACCAGGAGGACCCAGCCTCCACATTACTGGGTGGGAGCTGTCCCTGCTGGAGAGAGCGTGGCCTGCTGGGACCTGACGTCTCGCGGTGCCTACTGGGATGCCTAGCTTCCGAGAGCGGCTATTGGTCCCGCCCCGCGGACCGACGAGAGAAGCAGCCAATCAGTGAAGGCAGCGTGCGGAAGCGGAAGTGAGGTTTCCGTGGAGACAGCGGAGCCTGCGGAAGGCGGCGGCGGAAGCACCTGCGGGAGAAGGCTGAGGCAGGGTATGGTGCCTCCGACGGCCCTGTGAGAGCGAAGCGGCCGCGGGGCTCGCCATGCGCCGGCGGCCCTGACATGGGCGCCAGTGGCTCCAAAGCTCGGGGCCTGTGGCCCTTCGCCTCGGGGGCGGGGGGCGGCGGCCCGGAGTCAGCAGTCGCTGAGCAAGCTTTGGTGCGGCCGCGAGGCCGAGTCGTGCCCCCCTTCGTATTCACGCGCCGCGGGTAAGGGCGCGGGTTCCGCCCCGGGGAGACAGGCGGGCGGCGGGGCGCCCCGAGTCACAGGGAGCTCCAGCCGGAACCAGGAGAAGTCCCATGTTTTGGACCCCCGTGGGAGCAAGGGATGGGAAAAGCAGGGCAATCGGCTCCTGGCGACCTGGCTGCTCTGAAGGTCTCCCTAGGGAAGAGGCTTGTCCGTGGGTAGGCCCTCTGTACTGTTAACTTGAGATAGGGTCTCCCTGAGACTTGAGGGTTTCTTTTCATCCCTTCCAGCCCAGCCTGCAAGTTGAAGGCTCCTAGGCTCCCTGTCCCCCAGTTCTGAGGGAAGACTAACCCTCTGATTTGGCTGTTTCCGTTACCTACTGTGGTGGCATTGGACCTCTGAGGGTAGGTAGTAGCTAGGAAAGTAGGACTGGGTCCTAGTGTTGAGAATGGAGCCTGGGAAAAAGACCCTCACTCAGGTATGTTCTTCAGATCTAGAGCACTGACCTTCCCTCTCTTTTTCCATGGGTCCAAACAGGAGCGCTAGATTGGCCTGGCCCTGGTGGGTCCGGGGAAATGGTACTTAGGTGATGCTGGAGATTTGGCTGTAGATACTAGGGAGACTGAACAGTGGTAGTTTGGCTAGACCAGCCACTTGGGGGTGGGTGGGGAGGATTCAGACTTTTTCCCTTTAGGTTCCCACCTAGTTCAGGTATCTGCCATCTCAGGTTGACCCAGGGCCAGTAGTATCTTCTGGAGTGAGACACATGCCCAGGCCATCATGCTTTGCCCACCTTGGGTGAAAGCAAGGGCCTGATGTTGGAATGGCCACTTTTGCTGAACAAACCAGTTATGAGAACTGGCCTTAGCTGCCTTGACAATGTGCTCTGATATGATGACTCTTCCTGAGGCCTGACAGAGTAGCACTGGCTACCACCCCATTCGCTTCTAGTAGACCCCGTACCCTTCAGGCATATTATCCTCTCTTCCTCCCATCAAGGTTGTTCCTCCCCATTTGGAGGCGGGCACGCTTCCCTGTAGTCTGGTCATTTGCCATGACTGGGTGTGGGGCTCCAGCCCAGCCTGTTCCCTCTCTCTCTACACAGCTCCATGTTCTATGATGAGGATGGGGATCTGGCTCACGAGTTCTACGAGGAGACAATCGTCACTAAGAATGGGCAGAAGCGGGCCAAGCTGAGGCGGGTCCATAAGAACCTGATTCCTCAGGTGAGAGGCTGGGGCAGTGGTCATTGAGCCTATGCTCAATGTGTATGCTCAATGTGTGTGGAGGTAGATCCAGATGGGGTCTGCTGTCATGGTGGGAGCTCTTGAGGGAGGAGCTGGCCCTCACTAGCCTCTGTTTCCATGGCAGGGCATCGTGAAGCTGGATCCTCCCCGCATCCACGTGGATTTTCCTGTGATCCTCTATGAGGTGTGAGCCTGGGGAGTGGCAGGCATAAACACTCCCTACCCCAGCAAGAAACCCCCAGGCTCAAGGTGTGGCTTCCATTAAGGAACCTAAGCTGGGGCCACAACCCTGAATAAACTGCATTGGCCTGGAACCTTCAGCTGTGAGCGGGGCAGTCCTGCAGTGTTGGTCGGGTGTTGGTTTGTATGTGGACAAGAGGTGGCTGGCGGCTGGTGAGGGCTAATGGCAGAGTTACCAGCCCACCTTCCCCAGCAATCCCTACAAGGAGCGTGGCAGGGCATATGCTGGTCAGGAATGCCTGGTTCTTGCACCCTTGCCTGGCCTGCTTTCTTCCAAGCTTGCCTAGGGCCCAGCCCTGCTAAGGGTTACAGCACTTTACAAGCAAGGTCTGCCTTCTTCCAGCCCCTGGGCTGCAGGAGCTGTACGCAAGCGGGAACTTCCCTTCCCTCATTTCCCTTACCCCCTTGTTGGAGCATTTCAGCCGTTTGCTACCTCGATTCCTCCTGTGTTGGACAGAGGCTGGGGGCAGTGCAAGCCTGATTCTTCCTGTCTACCTGCTCATCTGTTCCCACTCCCAGACGGATGGACAGTTTGCCAGCTGTTAATAGGAGATGGGACTGGTATAGGGGGATACTCCCTCCACCCAGGGCTGGGCTGATCCCTCCCCACTGCAACTACTTGTTGCCCCCACACACATCCCAGTTGAGAGGGCCTAAGATGGGATCAGGAAGGGCTATGGATGCCTGTGCCTATGGGGAGTTGTACCAACCCATCTACTTTGTCTAATCCTCCATGCCTTTGTACCAGCCCCACACAAACCCCTGCCATTGGGTGACCATCCGCCACCCATTGGTGAGGGACAGCACCCTAGGGCTGGTGCCAATAGCTATAAGGAGCCCATCACCCCTTTCCCTAAATATACCCATCCCTCAGGATCAGTCAAGGGAAGGTATTGGAGCCCCTGGGTAAGGACAGAAAGGAGAGATCAACCATAAAGGAATACTTAAAATGTGAAAGTTTGTAAATAGTTTAGTCCATGATGTTGGGGCAGAGTCTGATTTCTACATCGAAATGATTTTTTTTTTAATTCCTTACTGTGCAAGCTCTGTGCTTTTAAGAGTGTGGGAAATGGCTTGGGAAGGGTGGCCCCTAATCTAAGAAGAAGACTGTTGTGTTATTTGTTTAGTTTCAATAAAATTATTTGTAGACCCTGCATACGAGTGGTATCCGCTGTGACATCCAGTGTCTAGACCACCACCTGGGTTCTGTGGGTAGGCCTGGGCCACTCTGGTGACCCATCTTTATCAAGGCTCAAGGTAAGCCTGAGCCCAGCCCGCGGTCATCCCAGCTGTAACCAGCAGGTGGCGGTGTATTCACACAGACCTCACTGCAGACCCCCTCAGAATGGAGGGACATTTTCACCTATTGTGTTTAATAGGTAGGGACCCCTGGAATTGGAAGGCTTTGGGGTGCTTTGCTAGGGATTGGCCCTACCTGCTTGACCTGAGGTGAGAGCGTGACCCCAAGTAGTTCTGGAACAGCTGTCCTGCCCCCAGGAGTGTGAGCTGACCCCACATGAGGTCATAGCATGAGCCATCTTAGGTCCACCCATCCTAGGTGGACAGCAAGCAGATGGGTGCCACCATGCCCTTGGCCTACCACCAGGCTCTGTAGCCCAAACCTACCTGCTTCCTCCCAGGACTAGTTGTGGATACCACCAGGAGAGTGGGCTTGGGGTTTCTGTTCCAGCAGGCAGAACTCTGCCACCTAGTACATTCTCTGTTCCCTGCTGACCCTGTGTTCTCACCTGCAGCTGCCCCCTGTGGACATTCGGCCCGCACTTCTCAGTCCCTGAGAAGTGGTTCTCCGCTAGGTTTAGCCCTTGGCCGTCAGCCCAACTTCCAGCTAGGGAGGAGGGAGATCAGGGACACAGGCTTCTGGGTCTGGGGAGTTGGCCTGCCAGTCTTTTGGAGGCTTAAACTTGTCTGGAGCAGGATCATCCTGTGCAGCCTGGACTTTGTAGTCCTTCTTTGGGCACCTTCCCACTTTCCTGATAAGACATCAGACTTTGTCCCCCTTACTGCCCCCAGGGCCAGGGTTCTGCCATGCCAGATGGCATCCCATCACCACTGTCCTAGTGTGGGGGAACTCCCTGTGTTGGGCCTTCCCCAGCTGACCCCAATGCTAGAAACAATGGGGGTCAGGGCAGTGCTTCCCCACTCCCTTCCACTGGGCTGTGCTCACTTCCTTCCTGCTGGCTGCCTGAGGAAGTGTCCCTGCCCTGGGACAGTCTGGTTTGGCCTTTGTTTCCCCAGGGGCCCCCACCATTGCAGCTTCCAAGGCTTGTGTCCCTTGTGGAGCCAGCACAATGGTACAGGGACACACCCTCCCCTGCCCTGTCATGGACTCCTTGGTCCTCCGGCAGACTCCAGGGTGTGTACCCAATTCCCCCAGTTGGCCAGGCTTACACAGCCTTCTGTTAGAAGAGAGGCCCGGGCACTGGAGAGGTGGGCCAGTAGGGTGAGTGGGGGTAGGCTCAGGGTGATTTGAGGGTATGCAGACTTGTCCACCTCTCTGCACCAGGTCTGCGGGGACCTTGCTGCAGCCCTCCCTGGGGCTACAGCCCTGTAATGAGTACCCCCTTTCCCATGGAAACACAGCTCTTTTCTCACTCCAGCTATAAGAGTTCCCTACTCTGCAGTGTCTCAGTGAAGTCCATCCAGGAATGCCCTCCATCAGGAGAGCACTCTGTAGACCCTGCCCAGTCCCTGTCCCTTCCCCCACCCTGCACAATCACCCACATCAGCACATTGTCCACTCTGTCACACTTGGGATGCTTCTGCTCTTCAGCGGAAAAAAAATTGACTCAGCTCCTGGAAGCTCCCCCAAGCCCCCTTATGACTGGTTCCCTTCTTCACCACCTGCTTTGGGGGACCATCAGCCAAGCATCTCCCAAATAGTTTGACTCCCCAAAGGACCTCCACTGGGGCCCCTCCATCCACAGGTTACTGGATTTGAGGATGGGCCTCAACCCCAAGAGAAGGTTGGGGAGAAGAGCTTTCAGGGTTAGGAAGCTGCCGGCAGGGCGGAGGCTGTCACCTGAGCCAGGTCCCACTGCCTTCCTGTCACCTAGTGCAGTTCACAGGGCCAGGGCATACTCGGGGGAGGAGGAAAGGGGGAAGGGGAGGAGGGAAGCCAGCCAGCGGGTCTTTGTCGTGGGAGGGAAACAGGGTCAAGCGGTCCCTTCCCCCTCCCCCCCCCCCCCCCCGAATGTTCCTGGCCCTTTCCTCTCAGAGGGGCAGCAGGAAGTGAGGAAAAAGGGCTGGGGTGGGAGGCGGGAGCGGGTGGGAGGGGATGGAGTTTATCAAGTCGCCGGCGGGTTGCCCGGCGGGCAGCAGCTGGTGCGAGTAGCTTAGCTGGAGAGGCTCACCGGGGGAAGGAGGGAGGCCGCCGACCTACTGGGCCCACGGGCTCCCACACAGGTGAGCCCAGTGCAGGCGACTGGTCTGCACCCCCATAGACCCGCTCACAGGAGGGCTCCCTCCCTCTCCTCCCCAGCGCTCGGAATGGGCTGGCGGTGCAGACCCGGGCCCTTTGAGGAGCTGAGTCCAGCACGGAAGAGAGGATCTAGGAAAAGGCAGGGAGGTCTCGCCCAGGTCCAGCTCCAAGCCTGCTCCCCAGAGGGACGGGCTTGCGGGACGAAAGGGCTCAGGATACCGGTGGAGGCCCGGGGGAGCCCGCTAGCCAGGCCGGCTTTTCTCCGCAGTCGGGTCGGCTATTTCTGCAAGAGTAGCAGACTCCTAGGAGTTTAAATAAAGAGGGGGGGGGGGGGGGTCCTACAAGCCTCCACAGAGACTGGGCAGGAGAGAACCGGAGGCCTTGACCTGTCCCTAATGCAAGTCGGGGGCAGGGGGCCCAACTCCCAGGGCCCGCTGGGCTTACCGGCCCCCAGTGGGGCCGACCAAGCTGCGACCCACAGCTCGTGTTGCCAAGACAACTACTACCTCGGCCCTGCCTACGAAGGGCCCAGAGGAGGGTGCTTGACCCCCTCCCTCAGTCTGGTAGGGGGCGAGGCTTCCCTTCAGACCTGGGACGGGGGTCGGGAAGCCTCCCGATCCACAGGGGACTGGGCGTTACTGTCCTGGGAAACCAGAGATCGGCTCTGGTCACCATACCTCTTTCCAAACTAAGGGCCCCACGGCTAGGAACTACACTCGCGGGTACAGATCCAGATCCTCTGCTGCCCCCAGCCAAGGCCCCGGGTCCCGCAGCACCACCTTATGGACAGGCGGAGGAACACCTTCTTTATTCCCTGCGCGACTCCCGACTCTTACGCTGTCCCTTTAAGCGGCTGGTCGCGCGGCGGAGCGGGGAGGACTGTACCACCGACAGTGAGCTGGTGGGGGAGGAAACTTTGGGCTGACTAGCACTAGCACCTAAGATTCCAGAAGAAAGCCCTGTTCGGAGGGGCCTCACGGCCCCAGGTGGATGGCCACGTTCCTCGGGGAAGAATCTGGGGGCCTTGGAGCCTGAAACGTGGCACTGGCTGCGCGAAAGTCGGGAACACATTCCCGCCCCGGCCACAAGTCCTGCCCCAGGCCCACCTCCGCGCTGGATTCTTAAAGGGCCCGCGGGCCGGGGTGGGGAGGGGGCGGGGCGGAGCAGCAGAGGCGCGGAGCCTGGGCTGCGCCTGGGCTAGCGGCCGGAGCGGGCCGGGCTGGGCCGGGGATGGCAGTGGCCATGGCGTGGGTCCCGGCAGCGCCCCGCGCGAGGTGAGGGCGGGCAGTGCAAGCCTAGCGGCTTTCTTCCTTCAGGTTGGGTTCAGAAGTCCCGGGGATGCGCTCAGCGGGGCGGCCAAGGAACCCAACCCCCACCCAGCCGGGCACTGGCCCCACGTGCGGGGCGGGGGCGGGGTCCAGCACAAAGGCCAGGGGGAGTGAGCTCCTCCCGGGACCCGTCTGGCGGTGTGGGGCGCATTCCCGGTGGCTGCGGAGCGAAGGGCCGGTCCGCCGGCGCCGCCGAGGGAGGTCCGCCACCCCTTTGTCCCGGTGGGGCCTCCACCAAGCTTGGGAGAGTGCGTTCGAGACGAAGTCCTGACGTTCTCGCTCTTCTTCCTGGCGGGTGTTACACACATGAGAGCTTCGCGGCTGTGTTCCAGCTTCCTTGTGGCTGTATGAGCTGTGCCCTTCCTTATACAAATGCTATCGTTTCCCTGGACCAGGAGTTCTTCATGGAGTACAGAGTGGGCCGCGGGTTCGAGGCTCTCTGAAACCATGTTTTGGGTGGTATGCAGGCATCTGAATCTCTGGGCAGCTAGTCCGTAGTGCAGCCGGCCAATTCTTAGAGTCACACACCTACCAGAGGTCTCTGTCCAGTCGTAAGCCACCTGCTCCAGGAAGGAGTCCTATGCTCCTGGCAGGGAGTTCCCAGGGTGTCTTCCCTTCCCTCCTGTGGTCTTTCAGACCTGTTACAGTCACCTAACAGGGTCTCAACAGCCTTGGGCACGGTGCCCCCCACAGCGTGGGCTTGGGGAGTGTGAATGGGTTTGGGGTGGGCACCTCGCTGATTCTCTAGACTGACTTGCTCTTTCCCATCTCTCCCCTAGTTCCTGAGCTGGTGCCAGGCAGGTGACACCGTTTTCCTGTAGCCCCCAGCATGTGGGCAGGCTTGGGCCCTGCCATCACACTGGCTGTGGTGTGGGCGGCGGCATGGGCCACCCAGCTCAAGCCCACAGCGCCACCCATCTTTACGGGCCGACCCTTTGTGGTAGCATGGGACGTGCCCACACAAGATTGTGGCCCTCGCCTCAAGGTGCCACTGGACCTAAAGGCCTTTGATGTACAGGCCTCACCTAATGAGGGTTTTGTGAACCAGAACATCACCATTTTCTACCATGACCGGCTGGGCCTGTATCCCCGCTTCAGTTCAGTGGGGAGGTCAGTGCACGGTGGTGTGCCACAGAATGGCAGCCTCTGGGCACATCTGAAGATGCTGCAGGAACACGTGGAGCACTACATTCGTACACAGGAGCCTGCAGGGCTGGCAGTTATCGACTGGGAGGACTGGCGGCCTGTGTGGGTGCGCAACTGGCAGGACAAGGACATATACCGTCAATCATCACGCCAGTTGGTGGCTGTTCGCCACCCTGACTGGCCATCAGATCGTGTAGTCAAGCAGGCGCAATACGAGTTTGAATTCGCTGCACGGCAGTTCATGCTGGAGACACTGCGCTTTGTCAAGGCAGTTCGGCCTCGGCACCTCTGGGGCTTCTACCTCTTCCCAGACTGTTACAACCATGATTATGTGCAGAACTGGGAGACCTATACAGGCCGCTGCCCTGACGTTGAGGTCTCCCGAAATGACCAGCTGGCCTGGCTGTGGGCAGAGAGCACAGCCCTCTTCCCCTCTGTCTACCTGGATGAGACACTTGCGTCCTCCACCCACGGCCGCAACTTTGTCAGCTTCCGTGTTCAGGAGGCCCTTCGTGTGGCTCACACCCACCACCCCAACCATGCACTCCCGGTCTACGTCTTCACGCGACCCACCTATAGTCGCAAGCTCACGGGGCTTAGCGAGGTATGTGCCTCCCAGGACCCTGCCTTCTTCCCCAGGGAACCACTGCAGGTTTGGGTTACCAGGGGGCCTCCTGCCCTGCAGTTTTCTATCTACATTCCCTTGTGTCATTCTCTCTGTAACCTTGTGAAAGGGTGGCATCATTATCTCCATTTTGCAAATAAGAAGATTGAGGTCCAGAAATGCTGAGAAACTCACCCAAAGCTTCCCAGCACATCCAGGGCAAAGCAGGGTCTTGGAACTAGGCATTCTGACTTTGGGGTTTATCCTGATAGATACATCTTCAGCTCAAGTGGGTCGTTAGCTTGGGAAACGGAGGCCAAAGTAGGCGTGCAAATGACTTGAACATCTAATGAGAAAGTGAAACAGCCTCTGCCTGGGGGTGGGAAGGGGTACTGGGCTGAGGGGATCAGCAAGTCAGAACAGGGTGAGGGCCTGTCCAGCCTGCCTGGTCCTCACCCTGTGGTCTCAGTCTTCCCCAGTGACCATCCCCCTCTCACACAGATGGATCTCATCTCCACCATTGGTGAGAGTGCAGCCCTGGGTGCGGCCGGTGTCATCCTCTGGGGCGATGCAGGCTACACCACCAGCACGGTAAGTAAGCGCCCCCACCCAGCCTACCAGAGTGGAGTCTGCAGGGGTCAGGCAGAAAGTTGGGGCTTTGAGCTGCTGACCCTCAAGGTGGGCAAACCTAGTCTCCCACCCAAGGCATTCCTGGTCCCAGTAGAGAAGACAGGGTTCCTTCCCTACGTGCCCTTCTGGGTTCATCTCTGTCGCCACTTCCCTTCTCAGCAGGAACAGGAACAGTAAGGATTCAAGCACTCATGTACAGATACACATGTGTGTGCTGTTAAAGGAAGATTAATAGAGTTTCCATCTGGGCCTGTGGGCTGAGGCAGCTGACCCTGATCCCTGGCCTCTGCCCCTAGGAGACCTGCCAGTACCTCAAGGATTACCTGACTCGGCTGCTGGTCCCCTACGTAGTCAACGTGTCCTGGGCTGCCCAGTATTGCAGCCGGGCCCAGTGCCATGGCCACGGGCGCTGTGTGCGTCGTGACCCCAGCGCCAATACCTTCCTGCACCTCAGTGCCAGCAGCTTCCGCTTGGTGCCTAGCCATGTACCTGGTGAGCCGCAGCTGCGACCAGAGGGGGAGCTCAGCTGGGCTGATCTCAACCACCTGCAGACGCACTTTCGCTGCCAGTGCTACTTAGGTTGGGGCGGTGAGCAATGCCAGTGGGACCACACACGGGCAGCTGGGGGTGCCAGTGGGGCCTGGGCTGGGTCCCACCTCACTGGCCCACTGGCTGCGGCAGCCCTGGCCCTCACCTGGACTTTATAGGGGTTTCTCACCCGGCTGCCAAACAAGCTGGCCTCTGCCACAATGGCTCTGCCAGGCACATAGGAGCCTGCAAGGGGTGGACAAACTGGAGTCTGGAGGGGGCAGAGCCCCTGGGATGCCCAGTAGAGCATCCATACCAGCTCTCACCCCCCTGTTCTAAGGGGGAGGGGCAGTTCCCCGAAAGGTCCCTTCTCTCCCTGCCAGAGAGGAAGAGGGGCACAGCGGGGCCAGAGAGGACCTGACCCTACTCTCCTGCCCCTGGATGGTTTATTATTATTATTTTGGGGTCTCTTTTGTAAATTAAATATAAAACAATTTCTTCTGTGCTTGGACTGTCTGTAACTAGGCCAGGACATGTGAAAGAGAATCCAGGGTCTCTCAGACTCTCTGCTGGGGACTTCTTATCTGTCAAATGCCATCTGTGGGACCTGGAGGCCCAGAGCTGCCCATTCCACTGCTGCCTGATGGGGCAGGGGCCAGTGGGACTGGAGGGACTCACATTCCACCCCAACACCAAGGACCTTGCTTTCTCCATATTGATTGGAAAGTGGTTGGGCCCAACCTTCTGTGAGGGACCGGGCTCATTGTGTTTCTCCTACTTGCCCCTGGATCCCCAGCTGGGCCAGTGCCAGTCACCTCGCCTTGCCCACCCAGGGAGAAAGGGGAAGTGGATGTTTGATCTTCCCAGGCTGGGCAAGTAGCCAGACCACCCCTCCCTGCTGTTCCCACAGGCAAGGGCGTCTCCTCCACTCCCTGCTCCCAAGGGCAGTAGACTCCAGCCACACAGCCCTCTCTCCAGCTGGGTCGCAGTCCTCCACTGGGGTTTGGGATCTGAATGCCAAGGTCTCATCCCTGTCCCACTGCAAAGATGCATGATGGGGCGAGAGGGAGGTATCTTGAGCCTGGGAGCAGAGACAACCTCAAAGATCACTTCTGTCCCGGCCGTGGGAAGTATAGCCTGTCCTCAGCTGTCCCAAGGGAGACAAGTAGCAGCTGGAGCAGTTGGACTGGCTCTGGACTGCTTTACTACCCTGCTTCTGAAGGAAGTTACCTGGTGTGTCTCTGCCCCTCTCCTCAGCCATCAAACCCACACCTGAAGGTCCCCTTGTCCATATCGGTGATGACACAGCCCCTGTCCTCAGCAAACACTGGCTGTGGAGAGAAACAGCCAAGTGGTGAAGAGGGGGCACAGGCAGCCCAGCCACAAGGGAGGTATCCGTGAGGTAGTCCTTCCTACACTGAGTTGAAAAGGGAAGAGGAAGCTTGATGCGAGAGACAAAGCATGGGCAAAACCTGGAGGAAGTCAGAACACAACTGGGACTCACAGTTTGAGGCTAGGGGCTACAGCAGGCAGGGCAGGAGGGGCAGCCCAAGAGCAGCACTAAGCCTGACTTTGCCTGACGGCGGTGACTCCCTTACCCATTCAGTAAATAATGCATACATGTGCCGGTGCTGGGCTGGGATGCATGTGTGAGGCACACCACAAAGAGTCCTGTCTCCATGGGGACGCACACTAGATGCAAAGGCTGAGTCATGGGAGCAGAGCCTGGAGAAGCGAGCCCCACCAAATTGATGTCAACTCAGGTTGTAAAGTGATCCCTTATCCCTCTGGCTGGTGATGGCAGAGAATGAGGGAAAGGGGGTTGGGTGGTAGTTCAGGGAAGGCAATGTCAGTTCACATGGCGGAGGAGGACGCTGGGGTAGAAGGGTGCCCAGATGTTCATGGCTATGGTGGGGAGAGGCCTGCTAGACAGAAGATGAAGGTATTGTCAATAAGGTCGTGAGATAATGGAGCCAATAAAAAGAGGGCAAAGAAGGAGAAGCTGTAACTTGTTTCCCTTACACCTCTGACTTCCCGTACCCAGCTGGGACCCTCAAACACATCTGTGAGCTATCCCACCCGCATCTGTAACACCGACATCTGTGACCTCTCCCACCGAGCTTGGACCCCTACATATACATGTGCAAAGCTGTGATTTCCTTCACATGTTGACCTTATACAACTGTTACCTTCCCCAAACAGCTGTGGCCTGTACCTACCCAGCTGTGACACCTCCGTGCAAACCTGTGATCACTTCACATCACTTTCCAGGAGGACCTGGAAAGACAGCCTTGTGGAAAGTGCAACTCAGGGACAGCCAGATCTGTGGGTGGGCAGGTGGGGGTAATGGGGAGTGAGGTGGCCTAGGCAGGGTATGAGAGCAGAGAGGACAGGCAGGGCTGGACCACAAAGCTGGAGTGACCCCAGACACACACAGAACTTGGGCCCATCTGGCCAGACCAACTCAGCAAGGGCAGTTCTATGGGCAGGGCCCTGGGGTCAGGGAGGGCTTTGGGTGTTCCTTCCTGCCGTTCCACCATTAGAACTTCTCCCCTAGACTGAGGCCAGCTGGAGGATGCTGGCCTGATGGTTGGCTGGATTGTGCCAATTGCAGCCTCGGTTTCTAGGGGCACCAGAAGGTAGTACAAAGCCTTAGGGAGAGGGAGTCAGGGCTGCCTTGATGTTCTCCTGTCCCCTCAGCCCTGGGGAGTTGTGCCAGTCTCCTGAGCCTGGTGGCCATCATTCTGGGACCCTGCTTCCACCAGGATCAGCAGCCACCATCTCTGTGATTAGATGCTGTGCTTGGGTCCTGGCTGATGTACCCACAGCCCCCTGGCACCATGGGCCCACTGTCAGCTTCTCCATCCTTGCCTGCAGGACCAGGTCCGGATGATAGCCAGCTGTGTCACTGCTTCATTGACCACCATCCATGCAGGGGATCACCGGCTCAGGCTCAGACTGGGCTGCAGACTCACTCAGGTAGCACTTTCACCTGGGCCAGGGACATGATGTTCCCTTCACCCCACCCTGGCAGGCAAGCCTGGGCCTGGGGACCTAGCAGGTCTCAATAATCAGCTTCTGAATCAGCAAACAAGTGAAATCACAAAGGAATGAACAAACATGTGGTCACTGACACACCCGTGGTCAAACATGGGATCTCATAGTCACAGGACAGCAGAGTCTTCAACACCCAATCCAGTCACCGGGTCCCACACTTGCACATACACACTCTACTGGAGCTTGCACAGAGGCCTAGATAGTAGCTGACCTGGGCTTCACAAAGACACACTCACTGACCAGCCCTGACTTCACAGACACAGCGCCTTTCAGACTCAAGTCCCGAAAGCAGAAGTGACTTACCCCACTAGGCATAGTCAGTATAGGGTCTGAGGCCACAATACTTCTGGGACCCCCAAAATCTTAATTTTTTTAATCAGAAGAAGATATATATTAATAATGAATATGTAATGACTTAGGTTGGGATTATATTTGTCTTTATACCAACATAGTTGTAAAATGTATTTTTTGACGTTTTGAGAAAGGGTCCCAAAAAAGCAAAAGTGCTTAGGGCCCACAAACGTCATAGTGCAGCTGTGCAGGAAAGTACGCTCCCTTGGTATAGGTACTGAGGCACCCAGACTCCAGTACCACAAACAGGCCTGCCAGCTGGGTCTGCCAACCAAACAGCAACCCCCTCCCCGCACTGCCTCCACCCCCACCCCAACACAAATAAAGCCGCAAAGCCCTGCCCTAGTGCTGACCCAGTGGGCGGGGCCGCTTCCGGCCCAACCCCACCTCCTACCAAGGGCACTTTGTTAGGGGTGCTGAGGTGGCTCAGCTGCCTGGCCCAGCCCTCCAACCCCGGGCCTGCCCCTCAGCCCGCCCCCAGACTGGGTGGGGTGACCCCCTACAAAAGCTCAGAGTTTCCAGCAGCAGCCGCTTCCTCCAAGAATCTGGTGCAGCTGGGGGCAGAGTTGAGGAACAGAATCTTGCTGAGCCCTGCCTAGGCCCTCAGCCTGGGGTCAGGAAGTTTGGAGGATGAGGCCCTTCAGCCCTGAGGTCAGCAGGGACAAGTGGGCAGACTGGCGGGGATACAAGGAGGGTTGGGCTGACCTGTCTTTGGTCACTGAGCATCTCCTCCTCCAATGGCTGGCCAGGATTCCTGCGGGGAGAGACAGGAAAGGACCCCCCCCCCCACCCCCATCACAGTCAGGTCAGCCTCACGGCTGAGGGCCTGGCTCTTATGAAAACACATATCATGGCTTCTGTGGCTCTTGGGGAAGGGGATTGGTTAGCTTAGGCCAGGGCAAAGTCTGTGGGAGACAGGGCAGAGGCCCCTCCAGTGGCAGTGCGACCCCTCCAAGCCTCTCCTTTGCCCTCTGACCTCCCTGAGCCCTGCAGGTCAGTGTTTACCTAAACCCAGAGCAGGGGTGGATTAATGAGCAAGGGGTTTGGCCAGCCTTCCCTGAGCAGGGGTCAGAGAGTTCAGGGCCTACTCTCAGGTTTGCCTCCCCTGGCTAGGTTTCACTAGAACCACCCTGTGCCATGGCAGTCCACCTGCTTCCCATCTACGCCCTCTTCCTGACCTTGCTGGACAAAACCCAAGGCTCCAGGAGCCCCATGGTACCCAACCAGCCCTTCACCACCATCTGGAACGCAAACACCCAGTGGTGCCTGGAGAAATACGGCGTGGACGTGGACGTCAGTGTCTTTGATGTGGTGGCCAACCCGGGGCAGACCTTCCGCGGCCCTGACATGACCATTTTCTACAGCTACCAGCTGGGCACCTACCCCTACTACACGTCTGCCGGGGAGCCTGTGTTTGGTGGGCTGCCCCAGAATGCCAGCCTGGATACCCACCTGGCCCACTCATTCCAGGACATCCTGGCTGCCATCCCTGCATCTGACTTCTCAGGGCTGGCAGTCATCGATTGGGAGGCGTGGCGCCCACGCTGGGCCTTCAACTGGGATGCCAAAGACATTTATCGGCAGCGCTCACGGTCACTGGTGCAGGCGCAGCATCCTGACTGGCCAGCTCCTTGGGTGGAGGCCACAGCTCGGGACCAGTTCCAGGAGGCTGCACAGGCCTGGATGGCAGGCACCCTCAAGCTGGGGCAAGCACTGAGGCCTCGTGGCCTCTGGGGCTTCTACGGCTTCCCTGACTGCTATAACTATGACTTTCTAAGCCCCAACTATACAGGCCAGTGCCCCCCGGGTATCTGTGCCCAGAATGACCAGCTGGGGTGGCTGTGGGGTCAGAGCCGTGCCCTCTACCCCAGCATCTACATGCCTACAGAGCTAGAGGGCACAGGGAAGGGACAGGTGTATGTGCGGCACCGTGTAGGTGAGGCATTCCGTGTGGCTGTGGGTGCTGGGGACCCTGATCTGCCAGTGCTGCCCTATGCCCAGATCTTCTACGACGGGACGAACCGCTCTCTGCCCTTGGTGAGTCTCCCTCTCTAACCCCACCCACCGTATAGCCTACTTTGTCAGGCATCAGGTCCAGTAAGTGAGGCTGCATGGCCTTGGGGCACTTTCATCCATTCTCCGTTCCTTGAGCTCTGTGTGCCATGCTCTGTGCTCAGCACAGATGATTCTGCATTCATCAGAAAGACGTAGTGCCTGGTGCATGGCACGCACAGGCCAGAGTGAGGATGGGCTTGCCTCTCGCCACCAGGGCCAGAAAAGCCCAGGTGGGGGTTATGAATTATTTGTCCCATCCAGTGTTGTTACAGCAATCTGCTGTGGGGAGGGAGGAAGGCCCTTCAGAGCTATGTCCCTTTCCTCAGGATGAGCTGGAGCACAGCCTGGGGGAAAGTGCAGCCCAGGGGGCAGCAGGAGTGGTACTCTGGGTGAGCTGGGAGAACACAAGAACTAAGGTGAGCTCAGGCCCGGGGCGGGGGGGGGGGGGGGGTTAGGGTGGGGGCAGGGGCAGGGGTGGAGCTGCCAGGCTGACTGGCAAGACCCTGGCCCACCCTTTCTATCCCTTCAGTCCTGACTGGCCAGCAGGTGAGTGCCTCAGTGCCCTAGGTAGGCCCATGCATGGCCATGGTGTCCCTGTTGCTCCCCTTCCTACTCAGGAATCATGCCAGGCCATCAAGGAGTATGTGGACACCACACTGGGGCCCTTTGTCCTCAACGTGACCAGCGGGGCTCTTCTGTGCAGTCAAGCCCTATGCTCAGGCCATGGTCGCTGTGCCAGGCGCCCCAGCCACCCTGAGGCCCTCCTCATCCTCAACCCCACCAGTTTCTCCATCCAGCCCACACCTGGTGGCGGGCCCCTGACCCTACAAGGTGCCCTCTCACTTGAGGATCGGATGCAGATGGCTGTGGAGTTCAAATGTCGCTGCTACCGTGGCTGGAAGGGAGCATGGTGTGAGAAGCAAGGCACGTGGTAATTGGCCACGAACTAGGATACACGCATTGAACATCTTGTTGACATTAAAAATAAAAGTTATTTTACCAGCAAAAATGGGTTTAATCAGGAACAGTAGAAAATTGCAACTTGAGACATGTGAGCTGTTGCAAAACCAAAGAAGAGGAGCGATCTTTTACATAGGAAAGGGGGGAGTTTGAAGGGCCCATTATAAACAGAAAGTCCATTGGAGTAAACCTGGGGTTCAAAGTGTGGTGACTTCTCACTGACTGAGTTATGGCAGTCTCTCATTGGCTGGGCTGTTGTCACACAATGAGAAAATCTTTCCTCCTGCTGGAATAGTAAAGTAGGCTTCTCCCTGTTGGGTCTGCAAAGAGCTGCAAGGAGTGGCATGGGTGAGTTCCCCCTCCCAGCCTCCCAACTCCATTTTATTTTATTTATTTATTTTTTTCCAACTCCATGTTAAATGAGGTTTCCTTTATTCAGTTTCACAACCTAATGCACTCTGAGCCTGGCCACAGCTTTCTCTCTTTTTTTTTATTTTTTATTTAAAAAAAATTTTTTTTAACGTTTCATTTGTTTTTGAGACAGAGAGAGACAGAGCATGAACAGGGGAGGGTCAGCGAGAGGGAGACACAGAATCTGAAACAGGCTCCAGGCTCTGAGCTGTCAGCACAGAGCCGCACGCGGGGCTCGAATTCACAGACCGCGAGATCATGACATGAGCCAAAGTCAGCCCCTTAACCTACTGAGCCACCCAGGCGCCCCTGGCCAGAGCTTTCTCCAGTATAAGCAGTCACACACAAGTCATGGTGACAGGCAGGAGTACATTCAGCCACGGTCATGAGCATATGCCTGCACATGCTTATAGACCAGGATAGCTGCCTAAGGGGTTAGAGCCTCCAGCACCCATCCAGCTGGGTCATAAACATCTCCAGAGATACTAAGCCAGTCTTTAAACTGTAGCAATCACAAGAACTGACATTCACTGAACACCTACGCTTCCTCAAGTCCTGTGTTAAGCATTTTAAGTAGACTTACTTGATCCTAACACGACGTTATGAGGAAACTGAGGCACACACTGGAAGGGCAAACATTTTGCCCAAGGCTGCACAGCCAGAAAATAAACTGGAATTCGAAACCCAGGCTGTCTAACTATAGAGGTAAAGCACTTTGACTCCTACTGTGTTGACAGTAACCAGCCCTGCACGCAACCTGCTCAGAGGCACCAAGCTCGCAAATAAAGCAGACACGATTCTTGCTTCAGGAGCTATTAATGGAGTGCCTAAAACGTGCAGGAGCCGGGATCCAGAGGGCACAGGAAAGGCTCATCTCTCTCACTGAGACCTGACGTTTGTCAGAGGGCGGCTGCTTCCGAGGATGGGGCCCAAATTTCAGGAGGAAGCTCTACCTGATCGTTTCCACAATGGACCCCTTTCCAAAGGGGACCGACAGGAGCCGAGGCCTGCCTGAGCTTGGGGTGGGGCGAGGCGAGGCGAGGCGGAAGTAGAGCCGTGTGGAGGAGGGACCTGTACCCGGCCAAGGCTTTGGCGCGACGGGCCCGGTAGAGCGGAATCCGGGAGGATCTAATAGGTGCCCAGGAGCCAGATACTGGGCCTGCTGGCGACGGGGAGGAGGTGGAGCCTGCGCTCGGTCCCAGCTGGGATACGTAGGGAGCGAGGTGCTGTGGCTCGGGCGGGGCTGGAGGGGCAGAGGCGGAGCCATGGCAGAGACCAGGTCTGCGTCGGGGGTGTTGTGACGCCCTGAACCGGGGGCGGAGCCTAAGCCGTGGCGCGCGGAGGCGGGGTGGGGCCTAGCTACCTAGGGAAAGTCGACCAGGTCTGGTGCTGCAGGAGATGACGGCTGCAGTGCGTCCGCCGCACCGCTAGGAGCCAGCGCGGGCGGTCAGAAGAGTCCAAAACACAGACAGCGAGAAACCGACCCGCGCGGAGCGAGCACGCGAAGCGTCCCGGAGCTTGGCTTCAGCATGTCAGTACCTCTCCCTTCCCACGCGCCTTATGTTCGTCCTCACTGTCCCCCGTCTGTCCCATGCGTGCGGTCCTCAAGTAGCTATGCCGTCCCGCACGCCCTCCCTGCTTCTGTCGTTCTCTCCCCTAGCATGCCGAGCCACACCCACCCAGAGTCAAGCTGCCGGAGCACACCCTCCCCCCCCAAAACTCCACGGTTTGTCATCCACTAGGAGGGAGGGGGAAACCGCGGCACAGAAGACACTGCCGCCTCTCCCTGAGGACACAGGAGCCCCGCCCATAGTGGGTGGGGTCGGCCATGAAGGGGTTAAGACCGCGGGGAAGTCTGGGGCTCCAGACCTAGGGGTGGATTCTGGGGCTTCCTCCCTCTTGGTCCAGAGCTGTAGCTGCTGCGGAGGTGGCCGATGCAGGTGAGGTGCTTATAATCCTGAGTGGGGTGTGGGGTTGTGGGGGCTATCTGTGCCTGACCAGTGTGGAATTGGCCTCAGGCTCATGGGGCCTTTTGGGGGAGGTGGGGAAGGAGAGCCAGGACGTCCTCTCTGGAGCAAGTGAGTAGAAGAGTGAGGCCCAGTGGATCCCCCACTGCCAGGAATCCCCTCAGCATAGACCCTCCTGGCAGAAGGGCCTGGGGTAGGACTGGCAAACAATGGGGTTTAGGCACAGGAGGTCTGAGCCCCCAACCTGATGGCCGTTGGACACCCTTGTGGATTTAGGAAGGAAGCTGTAGTCCTTATCTAGGGCGACTACGAAACTCAGGCCAGTGGGGAACCAAGCCTGCAAGAGCCACATTGCTTTGTGACAGTGAGCCAGGCCCCTTGCTAGTGCTGTTGGAACCCCATGTGAGGGGACAGTTGGGTCCATGCCCAAGCAGAGTGTCCTGAGCTGCATGGGGATGGGGGAGGGGGGGGGGCATGGGCTCTGTGCTCCAGGCAGGAAAGGCAGTTCAGTGAGGGGAAAACTGATCCCAACGGGTGGGTGACAGAATTGGCCCCAGGATTGGTCATGTGACAGGCATGGCCCAAGTGGTCAGAAAGGCTGGGACCTAAAGTGTAAAGAGAAGGAAAGGGCAGGGGAGTTCCTGGGGACAGCCAGAGGGAGTTTTGGGTGGGTTTAAGTAGGGAGTCATGGTGCCTAGTCTGCATGTTCTGTCTGATGGCCAGCCAACCATGATGGTGTAGGCTAGGTCCCCTGTTCTGGGGAGGCCAGAGTTGTAGCCAGAGAAAGTGGGGCCATGACTCTTGGGTTCTGCCCCAGCCTTTAGCCTTCAGCTTTCCTCCAATGTGGGGCAGGACACCCTGGAACCATTACCTCTGCTGTCACCTGAGTGAGTCACCTGAGTCAGGTATAAGGGATGGTCTCCAGGTGACCTGTGCCATCAGGTGAGTATGGGACAGAGACAAGGTGTAGCTTAACAGTTCCAGGATGCATGGCTCCCCTAGCACTCTGTCAGCCCCTCCCTACCCCAACACTGTCCTCCTTCCTGGCACAGCCTAGCATGGCTGTTGTCTACAGGAGGAGCATCCTTGTGGTCTGAGGAGATAACCATTGTCTGGAGACCATGCTCTTAATCCCCAGCCTGGCACTGAGCCACCTGCAACCCAGCAGGAAATGACTATGGCTCCCAGCCTGACTTAGCTGAGCCTGGATCCTACATATAGGGAAGAGCTGACTCTGAGCCCTGGCTCATCAAAGCTGACTCCTACCCTAGACCCTACACACCAGATAGAGTTGATCCTGAGTACCAGCCCAGCCAAGCTGACTCTGGATCCTGCATGCCAGTCAGAGTTGACCCTGAGATCCAACCTGGCCACGCTGACCCTGGATCCTGCACACCAGCCAGAGCTGACCCTGAGCCCCAGGCTAGCTG
Organism: Leopardus geoffroyi; assembly: GCF_018350155.1. Classification (NCBI taxonomy): domain Eukaryota; kingdom Metazoa; phylum Chordata; class Mammalia; order Carnivora; family Felidae; genus Leopardus; species Leopardus geoffroyi. The sequence continues at coordinate 19,261,792 of NC_059331.1, read as the reverse complement.
AGCTGACCCTGGGTTCTGCATGCCATCCAGAGATGACCCTCAGTCCTGGCTCGACTGAGCTGACCCTGGATCCCGCACACCAGCCAGAGGAGACCTCAGCCCCCAACCTGGCTGAACTGACCCTGGAGCCTGTGCACTGCCGACCTGAGCTCCTGGATGCCTGTGCCGACCTCATCAATGAGCAGTGGCCCCGCAGCCGTGCCTCCCGCCTGCATTCCTTGGGCCAGTCCTCAGACGCCTTCCCCCTCTGCCTGATGCTGCTGAGCCCCAGCCCCACACCTGAGGCAGCCCCCATCGTGGTGGGCCATGCCCGCTTGTCACGGGTGCTGGACCGGCCCCAGAGCCTCCTAGTGGAGACAGTGGTGGTGGCCCGGGCTCTGAGGGGCCGTGGCTTTGGCCGCCGCCTCATGGAGGGCCTGGAGGTTTTTGCTCAGGCCCGGGGCTTCCGCCGACTACACCTCACTACCCATGACCAGCTGCAGTTCTATGCCCACCTGGGCTACCAGCTGGGTGAGCCTGTGCAGGGCCTAGTCTTCACCAGCCAACGGCTGCCTGCCACCCTGCTCAGGGCCTTCCCCAGAGCCCCCTTTCCCCGGCAACCCTGCAAGGCTTCTAGTCTGACTGCCCAAACTGCCCCAAGAGCCCCCAAGGGGCCATCATTGCCGCCACCTCCTCCCCTGCCTGAGCCCTTGACCACCTCACCCCCACCTCCTGCAGGGCCCCCTCCACAAAGCCTGCTGGAGACACAATACCAAGACCTGAGAGGATGTCCCATATTCTGGATGGAAAAAGACATCTGAGGGCTACCCAGGACAAGGCACTGTCCTTCAGGGTTGATGGACTGCCTAGGACAGTCTGGGCCTCAGCCCATTGGCCATACCATAGTCCCTGGACCCTGGGAGCAGCTTTAGCCTGGCCATGTTTCCTGAGTACCAGTGGGGCCAGTAGATGGCTTCATGGCTGTGGCTCAGAGCTGTCAGTGTGGCTGAATAAAGGCTTCTGTTGGATGTGGCTGTGACAGTTTATTTGTTGACCTCACTCTCACCTCCCAGCTTCATCTTAGATCCCCTATCTCTGCAAGAGTCCCCAGATCAACCTTGGCCCTAGGGCCATGGATGAAGGGACACCTGCCCTTTGCCCCTCCCACTCTGCCAAGCCCAGGTGACAAGGTATCTGTTCCCTTCTACATTAACTCGTCACTATTCACTCAGGGGCTACTGTTTGTCAGGCTCTGGACTGGTCACAGGCAATGGGGAACGAGACAGACAGTACCTCGACCCAAGGGACAGGGGAGACAGGCAGGCATACAGTGTCAGGATCCGTGCTGGGACAGTGGGAGCCCAAGAGCCCTCAGTGCATTTAGAGACCCAGGAGGCCTCCCAGGGGAGGTGATGTCACAGCAGAGACCTGAGAGCTGAGTAGGAATTAAGCCAGGCAAAGGGGAGGATGTTAAGTGTTCTTGGGGCAAGGTCCAAGAAAGAGGTCAGAGGGGACTGGTGAGAAGTGAGTGGGCTAGGTGTCAGAAGGCACAGTGGTGCTGTGACAGAGATGGACAACACGGGAGCTACGTGGGCCAACTTAGGGTGTTACTGGTTTGAGAGGCCTAGAGGACCACATGGGAACCATCCTTCCCCAGCCTCCATCCTTGGGAGTAGCTGGGGGAGTGTTCCCAGCTTTCCCTGCTGTATAGAAGGTGTGGCCATGGCCATGAATTCTAAGCTCACACCCCCTCTCTCCTGCAGGTTTCTGTCCCTGGGGCATGATCATGCAGCTGGGCCTCGCCCTGGTACTAGGAATGGCCCTGTGCCTGGGGTGTGGCCAGCCCCTGCTGTGGGCTCCTGAACGTCCCTTCTCTGTGCTATGGAACATACCCTCAGCACACTGTAAGACTCGCTTTGGCGTGCACCTGCCACTAGAGGCTCTGGGCATCACAGCCAACCGTGGCCAGCGTTTCCATGGCCAGAACATCACCATCTTCTACAAGAACCAGCTTGGCTTCTATCCCTACCTTGGGCCCAGGGGCACAGCTCATAATGGGGGCATCCCCCAGGTTGTCCCTCTTGACCGCCACCTGGCACGGGCTGCCTACCAGATCCATCTCAGCCTAGAACGTGGCTTTGCTGGCCTGGCAGTGCTGGACTGGGAAGAGTGGTGTCCACTCTGGGCCGGGAACTGGGGCCGCCGCCGAGCCTACCAGGAAGCTTCATGGGCTTGGGCACAGCGGGTATTCCCCCACCTGAACCCCCAGGAGCAGCTCCACAAGGCCCGTGCTGGCTTTGAACAGGCAGCCCGTGCCCTGATGGAGGACACACTACGGCTAGGCCAGGCACTGAAGCCCCATGGGTTCTGGGGCTTCTATCGCTTCCCAGCCTGTGGCAATGGCTGGCATGGTACAGCTTTCAATTACACAGGCCACTGCCACCCAGCCACTCTAGCCCGAAACACACAACTGCATTGGCTCTGGGCTGCCTCCAGCGCCCTCTTCCCCAGCATTTACCTCCCACCCAAGCTGCCACCTATTCACCACCAGGCATTTGTCCGATACCGCCTGGAAGAAGCCTTCCGTGTGGCCCTTGTTGGGCACCCACATCCCCTGCCTGTCCTGGCCTATGCCCGCCTCACATACCGGCATTCTGGGAGGTTCCTGTCCCAGGTGAGCGAAAATTGAGATCTAGGGGTCTGAGTGGGGAGTCATGGTCCTGTCCTAGGAAGGTCTGAAGAGAAGACCTTGCCCAGGGGAATTTGATGGGGAGACCCTGATCTAGTTCTGAGTGGGGAGGTACTATCCTGGAGCATCTGAAAAGGAAGTATGGCTCTGCCTTGGAAAATCTTGAGGGCGAAGGCAAGGCCAACGTTTGGAGCCCTGGTCTGAGGGGAGACATTTTCTGAGTGGAGGACCCAAGAAGCCACTCAGAGGCTCAGTGCCAAGTAACCTTACTCTAGAAGTGGAATCAGGTCATGGTAATGAGCCAGAAAAGTTTCTTGAAGGTAGAGGTAGGCCCAGATGGATCTGACCAGCCCAGCCCTGGCTTAGCAGTTCTTTGCTTCCAGGATGACCTCGTGCAGACCATTGGTGTGACCGCAGCACTAGGGGCAGCCGGCGTGGTGCTCTGGGGGGACCTGAGCTTCTCCAGCTCTGAGGTGATCATTGCCCCTCCAGCCTGCCGTACAGCCCATCCTGGGATCCCAGGGTTCAGGGGAGAGACCATGTCAGAGCCATGAAGCAGGAGCATTGATACATCCTTCCCCTCTCCACAGGAGAAGTGCTGGCATCTCCATGACTACCTAGTGGGCACCCTGGGTCCCTATGTAATCAATGTGACCAGGGCAGCCATAACCTGCAGTCACCAGCGGTGCCATGGCCATGGGCGTTGTGCCCGCCAAGATGGAGGACAGCTGGAAGCCTTTCTGCATCTGCAGCCAGATGGCAGCCCTGGAGCTTGGGAGTCCTTTAGCTGCCGTTGTTACCCGGGCTGGGCTGGCCCTACCTGCCAGGAGCCTAGACCTGAGCCTAGGCCTGAAGAAGCAACATAAAACCAGAGGTTACCTGCCCCTGACTCTCTTGTCCCTGCTGCCATTTTTCCAGTCTTGGAGGACAGCTCTGTCCCACTCTTGTTCTATTCAGTTTAGAGTCAGTCCTCCCATACACACCCTCCTTTCCCATGGGATACCTGGGGAGTGGAAGAGGCCAGGAAAAAAATGTTGACAAACAGACAAAAATGTTTATTTTGTTTACACTATTTTAAAACCAAAGGTCCTCTGAGGTCACTTGATCCCTCCTGATAAGCAGCCCCAGGGAAAGTCAGAGTTCCAGATGGTTAGAGTTGCCAGCTCAGGGCTCTGTTCCTACTACTCCTCACTGGGTCCATGGAAAGGTCACAGGAGACCCATCCAGAGACAGGTGGGCTCCAAGATCTTGGCTAAGGTCTGTAAGTGCTAAGCTGTTATTTGTCCTCTGCTTCAGCATAAAGTCACTTTTTCTTTCACCGCCTAAGGTTTGTTCACCAAGTTCCACTAAACCCCAAGCTCTTCCTGTCGCCGAGTGTCCGTCCGCAAGTGCCCAGAAACGCTGGCCCTGCCTGATGTAGTAGGCTGCTCCAAAGAGGCAGCTTCAGTGTTAACAACTGTGCATGCATGCACGTGGGCGCGCGGGGGGCGGTGTACACAGGGCATTGTGGGTGCATAGTTCAGCTAGAGCGTCGTGGGTTTACGGGTCTCAGGAATAGACTACAATTCCCGAGGTGCTCTGCGCCTAGCCTGCTGGCGGTCATCTGGGCGCGCAGTCCCCTGGGACTAGTAGTTTCGGCCGCGCGCATGTGGTCCCGGAACCCAATGGCCAAGAACTCGCCTTCCCGGCCACCCGTTTAGCAGGGCGGGGCGCAGCGACTCGTTTGGCAGGGCGGGGCGCCTCGCGAAGATGGTGTCGCGTGCGGCGTGTGGCTCCCGTCTTCTGCCCAATTCTCAGCTTAGCCCACCGGCCGGTGTCTCGCCGGTCTGGAGCCCCCGCCCGCCGGGCCCCTGACCCTGAGCCTTCTGCGCGCCCGCGCTCCTGATTCCCGGCATGCCCCGCGCCCGTAAGGGCAGCGCACCCCGCAAGGGTGGCCAGCGCCGCGGAGCCGGTAAGTGGGGAGCTACTGATGAACGGCGAGCGGGGGTCCTGCGTGGCTTGCCCGTCGGTGTTCCCGATGGCTCCCGAACGGAGACTCCTGCGTCGACCAACCTGGCGCTGCCTCCCGCAACTCTCCCGCGGCCAGCACGTGCCCCAGGAGGCAGCGGCCACGTGTGCGCCCAACTCAATTTGGGCGCTGCTTGCTGCTCAGGAACCCACGCTACCGGGCCTAAACTGGTCGGTGCCTCTCGGCCTCAGTTTCTCCATTGTGGATCCAGCCCAGTTACCTGCTATGATAGACAAGCTCGCCAGACAGCAGGAAGCCTGCCGCCTCGCTAATCCCTGCTCTTTACTGGACTGGACTAGGAAGTTGGTGGGAGGGCTACTCTGACGGAGAGTACTGAGGTAGGGGGCGGACTGGCGGAGGGGTGGGGGGCGGTGGGGACGTTGCAGGATTCTGGCCTTGGTGGACCTGGCCCGAGAGGGTTAGGGAGTGCCCTTGAGCCTGCGGCAGTCCTGAGACTTATCAGCTTTGAACAGAAGTGTGTCTTGCTTCAGTAAACACATATGTTTACTCTAGGAATGGGGTGCCTGCTAGGCACAGCTTAGACCACCCTAATGGGACTTGGGTGTGGGGACATCTAAGAGGGTAGCAACATTACAGAAGGACTGGTGTTGGGGGACAAGTTCATTTAAATGGTGTCATCCCCAGACTTAAGAACCAAGGAATCCTTGAGGGGCTTCTGGGTGAATCCTGAGGTGGTGAAGAAGAGAGCACTGTGCAGAGGAAATAATTTGTGCAAAGGCCTGGCATCTAGAGAGGGAACAAATGAGGGAGGCTAGGCTGCTTTGGCTGGTTAGGGTAGTAAGAGAGGTGGTGAGCAGAGGACTGCATGCGTGCTGCACTTTGTCCAGCAGGTACATGGCGTATGTCGTTCTGAGAAGTAGGACCAGTCTGGTGACCAGAACCCATCTGGGACTCTGCTGCAGGAGCTGCCCTTGCCAAAGTCAGCCCCTGGCCCTGGGCAGAACCCACACACAGGAGCATTCCAGCTCTGCTGACCCTGACATTCTCCTGTGTTTACCTATTTTTAGGGACTCGTGTGGTCAGGGGTCACTCCACTCTCTGTATTTCCCGAGGTCAGGAGGAGCCTGTGTGTCCATCCACTGAGGGCTGAAGGCCTGGGATAGTCCAAGGGGAGCTCAGAAGACAGTATGCTTGAAGCCTGGGGCACCCAGCCATATCCACTAGCAGCTGGGCTTCTGCCCCAAGGCAGATGGGTGGTTGTGGGCCCAAAGAAGAGCCTTAACTAGTTGTTTGTTCAGTTATTGTCTTCATTTGCTGTACTAAATGAGGTGTTTTAGCATGTCTGTTTTGCAGATGAAAAAATTAAGGCATTGGGGGTGCCTGGGTGGCTCACCCATTTAGGGTTAAGCCTCTGACTTTTTGTTTGGGTCATGATCTCATGGTTCAGGAGTTCAAGCCCCACCTCGGGCTCTGTGCTGACAGCTGGGAGCCTGAACCCTGCTTCAGATTCTGTGCTTCCCTCTCTCTCTGCCCCTACCCTGCGCGCGCTCTCTCTCTCTCTTTCTCTCTCTCTCTCTCTCTCTCTCTCAACAATAAATAAACATTAAAAAAAAAAAAATTAAGGCGTTGAAGTCTAGGCACTTTACCTGGTTACACTCTTTTCACGATATGGAGCTGGAATTTGAACCCTGTGTCTGTCTGTATATGTTCTGTATATACAGATTCAATAATCGAAGCCCCTGACTTTTGCCCTGGCCATTTTTAGGCATAATCTGGGCTTGTGGCTGAGCTCCCCCAGGATTTGCCTAGATATGTCCCCACTCCAGGTGGGGCCTGTGCAGCCCCTTCTGCCTCTACCAGGACCTCAGTCTCCTTCTTAAAGCAGGCTCTAGTCTCAGGGAGGCTATACTCATGAAGCCTGCCAGGTTTTCCTAGGCTGGGCCTGGGAATGTTCTCCAGTTGATAGACCTCACTCCCTTTCTCCTCTTTCCTGGCTCAGCATCCCCTGCGTCAGTCCCTGTGTGTACCACTTCAGCCTCCCATTTTCTCATCTCTGAGAGGGGGCAGGACTCTATTCTTGGGGGGTCATGAGGCCGGGTGAGGTACCCCCGGCCATCAGACATCAGTAAGGGCGGGCCAAATGCTATGTTCCACCCTCCCCAGGTGCCCGGAGCAGAACCCAAGCTGACTCAGGTTCCAGTGAGGATGAGGCAGTCAGTGAGGCCCGCAGCACCACCAGTGAATGCCCCAGCCTTCTTAGCACTGCAGCAGAGGACAGCCTTGGTGAGAGTGGGTGGGAGTTTGGCAGGGACTCTGGGGATTCCCTGGGGTAAAGCAAGACGCAGGGCTGACCAGCTGGCCTTGCAGGGGGGGATGCCGTGGATGAGCAGGGCCAGCAGGAAGACCTTGAGGAGAAGCTGAAGGAGTATGTGGACTGCCTCACAGACAAGAGGTACCTCTGACTGCCAGCCAACCCCTATACCCCTGTCCCTGCTCAGCCCATGCCAAGTATGACCCAGTAGGGCTGGTGCACAAGGTCCCCTTTCTTCATTCCTCAGTGCCAAGACCCGGCAGGGTGCTCTCGAGAGCCTTCGCCTGGCCCTGGCATCCCGCTTACTCCCTGACTTCTTGCTGGAGCGCCGCCTCACACTGGCTGATGCCTTGGAAAAGTGCCTCAAGAAAGGTTGGGCCCCGGGGGCTCACGGGAGACCTGAATTGGCTGGGTACTGACCCTTGCTGCATGGGCTGACTGGAAAGCCTTCCTACAGGGAAGGGGGAGGAACAGGCCCTAGCCGCTGCCGTGCTAGGCCTGCTCTGTGTGCAGCTGGGCCCTGGACCCAAGGGCGAGGAGCTATTTCACAGCCTACAGCCCCTCCTGGTCTCTGTGCTCAGTGATGGCACAGCTTGTCCTGCTGCTCGGCTTCACGTGAGTGTTCTCTGCTCTGTGATACCCTTCCCTCCCCTAATCCCTAAGGGGAGAGGTGGGTTCCACCTGCTTTCAGGCTCCTTTACTCTGAGGGTGAGCCCTGTGGCTGGGAACCCAGGCTCACTCTCTAACCACAGCGTGGCTTTGCCCTCCTTCCAACAGTGTGCTTCTGCTCTTGGCTTGGGGTGCTATGTGGCTGCTGCCGATGTCCAGGTAAGTGACCTTTGGGCATGGCTAATAGAGTACCTAGGCCCTGGCTCTGCCCCTGAGCCACTCCCGCTGCCTCCCTGTGTCCCTAGGACCTGGTCTCTTGCCTCAACTGCTTGGAAGGTGTTTTCAGCCGGTCCTGTGGAATGGGTGGCTCCACAGCCCCTGTGGTTCCTGCCAGCCTGCATGGCCTGCTCTGTGCTGCCCTGCAGGCCTGGGCATTGCTACTCACCGTCTGCCCTAGCACCCATATCAGCCACATCCTGGACAGGTAAGAGCAACTGCCTGCTGTGAGTGGAAGGGGAAAGGTGAGGCCCCCCCCCCAACCCACACGTAGCTCAGCCTGCCCCTTCCTCAGGCAGCTGCCCCGGCTGCCCCAGCTCTTGTCCAGCGAAAGTGTGAACCTGCGAATCGCTGCCGGCGAGACCATCGCACTGCTCTTTGAGCTGGCCCGGGACCTTGAGGTGTGAGAGAGGGGAGAGGGGAAGGGAGGGGGCCTGCTGACTCCACCTGCCCATCCTTGGCTGAATGCAGGGGACACCACAGAAAAAGCAGGACAGCCTTAGGTCCTTATGGAGGGGAGGTAGCCCTAACACAGACTGAGATGCCGGGTGCCATGGTGGTGGCAGGGGTGTCTGGCCCAGGCAGGGACCAGGAGGGAATTCAAAGGGGAGAGGCAGAGAAGAAAACCACTTCTTCCGAGATAGGAAGGGTTTGCGCAACCCCAAGTTGAGAGCCCGCAGAGCGCGGGCTTCTGCTCACACGCCCTCTATTGCTCCCACCGCAGGAGGATTTTATTTACGAGGACATGGAGGCCCTCTGCAATGCCCTGCGAACCCTGGCCACCGACAGCAACAAGTACCGTGCCAAGGCTGACCGCCGGCGTCAGCGCTCTACTTTCCGCGCTGTGCTGCACTTTGTTGAGGTGCGTGTGACAACGTGTGTCCTAGTGAGAGTGCATCCCCAGGCACAGCCACCAAGCCCTGTTCTGCGGGTCCCTCTACTCTGCAGGGCGGTGAGTGTGAGGAAGAGTCGGTCCGCTTTGGGCTTGAGGTGCTCTATGTGGACAGCTGGGCTCGGCGCCGCATCTATGCTGCCTTCAAGGACGTGCTGGGATCGGGCATGCACCACCATCTCCAGGTGGGGAAGTAGTCAGGGAGGGGACACCCAGCTTGGCTGTTTTGGACCAGCTTGAGCTCACTGCCCTCTTTGCCCCCAGAACAACGAGCTACTCCGTGATATCTTTGGCCTGGGTCCTGTCCTGGTGCTGGATGCCACTGCCCTGAAGGCCTGCAAGATTTCACGTTTTGAGAAGGTTTGCACCCTTGGGCACGTTTATCTTCCCTCCATTCCCATGGCCTGGAGGCCTGGAGCTCTGCAGGGGCTAGAGGAAAAGCCCTGGGCCTCCCCTTCCCTAGCTCACCATATCATCACTCTCTGCCCCCACTCCAGCACCTATACAACGCCGCTGCCTTCAAAGCCCGGACCAAGGCACGCAGCCGTGTGCGAGACAAGCGGGCAGACATCCTGTGAGGTGGGGCCAGCTGAAGAGGAGACTGTCCACACTCGTGCCTGTGTTTTTAACAGAAGACACTGCAACAACTGGTTGTTCCTGCCAGGAATTGTGGCTTTATTTTTTTAATGACAAAACCAAAAACAGACAGGGGTGGTGGCTGGAGGCCAGGGCACTTGGCATCCTGGCCCCTTGCCTCAGCACAGCCCTGTGCTTCTCTTTGCCCTGTCTCAGGCCGGGCCAGATGTGTGCTTGTCCCAGGGCTGTGGGGCAGGCAGGAGGAGGGATGTGCCTTTCTCTCCTTTCTCGGGCCCTGCTCCCCTGGGGTGACCTACTTCCTTGAGGGGAATGGCATCTGGACAAATGCCACCAAAACCGGTGGGGAGGCCAGGCTACCTGGAATGGATCTATATGCTGATTTTTAAAGATTATTAAGGTAATTAAACTGAATGCTCAGCCATCTGTGGCCCTTAGCTCCTGGGTGTTTCTGCCTGCCCTGCCATTCACCACCACACTGGGTCTCCCCCATCTCCATCTCACCTTTGACCTCCAAGACCAGCTCCTCAGGTGGCCCTCCTCCCCATACTCAGCTCTGCCTGCTTGAGCACTGAGGCTGGACCCCCGCTGGGAGGCCTGGCAAGGTTTGGCAGCTGGGGGTGGGGGGCAGCTATTTCTAGACTCTGAACCTATCTGGAAGCCAGAGGCTGCTGACAGGCCACAGAAGGAGCCAGGAGGCTGGTATCCCTTCCTCTGACCTTGGGCCACCCAAAGCAGGACCTTGGCACCAGAAAACTTGGCTAGGCATGGCTTGAAGACAGGAGAGGCAGGTAGCTGTGGGGTCAGGTTAGACTCTTGTACAAAAACCTCACCGGGGAAGTCGGGTGGGACAATGGGTCAGGAGAAACCTTCCAATGGCGACTTTATCCCCCACCCACACACACCCCCAAGCCCCAGGTCCAAGTGGTATCTCAGCTGGGTGCTTGGGCCTCACTGGAGTTGAGCCTCCGCAGCTGGCTGAGGCTGGCAAGCCGGAGTCTGAGCAGCGTCTCCTCCTGTGTGCGCAGTGTGTGCGCCAGCATGCGGAGGGATTCACTCTGCAGCACTGTGGACGGGCAGGCGGGAATGGGGGGGGTATCAGACCACGTGCCACCCCACAACTCCCCACCTCACTGGCTCGGCCTCTGCAGCTGTTTCCAGCCACGCAGAAAAGCCTTGCAGTCCCAGTTACTTGCTCTCAGTTCCCACTGGCTTTCTGCACCGTCCAACCATACCGCTCAGGTAGACAGCCAGGATGGCGAGTGCCAGGCAGGTGAACACCAGCAATGCGAGCAGCAGGAAGCCTCCCCTGCTGTGCACAGGGCTGCAGCCAGCCTGGGCACACAGCGACGGTGGCAAGATACCCAGCAGCTCGTCCCATGGCTGCACCTCCTCAGTCAGGTAGGGGCGCAGCGAACCTGCAGGGCAAATGGGGCATCGGGAGGATAGGGGTTGTGCCTGCTCTCCTCCCCTCTCCCAGCATGTCAGTCCCCTGCCCTATGCCCCTCACCTCCACTGTGTAGGTCGCTGATGGACTCCACCTGGTGCAGGCGCACCTCCTGTATGTGGTTGGGGGCCAGTGGCGCCCTGCTCCTCGTGCTCGGTGTTAGTGCCAAGGTGTCTGCTGGGACAGTGCAGGGCTGGTTCAGCCAGCAGGTCACCCTTCCCTTTTAAGGTGGCTTCATGCGGCAGCCGCGGCTCAGAAAAGATGGGACAGGACAAAGGGACATTGGCTCCTAGTGCCCTAAAACCAGCTCAGGAACGACACTTGATTCGGAACCAGGATGACCCCAGAACTCCGTGGGCCTGTTAACACCTACAGTAGCAGGAGGTGCATTTGACCTGCTCACTTTTGTTTCCTTACAAGCACCTCAACAACTTTCAGGCATTCCTCTGCCTGTTCATTTCTAGAGAAGAGTTTGTCAGCTTTGAAGGACTAACCCCACAGTGCGTGAAATTCATTCCTGCCTCTTCTATCACTTTTCCCTGCAGACCCTGTGGGTTGGCCATTGGGCCAGACCCAGTGCCTGGTACCTCCACATCTCCATCCTAGCTGGGTGGTGCTTGTGCTTTGTGGCCTTGGCTCTGCTTTAACATATTCAGCCTGACCCTGCTGTACTTCTGCGAACCCTGTTTTCACTCAACATGTGACATGCCTTTGTTATGAAGCTGTTCTACATGCTTCTGAGGTCCCCTTTGAGGCTGCCTGGGCATTTAGGTTGTTTCCAGTTCCCTTTGGAAGTAACTCCCAGGAAGGATATGCATCATTGAGTATGAAGGTTTTTCCCAATTTCCTAATTGTTAATAAGGACGGATTCCCAGAAGCAAAATTATTGGCTTAAAGAGCAGGGACTTTTTCTTTAAGCCATTATTAAACTGTCCTCCAGAATGACTATCCACAGCCCCCCAAAGGGTACAACATCGCCACCATTAGGCATTTTCAATGAAAAATTTATGTACACACGTGTACGCATGTTTGCCAGTTGGGAGAAGAGAAAAGGCTTTTCTTGACCTAGTTGGGTCTCTTTGCCTGGAGGGCCTGATGAATGCGTGTGGCTTCCTAGATATCCATTCACAGCCTCTGCCCATTTAGTCACTGGGACCTCTGTACTTTTCTTGTGATCTTACTATTTTTGTACTCATCAAAAGTATTTATTTTGTGATTTCTAAAAAGGTACTTTTTTTTTTTTCTTTGACTTTTTATTTATTTATTTTTTAATCTTGGCTCCTTAAACCTCCAGATACCCAGCTGGCTGCTAGGTAACAGTATGGGGCATTGATAGGGGCAAAGGTGATTGGACTATCACTTTCACAACAATAACTCAACCTTCATGATTTGCTTGAAACTGGCCCTTGAAATGCTCCAAAGTGAAACAAGATGCTGCCAGTCATTATGTTTGGGTGATAGGTCAGGGGTCATGTTAAATTCCTCTGCACTTGGCTCTGCTTTCCCAACACTTTTTTTTTTTTTTTTTAATGTTTATTTATTTTGAGAGAGAGCAAGCTTGCCCGCTTGGGAGTTGGGGAAGGGCAAAGAGAGAGAGAGAATCCCAAGCAGCCTCCACTAGTGCTGTCAGTGCAGAGTCCAGTGTGAGGCTTGAACTCACAAATGGTGAGATTACGACCTGAGCCAAAATCAAGAGTTGGCCACTTAACCGACTGAACCACCCAGGTGCCCCTCCCTACACTTTATAAATTGAACTCAGATTCTGTTCATCACCAGGAAAATCGTAAACATCATTGTTAGGGCCTCAAAAGGAGGCAAACATCCTCCACCACTAATGGGGGCTGGGGCCCTCCCATCCAATTGAAATGTTGAAAATGTGACAAGAGGGTTGACCAGCTAGACCTGCTGGAGCAGTGAAGCAGCTGGTCATCCCTGCTGTGGCCCCTGTGAACCTCTGTATTTCTTGTATACAGTGGGGTAGTTAGGTGATTGGCCACCAAAGTCTTAACTAGCTGTCAGTCTGGCCAGGCCAAAGGATCCCAACTGGCTAACAGTTGGGTCCAGTTAGGCCCAAGTTGGAGGTGACCAGAGATCTATCCACTCCCAGTCCCTGGGCTGCATGCCCAAATGCTTCCTGGAACCACTGCCCGCCCCCAATCCCAGCTTCCTCCCTGAATGAAGAGCCAAACTGGCCTGGCGGGCCACCTACTCAGCCCATACCCACTTGGGCACAGCCTATAGCTGACGACCCCCAAGCGAGTAGCTCCCCCCAGTCCCTCCCTGCTGTCCCTAGCAGAGGAAACAGGCAGGGCCTAAGGGGAGGTGGGGTTCCAGACATAGCCCTTTCTCCATGCACAGGGGGCAGGTTCCCTTAATCTACGACATGGTGATTGATGACTAGTTAAGGAAGTGAGGTCAGTGGGACAGAGTGGGTTTGCTCTGTGGTTCACAGGGTCACAGGACTGGGGCCTTGCCCTCCCCCACAGTCATCTCCTACCTTCTTGGGTGTCCTCAGGCATGGTGGGCGGTGGGCAGCTGGGGGGCTGATAATAGCACTCAGTATCAGGACAGGATGGAAGCAGCAGTGGCTCCTCAGAGCCTGGGGAAGGCAGGCCACCTCCCAGCCTGGGCCTAAAATAGGCCTGAGCTCAGCCCACTGGGCTATATTTAGAGGGGGCAGCTCTCAGCCATGGGAAGTTGTGGAGTGACCCACATGGGCCAGCTAGCTGGTGATGGAGCCCAGACAAGAGCACACCTCCACTAATATATGTGCCCAGGGTCTTTCCTGGGGAACTCTACCACTCCCATACATGCACAGGCCTTGGTGTCTTTATCCAGACAAGCTGCCTCATGCTCACCTCCAGCAATGCCCCACATGGCAGCCAAGGTATGTAAGGGAGCCCTGTGCCTCTACCCACAAAGACCCCGACCCAAAGTTGGGTCATCTCTTCTCCCAGCACACGGACAAGAACCTACCCCTGTGTGACCTGCTGGCACCAGGGATTGGGGTGATGGACAGCTTGAGTGCATTGCAATGAGGGCTTTGAGAATCCCCAAAGAGGGCAGAGACACACCTATAAAGGTAGGCACTCATGTTGGTCAGTGGGCAAACTTAGGCTGAAGATTGGTATTTCTGTTAATAAGCCTACAACCTTGGTTAACGGATTGCCTGCTCTCTGACCTCCATTTTCTCATTTGTAAAACAGAAAGGACAATTATGGTTCCTCCCTGGCGCAGGACACGTGAAAATGGAATGCAGCTGCATGTCTGCAGTTTACCTCCTCCCTCCTCTCTCCATACAAGTCACACCATGTTGTGTGAGGAGGCATGGTACCACTCACCCCTGAAGGGAGGAAGTGGCCAGGCTGAGGGCCCACCCTTTGCCGTTGGACCCCTGTGGCCCTTCTCCCCAACTGGGAGGAAGTAAGACAGTGAGAATCCTCCCCCTAAAACATCCCAAATCCATCACTCCACTGTATCACACTGGCCTCCTTGATGTTCCTCACACACAGCAACCTTGTTTCCACCTCAGGACCTTTGCACTAGCTGTTGCCTCCTGGAACACTCCACCCCTTAGATACTCCCATGACTGGCTCCTTGTTGTTTAGCTCAAATGTCACCCCCTCAGTGATGCTTTCTCACATTATTTTCCATATCTCCAAATTTCATTTTCTTCATAGCACTCATCCAAGAAATCATATTCAGAACATACTGTGCAGGTCAGTAGGGCCCCAAAGGCCCCACAGAATCTACTCAGTCACATGGAAACTGCCTTTAATCCTCATCACAGCATCCTTTTCAGAAACTGAGGTCCTAAGACTGCTAGGAAGTTGCCCAAGGCCGCACAGCAAGACCTAGTACCAGCGGTTGTCAGCTGGGGCCATTCCAGCTTCGGCTCATAATGTGTTTATTGCATTAGTACAGTCGGCCTGTCCCACTCCCGCCCCACCAGTTCAGCCTGTTCACAGCTTTCTGCTCATTCTCCAAGGAGGAGGTCTTTATCCCGGGGTGGGCACTCCGGGCACCTCCTCTGCCCAGGTCGTTGCTCTGGAGCCGTGCTTATCTCCCTCCTCCCGACCAGCCGGCCCCTGTGGCCCGCCTGGGCCGTCCCTCCCAGGGCTACATTCAAGGGTTATCCTCTGTTAATAAATAAGCCGGGGAGGCTGCCCCTCAGCCAGGGCCTGTAGGTCGGTGTCTCCATCAACCAGGGACCAATGTGCCAGGCCCCCTAGCTGTGCGTCCTCCACGGTCTGTCCTCCCCCTGTCCTGCCTGTAGCCTCCTTCCCTGTACCCGGCGTGGACTGCCGAATCACCAGTGCGCTGCGCTGCGCGGCCCCCGCTCAGCACGCGGCTCTGGGGCGTGCCTTCGCCGGTTTCGGCCCTTCCTCCGTGACTCGGGAGGCGGTGGGCGCGACTCGGGCTGCAGACGACACATTCGCAGGGAACTCGCGCCACCGCCGCCCGGCTCCACCAGCTGCAGGAAGTCCCGGTACCAGAGCCTGGGGCCTGGAGGGGCTACGGGCACAGCCTCCTCGGTCCGGGCCAGCCTTTCGGCCTGCGCAGCACTCAGCACGTGTAGCACCAGGCGACGCAGCGACTGCGAAAAGCCCTGCTCCACAGCTGCGCACAGGTACACGCCAGAATCCCCGCGCCTCAGTCCGCGCAGCAGCAGTCCCCCCGTAAGGCGCTCCGCGCGCTCCTCCATAGCTACCTGCAGGCGGGGCCAGTGGGAGGCAAAGGCATCGGTGTCAGGAACAAGGAAACCCGGCTCCCAGGTCGGGCCAGGAGAGGTAGAGGGTCAACGGTGGCCAAGCATGAGCAGGTAAGGGACTCTCGCAGGTGTACCTTTGAAGGTTGCGTGCACTGGGACCAGTGGTCTAAAAGCGGAAACCCTTACGGGACCGGACGAGACCGGACGGGACTGGACTGGAGGTGGGGGGGGGGGGGGGCGGGTAGTGGTGGTTTACCTGAACATGGGGGCGGGGCGGGGGCCTCAATGGGCGGGGCGAGGGCGGGGCTCCTCTCGGATGGGGGAGGGGGGTGTCAGGAGTCTAGTTAGATGGAATGGGGCCTCACCAGAATGTGGAGTTCAGGTAAGGGACCAAACTGGACTTAAGGGGTCTAGCTGGACGGAGTCTCACTGGGCGGGGTCGGACCTAGTCTCGAAGTGGGAACCACACTGGCTAGGGCGGGGCTCTCCTGGATGTAGGGGGCGGGACAAGGGCTTGTTTGGGAAGGGAGGGCGTGAGGCTCACCTGGGTGTGGGTCGCCTCCCCTGCGCGCTGGAAGGTCCATTCCACGCGCGCCTGCAGCGAGCGGGGCTCACACTCCAGGAAGGCGCTTCCGCCCTCCACACCGAACACCTTCCGCTCCAGCAGTGCGGGATGAGAGGAGTCTGGGGAGGGCAAAGGAATGTCAGATTCAGGCAGGGCAGGGTGGGGCGTCTTCAAAGGCCCAGAAGTGGGGCAGCTGGGGCACTCACCGCCGGAGCACAGCGTGCTGGGGTCGCCATTCCTCACGTCTTGCCGCCGGAACCGCCTGCAGGGTGGGGGTTGCATTGGTACATTAGAGCCTCCGTGAGTCCTTCTTCATTTAGCCAGGTGCTGCAAATGATTCCAGGTGGCCCGCCCCTAACACTGCCCACCTTTTAGCGCTGGGCTGAAAGCGCGTGCACGCGGCCCCGTCCCAGGCGCAGTAAGGGTCTCGCGCAAGGCAGCATTCCGCACAGGCGCGGCCGTGGGCAGCACAGAGGTGCAACGGGATCTGGGCGACCGCGCTCCGCGAAGCTATGTACAGCTGGTGCTAGGGGGCACGAGGGGCTCCGGGCTGACCGAAGGCAGCCCTGTGCCCGCCTCCCATTGGTCAGGGATCCCTCACCCCACTTGACACTGATCAGGGTCTCAGGTCACGCAGTCTAGCAAAGGCAGAACCTATACTCAAACCCAGTGCTTCAAACTACCAAGGGAGGCATGGGGGTAGGGGTGCCCGGGGAACACACTGGGTCCCTTCTGCTCCCAAGCCTTTTGGTCACTTACCCTCTTGGAAGAGATTTGCATGCTGGTGATAGCAGATGAATCCTGAGAGGAGGAGGAGCGCTGGGATCAGAGATCAATGGGGTAGGGTTCCTCTAGGAGGAGGGGGCTAGGCCTCACCTCAAAAACGTGCAGCTCCTCCAAGAGCAGCCCCTCCCCGTTAGGCTGGCTGCCCTTGGGGACGGAGATCACCTTCAGCACTGTGCCAGCGTCTGCAGGGATGAGGAATGAGTGATTCCTTGTGTTTCCTGGCAGCTAGGGCTGGGGATCTCCTCACTTCTGAGGCCTTTACCCTTAGCATGGTTGGATAGGTGAAGAATGTGGGTTGGAACAATCAGACCAGCATCCAGAAGGAGATGAGAGCACAACCCAGGCAAAGATGTAAAGATGGGACTGGGCAGGGGCAGCTTCTGCTGACAGGTGGAAGAGAGTCTGGACAGAGTTTTATGGGTAGTCATGGCAGGACACTGACCTGTGCCAATGAAGAGGACGTCATAGTGTCCGTCAGCAGCTGCTACACGGTCTGCAGTGATCTGGGTGAAGGTGTACCCGGCATCCACTTGTATGAAGAGAGGGCGACCACCCATGGGCAGGACCGAATTGTACATGAGGGGGTGGTTCCGGGCAAATTGAATGACGTCATCAGGAAAGTCCTTGGTAGAACTGAAGGTGCCAAAGGTCTTGCTGGGACACTGGGCAGGTGGGGAGGAGGCACGACAGGGATGTGGGTACGAGGGCCTGGTGGGTCCACAAGAGACCTCCAGGTACCCGAGTATAGGGGAGTGCTAATGGACAGAGGTCTGCCCTGAGAATCTGAGGAGAGAAGACCCAGCCTTGCCCTTGGGACTCTTAGGGGGAAATATGCCCTTCCTCTGAGGGGCCCTGTCTGACGAAGGTGATGTTTTCCCACCCATAACAGAAGGAAAAAAACACATTCACCAAGAAGATCCCAGGCCAGGTTTTCCACCCCTGAGACTTTAAGTGGGTTGTGGTGGGACTCCTGGGGCTACGCACCATGCCAGGCCGGGGGTAGGGGACACGGCCCTGGTAGGACACCCACTGGTGCATGGGCCCTTCCTTGTGTGCAAAGGGCCCCAGGAAGGCCCGGCGCACGTCGTTCATGCTGTACACACACACTGCAGAGCCCTGGAAGATGGTGCTGCAGGCAAAGACATGAGCAGACTGAGGGGCCCAGCAGAGCCCGTTGGGCCCTGCCCTCTACCTCCTGCCCCTCACCTCGATGTGGAGAAGACAGCGTAGAGCAGTGGGCTCCAGCGGTCCCTCAAGGACAGCAGGAACATGTCCTCTGTGGGGAAGAAGCCTAGTTGGGGGAGGGCACACAGCCCTCTGGGCAGCCCGGCTCCTGGGTCTGGCCCCCTGCACTCCCTCTCTCCAACCCCATCCTCTGCTCCTGGCACTCACGGAGGTGGTCGAAGTGTGTGTCACCCTCGACACCTGGCACTGAGCACACCAGACGCGCCTTCAGGAACGTGGTCCACTTGTTGACAAGGCTTCGCTGGCCTCCCACGTCATTCTGCAGGGTCAATCAGCAGGGATGAGGGGGAGGCCCAGACAGGCAAAAGAGCAGGGATGTAGTCATCGGATGTGGCCCAAGGACTCCTCACCCGACAGATCTGGCCAACCCGGGACACAGTCTGGCGTCCCAGTGATGGCGAAGCCTCCACTGCCGACTCACGGAAGAAGAAGTAGATCTTGTCATCATCAGGATTCTCGCTCTCTGGGATCCAAAAGACCTTGACGAACTTGGGCTCTAGCAGCAGGAGGAGTGGGGTCAGAAAGGTCCTGGCCGTGCCACTCATGAGACCCACATGCTCCCTCTCCTTTCTCTGGTGCCCCTGAAGCCCACGGGGCAGCATCTGACCACCCGGTCTCCAGGTAGGATGGCACTCTAAGGGGACAACATCCAGAGGATCAGGGCCTGTGAGTCAAGAAGTAACCACAAGAGGGCAGCAGAGACCAAGACTACCTAGACACACAGGCCTCTCCCCTGGGCCCTTGACAGTTCCCCAGGCCCTTGGTCCAGAAAGGAGGGAGATGGGATATTGGGGTTTTACCTTCACTCATGAATCTTCCTCTTGAGCAGGAAGCAGATTCCCCCTGTTACTGCTGTGAATACTCTGCTGGGTCCCCTCACTCTTAGAACAAATGACCCTGACCTCTGACAATGCAGACCCCTTATCCTTTCTCTTTTCATGAGTCTGTTCCTTGGCTTGTTCCTGCCCCGGAGCCTTTGCACTAGCTGTTCTCTTTACCTGGAATGCTCTTCCCTCAATCCTGCTGTGCTTTGGGAATTAGCTCTCCCCTGTCCTCAGCAGAGTGGCTTCCTGTCTCCAGTTCTCTTACCACCTGGTCTCCTTTTCCCTTTCTGTCTGTTCACTCACTGGTCTCATTGCCATTGGAACCATCTTATGTACCTGTTCTGAGGTCTGTGACCTCAACGAGGGCATGGGCCACACAGGTCTTGTCTGCCCTGCAGCCCCAGGCCCTAGCACAAGGCTTGATGCATGGTGGGTACTTGGCGAGACCTGGCTGCACCCACTGCTCACTTCCTTTATGGGTCTTACTAGGCACCCACCCTGTTGGGGATGAGAGCCCCCTCCCAATAGCTCCACCAGCCTTTCACCGTTGAGCCAGCGAGAATCGTGTGGTTCTGTTCGCAGACTTGGACGCTGGCCCAGGCTGCGGAAGATGGTGAAGTCCCGGCCCATGAGGTCTGCGGCCACCCCTGAGTACAGTTCTTTCCCTGCAGATAGGGCAAGGGCTGCTTAGCCAATCTGAAGGCTCTCTGTGGGGAGTGCTTGTAGAGCTCCAAGAGCTCTTAAGGAGTCAGTGATGCCCTGGGGGCTCTCAGGGGCTCTCAGGAGGGTCTAGAGTCTCTGCAGGGCCCTAGCCATTGGACTCACCCACCAGCACGGAGGCAGCCCGATGCCTGGGGTCATAAGGACTCTTGCCCTTGCCGTCCTCCAGCCTTCGAAGGTCTAGCCGGAGCGTGGGCTCCTGGGAGGCAGGGGGCAGTTGTTACTTCCAGGCCCTTCTTTACCTCCCAACCTCCCTCTCTGCCTAGATCTGGCCTTACCTCCAGCCGGTGGCCCACCTCCACAAATGCACAGGTTGGGTGGAAGGCCCCTGTGCCACAGGCCAGCAAGTGGGTGCGGTTGTAGGCATGCAGCAACTTCACGAAGTTCATGCACTCGGTCTAGTGGGCGGGCAGGGGCAGGGACGATGAGGCCTCCCCCAGGGAGGCAGCGTTAAGGGGTCCCAGCTCGCCAGTGGTACCTCACCCCTTCCTCTCTTCTGCATCAGTCCAGGCAAGTAGCAACATGGGCTTCAGGGGCCCGGACACCCTCGGTGACCAGCTCAGCCCACCTCTCACAGAAGGGGTGCATGTAGAAGCATAGGCCTGTACAGCCCCCTATGACTCAGACGCCCCCAAGAAGAATCACATGAGCCTCCACCCTGACTCACTACCTCCAAACTTCAGCCACCTCGACCCCCTGCCCCCATCCCAGACAGAAGAGACAGGCTTCTGCTGTCTGCGGAGCAAGGGGCCGGGCCTCCCCACTCCCGCCCCGGGCGGCCGGCACTCACACCAATGTCCTTCCCTGCCCAGTTGCACTCCTCTCGCCATTCCACAGGGGCCGGCCAGGCCAGCTGCGAGGGGGTCAGGGAAGGAGGACACAGGTCAAGGGCCTTTGCCTGGTCTCTGTGAAGAGGGTGTCTGCTCAGGGGCCCACCCCCCTGGGGAGCACAGAGGCTGGGGGTCCCTGGCACCTTCTTGGCCCGCTTGCTGATGTCGTCCAGGCTGAGGGAGGCCACGCGGTTCTCGGCACCCACAAACAGGCGTCCTCTCTCCTCGTCCACCAGCAGAGCTTCATAGCAACAGGTCCTCTCCAGCCTGAAGGTCCGGAGACCATGCTGGGCCTGGAGCTCTGCAGGATAGTGTTTGCCAGCCATGCTGAGAGCTTTCTCCAGACCCTACCTATCGTCTCTCTCACAGGTGATGGTTGTTTATGTGACCTGGCCCACACATGTGAGTTTACCCATGTGTGAGTTTACATTCATGAAGACAGATCCACCCATGTGAAAAGCTTCCAGAGTGGGCAATGCAGCACCGTCCCCCCCCCCCCCCACCCCAAGGGAAAAGCAGGTTGAACTCCTCAGGCGTGCCTGGACAAGCAGTGTCTGCAGCCGGGCGCACTGGGAGGCCGGGTGTTGGGGGAGGCTGCGTATGTAGGGAAAGCCAGGACCCCCACCCCAAAGTCAGGCTGAGGATTCTCTGCCACCCTGCTACTAGCCTAAGCTCAGTGCGATGCCTGGTGACCACCCTTCTGTGTCAGGGGTGTGGGGGTGGTGGATGGGACACAGGCAGGATCTGTTGCCACGGGAACAGAAGGGGTCTTCCTGGGAAAGTCAGAGGAGAATGTGTGCAGAAAGGCTGGGGGCTGAGGCCAGGACAGGGTTAACTGGAGATGGCCTGAAAGTGCCCTCACTCAAACCTGGGCCAGTGGCACAGGGCAGCAGCAAACTTAGTGCCCCCTACTCACACTGGGTCTCTCTCCTGCTCACCCTGAGCCAAGCCCTCTTGCCTGCCAGGTGCACCTACCTTGGAAGGAGAGCCGAAGGCGGGGAGGGCTGGGGGCAGCACCCCCCAGCACCGCTGCCCAGAGCAGGGCCAGGCCTGGGATCATGGCGGCGGCCGCAGCCTGCCCCATCCGGGCAGCTCAGGGTGCTCAGGGTTCAGCAGGCGTGTGTGGAGGAGCCTTGAGCCGCCCTGGACTCTGCCCCAGGATCTGGAAGAGAAGGAGCTGCAGCAAGGACGAGGGCGGGCTGGAGGCTAGGGGGGAGTCCCCAGGGATCAGATTACAGCCCCTAGGGAAAAGAGGCTGGGGGGTCGCATTCCACTTCCGAGCTCTCCCCTCCCTCCAAGTGTGCCCTGCCTGGCCACAATCACAGACACACCCACGCTGGGCACACCCTTGGGGTCACCCCCACGTGGGCAGGCGCCCGCCCCACCACATCACCCTCCCTCGTAACCCCCCTCCCATAGACACACAGGCATTAATTCACAAACTCTGTGTGCCTACTTCATGCCAGCCTGGGACATTGGGGGACACAGACAAAGTCCCCATGCAGGAGGGGGCAGAGTGCCAACAAGGACTCAGATCAGTGCAGTCATTTCAGAGGGCGCCAAGTGTAATGAGCAAAACAAACCAGTCATGGGAGTGAGAGCAGCGACAGGAGGGGTGAGGCCTCTGGAGGTGGCTGTGCACCCACAGGCCTACAGAGGAACTGAGGCACCCTTGGGGCTGGAGCCAATGGTGTGGGCGCCTGTGAGTGTGACTGTTTCTGAGGGTCCCTTTGTGTTATCTGTATCGTGCGCGCGCGTGTCATGTGTGTGCAGGCAGATGTGTACGTGTCTGTGACAGTGTGTGGCATGAGAGTTGTATTATACATGTAGATATATGGCACATGTGTGCACTTTACACACGTGTATATGTGTGTCACAGATGCGTGCATGTGCGAATGTGTGTGCAGACAGACAAGTGTATGTGTGTTTCTCTGGACATGCAGGTGAGCCAATACAACTGCAGAGACAATCACAGCCCCCAACTCGGAAACATGCCTGAAACCCATTCCTCTGAGGAAAAAGTGCTGCCCAGGAGCCCCAGCGCCTGCACCGCTGGGGCTGGACAGAAGCCTCGGCTGCTGACTTGGAGATGGCTGCAGCCCCAGCTTCGTGCTTGACCTCTCTCTCCCCACACGAGAGTGGAAGGAGCTGGTTACACAGAAATTCTGTGAGCTCAGACTTCAGACCCAAGAGGAATCAAGTCGGGGGAGAGCCAAGGGCCTCAGGCAGCCTCTCACTCCTGCTTCGGGTGAGCTGCCCTTCTCTCTCTGAGCTTCCGCTGCCTCTGTACCTCTCCCTCCCCTGCCTTCCCCTCAGGTTTCACCGTCTTTGAGCCCCTCCACCTTTGAGCCAGAGCCCTTCCCTGGACCCCTTACAAGGGGCCAGCCTCTAGCCGCAATGCCCAATCATCCTCCCCAGAGCTGGCCCGGCAGGTGCCGGGCGCAGGAGCCCTGGTGTGGGGCAGGGTCCTGGGGTGTACAACTGCCGAGGGGCATTCCACATCGCTCCCCCGAAACCCCTGCCCAGTCCCGCAGCCCCCGAACCCCTCCCGTGCCAGGACCCCCACCTCCCGCCTTCCCTCCACTGACACTTGCCATCGCCTCTTCCGAGCCCAAGCCCAAGCCCGTGAGGTCTGCGATGCCACAGAACACCGGGCTGCCCTCCCTGGAGAAGGGAAGAAGCCGCGGGGCCGCAGGGCACCCTCTGACGGCTCCTTTAAGGAGCAACCCCCGCCTCCACCAAGCCAGCCGCCGCCCTACACGCGCCGTCAAGTTTATGGGGCGGATCGGGTGACCGGGCAGGCAGCCGGGCCAGCCAGAGTTGGTGGCCAGACCAGAGTGGAGTGGGCACAAGGGAGGAGTGGGGAGGAGCGACCCCTCCCCTGTAGGGCCTCAGGGCAATAGGGTGCACCCAAGAGCCATCCGGAAGTGGGGCAGCCAGTCCAGGCAAAGGAGGAAGAAGCAATAGGGCCCCCTCCCCAGCCCCAAAAGGCTCTGTGAAGCAGGCAGAGGGAACAGCAGGTCCAGGAGACTAGAGTTCCTCACCTGTCCCTACACAGCTGGGGAGGTGGAGGTGGGTAATGAGGGGCTCAGTTCCCAGGAGCCAGCTGGCATGGGAGGGTCGCACGTCCGGGGATGGAGTTCTCAACTAGGGGTCCGATGGGCCCCCAGCCCAGCCCCAGCCCTTGCCCTTCCTCACCACTAGAGCCACTTAGTGCTTCTGCCACCTGGCTGGCAGAGGCTGTGAGGACAGCAGTTGGGGCAGGAAAGGAGGGGCCCGAGAGGGCCAGGCGGGGCAGTCAGAGGCGGCAGAGGCCCTCAAGTTTCACTTCTGCACTGTGGGGTGTAGGCCCATCCAGAGACCCCTCCTGATGGGTGGTTCTGCCTCTCTGCAGGGGGGTGAGGAGCGTTCTGTGTGACCTCTGTGATTCAGGACACGGCTCTGAAACCTCGGTGGCTCAGTTGGGAAGGGTCTGGGATCTTAGCCTGAAACTGTTCCTGGTGGACAACCCTGTTTGTACTGCCGGGGGTCCGTCTGCTTTGGAAGGGCTGAATGTTGACAATGGCTGAATGGGGCCCTTGGGTCCACCTGGGTGAACGTGACAGGGCTTGAGGATGGGCTTTCACCCCTCAATCCCCATAAAAGGCATCTTCCCACAACCTCCCCAAGGCTGCTCAGCAGCTCTGCAGTTGATCAGTGAGGGAGGCTGTGTGAGCTTCAAGTTCTGTGGCCCGTCCCCTGCCAGCTTCCCTGGAGTAGCGGCGTCTGTGTCTGTGTCTGTGTCTGTGTCTGTGCCCAGCCAGGGTGGGGCTGTGCCCTTCTTTCCTGAGCCTCGAGACCTAGTTTTCCTGAATTGGCCTGGCCGGCTGGCAGAGGAAGAGTGCGGGTCAGGGGCCTTCGGGAGGGGAGTGGAAGGATGCACCCCAGCCTGAGCTCTTGGGCTTCTGGGAAGCAGCCTCTTTCTCCTCCCGGCTTCTGCCTTGGACCTGGGCAGCCTCCCCTGGCCCCATGCAAGCAAACAAAATTCTTTGGCTGTTTACAATTTTCCACCCTACCAGCCAAGATCAGCAAGTGCCTTTGAGGTCCCCACCCACCCCTACTGTGCCCCCTACCTGCCCCCAGTGCTTTTAGTTCTTCAGGCTCAGGATCGTGGTCTCAGTTTCATTCCCTCCCAGCCCCGTGTCCATACTGAAAAGTAGAACCAGGACCCCCACCATCTTTCCAACATTTTGGGGCTGTCCCCGCCCACCTGAGCCCTCTGCATTGATTTCCTTGCTTCTTGGAGCAGGAAGGGAGATCTGCAGGGGTGGGAGCTCAACTTGTCCCTGTCCCCACAAAGTCTCCTTTCTGCTCCTCAGCCGCAGGTCCAAATGTATGCCAGACCCTGGACAGACACCTCGTGAAGGCAGCACTCTCGGAGCAGGGTCATTGTCTGTGAGCTACTCTGGACTCTGGGAGTCTCTAAGGATTCTGGAGTCAGTCAGCCTGGGCCCAAGTCTTGACAGAATGGAACAAACTAGGAAGGTAGCTGTATGGCTACCTGCACCACTGCCCAAGGGCCACCTCAGCCTCCTGACCTCTACCCTTTGCCAGGGTACCCATGGGCAAAGGCCTGCCTGGATTCTTGCCCTGATGCTGCCTGTTAGTGGCACAGCCCACCAAGGCCTTGGTTTTTCTTTCTGGAAATAACTGGATGGTCCTGCCCATCCTACCACCTGCCTCCTCATCCCCCCATCACTAGCTGGAAACTGTGCCCTGCCTGGACTCTGGGTGGTGCGGCTAGGGTAGGATATTCATCTGAGGAAGGCTGGAGACAACGCTCCCAGTGCCCAGCCTGGGCTGGGTCAGGCCTTGGCTTCCCACTCACACCTGTTTTAGCCATTAAGGCTGGTGGCTCCAGCGTCACAACCTTCCCCAGTTCTGGCCACGTGGGTATTAGGACACGCTACCCTGAGGACTTAGGCATTGGGTCGGGGTGAGATAGGGGGTAGGAATGGGCCCGGGGAAGCCTGACTGAGAGGCCTGACTTCCCTGACAATCTACTACCCACCCGGGAGGAGATTTCCTGGGAGAAGGTGTTGGGGCCCTTCCCCCACCCGCCCCCAGCCTAGTATCCATGCTCCCAGGTACCCTGGCCCACCTTTTTGGAAAGATCAGTTCTTCCCCTCCTTGCCTGTTCCCCTTCCCTTCTGAGGGCCATGTCAGTGCTGAGGTGGAGGGGCCGAGGGAGGGGCTGCCAGGAACCCTGGGCCTCTGGTTGTGGCCCTGCCCCCACCCGCTCCGCCCCTGCCCTCCGCCTCCTGCACATTCCTCCTGGGCTGAGGTCAGCCCCTCAGGGATGGGGTAGCCCCCCCTACCAGCCACATCACAGCTCTCCTCTCCCTCCTGTTTTCTACATTGCCCAGCAGGAGGGGGGAGGGGCGAGGCAGGGGCGGGTGGAGCCTCCTTCTCCCCTCCTCCATAGTTTACGGGAGTGTGGGATGGGGTGCCGGGAATGCAGCCAAAGTAGACTAGGGTGGCACACCATGCTTATTAACATGTATTAACATAAATACTACCTTCCCTTAATCGGTTTGGGTATAGCTGCCCAGTAGTGCAGGCTGCGGGGCTCTGGATGCCGGGGTGGGGGTGAACCTGCCTCAGGCCCCTTGTCGGGCTTGGCTCCTCTCCTGTCCCCAGCCCCCGCCAACCCTCCGGCCACAGCCAATGACTGCCTCCACCCTCCACCTAAACCTCCATCCCTCCCCACCCCCTGAGGACTCCTCAGTCTTTTCTCCAGGTCTCCATCCCAGCCCTAGCAGGGCCAAGCCCACATCCCTTCTCCTAGAGCCCCTGTCTCAGGGAGACCTTTCTGCCTGGTTGACCTGAGAAGGTCCCGCCTCCTCCCCCAGCAGCATGCAGCCTGACCCCTTCAGCCTACCGCTCAGGCTGTGCCCCTGTGGCCTGCCACTCCTCCACCCCTCTGCAGTACCCTGCCCCCACCTCAGAGAGCTCCCTGGAGCTTCGGGGTTCCTAGGCTTAGCCTTAGGCAACCCTGCCAGTGCTCTGGCCACCCAACTTCTGGGAGGCAGCAGTACTTTCTTTGCCAGGACTCTGCTTGGCCGGTGCCCTCCGGGCTTTTAGGCCATCCTCTTTGCCACCTGCTGGACTCTTCTTCGCCACTCAGTATCCAACTCTCTGGTGTCATTTCCTTTGTGAAGCCCCAGATGCCTGTAACACCCAGGTTCAAGCCTCTCTGTGGGGCTCTGGGTTCCCCAGGGGCTATCATCAGTGGGGGCCCCAGGACCCAGCAGAGGACAGACCCAGGGAGATAGGAGATAGAATGTTTGCAGAAAGCCCTTCCACCTTCCTGGGCCTGCTGAGCCTGTGGAGGAGGGGGATGGGAGACTGATGGACAAGGGACACCTTGGGTCCCTCCTTGACCCTGCACCAGCTCCACCAAGAGGCCTTGATGCCCTCTACCCACAATGAAGTCAGAAAGCAGAATCAATAAGAAGGGATATCAAACTGATTTTTCTCCTAAATAAGATCACCTGTGTGGCTTATCTCATGCAAGGGAAAAACCAAGACAAGAAGGAGAAAGGGATCCATGGTGTTGAGCCCTGCCTGCTTGGACACTGGGGCCCACCGCTGTTATTAACCAAGGAGCTGAGTGGCCTGGTGAGTATGGACAAACTCACTGTCATACAGCTATAGTTGCACATATAACACAGCTGGCTTGACGCCCTCCTTGGACGTGTGATGGGGGCTGGCTTTCCCTCTGGGTGTCCAGGAGAGGTTAGGGGAATGCATCGCCCTCCTTGGACGTGTGATGGGGGCTGGCTTTCCCTCTGGGTGTCCAGGAGAGGTTAGGGGAATGCATAGCCCCATGGAAGAGATGCAGGCCTCCAGGACCTCTTATAGGGCAACAGACACAAAGATTGGGCTCAGTTGTTTGGGAGTGAGCCTGAACCCAGAACTCAGTCAAGAGAACCTACAGTCCTGTCCCTGCACTCTCCCTGACACCCAGGGCAGCTAGGATCTGGCTGGCTAGGCCACAGGTCAGGTGGATGGAGTCAGGGCTTGTGTTCTCCCGCATGGTGGCTGGCTTAGCCCTCTGGGTCTGGGATGGGGGCTGTGGAGGGATGATTTGAGGGATTCTGGGTGGGTAGGGAGTAGGAAGTTTTCCCGACATCAGGAGCCATGGGGCTGCCCAGGAACGTGGTGAGGTGTTCTTCCAGGCCTTGGTAGGCCCTGCAGCCTCAGAGGTCCCAGATCTAATGGGGCCCCCTCCCCGTTCTGCACCTGGCATCTTGGCCTCCACCCACCTGTTGTGGGGGGCCTGGGCCTGAGCTGGGGAGTGGCTTCCAGCCTGGCTCCTCTCCAGAGTCTCCCTCAATCCTCCCAAGTCTTCTGGCTCACAGAGCTTGTCTCTTTCTCTCTTCCCCAGCTGTTTCCCCACCCTGCAAATGGGTTAAAAATACCAAGGCTGCCACCACATCAGTAGTCTCAGCAACTATTTGGAGTGGGGTGGGCCCTCTGGGAGATGCATCAGCTTCATGGATGTCTCCACTGGCTGGAGACAGCCCACTTCATACTGGGACCCATGTCTGAAAGCAGGAGCCTGGGTCCCTTCCCTAGCTCTGCCTAAGGGTCCCAGGCCTCTTAGCTGCAGCTGCCCACGAGTGGAGCCAGAAAGATGCACCTTCTTAAGCTGGGGTGCTCTGGGGTGGGTATACAGGGCCAGGGAGCACTGAATCTCTGGCTATGCTGACCCAGCTGGTCCCAGGCATGAGGGAGGCTAAGGTTCAGCCCTGGAAACCTCCAGGCAGTAGGGGGATCCGCAGGAGTCAACCTCAGGGAGGCCCTCCCTTAGGATGCAAGACACCTGGGATGAGCCATCCCCCTCCCCCGGCTTCCCCCAGCTGCCCCCCCATGGCTGGGAATTTCCCAACTGCCAAAGACAAGGAAGAATTGAAAGGCCGCCCCCGCCAGTGCTGGGACAATGGAGCCTTATGCCCTCCAAATCAGAGCAGGGGTAGGAAGGCCAGCGGCAGGTGGGGGCCTAGTTGCACCCAGGGAACCTTTGCTTGCCAGGACCCCACCCAGACCCACGGCAAGCTGGGTACAAGGGGATCCTGGCCAGAATCCTGCAGGGCCCACCCAGGGTGAGAGGCACTGGGTGCATCTGGCAGACAATGCCGGCCCCTCAATGGTCCCTCTGTGCAGGGTTCCCATCAGGAGGGAAGGAAGGAACCATCTCCGGCGCGACTTCCTGCTGGGCGGGCATCACCGCACCGGAGCTCCCGCCCCGCCCGCGTATCTGGGGCACAGCGAGGTCCAGGCCTGGAAGGAAGGCAGGGATCCTGGGTTGGGTGCGGGATCCTGTTCTTGTCAGCCGGCCCTCAGCCCTAAGCCTCGGAGGCAGCGGTAGCAGGAAAAGGCCCGGGGAACTGGGGCGGGAACGGAGGCTGGGGGGCGTTGATCTCCTTCCGATCCGCCGGCCGCAGTCTCTCATCTCTTGCCAGCACTCTGGGCCCTGAGGCCGTGCGGGGACTGGCAGGTGTGCGGAGGCGGGGTCCTGGGTCCCCGGCCCCACCCTCCCACCCCCTGCCTCTCCCGCCTCCGCGGCGCCGACCCCGGCCCAGGCCGCTTTGTCCCGCCGCAGGCGCGGAGCCGCCGCGGCCCGACAAAGCTGCCTTTGTGCCCCGCGGCCCCCGCAGCACCCGCTGACGTCAGCCTCCGTGACAAGCCCGGCGGGCCCCGGCACGGGCTACGGCGCCCCCTGGCGGCTGCGGAGGAGCTCGCCTCCGAGCCCCGCCCCGTCGAGCCCTTCCCTTAGGTTCAGCTGCCTGCTGTCCAGCGCCCCCGCGCGCGGAACAAAGTCCAGGGGCCTTGCCTGGCGCTCAGAGCTCACCCAACGGGCACCCTCCTACCCCCGCCGCCTTGTCATCTGCCTTGTCTTCTCGAGCGACGTGCGTGCACTTCCCATAGCCTCACAGAAGCCTCCGCATTTTTAGGGCCCTAGCCCATGGCTACCTGCCTGTCCCTCAGCGCCCCACCCCCAGGTTTGGAGGGGGACCTACGGGACAGAGACCTTTCTGAACATGCCTCAGGCCCCTACTGTCCCCGACTTTCTGTTTAGTCAACCCCAAGAAGCCCAGCCCTGAGCAAGGGTCTGGGCAAACACCTCAGGTTGGGAGAAGGAAGGGTGTGCAAGGGGCTCTGCAACTCATGGTTTCGGAGCCTTGGGCCTGGGAGGTCAGAAGTCACATCTTCCTTCTGCACTACTCACTGGACCCCTCTATTGCTCCCAATATAGAAGAATCCCTTAGAGGTGCAGCTCCGGAAGAAATCCGCCCTGCTGCACAGGGAAAGCTTGAAGACTGCTGCAAACCCAAGGCCACGGTGGGCCTGGGAGGAGAGGGAAGCGAGTACTGGTGCCAGTAGGTGAAATGACTACAGACTGGGAACACTGAGGTGCTGTGTACTGGGCCTGAGGATGACCTGGAGGGCAGAGCACCTGGGGCCCTGCCACAAATGAGGTTTCAGGTTCAGGTCACTATCACCTCGACACAGCTTAGTCTGGGTCTCCGGCCCTGGGATAGAAGAGTACTGAGCAGTACTTGGTATTTTTTCTTTCTACATTTTATTATTTCAAACCAGGTGAACAATTCCATAAAACATGTGAAAAAAGCAAGGAAGTGTTCAACGCTGAAGGACCCGGGCCTGGGGCAAGGGCACGAGGGGCATGGCCCTCAGCAGGCAGCGGCGGTTCCTAGGTTAGCGCTAAGGAGCTACATTTAGGTTAATGGAGCCAGGGCCCAGGGCCACTGGGACGGGGCCCTCAGTGATGTTGGCAGTTGTCTGGAACAGCCCTTGGAACCCAGTTCTGTGGAGGGCAGGGCAGATGTGCCGCCCGCACGGGGTAGGGGAGGGGCAGCCAGCAGAGGGATGGGTGTAAACACGCAGACACACTCAAGGCACGGAATCACTGGAAGGGGGCTGGGTGGGCGCTGGTCAGGATCTGACAGTTTTAAATAGTTTTTCTCTAAAAAGTTTTCTAGGTTTGCAGTTTTTTTTTTTTTTTTTCCTTTACTTTCATTTTTTTTTTTTAAAAAGCTACGAGAATGAGCAGGTGGACTGTAGTCTCCAGGAATGGTGGCGTCTCACGCTTCTTGTGCTTTTTCCTTTGGGGCCTCCGAGCGGCTAGAGGGGTGGGATGGGCAGGAGGCTCCCTGTAAACATTTGGACTTGGGCTGGGTCAGGGGCTGGTGTTGAGCGAAGCCAGGGGTCTCAGGCTGGAGAAGTGAGTGCCCCTCCAGACACAGGCCTTGGGAGATTCAGCATGTGCTCCCCTCCCCCATCACAGAACAAGACAATGGTTAACACCAGAAGAGATGCCCAGGAAGGGGGTACTGCGGCCATTCCCGGCACCTAGGACAAGGGCCGGCTTCAAATAGGAGGGCCTGTGGCAGTTCCTCAACCCGAGCCTCTGGAGCTGAGGGAGGGAACAGGGGAGCCAAGAACAGAGAGAGGAAAGAGGGAAAAAGCAGCCGGGGAGAGGAGAGGAGCGGGCAGGCAGGGAGCGTGGTCCTCTTGCCCCCATCTTCCTCAGGAGCTGGAGGGAGCAGAGTCGGCGGTGGCCCTGGAGGTGAGGGACAGTCAGGGCATGGGTCGGGAGGAAGCCAGAGTGTGCCTCTCCTCCCACCTCCCTAGACAATGACCCTCTCTTTCTTCTCATCCACCTGTTACCAGGGACACAGTGGCTGCCCAGGAGCCAGTGTCTGTTGCTGGGTTATATGAGGGAGGGGGGGTCTGTAGCACTGGCAGAATCCTCCCCATCTGCCCCAGGGCTAGTGGGGCCGGCGTCAGCCCAGGACCCTCAGCTAGGTCTGAAGGAAAGACCGCAGAGCCGAGTGCAGAGCTGGTCACGCTGAGTGGCAGGTGGCTGCACCCTCTGTCATCTAGCCTCCTTCGGGCCAGGCCAGTGGCTTGGTGGATGACTAAGTTTTCTCCAAGGGAGGTCAGAACAGCCCTCTAATTTTCTCCCGGCACATGGCCAGATGTTTCTGCTGTCTGGATCACTAGCCAGCCTACCTGTGTGCCCTGACCTCAGTAGCCCACCTGACTTGCCACCCTGTGCTCCCAGGCAACCCCCCACCCAACCCAGGCCCTCCCGAGGCCCAACCCTGTCCCTTATCTGGGCTCAATGGCTCCACTTTGTTCCACCCCAGCTCCCTGCCAGCCTACCCACCCCACCACCGTCCCAGCTCACCATCCTGCCAGGCCCCGCCCCCTCAGAAGAGGCCGCAGTCCTTCAGGTTGTTCTTGATGATGACGTCGGTGACGGCATCGAACACAAACTGCACGTTCTTGGTGTCGGTGGCACAAGTGAAGTGCGTATAGATCTCCTTGGTGTCCTTGCGCTTGTTCAGGTCCTCAAACTTACTCTGGATGTAGCTGGCTGCCTCGTCATACTTGTTGGCCCCTGTGGGAGACAAAATGGTGAGGACTTGTGCCACCTGTACGGCAGGCAGGCCTGTCCCACATGAACGACAAGGTCCTGTGCGTGTGAACAGACAAGCATATAACGTGCACACATGTGCAAAGGGTGACAGTGTATGTGAATGTACATGCATGTCTGAGTGTGTAAAGTGGGGCTCCTGATTGTGCACATGTAAGGGGTACAGGCCCTGTGTGCAGGCACAAGTACATAGGCCTAAGTGAGGCACCAGCTCCTGCCTGAGTGTCCCGCAGTTACCCTTCTGTCCAGCGGGGGGCGCCTGTGCACCACCTGGTCACCACCAGCTCCTCCCCAGAGGCCCAGTCCCCACACCTGTGTACTCAGGGAAGCAGATGGTCAGGGGGCTGTGTGTGATCTTCTCCTCAAACAGGTCCTTCTTGTTGAGGAAGAGGATGATGGACGTGTCTGTGAACCACTTGTTGTTGCAGATACTGTCAAACAGCTTCATGCTCTCGTGCATGCG
This sequence comes from Leopardus geoffroyi, assembly GCF_018350155.1. NCBI lineage: Eukaryota > Metazoa > Chordata > Mammalia > Carnivora > Felidae > Leopardus > Leopardus geoffroyi. The sequence goes on along the minus strand of NC_059331.1, from coordinate 19,229,376 downwards.
GTTCTGGGGGCAGGACAGCGCGGTCAGCACCCGCCACTGCTCCCCACCCCCACGCCCCCCTCAGCGGCCTCTCGGCCTCTCACCATCTCCTCGTCCTCAGCTAGCACCAGGTCATAGGCGCTCAAGGCTACGCAGAAGATGATGGCTGTGACACCCTCAAAGCAGTGGATCCACTTCTTCCGCTCAGACCGCTGACCGCCCACATCAAACATCCTGCGGACACAGGGTCGCCTTAGCTCCAGAAAAGGCAGTTCCGAGAGACAGTCCCCATTTCACAAGTTGGCTGACTGAGGACAGAGGCCTGCTCAGAGTGGGGCAGCTGTCTTCATGGAATCATTCACACTTGTCCACCTTACTCAAGGTTCTGGGTCGGAGCATGTCTGCATAGGTGGGGTCAGGGCTGGTCAGCAGGGCAGGCTGCGGCCACACGGGGCAGGGGCAGTAGAGGATGTGAGCCACTGGCAACCATACAGCCTTGAGAAACCTCAGAGCAGGGAATCCTGGGGAATCCTGGAGCAGCCCTTCCCTCCCAATACAGCCATTAGCAGGCCTTGGAGTAAGGGTCCCTCCGTCTGTCGCCCCAAAGGCTAGCAAGTCCTGCCCTTCCACCCTGCCCACATGCTGGCTCACTTGAAGTGTAGGTCCTTGAAGGTGAAGTGTGTCTCCACGATGCCCGTGGTTTTCACACGGGTCCGTAGCACGTCCTGCTGTGTGGGGATGTAGTCGCTCTGCGCGATGCGCTCCAGGTCATTCAGGTAGCTAGATGTGGGGGCAGGCAGGTCAGTGGGGGCCAGCAGGAGGCCTCCTAACCTGGACCCCGGGCCAGCTGACCCAGGCCCCTATTCCTCCCATCCCCTCATTTCTCAAAGCCCTTGCCTCTCCAACCCTTGCCTTTATGACATTCATTGCTCAGATGAGAAAAACTGGACCAGAAGCCCTTGCCGCCTCCTGCCTGTGGAACGGGCCCGGAGGAGGTGCGGCTGTGACCGGCCAGCCAAGCCCCAGCACCCAGGTCCTAGCCAGGCCTGCCTCAGACAGGATCCAGGCCTGGTAGAGCTGCAAACTGAGGAGGGTGGGAAGGGACAAATTAGTCTTTCAGTGAGGGATTCAGGATGCTAATTGGCACAATTATGGCACCCACTACAGAGCAGCCTGGCATGTCCCTCAATGCGGGGTTGGACAGGTTGGGGCCTGTCAGGCTCAATGGGCTCTTTGCCCAGCGTCCAATAAAATTTGGACTCCTCAGGGGAGAGCATGGGCACCTGTTTGGCAGGAGTCCCAGGGGCTCCTCATTACCAGCTCCCTTGATTAATATCAACACTGCTCCTGTCAGGCCCTGGGACCAGCTCTGTCTGCCTCAATATCCTTGAGGTGCCCTGGGGACTGGGTCCAGGCCTCTGAGCCGCTGCCCAGTGCCGATGTCTCACTTCACTCCTGGCGCAGGGCTGTTGGGGCCAGCAGGAAATGACCTCAGAGACGCAGGGACAGAACAGAAAAACAGGAAGGACCATGAGGGCCCATGACGCATGGGCTGTGACCTGCTTACGGCACCCCGCCACCTACTGAGAACCTCTTGCCCAGAGGCCTCCTGGTGGCTTCCACGCCAGCCTCCCCCTTCTCCACAACAGGGTTCACCCCAGGGTCCCACCGACCCACGGCAGCCTTGAAGGACTGCTGTGAAGAGGGGTTGGGGCACTCCTGTTCCCTGTAGTGTTCTAATCCACTCCCCACCCCTAGGTGATCTGGTCACGGCATAAACCTGCCTGGGAGAACAAGACCTGTGTCACTGCTGGATCCCCACCCCCAGAACAGTGCTGGGCACACAGCGGGTGCTTAATGTCTAGGGAATGAAGGAATGGGGAGTAGCCTGGAAGGGACCCATACCTACCCTCCTTGAGTGTCCTGGACACTGAGGTGGTAATGGTTGATAGGACCCACCCCTGCCTGCCTCTAGGACCCATAAGATCTGCTGGTGCTGGGGCGCCTGGGTGGCGCAGTCGGTTAGGCGTCCGACTTCAGCCAGGTCACGATCTCACGGTCCGTGAGTTCGAGCCCCGCGTTGGGCTCTGGGCTGATGGCTCAGAGCCTGGAGCCGGTTTCCGATTCTGTGTCTCCCTCTCTCTCTGCCCCTCCCCCGTTCATGCTCTCTCTCTCTCTGTCCCAAAAATAAATAAACGTTGAAAAAAAAAAAAAAAAAAAAAAAAAAAAGATCTGCTGGTGCTGAGCCTCTCTGACCTCTGAGACGGGCATCGCTGAGGTCTGGAGACCCCCACTATGTTTGTTTGTTTGTTTTTTTAATTTTTTTTAAAGTTTATTTATCTTGAGAGACAGAGTAGAGGAGGGAGAGACAGAGAGGGAGGGAGAGAATCTCAGGCAGGCTCTGTCTGTCAGCACGGAGCCCGATGCGGGGCTCGAACTCATGAACTGTGAGATCATGACCTGAGCTGAAACCAAGAGTCGGACATTTAGCCAACTGAGCCACCCAGGAGCTCTGGCCCCCACTACGTTTGGCTGCTATTCTGCAACTCCTCTGGGGGGCACTCACAAGGGCATTCAGGACACTGCAAGGAGAGGGAGGTGCTTCATGTGACTGGGGCAGGGCTCAGGGCGCAGGACCAGGCAGGGCCAGCCTCCTATCCACCCTCACCCTGGTCCAGCCCCTCTCTGGGCGGGCTCAGGACTTGAAGGGCAGCACAGCGGGGGAGAAAGGTGCTGCGAACAGGGGCTGGCTTAAGCAGAGGTGGGAGAGGTGAGGTATGAGCACAGGGGCAGCCGCCTATCTGCCTATTTGGTGCAGTCCAAAAAGCCTGGGCACGTCTCCCGCAGCCATCAGCACTGGCCACCAACCTGTCCTGTTCTCCATGGGTGCTCAGCCCTCTGCATCAGGCCTGGCATACGGTAGGTAGTTCAGGGAAGGAGTTCAGAGAATGACCCCATAGGCTGGGCCTCTGGAACTCCCAAAACCCCCTGTGATTCCCCAGCCAAGTCTTAGGCTCTAACTTAAACACATATCTGTCACCTCCTGGTCTCTTCCCCTTGTATCTTCCTCTCCAACCAGTCTGAACATCTTCTGGGACCTCTGGCACAGCCAGCACTACTCACTTCCAGGCCTGTGCACATGTGCCCCAGCCTAGGAGATTTTCCTGTTCCTCCTCTGCCTATTCCTTGTTCAGAACTCAGCTGAGGCAGTCCCTGCTCTAGACCTACCCCCACTCCCACCTTAACACTGACACTGTAGGTGGTCGCTACTTGGGGATGTGTCTACTCCATCATCGCTGGGTCCCTCAAGCTTTGCACAGGGCCTGGCACAGGAGGCAGCAAATGTTCTTTAGAATGATTGCGTCTAGGGGCACCTGGGTGGCTCAGTCAGTTAAGTGTCAGACTCTTGATTTCGGCTCAGGTCATGACCTCACGGTTCATGAGTTCAAGTCCTGCATTGGGCTCCACACTGACAGTACAGAGCCTGCTTGGGATTCACTCTCTCTCCCTCTCCCTCTGCCCCTCCCCTGCTCGTGCATGTTCCCTCCAAATAAATAAACAAACAAACAAATTTTAAAAAAAAATTTAAAAATACAATGATTGTGTCTAAGGACAGATCAGACTCCAGTTGGCCCTGGAGGGATAGCAGCCCTGCCTGTCCTTCCTCCTGACTTTCAATACCATACCCCCCACCTCAAAGCAAAAATCACCAAGGCCTTGGTTGACAGTCACCAGCTTCATAAGCAGAGACTGGCAGTGTCTTTCTGAGAATGCTCAGGCCCTCCATTCTAGGCTGTGGTCCAGAGCCCCCCTCACCCCACCCGGCTCCTTGGGGTACTCACTAGGCAGCGGAGTCGTTGAGCTGGTACTCCCGAGAGCGGCCAAAGCAAGCCTGCACACCGTGGTCAGCCCAGAGCCTCCGGATGACACCAGACAGATCCTCAGGGAGCACGCCTTGCTCCTCAGCAGTACAGGAGAGTGCAAACAGCTGCCTGGCATCATCCTGGGCGCAGTGTTGAGGTGTCAGCCAGTCACAGGAGTTCACCCCCACCCCACCTGACAGGGGCCTCCAGAATGGGGCCCAGGCTTGGGTATTTCTAGGTTCCCCAGGACAAGGCTTGCCCTGAAGCCTTTAGGGAAGCAGGCAGGGGTTGAGGAGAGGACATACCGCTCGGGAGGGGTCGGCAAAGTCAATCTGCAGATTGCCCATGGCTTTGACAATGGCCATGATGGACTGGATGGTGTTGCTGTAGACGACCGCCCGGTACTGCCGGCACTCCTCCTCGGAATAGCCATCCTCATGGATGATCCTGGCAGCCAGGGGTCAGGAGTTAGGGCCCCTAGGGCACGAGGACCATACATGGCCTCCTGGGGCTGCTGAAGCCCGCAGGGACCTATTACAGAGAGAAGGAAACTTCCCCCGACCCTCTGGGACCTGAGGATGGGTGATTGCCTCCGACAAGGTCCTGGGCTTGGCTAAGACTGGCTGGGCCACTACTTGGGGGTGGGGGTGGGGGTGGGGGGTGTGCAACACAGACCCAGAGAAAGAAGAGGGGAAATCAGGGTTTGGTGGCTGTCTCTCGCACATAGCACTTACTTCATCTGCTTGACAATGGTGCTCTTCCCTGACTCCCCAGCACCTGGAACAGAGGGCACAGGCTGTCAGGGAGCAGCCCTGGTGGGGCTACATGTGGCCCAGCCACTGGCAGCCCCAGAGGCAGAACCCACCCTCCCCCATCAACTGCACAGGGAGATGGAGGCAGTTGGGCCAGGGAGGCAGCAAAGCTACAAGGGTGCAGCTGGCAGGGCCACAGTGGTCAAGACCCCAGGCCTTTGCTTCCCCCAAGCTTCACTGCCCACCACATTACCCCCCTCAACAGCAGAATGAGCTCAGGGGCTTTGGTTGGAGACAAGCCCTCAGAAGTCTCCTTGTCATTCTCATGCAAGCAGGCTCGCCAACATGGTGCCAGGGCACAGCTGGCAGGAAGGAGCCCTGCACACTCTAGCAGGGGAGCATTCCCTCTTCTCCCCACACTCTGAGCCACCAAGGGGCCTGGGCTAGGACAGTGTCATAGTCCTGCCTCCTAGGCATGGCCCAAGTCTACCCTGAGCAGATGGAGACCAGGACTTGGGAGACACGCAGCATGACTGACACACACACACTCATACACACATACCCTTGGACTGACTCAACATGCTTCCAAGCCTGGCAGAGGCCCATTCTATATTCTCCTTGGCCAATACTGAGGGATTTGCTGGTACTCTTTCCCATGGCTGTCACAGCAGCCCTACAAACATACTACTTCTGCTTCCATTTTACAGACAAGGACACCGAGGCTCACAAAGGTAGTCTTGGCCCAAGATTTTGCAGCCAGGGGGCCCCTGGGTGGCTCAGTTGGTTAAGTGTCTTCGTCTCAGGTCATGACCTCATGGTTTGGGGTTCGGGCCCTACATCGGGCTCTCTGCTGTCAATGCAGAGCCCACTTCGGATCCTCTGTCTCCCTCTCTCTCTGACCCTCCCTCATTTGTTCTCTCTCAAAAATTAACAAACATTAAAAAAAAAGGGGGGAGGGGCACCTGGGTGGCTCAGTCGGTTGAGCATCCGACTTCGGCTCAGGTCATGATCTCACAATTCGTGAGTTTGAGCCCCGCATCGGGCTCTGTGCTGACAGCTCAAAGCCTGGGGCCTGCTTCGGATTCTGTGTCCCCCACCCCTCTCCACCCCACGCCTGCTTGTGCTCTGTCTCTTTCTGTCTTTCAAAAATGAATAAACATCAAAAAAGTTAAAAAAAAAAAAAAAAAAAAGATTGTGCAGCCAGGATTCAGATAGGCAGGGAGACACACAGGACCAAGATTGCCTGGCCTGCCCAGCCTTTCTCAGATGTGGCTCAGATGCTGCAAGAGGCCCCAGAAGGTGTTTTTAAAAAGGAGGGAGGGGAAAAAAAAAAAAAAAAAAAAAGCAGATTCCCAGGTCCTATCCTAGACACACAAACCCAGAGCCAGATCTTGAGGGGTGCAGCCCAGAAACCCACATTCCCCAGGGAGTCTGCAGGGAAGTGTGAAGACCAGGAGGGCTACACTACCTCCTGGCTGGGGGATGGTGGGAGTGGGGGCAGGACCTCATCTCCTCCTTTCACCGTCCCTTTTTTTTTTTTTTTAAATAAAGTTGTTTTTTAACGTTTATTTACTTTGAGAGAGAGAAAGAGAGCATGGGGGAGGGGCAGAGAGAGAGGGAGAGAGAGAATCCCAAGCAGGCTCCGAACTATCAATGCAGAGCCCCATGTGGGGCTCAAGCTCAGGAACGGTGAGATCATGACCTGAACCAAATTAAGACTCAGACACTTGACTGACTGAGCCACCCAGGCGCCCCTCCTTTCACTGTCCCAAACTCCAAGTAGAAGACGCCTCAGTTGGGCCCCGCTTCCACTCCCAGCTCTCGCACAGACTGTTCCCTCTGCTCCTTCACTGCCATCACTGCCAGCCATACCTGCACCTGCCAGGCCCTGCCTCTTGCCAAAGCCAGGCATTTGCCCATGCAGTTTTCTTTGCGGGGCATACATGTGCCATGGCCCATTGACATGTGTCCCAACCCTTTTGATCAATGTGGCAGGTCTACCCCTCTGAGCAGCTCAGGAGAGTAGATGGTGGGGTCTGTGGGGAGGTCACACTTGGGGACTCTGGCTCCAATATCCCTCAGGGCAGGTCAAGACAACCTCAGAGGGTAAAGGGGAAAACACACAGACTCACATGAGCAGCAAGAGTATCGACAATAATGATCACAGCAAAGCCATGAACAGCAACCTCTATGTGTCAGATGCTCTTCTCTGCCTGTCATGGCAACTAAGGAATTGAATCTCACAGCAATCCCACCTAACAAACGGAGAAAACTGAGACAGAGGTTACTGTCCCATGGTCCTAATCCCCTCTATGGGTAGCCCACCTTGCCAGCCATGTAGTGCCTCCTAGAGCTGCCCAGTGCAGCTGGGCCACACTGTCTTCAGGTCCAGGCTGCACGTGTCACTGGGTTCACTCCCTGCCTTCCTAGGCAGATAATAGTCTGAGTCTCTACAGTGCCCTCCCCATCCCCACCAAGGCCCCTGCCCACCTCCATCCACCCTGCCCACCCATCTCACCCCAGATCCACATTTTACTAGGAGAAACTGAGGCACAGCTGTGGCCCTCACAGAGCTAGGCCTGGTATGTGCACAACCCAGTGGCCTCCCTGAGAAGAAGGGTCTGGGCTCTGCTCTCAAATGCTACCAGCTGCTGGGTATTACTGGGCTTCTGACTATCCCAGGCCTGCTTCCCAGGATAGGCGAGTGAGTAATTGGGGTGGGGGGGGGGGGGGACACACAACTGTGCAGGCCCTGGGGGGTGGCTCTGAAGCAGCGAGCCCCTCTACTATCGGTTCAGCCCCTGGGCCCTAGAAGCACCCGTTCCAGTGCATTCCCCCGGACATGGGCTTGGTCAGATGGCAGTACTCCTGCTTCCTCGTTGTGCTATGCATGGCAGAGGAACAGCCAGGGTCCCCCACACTGACACTCCATACCTGCTGATGGAAAAATGGGGAGAGGGCCTAGGAAGGCCCGAGAGTGATGCCTGATCACGGAGGCCAATCCTCCAGAACCCAAATATCCAGGAGCAGGGAGGGCAGCACCGGGCTGGCTAACCACAAGGTCCAGGTGACCTCCTGGCTGTCCTGCCCACCTAGGCACTTGCTCCCACAGAGCAGGAGGCTGGTAGCACATCCTGGGGCAGAGGGAGACTCAGGAACCAGAGGCCTCAGCCAGGATTGGGGGTTCAGTGGAGGAGCAGAAGCCAAGGATGTGAAGTGATGGGTCAGATCAATCATGCAGGCCCCAGTCAGGCAAACCAAGACTCAGAGTGGGCAACTGTCCAGGGCACATGAGACCTGAGGTTTTGGTAAGGGTTCTGTCTCTTGTGTGACTTTGGGACCATGTCTGCCTGAGGTACCAGTTTCCCTGTCTGGCCTTTTGACCACTCTCCTAGTAAAGTGGTATGGCACCCTGTGACCCTGCCCAGAGACAGGGATGACAGAACAAATGAGCTTTGCATCTGATTTTCCTAGCAGTGGCAGACCTGGCAGACACAGAGATGGGCAGTACCTGGGTGACCAGGTTGGAGCCAGGACACTTGCTCCCTGTCCCAGCCAACTGAGGGTCCATTTCCCTGTCCCCTTTCAGCCTCAGCCTCCCTTCCTGTCACATTCTGAGGGTTAGGAGGACATTCTCTGCCCCCATTTGACAGGTGGACAAACCAAAATCATGGAGCCCCCATCCCTGGACTCAGGGCGGCCCCTTTGTCCTCCCAGCAGCTGTGACTCAAGCAGGAAGGAGTGAGTGGCAGGACAAGGGTGTGGTGCTGGTGGCTAGGCAGGAAGCAGGGGGAAACAGAGGGACAGAAGGAGAGGCATGGCCCAGGAGCAGCTACAACAAGCAGACCAGGAGGCAGAGGCAGAGTGGGTGGGATGGTGGAATAGGGGGGGCCAGGTACCCCCAGGAGCTGTGGGGCCTAGCCCCACTCTTCACCCCCTCCCCCGGGCCCTTTTCCATTAGGACTTGACAGTCCTATCAGACAATCCCCTATCAGATAAGCTAGTACTTGGCTTGAAGTTTGCCTGTACCCTGCTGGTCCTGGGTGCCCAGTTCCTTCCACCCAGCCCTGCACCCTCCTCCCTTCAGAGGAGGCTTCACTAGCTGGTTCTAGACTGAAGGTGGCAGGAGTCTCCTGCCCACAGAGGACTCCACCAGGCACTACTTCTCCAGCTGGGTGATATCAGAGGGGCCCACAGAGGCTCCCTAGGATGACTTCAGTGTTCCTATTGGGCCATACCTCTTCCCACCAAGAAGAAACCTCCGCAGCCTTTGTCCCAGGGCACAGCTGCTGGGCCCCCAGCAGGCAGGCAGTAATTGCCATGATGTGCTGGCGACAGAGGCTGCTCTGCATTAGAACATCTGCTTCCACTCTGGGAGCGCTGGGCCCCAACAGAGGCGGGAACAGATGGGGGAAGGGAGACAGCACAACTCCACCTGCCCGAACAAGGCCAGCAGGGCCTCTGCAGCAGCAGAGATGGGGTCGCTGGTCCTGTTGCCTGATGCTGACTTCCAGCCCCAGCATCAGGTCACTGCTGTAGGTCTATCTTGACCCTCTGTGTCTCAGACAAGGCTTTGTCTTGCTGGAGGCCGTGAATGCTGCTGTCCTTTCTGGCCTCAGTTTCCCTTCTGCAGATGCCGCCAAGCCTCAAGTGGCCAACTGACCCATCGCTCACTGTCAGACCCTCTCTGAGAGAGAGGTCCAGACCTACCGCAGCCCTGGTGCCCATTCTGATCCTTCCTGATGTTCTCAAGAGCCTCACCCCCTTCCTGCCCTTGCTCTGGTACCTCATCTGTGAAACAGGACACCACTATTATCTCCTCCAAGAGGGAGGGGAGGATTAAACACAAAGCTCTTCTCATAGTGCCCAGCACACAGTGAACACTCAGATAAAAGTTATCACTATGTTTCTACTCTATGGAAGATCACAGATGTCCCCAAACCTTTCATTTCCTGCAGCCTTCAATGACCATACTGCATAGTTCACTGCAACCACGACCTGCAGAGTGGCCTGCTGTGGCCATCTCATCAGAAGGAGAGTTTCTGAGGCTCTCAGACAAGGTGCAGTGGAGGGCAATGACCAGCGGCTAACAGGCTGGCGCAGCACCGGCGGTTCCTGCTGGGACCTGTGTACTGCGGGACAGCAGTCAGAGCCACTCAGTTCTTTTCGGGCTTCTGGCTCTGAGTTTGTCACTTCCCTTCCACAAGCCAGTACTGCTACATAGCTGGGGCCTTCTTCCCGTCCCGGGGCCTTGCCACAGACACTGCTCACTGACTCCATGCGCTCAGAAGGCTGGGCAGAGGCTCCTGCACTGGTGGGCTCCCCTGGAACACATGGGCCTAGGGAGAGCAGCCAGCTGACGTGGCGGCCCAAGGGCAGAGATTCTCATAAGCAGCAGGGCTGGGACCACAGGGTAGACTTGGGCTGCAGCCCAGCTCAAACCCACAGTACCAGGCCCGCCCCCACTGCCACCCCCGAGCCTGCCCCAGTGGGGCACAGGGGGGAAGGTGGGGGTGAACCTTGGGAAGTCTACCCCAAAGGCAGCCTGGGCGCCACCTCCCACTCTCATCCCAGGAAGGTGCCACGTCTCTGGCCCAGCCGGTGGTTCCAGGCCCCTTAGCTCTGGCCCCTCCCCTACAGCCTCAGGGACCCAGGTCCCGCCACCACTAGGGGGAGCCCGGCAGCCAGAGATGGTGGAGGAGGTGGGGGCTGGGCAGTACTGGGGAGCATTTGCTTCTGAAAAGCAGTCTAGGCTAGGCAGCTGGGGGAGGTGCCTGGACCCTCACCCAACGCCCTCTCCAGGGCCTGGGAGGCCCACAGCCTGCGGAGACCCCACACACAGGGTAACAATGGGAATGGGAGAGAGGAGGAGGGGGCCCACCAGACAAAGGCCCTCCAAGCCCCGCCCCTGGCCGTCTCTTCCTTCCTCCAGGTGCTCTCTTAGGCCTGACTCCCTCCTAGGTGGCTCTGTAAGGGTCTAACACTGGGGGACAGGGACATGGGTCTTGGATTCGGGCTGCAACACCCCCACCCACAAGTGTGGTCTTGCCTCCCCCAAGTGCCCTAACAAACCTGAAACTTCCCTCTCGCCAGTCTGCCACTTGGGTGGCCACCAATGGCTTCCAGGGGTTCGTGATGCCCACCAGAAAGCATTAGCAAGCAGGGCCTGGCCTGCTACTGCCAAGTCAGAGCTTTCTGTGTAAGGGAGAGAGGCCTAGGCACCTGCCAGACATGGAAAGGACTTTCTGAGACAGGGCTGTGTCCCCTGGAATGGGGCTCTTTCTCACTGGACAGAGGGAAACTGAGCCACTGGGTAAGGAAAGACAGTTGGAGGAGAGGAGGCCCTGAGACCTGTTCATTGTTGGCCTTCAGGCTACAGGTCTCCCTCTATACAGGAGCCAGGAGGTGCTGGAAGGGCCCAGGCCATTTGACACACTCCTCCTTCTGGGATGCTTCTTCATTTAAGGAATCTCTTTGCTGTTTTCAAAGAGTCTGAATAACCCCCATCTCTTCTGATTCACTGCGATGGGCCCTGGGTGAGATACCCAACCCCCAGGCCTCAGTGTTCCCATCTATGAAATGTACCCCTCAAGGGAGTGTGCCAAACTCAAGGCCTGCCCTGAGCAGCCTCCCTTGAATCCTCACACTCACCCCAAACTGTCCCAAGGTCCAGCCCAAGCATATAGCTTGTCTCTGAGCCCACAAGCCATGGGACCATGCTGAGAATCATGACATTACAGGTCCCAGCACTGGGCAGAGAGGGAAGAGGAGAGCCTGAGGTCACACAGTGAAGAAGATGGGGGGAGTAGGCTTTCTGGGACCTAAGATCTTGAGTGGCCACCATGATGCATGTCCTCCACTTTGTGCGTGGCCTCATGGCCGAGCGAGCCCTTGAAGCAGCTCCTATTGCTATCCTAAGTCTCTCTCAGGCTCCTCAGCCCCCTAGGGCCTGGCCCAATAACACAGAGCAGAACCCCAAGGAACCTCCATGGAGGAAGGCAAGGCCACAAAACTCAGATTCAGAGGCTAAGGAGCATGAGGACCGGCCTCCTCACCTATCATGCTGGTGCCAGCCCATACCACAGACACATTCAGCCGCCATACAGCACCACAGGCAGCCCACCACAGCCTCTGCTCTTAGTGGGAGCCCCCTGTGGGAAAGCTCTTCCCTTCTCCTCATCTGGACAACTCCCAGGCTCAGGGGCCCGTACTCCGCTCTGGGCAGCCTCTGACCCTTCCTCAGGCCTAGTCTCCATCCTCCTGAGCCTGTGGGTTATGAGAGGAACAAGCACAATGTTAGGAGGCCAGTGAAGTACTCAATGGCCTAACTATGATCTGAGTCTTTCTGTGAGAGAAACATGGGCTGGGAGGGAAGACGGGAGGCTGCACTGTGATGAAGTCACCCCGGGGCTACATGGCAGACTTCTGGCTTTGAACAGGAAAAAGATTCATGAACAGACTCTTGGGTCCCCAACCTCCAGGGCAGACAGCCCCCTTTCAATCTCCTAAAAGAGGAATTGAGGCCCCCCAGAGCCAGGTCCCCAAGCATAAGTAGAAAACACGTGGACCCACAGCATCTACCTCTCATCCTGACCAATTCTTGCCAGTTGGGCACAGACTCCTGACAGACAAAGGTAGTTATGGACAGTGCTCGGTCACTACCTGATCACACCTTGGTGTCTCTACTTACTGGGTAAGTCATATAATATTTCTGAGCCTCAGTTTCCTCATCAGTGAAGTGGATATAATGTTAGACTCGGCCTCATAGGGTTAAATACGATGAGACCATGAAGAGTCCAGCCCTACATATTAGTCACAGCTGCTGACACCAAAGGGAAACTGAGTGATAACTGCTGACACCAAAGTGAAACTGGTGATAACACCAAAGGGAAACTGAGGCCCAGTGATGGTACCTCCAGGCCCAATGGGTAGTAGGAACAGAGGGGAATCCTTAGGCTGCACCAAGGGCCACTCTGTCCACTCCCAGGCAGGGGAAACCCAGAGTGAGCTAATCCCAGGGCTGCCGCTCCATTTCCGGGCATTCATCTTGGCCTGTAGCCGGCCTTCCGGCTTTGCAGGGCAATGGCCGCTCGGGAATATAAGAGCAGCCGTTTGCTTTCCTGCTAGCCACCCTCCCCACCCCCCCCACCCTCCCCACCCCCCCCCACCCCCCCCTTCTGATGTCCCTCTCCCAGCCACCACTTCCTGTGGTCGAAGGAGGGGCCTGGAATCCTTCTCAAAGGCGCCACCTTTTCTGGGATCCTGGGCCCAGTGGTTGCTGAGGTGGGACAAGGCACAGAGCTGCCTGGAATGACGTCAACTCAGTGACTACCAGTGGCGGCTCTTAGGGGTATACAGATGAGCCTGTGCAGGTGGGGTTCACCTTCCAGATCCCCCCAAGTTGAGAGGGTTCACACCCCCACCCCAGCACAGAGCAGGAGCAGCTCTCTGGCCTCTTCCTCTTTTGGGCTCCTCCTCCTCCAGCTGCTTCCTCCTTTTCCTCCGGTGTGGACACCACTTCCCTGAGAGGCCCAGCCCTGCCATGCAGACTTCACTGCCCCTCCTCCCATCCAGGGCACCGTGGGTGATGCCACTGACACCCCCCTGCATATTTTGAGGCTTACCAGCCTTGCACCCCAGGATCCTCTGAGTCACAAGGACACCTTCTCAATAAGCTTCAGAAGATCCCACCCTCAGGCTTTGGTTCAAATGGACCAGGCACTCACCAAACCTTGAAAACACGCACAGAAGGCCAACACTGAGACCCTGTCGGACCCAGCAACTGTTTGGTTGTTCCAGGGAGATTATTTCTCCCAAACCACCTAGATGGACACAGCTCCAGGAAGCAGCACGGTGGTGAGGGTGAGGATGGAGTTGGGGTTTTAGTAAGAACAAGAGCCCCAGGCTAGAGGGACTGCATGGAGCTAGGCAGAGGGGTCCCACCTTGCACTTGTGGCTGAAAGAGGAGCTGCCTGAGAGTAGCAGGTCCCAGGGTCACCATCAAAGGGCCTAGTCCTCTGCCCTCCTCAGGAACCCTGAAATGCATTCTTAGGCAGAGCCCATGAGCTGTGGCCTGGCCAGAACCTGTTGACCCCTTCCTCCTCAATGAATTCCTAGATTAGGACTCCTGTCCCAAGATGCTGAAAAGATGGGACAGATGGCCCTGCTCCCATCTGTCCAGTCCTGCCCCCCAAAGCACAAAGGGGTGTTGGGGGGGGGGGGCAGCACTCAGCCTCCAGGTCAGAACGTCTCATCCTCTGCTGAGGATGTGATGGAGCAAGGCCTTGGTCCCTCAGTGGCTAAGAGCTAATGTGGACAAAGCTTCTTCCATCCTATTCCTGCCAAAAGAATGGGTGGCTTTGAGAGACAGAGACCAAGAGAGACTGCTGTGCCCACCAACCTGTGGCCCAAGCCACCCCAAGTGCCAGCCTCTGCAGTGCTGCTGGCTTACTAGGGACCTCCCCAGGATCCAATCAGGCCCCAACCCTACCTGCTGTCACTTGCTGGGCAACGTCTGCAGGCCTAGGACACCAATAATGCTACCCAGTGACCCTGCAGCTCAGGCCAGCCCAGGGTTAACCCCTGACAGACTGCTCAGGCCTGAAGGGGTCCCTGACCATGCCAACCCCCATCTGGCAGCCTAGCCTCCAACTCAGCACAGTGGGTGGCTCGATGCTGCCTCAGGGCCTGGCACAGAAGCCTGTGCTCCCCAGCTGGCATAACTTCCATCTCCCAACTATGGTGGCAGCTCATTCCCTCTATCCTTGCCACCTGCTCTCTGCCCTCTCTGGGGTTCTCCACCCCACCCTCCTGGGATGTCTGCAGCTGAGTTCCAGCATCAATTCCTTTGCAAAGCCATCAATTCCTTTTGCAAAGATTCACCCAGTCTCCTGGCTTGGGGTACCCCTGAAGGACCCAGTTCCACTCCTATCCTAGAAGTCTGATTTCTCCTGTTGTCTGCACCAACATTAGGGTCACGGGCAGGAGATGAGCCCAGTGGGACTGTGCAAGACACAAGCACAGGAGGTCAGAAATGGCTTAGACCCTCGCTCGCTTCCCAGCGTGGGAGCTCCAGGGCCGGGCTCTGGAAGACAAAGCCTCGCCCAGCCTGGGGGAGGGGTGGGAAGAAGAGACTGGAGGCCCAAGCTACCCCACCCCCATTCAAGTGCTAATGAGCTCCAGCCGGGACCTCGAAAGCTGTGGGAAGAACAGGGAGGCTGGAGGCCCGCCTGGATACCGGCCCACCTGGTGCCTAGAGCCCAGCCGCCTCCCCAACCTTAGGCAGCCAAGAAGGTAGCTCAGCCCTGAGAAGTTGGGCTTAAGGTCCCCAGGACAGTCTATCACTCCAGCTGGCACCAATTGTCTACACACCTCGGTCTCCCCACTTGCTGTGAACAGCTGCCTGAGGCCAAGGGAGGGGGTTCCCCAGGACCTCCATACGGGGGCCAGTCAGCCTGTAGGCTGGGGAGAATCCTCCCCACCAAACTCTCAACTCTGTAGGAGTCATTAGAGGCTCTCTCACTTGTTCTCACACCCCCGGGCTTTGGCCCATGGTCCCACAACACCTATGGCTGCAGGCAGGCATCCTGTTCCCAGTTATGGATGGGGAACAGGACATCTACCCGGATTTCACCTGTCACTGGGTTTCTCAACAAGTGCACTAGGTGGAGCTGGGTATTGAACCTAAGTCTGTGTGACCCCAAGAGCTAGTCTAAAGAGGTGAACCCTCCTCCCCCAGGCCAGGCCTTCCTACTTCAGTGCCCTCGCTGAGTGGATCTTTCTGCCCCAATACCTGCCCCTCATTTTGCGGCAAATGCCGCTCATTTTGCAAAGCCACCCGAGGAACCTCCCACCCTCCATTCACAGGCACCACTAGACTCTTCCCAACCAGGATCCCAGGCTACCCCTTCTCCAGTTAGACCAAGCCCCAGGCAACAGCCCTGGAATTATCCCTGTTCATGGATGTGTTCTATAGCCTCATTCTTTCCATACACGCTTAATAGGCACCTACTGTTTGCCAGGCCATTTGTTAGAAACACAGATGGGACAGACACCACAACACTCCTTTCCTTTTCTTTTGGTAAACCTAATCAAGACTTTGTATGTGCAGTCCCTGAACTGGCCAGGCCAAGATCTCCTGCAGCAGTGCTCTGGCCTGAGCCCCAGGGCTGTGGGGCAGCCCAGCTCTGAGAGCTAAATAGGCTCTACTGGAACAGCAGAGACAGCAGGCCCGCAGCAGGCCCCAAACAGCCCGAGCTGAAAGGAAGCATGTAAAACCACTCTCATATGAACGGGTGGAATCCCCACTGCATGCTCTGCCCTATGACAGGCTACAGACTCATCAGCTAGAGTTCTGCACAGGGTGGGTTAAGGGCTGTCTCTGAGGAGCCAGTCAGGCAGGTGGGGAGTTCAGGAAGAAACAGCCTGAAGAACTTCTCTCTCGGTGTCTGCCAGCCCCCATCCCTGTCATCGGTCCCAACACTGAGCCCTTGCCACCCGCCCACAATATATCAGGTTCAGTGACCGCCATCTTACTCCTCCATCTACCCATCTACCCCCAAGACTGAGTTCAGACTAGTAGTACTTCCTTCATTCAACAGACAAGAAGCACTCGATAGATGCCAGGCTCCATGCTTGGCACAGAAGGCACAGAAATGAACAGGACACAGCTCTGCCCCTGTAGTCTCAAGGAAGGACAGCTGTCACCCAGGCAAATCCCACTCTCTGATGGGGGAAGGAAGCAGTAGCACCAGGAGCCACAGGAGGGGCTTCAGCAGCCTCCGTCAAGGAAGGGTCCTGGGAGGTGGTCCTGGAGCAGAGTCTTGAAGAACAGTCAAGCAGGAGTGAGTTAGATGGAAAGAAGGAAAATGCATGCCAAGCTAGGAGAGCAGATGCACAGTCCCAGGGGCAAGAGAGAAGGGCTGTATTTATACACTGAAGCCTTCATGGAGCCCATGAGGGGACAGTCTCTCCTTTCTCTGTAGGCTGCCCACACAAGCCCATCCCAAATCAGAGACACCCCCCCAAACACACACTCTGGCTTCCTTTCCCTTAAGTGCCCAGCCCAAGGCCCCAAATTCCACCTGGGATAGTGGGTCAGTCAAGTTGAACTGGGGGGCAGAGAGAGGTGTCCCTGAAGTAGGGCTGGTATCAGCAGTTCTGCCCCCAGCGCCCCCTCATGACAAGCTGCTAGGAAAATCGCTCTCACCGGTGTGTACCACATCTGCCTCTGCCCCTGGTGCCCATCCGCCGGCAGGGCTACCCAGGAGGGCAAGGAGCCAGTATGCGGGTGGGGCAGCAGGCGTGGTTCTGGCTGAAAGGGAAGGCTGGCAATTGCCCAACCTAAGAGTCCCGTTGCCTGGACAGAGTTCTTCCCGCTACGTGGGACAGGCGCCCAGCACTCTGAAGCTGCTCCGCCTGGGCTCCCATCACTTCCTTGTACCTGGACGGGAAAGGGATGGCTGGCCAGTTCCCCTACCTAGGCAGCCAATGCAGATTGGGTCCCCGGTTTCAGGCAGATCTAGATCTCCCGGCCCCTTGCAGTACACCCTCTGCAGGGTCTTAGATCCCATCCCCCACCCCCCAACAGGAACCTCCATGAGGCCCCTATTCTCCCCATCCTGGGCCCAGCACTCCTCTGGCCCAAACCCAGGAAGCCCATTCAACAGAGGAAGCAAAGGCCAGAGGAGCAAGATGCTGAGATGAACTCCCCAGCCTAGAAAATGCTGAGCCAGACCCTGCACCCCTGGTTGCTGCCAGCCCAGTGTAGGAGGGGCTGCTAGGCCCCAAATCTGAACCAAGCTCTACGGAGCAAGACTAGTGGAATGGGGTTGGGACACAGAGGGCCAGGAGCCCCATGTACCCCGGTCCTATGGCCCAGTCGCACATCTCCTCAGCTGATCCGCCTGGGAAGGGGCTGCCCAGTGGCCCCTGGGTGGGCACCAGGAGACAGGAGTACCGAAAACACCCTACCCAGGCCCATTGGGCAGAAGCGACGTGCCCTCCACCGCGGCGACACCCACTCAACTGGTGCTGCCGCACTCGATGCGAAGACAGGAAGAGGCAAGCGCCCAACGCAAAACAGCCCAGGAGGCTGGGCCGCCGCCCCTTCCCGCCCCTTCTCTTCCTACCCGCAGCGGCGGCGGAGCGGATGCCATTTTGAAACCTCTGGGCTGTGCCCCTGAGGCCAGGCCCCCAGGGACAGTCAACAGATGGGCTCAGGACGGAAGGCACGCTGTCCGTCCCTCGGCCAGACACTCAGCCAGGAAAGCTCTGCTTTTCACAGCCTGAGGACCCCACAGCGGCTGTGAGGCTAAGGGGCCACACCCCCCCACATACACTGTCCAGCCTCCAATGCTGCTACGAGGGCCTGTCTCCCCCGAGCCCTGAAACCCCAGAATCAGGCTGCCACCGGGCACCACACCTGCTCCCAGAGGAAGGCCGGTCGGGGTCAACTATCAGGAGCACAGTCTTTGCAAAAGTCCACCTCAGATGCCCCCTAATTCCAGTTGGCCCCCAACTCCTCATCCAGCTGGCCCACCACTTCCCCCTCACAGGGCCTCAAGATGTGACAGGCCCACCCACTCCCAGAGGCCAAGTCCTTGGCCTTTCGGCGCAGAAAGGGTGCAGGAAGCCCAGTACCCGTCAGCACATCTCCTTGGCCCGCCCGGCAGGGCAGCAATATGTCGGCTGTCTCACCACTTCCACTTCCCCCCACCCCTCAAGCAGCCACCATCTTTCCTGGCCTTGGAGGCGCCACAACCCAAACTCCTCCACACTCACACTCCATCCTACTCCCCAGACGCCCCCCTCACTGGCCCAGATAGGGCTTAGAAACTGGGAAACAGCCAGCCCGCGGAATCTCCCTGGGAAGCTTGAGGCCTGGCTCCCTCCCTCAGTGAGACCAGTAGAACCTCAGTCCAGCCCCTTAGTCTGGGCCCCTCCTCCCAGCTCGACCCCGTCCACCTAGTGCAGGAGGGGTAGGGGAATCAGAGGCAGACCAAAGTGTGGGAGAGGACTCAGGGAGGAGGAGCAGAGGGGTTTGAGGAGTAATGTGTGCAGAGTGGGACCTGGCGAGCCAGATGCAGGTCGCAAAGATCTCTAAAGGTTTGGGGGTTCCAGCTAGAGAGAGGGCTCAGGAGCAATCATGGTTTCCACTTGAGAGGTCCCTTGATGTCAGGGTGCACAGGTGGATACAGGGTTCAGAGTAGGGACAGGGCAAGAGGGGAAAGGAAGGAGTGGGTGGGGGCCTGGCAGGGGCCCCAGGGATGTTCATGCCCAATTCATGCCCAGGGGAGCAGGTGAGGGAAACAGGTGGTGCCTAAGGTGGGGGCCAAAGCAGGGGGTTCCGGGGATTTGAGTGAAGTCTAGGGAAGGATGGAAAACAAGGCAGGGACTCTGAGGGTCTGTGAGGTTGGTCACCAAGGGTGGATGGTCAGGCAGGGTTCTGAGTCTGGGGGCTTGGGGTCTGCCAGGAGTTAAGGGTCTGACCTAGAGTCTGGGCTACGGATCAGAGGTCTAGGCCAACCTAAAGTTTTGAACCATTTGGGTATCCTGGCCAGGCCGGTCTGGGAGTTCAAGGCCAGGTGTGGGGGTCCAGTCTGAGTCTGGGAGTTCAAGGCCCTAGTCTGGAGGTCAAAGTCTTTGTCTGGGGATTCGGACGGGGAATCGAGGGTCCCAGCGCAGGGCGCGGCCTCACCCAAAAGCAGCAACTTCACCTCCCGCGCCGCCTTCTCGCCGTCTTCCCGCAGATTCTTGTCGATCATCTTAGAGCGCTCGGCCGCCGCCTTGTCCTCGGCACTCACGGTGCAGCCCATCCCGCCGTCCGCCGGCCCGGCCGCCGCCCGGCCCCCACACGGCCCCCGGCCCGGCTCGGCCCCGTCCGACCCACTCCGCTCCCGCCGCCGACCCTCTACGGGTAGCTCTCGGGTCGGCAGTTCCGAGCGTCTGCGGGCGGTGCCTTCCCGGCCGCCGCGCACCGACGGCGGGGCGGGCCGAGGGTGGGGCCGGAGCAGGCCAGGCCCGGGACTGGGCCAGGGAGGGCCCGAAGGCGGAGCCATAGGAGATCCGGGGTCGGTGATTGGCTTGAGGGCGGAGCAAATTAGAAGTTAGGCTCAGCCCAGACTCGGGCCCGAGCTGGAGGCGGAGCTACGCCGAGGAATAGCTGCAAGAGTAGAGCCAAGCCCAGAGGGATTGGGCTCCAGGCGAGCTGCAGGAGGGGCTGGGCTCCGATTGGATGCGGAACTCCCGGAGCCCCGCTGCCCAACGGCGGAGGCGGGCGGATCTTGTACCCCGAGGGTGGGGATCCGGTGCACCTCTTAGGCGAGCAGAAATCAGCCCTGGAGCTTAAGCGAGACGGGCTAGCTGGGTGAAGGAGGCGTGTCTTCTCTCTTGTTAAAGTTATTGAACCCAATAAACTTGTTTCAGGATCTACGGAGCCCCGGAGCCTCTCTAAACTTCGGCTTTCTCTGTCTTAAGGCGAGTTTGGCCCCTTCTCTCTCGAGTTGCAGTTTAAAAAATGTCTACTGCCACCTCTACACCTTTGCCCAAGCTATCTCCCTCAGCCAGGGTGCCTCCTCTTGTCACACAAGGCTTATCCATCCTTCTCTGATCTAGGAGGCCTTCTCCTGCATGTAGGCATCCTGGACTTCAGCCTGGGACATGGCAACCAGACCGAGAGAGAGGGAGAGAGAGAGAGGCGGCGGGCAAGAAGGAGAGGTCCACCTGACTTATGGAAAGATAAGTGGCCCTGACCCTATGACCTGTGCCTACTGGACAGTGGCTGCAACCCTATGGCTGGGCAAAGGTGGAGTGGAGGCAGCATCGTTTCTAGCAGAACATTGCAGTCTTTCTAATACTGTTCAAGAAGAGCCCACAGCCCTGACCTCCAATGGACTTCCAGTGAAAGAGTCTGCCAAGGGTTACCCACGAAGATTCTTGTGTGGCCCCAATGCTGTGAGTCGAGGAGGCCCCGCCCAAAGACAAGGTCCACAAAGCCAGGAAGGGAGCTGGCCACCCACAGACCCCCTGTTCAGCATAGACTCCTTCCTTACCACCCTGCCACACATCTTGTTTCAGCTCCAAATCCTCAGCTGTCTGCTCTCCGTGGACTGTCTGTGGATCCCTATCTGAATGGCTCCCTTGTTGAGGAGCAATCATTGGACTATAGGTCTTCCAATGGTTCTCCGAGGATCCTCTCCTGCCTAGAGCCAAAGCTCAGGCAGGCTCTGCCACAAACATGCAGCAAACATGGTGAAAACATATAATGGCCATCCAGGAACACAGACACTCAGAGATATGCACTATTCATTAAGTCATAGGACCAACCTCCAACATGCCTCAAATCCATAGAACCCACTATAAAATGGGTGCACACAGTCAAAAACACAGCCTGTCCACACATAGGCTACAAACCCAGCTCCAAGGCAGGCCTCTTTCCCCCATCAGCCCCGCCCCACATTTGAGAGCTGATCCTACCTCCTTGGGCCTCCCCAGCTGGCTCCTAGCAACAGCCAACAGCTCTTGCAGTTGCTGAGCAACGGGGAGAACCTGTCAGCCCCTTGGAGGCCAGGCTCACCAGAGGTGGGCAGACACAGACCCCAATCGATGGAGGCAGGGCAGGACAGGGCCACAGGGAGGCATGTCCTCCTCCAGCCTCAGGCCAGGCTGTGTGGTCCTTGCACACTTCCACCTGATAGTCACTCCCTCTAATTATTCATTCTTCCTAAAGTGTCCAGCAACCCTATTCCACCCCTCCCAGTTTCCCCCTCTCCATCTCCATGGGGGCCCCAAGGGTAGGGCTAGGCCTCTGCTTGCCACTCCATTCACATGCCTCCCTTCCATTCCTGGGGCTCTGAATCCTATTCTGTCATCTCCAGCCCAGCTTCTCCCCTAATCACCAGCCCCATGTCCATCACTGCTCTGAAACCTCCCCTAGACACTTTAGGCACCTCCAGTGGCCCCTGTTCCTGGTCTCTCCACTTTGTGGTCTCTCACCAGCCAGAGCAAGCCCCCTCCCCTTCCACCCCTACACCCTGTCAGTTTCTTCCCCTCCTCAACCCCCACCTCACATGTGTCTCTGTTCTCTCTTCTCATGGGCCTCCAGCCTCCTCCCTGGCTCTCATCTTTCCTCTACAATCCATCCTCTACATGGCAGCCAAGGGATCCTGCTGAAAGAAATCACATCACTCTCTTGCTCATAAACCTTCTGTGGCTCCACAGTGCCCTGAGGATAAAACCCAGACATTCTGGTTTGGATTGTGTAGGAAGTAGACGTGGTAGAGGGGCAACTGACAGCAAGAACTCTGAGGAGCAGTCTACAAACTTACTAGCTGCATATTACTTTGGAGAAATACCAGAAACTCCCTGTGCCTCCGTTTTCTTATCAGTAAATGAGCCTAACAGTAACATCAACCAACTGCAGTGGCTAAGGTCAGGACTAAGGGAGGAAATGAAAGTAAAATGTAAAATGTTTCCATGTGAGTGGCACATGGAAAACTCTAAGTAGGGGTGAGTCCTATGATAGTAATCTCTGCAAGGCCCTGTCCCCACCCAAGGTCCACCTGATCTCCCCCCACTTAACATATCCACACTCAAGCCATCTGACTGACCTTGTTCACTCCATCCTCTTGCTCCTCCCCTTGATCCCTCTCCACTCATTTCTCCTCCCTATCTCTCATTCGATGGCTGTGAGCTGGGCCTCTAGGACTCCACTGTCCTGGAGCTTTCCCCACCCCAGGCCCAGATCCCACTGTCTTGGTGGTGAGTCTCTTCCATCTGGGTCTCTGTTTCCAGGCCCAGAATAATCCTTGAGGGTGCAGGTAAATATCTGTCAAATGAAATGAATGAATCACACAAACTCTCCCCCAACCTTTCCAGGGGTTCTCCCCCTTCCCCCCTCCCCCCACCTCCTGGAACTGGGAAAGCTGTAAACAACTAATCCTGCTGCCACTATAACAGTATTTGCCATTATTGTATGTGCAGAGAAGGCAGGAACTAATTGTGCCTGGGAAGGAGGCTTCTTAGTGGAAGTGATGTGGGGAGTGGTAGAGGGAGGAGAGAGCTGAGGAAGAATGTGGCAGGAACAGGGAATCTGGAGGTGAAACTGTGAGACCAGGTTTGGGGAGGGGCCAGGGAGAAAATCAAGGGTCAGAGCTGGAGAAACCCCATTGCTTTACAGCTGAGGCAACTGAGAATCAGAAGGGGCTGGGACCCATCCATGGTCATCCAGAGACAACACGGACAGCTTGCTTCCCTCCCGTTTGGGAACCCAGGAGTCCTTTTGAGAGATGTCATTTTGGGAGCAGAGAATAACTACCTAGCCAGGGCCTCATGGGCCCCAAAGGAGGCAGGACTTGTCTCTGTGCACACTGGTCCAGCACCACCTGGACTAGACCATAAAGACAGTGAAATGACAGCCAGCAGAACTGAGGACAGCACTCTGGCCAGAATGGAGAAGTGGCAGCTGCCGGCTCACTCAACTCCCTTGCTCACTCTGACAGCTAGAATAGTCCTGGGGCTCACCACACTCCACAGAGCAGGTGCAGCTTGTACTGAGTTCCTACCATGCCCTAGGCTGAGCAGGGTGAGGAATGGAGACCCCCTCAGTGGGCCATGACACCCCAGCCCACAGGCTCCAGGAAGGGGAAGCTATGAGTACTTCCTCAAAGACAGTTTCGGGGTGGGTGTGTCTGCCCTCATTCAGAGTCCAGGAACAGGCAGGACCCTACAGGGATACCCAAAGTCCAGGGTCCTGACCACCCCACTTCCATAGCTCCCAGGTGGCAGTCCCCAGCAACTCTGATCACAAAATCACAGGCCTTGCAGATAGGGCTTCAGCAGCTTCTGCTTGTAGATCTCAGTGGCCAGAGCTGGCTCCCTCCCTGCAGCCCTGAGCCAGGCTCCACCTCCTGGGTACATCCCCTGCACTTCCCCCTTCCTGCTTCTTAGCCCAGAAGCAGTTTTGAGATTGGAGTCAGGTACCCTTCCCTCTCTGCCCCTTCCTTTCAAACCTCTCTTCCCAGGCTTCTCTTCCCTCCAGAGAAACAGTTCCAAGCCTGGGAGGTCTTGGCGTCCAGGGTCCCCCTTCCTGGTCATCTGTCTCCTTCAAAGATAATTGGCTTTGGCATGAAGAACTCAGGCCAGAAGTTTCTGGATGGGGTAGGGGGCTCCACCTAACATGGGGACAGGAGGGTCTGAGAAGATGAGTCATCTACTCACCCATTGTCTACTGTGCCACTGTGCTGAGAACCCTAGGGAGAGAGAGGCAGCTGGGACCCTGCCCTTCAGGAGCACATGCCAAACAAGTAAACAGGGAAACAAAAACAGTTTCAGAGGAAATCAACAGGGTGACAAGAGAGCCACTGGGAGTGTACACAGGAGTAACAGTCTGAGAAGAAGATCTTCAAATGATAAGAGACCAACAGTGTGATAAGCCAAGAGAGTAATAGGTGGAGGTAATAGCAAGTGCAAAGACCCTGGGGTAGAAAGACACAGGGTGTTCCTAGAACAGAAAGAAGGTCAGCTTGGCCAGAATAGCAAGAGCAAGAGGTACATATTGTGATGTGAGAGAAGACTGCCATGGGGCTTCACTGAGTAGGGCAGTCAAGGAGTTCCCAAGTCCCTAAGAGATGCTGAGGTAAGGGTACATCTGAGCCTGCAGCAGGCATCAGCATCTCTAGGCCAGTGACCCATGCCTGGCCTTGCAAATACAACTGGTCCTGGCACTCAAGCTGCTACTGAGTAGGGGAGAACTGTCCAGGGAGCCCTTGAGGCTTGGTGGTCAAGTCTGAGCTCAGCCCCTCTCCTTCCCCTTGAAGAGCTCATGGTCCAACTCGCTACTGTGTCTGCCACATACACAGCCTCTAAAGGCCAGCTCCCCAAGAAACCCAGGGTCCTCAGAGGGCCTGGGAAATGATAATCAGCCTATCCCCAGGAGCCACTCTTCTGTTCACCTTGTTGCAGCCCTCCGTGTCATGCTGTCCAAAGGCTGGGGCTGGTAGCCTCTCCCGCGACTTGTTAGGGCCTTCATTAGCAATGCTTCCTGGAATTTAATTTAATGAAGGAGCAAAAACAGCCTAATGAAGGTGATGCAAAAGCAAGCAGCCCATGAGGTGCCTCCAAGGCCCAGCCACCTGGGCTCAGGGGCTTCCTGCTGATGGTAACTGGGAGTAGAGGGGCAAGAGAAAGGGGACTTGTCCTGGGAGGGATGCTGGCCACTGAGTCCTGGGAGTAGGGGACATTGCTCTGCCACACTGCATGGAGCAGATGCTACTACTGAAGCTAACTACGCAGAGGAATGAGCCTGGCTGGGGCCTGCTTCAGGCTGCTGGAAGAAAGTTTTTAGGATGCTATCAGCCAGAGCAAAGGTTCTAGGCCACCATGGGATGTCAGATGTCCAGGCTGTGGGCTAGCACCAGAGGGTGGTAGCAGGGGCCAGATCATCAGGGCCGAGTTTAGATTTTATTCCAAATTTAATTGTGATGGAAACAACTAACGTTTTGTTTTGTTTAACAGCTAGGGTGTTTTGTGTGTGTGTGTGTGTGTGTTTTTTAATTAATTAATTTATTTTGAGAGAGAGATCACGTGAGCAGGGCAGGAGCAGAGAAAGAGGGAGAGAGGCAATCTCCCCACTGTCAGTGTAGAGCTTGATGTGGGGCTCAAACTCACAAACCATGAGATCACACCCTGAGCCTAAGTTAAATGCTTAACCGACTGAGCCACCCAGGCACCCCACAACTAGCGGGTTTTTAAGGGAGGGTGACATGACCTGCTATTTTAAAGTTCCCTCTGGCAGTTATGAGGAGTAATACCCCTGTGGAGAAGGGAGAAGGTAGGGAGACAGAGGGGGACCACTATATGGTGCAGAAGGTTAAGGTGATGGAGGAAAGCTTAAGGAGACACGTTGTCCCTTGTCACCTAGAAGGTAGCTCCGGGGACATGGAGTGGGGTGTATGTATACCTGGGCTGAACTGTTTCTTCTAGCAAGTTTGGGCTGGTTGGTCCCCTTTCAGCCTTCTCCACAGACTTGGCCTCTCCTCCAAATAGACATTTAAAGAATATTAGTTTAAAAGATTCTTCGCGCCCCACACCTGCTTTCCCACCTTTGTGGGGGAAAGCACTCCCCACTTCCCCTGCTGGAGTTCCCTTCGCATCTCTCCACGGCTCGAAGCACTCTACGCCCTGCCCCCAGGGCTCGCGCAGCGCTAAGGCTCCCCAGGAGCCCCAGGACTGTATTTCACAACGGAAAAGGCCCAGAACTCAGGCACAGGGCAGAGAGCTGCGAGGGTGCAGCCTCGCAGACCAGCGCCTGTCCCGCCCCCCGCGGCCTCCGGCCACCGTCAGCCACCCCGCGCAGCGCAGCCCCCTCACACCTCCCCATTTTTTAACACTGCTCCTCAAGTTCTCGGGCCCACGCCCCGCCCCAGCGCCCTCCGCCCTCCAGGCCGGGCTGAAGCCGGAAGCGGCCTCTGAGCTCGCGCCCCGCCTCTTCCGGGTCCTCTCTAGGCGGGAGTGCTGGACTTCTGTGGCCGCCGGAGGCCCGGCAAGGTTTCACGGGGCAGCGGCGCCCTCTGGCGTGCCTCAGGCGCAGCGCGGGAGCCGAGGCCGACCCAGCACTTCCTCCGCCTCCGCGCAGCCTTTGCCTCTCCTGCCGCTGCTGTCTTCCGGCTGCCACTCGAGGTTATCCCGACCAGGCTTGCTTTCTCGCCTTGTTTAGTCTCCGACCCTGGCCCCGGCCTCCGCCCATCTGCCTGCCACTTGGAGCGCCCGTGGCCCTCGCCTGATCCCCGCCTGCCTGGCCTTCCCAGCCATAGAGGAAGACCGTTCTCTCGGACCATCCCCAGGACGTGCCCTAACAGCCGCCTTCTACTCCCTCTGGTCGTGGCACCTTCCCACCCTCTGTTCCAAGATGCTCTCCCGCCTCCCCAAATTCACAGCGGAGATCAGGCGCCAATTTGGGGGACCATCCCGGGCAGCCACTTCCTGGCTTCCTCGGGGTCGGATGGTCCCGTGTCTTTCCCTCGTGCCCAGCCTGGGGACGGTTGTGTTTGACCCCAGGGTGGACTTGGTCAGGATAAGGAGAGGGGTTTGGGCATGTGGGGAGGGGGTCTCAGAAGGCTAGGTCAAGAGTGGCTCTAGGAGTTCAGCCCCTTCCTTCCTTCCAGATCAGGCAACCCTGTAGAGGTCCCTGCCTGGCCTTCTGAGGACCTGGCCACGTGTGGGACTGGCAGCTCCTCGCTCACCTACCCAGGATGCCAAACGTTGAGGTCCTGGCCCCTTTTTGACCACCTTTCCCTTCACGTCCCGCCTGGAGCCTTCCTGCCTGCCTTCCTCCCACACACCAGGCTGGAGGACTTTTTGGACTGCCTTGGAGCCTCAGGGCCTGGCTGCACTGCCATAGCTGACCATTCCAGCCACCCAGCCCCACAAGGTGTCTGGCGGGTCACAGCACAGCCCAGACTCCCGCCATTGGCCACCAGGGGACAGCAGAGGCCGCCTTCTGCAGAACTCGGGTTGGAGGTGGGGGTATGGGGGATCAAGTCGCAGTCTAATACTGTCCAGGTCCTGCTGTGCGTGGCAGGGCAGGTTTACAGCCTTATGTGGTTTTGAAAGCAGTTTTATTCTTTCAGATTTTTTCCAGGGCTGCACTTTCTAAGTAACTTCCAGTCAATTATTCCTGTTCCAAGTTGTTTGAAAATCAGTTGCTGGATGACTTTAAACTGAGATCAAGGCAGACATCTGGATGAGTCCTCTGGGTCCCTCCATGTGCTCCTTCATGTCCCTGGCTACCAGGGCTTGGCCAGGCCAGGCAGTGTCCACCCTGTATACCCTGATACCAACTGTCCAACCTCCAGCTACTGTCTTCTAGCCCACTATCTCTAGAGCCCTGGCCTTCACCAACCTCCCACCCATGGTCCAATCTCTCCTCCTCAGTACCTTCTTCTCAGTCTTCCTAAAAGCCTCTGTTGGTCCTGCTCCCCTCACTTCACACAGATCTTACCAGTCTGTAGACTTACCAGTCCTGGGGCACCTGGGTGGTTCAGTCTAAGTGCCCAGCTTCAGCTCAGGTCATGATCTCAGGGTTCATGAGTTGGAGCCCCACATCAGGCTTGCTGCTGTCAGCCTGTCAGCAGAGATCCCGCTTTGGATCCTTTGTCCCCCTCTCCCCGCCCCTCCCCCACTCATTCTCCCTCTCCCTCTCTCTCTCTCTCTCAAAAACAAAACAAAAACATTATAGTTTTACCAGTCCTACCTCTTCCTCCTCTACCCACTCCAGTCAGGCTTGCCCTTCCCTCCACAAAACAGCCGTGACCCACACATTGCCGAACCCAGCTGAAGCTCCATGCTCACCTCCTTGAGCATTTGACCCCCCTCTGGCGCCCACATGCCCTCTTCCCCCTTTGCTTCCTCCTGGCTCCCCTGCTTAGCTCTTTCTCTGATTCCACCTTGGCTCTCCTATCTCCTAATAGGAGTGTTCCAGGGCTCCATCCTGACTGCTGCCCTTCGGTCTTCACTCACCACCCTCATCTCATCCAGGCCCCTGACCTTAACTACTGTCCACTGGCTTTGCCTCCCAGACTCTGGGTCCAGTTCTGGCCACTCTACTGAACTTGAGTCACATACCCAGTGGCCGACTTGGCATCCCCACTTTGATATCTAGTCGATTTTTAAGACTTTTCATAGGCAAAACTGATCTCCCTCCCAAGAACTGCCTCCTTCAGTGGATGCAGTGGCAGTTTGGACCCTAGACAGCCTTGGAGTCACCCTAGACTTGTTTCTGCCCCACTCCACCCCCATGTCCAAATAATCGGGGAACTTTGCTGCCTTTACCTCCAGCACATGTCCAGCATCTCACCCCAACTGTGCACTACCTGGGCTGAGCTACCTGACATGTCTGTCTGAAATTGCAATAGCCTGTGTCATTGTCACCCTTGGCTCCCCATCCCACACCCCAGAGTCTAAGCTCCATGTAGCAGCTGGAATAACCCAGAGTTGCTGTTGAATCAGATCCTGCCCCCTTCTCTGTTCAAGAATTGGCATTGGGTCTCACCTTTCCCAGAGAAAAATCCAAAGCCCTTATGGTGGCTGGCAAGGCCCCACATCTTCCCCCCTCAAAAGCCCCCACTTGTCCCTCCTTCCCTCTACTGCCTCACTCAACAGCAGCCACAACGACTTCCTGGTTGCTCCTCTCACAGGTATGTTCTGCTTCTGAACTTTGCACCAGCTGATCCCTCTGGCTGGAATGTTCCCTGCAGGCATCCACATGACTTCCTCCCTCTCCAAATCTCTGATAAAGCATATTTTTCTCAGTGAAGGCCACCTTGACCCACCTCCAGACCCCCTGTTCTCTATTGGTCCTACCTTGCCATTTTAGTACCTATGGTATGACCATCTTCTAACAAATAATGTAACTTACTAATTATGTTTCATGTTTCTGGTCTGAATTCAGTCCCACACCTAGAATGTAAGCTCAAGGAAGGCAAGGGCCTTCACTTTGTTTACTGCTGTGTGTACAGGTGCTGGAAGGATGCCTAGCACATGGGAAATCTTGATAAATATTTGTTGAATGAGTGAATTCCTCTTCCATCAATAGGTGAATGTACACATGTGCACACAGGTGAGGAGGGTGTGGGCAGGGGGAAGCTGCTGGTCAGAAGAGACCAAGGCTGACTTTGGCCCCTTTTCCTGGTCTATATCATCTTGTCTTGCTGTTACAAGTGGTCATAAGAAAAGCAGTGAAAATAAATATAGAAGACCTTTGTGCTGGAGTTTCTGGCTGCTTTCACTTGTTCATTTCCAAACAGAGCAAATTTTAAAAAGCAAGAAAGAAGGAAAAAAAAGACCTAGGAAATTCTTCAAAACATACAAAAATGACTATGACCAAGGGCCTGCAGACCCATCCTTATGGAGGCTGAGTGACTGGACCTTGACAGCCAGGAACAAGAGATATTCATTTTCAAACAGTCATGTGGACACTTGGTATAGTCTAGCGGCCACATTGCCTGCCCCTTCCCCGCTAGAGAATGCTGCTCATGGTCCATGTTAGAGGAGACCTTGCTGAGCAGGCAGAGAAGACCTCTTGGGGGCCAGAGTCCTTCCTCCACCCCGTGTGTGTGTGTGTGTGTGTGCGTGTGCGTGCGTGTGTGTGTGTGTGTGTGTGTGTGTGTGTGTGTGTGAAGCAGGTGGACCTACTGTCAACACATCCTCTTGGTCTGAGAGGTCTAAAGCCAGGCTTGGGGTTTTTAGGGAATCCAGGCAGTCTTGCTGCTGCTCTGACCTGCAGCCTTCTTTGGACAGAGTATGAGAAAAGACCCCCAAGGTCTCTCAGCAGGATGGACCCTGTCCTCCACTGCCTCCCACTCTCTAGGACCCAAAGGCTCCATGCAGGCCTATGACCTAATCTGATGAGGAGGAAGCCAGAGACCCCCAGAGGGCAGCCCCTCACATCAGGACACTCTGGGCTGCAGCCACCTCTCGGCCAGCGTCCGGCTCTTTTCTGGGGCTGCGGGGCTCCTGGGTAAGTCCCCAGGCTGGAGTCAGGCGCCTGGGGCTGAAGGGAACTAGACTCAGGAAGCCCCCCTCTGATCAGTTGGCACAGCCATGGGCCTACCAGCCACCAGCTTGAGGAAATTCTTTCTTGAGGGGTTTCCCAAGCTGGCAGCTGCCTTGCCAGTTCAAACTGGATTTTTCCTGTTGCCCTTTCCCTGGCGGCCTAGCCGGGTGCAGGGTCTCTCCTAATGAGGGTTTGGTGCCAAGGCCCAGGCGGCTCCGTCTTGCTGGGTACCAGCTGGTTGAGGCCTGCCCCAGGAAATGAGCAGCTTCCTAGTTTCATCGGGGCCAGGGCACTTGGGACTACCCTGCATCTTTAGGCCAGTCCTGCCCTGCCTTGGACCCCCTACTCAAAACTCAGGGCTCCAAACACGGGAACTCATTAACCCACCTTTATTCACAGTGGGTTTTATCATTAATAGAAGATCAGCCTGACAACTCACAGAATTCCTGGATTTTTGTCCTCAGACTCAAGGCATTAGCAGAGGATTGAGATGGCAGCCAGGGAGGGCAGGGGGCCCTTCAGCAGGGTTTCTGCAGGGCTCAGCTGCCCCCTTGCTCAGACCCTCCCTGGAGCTACTGGGGATGCACCTCACGTTGCCTCCTTCCGGAGCCTCTCTCTGTCCCATTTCCTGGGGCCTCATTAATTCCTCCCCACCTCACCCCGTGAGAAAGCAGGTCTGTGCTGAGCCTGGCCCAGGTCCAGAGCTGGGCCTGAGCATGCCACTGGCTGGTTTGGAAGGGGCCCTATCCCCACCCTCATCCCAGGGAAGGGGGCAGGAGAGGCTCCCGTTTCCATCCATGTCCCGACTTCTACCCACTTGCCAGGAGCTCAGGAACCATGGGGAACAAGAATACACAACGTAGCTGGTATTATGTATAATATTTATAAAAGGGAGCTGACAGCTTCTCCACTCCTACCCCGGATCAGCCCCTGGGGTCTTTGGCTCCCAGGGGCAGAGACGCTCTGGGCCCCAGCCTCTTTCTTCTCCCAGAAATGGAATGTGAGCTATGGCCCAGACTTGGGGTGGGGGGAGTCCCAGCCTCCCCAGGACTGGTGAAGGGGCAGGTCCCTGGGGGTGCCCACACCAGCCTCACATTTAAAAGAACCTGATGGCTTCAGGTATGGGGGGTGGTCTGCTTCTGGTGGTGGGGATGGGAGAAGGGGATGAGAGTATCCAAGCGCTTGAGTCCAAGTGACTGAAAGGGGCCTCCGGGACAGAAGTGGGGGAAGGCAAGTGCATTGAGGGAGATGAGGCCCCAGAGTGCAGACCAAGGTCCAGCAGCAAGGTGGGGAGATGGCTGCAGGCTTGGGCTCCAACTCTATGTGCCCTACAGACTGTGTAGGCAGCTGTTGGACCTCAGTGTTTGCATCTGTGCAAGGAGGGCAGGGGCCTGAGTGGGATCTGAGGCAACAGGAAGGGAGCAAGGGCACAGCCCCACCCTGCTCCCAACTCCGGAAGCCCCTGTAGCCCGGGAGCCCAGCAAAGTAGTGGTCCAAGGGCCTTGGTCCTGGCTGTAACAAAAACCTTCCACAGAGAAGACGTGAGGCAGGGGACAAATGCCATAGTGTTAACCACGTCTTTCTTCTCCCCGCTGACTGGCCACTGGATGGGAGCAGGGGCTGAAGACTCTGGGCAGGGGTACTTGGACGAGTAGACAGAACAGGGCGGGGTCTTCCTAGTGGCTTCCTCCATGCCGGCCGGTCCCTGACACCCAATCAATGATGATGAAGCTCAAGCTCATGGTCATCAGCAAGAGGCCAAGCACAGCGAAACAAAGGGCCTATGGGGTCAGGGAGTCAAGAGTCAGGTGTGAGGTCAGGGCAGCTCCCTCAGCCCCACATCAGCCCACCAACCTCCAGGATCCTCGCACCAAGATTTTGGGGGTAGACTTTGCAGGTTCCTTCTCGGTGGGTATGATGCGAAAGTAGAAGATGGCGGGGAAGATGAAGATGAGGCATGGGGCAGATGTGGCACCTGCAAAGAATGAGATATATCCAGCTATTGGCTAAGGTCCAGGGGTGAACCCTTCAGTGAGATCAGAGATTCCTTGCTGGGGAAGTCTCATCTTGAGACTCTACTTGAGAGCTCTGCCTGATTCCGGAAAGCCCACCAGTCCCCCTGCCCCCCATTCTCTGTCCAGCTGGATGGAAAGCTAGTGCTGTTGGCAGTAGAAGAATCTGTCAGTGAATGAAGCTCGCAAAGAGGAAAGGTAAGCCAAAAGATAAAGACAAAGCCTTGAAGATATCGGGCTCCTAGATATAGCTATTCCTGAAGGCTTTTCCATTATTTAAGCCAATACCTTCCTCTTTGCTTAAATCATTTTGAGTCAGATTTTGGCCACAGAGAACCTATAGTCATGTCTATGCTATCCATGACAATCAGCCCCCAGGTCTGTGTTTTGGTCCCTGCAGAGTTGGGCTGAGGAGTCAGTCTTGTGAGTTGGGCCACTCCAAAGATGTCTCAGAATTGTCTGATTTTCTACCTTAGAGCGCCAACTGGGGTGAGACAGTGGACAGAGCACTGAACCTATAGTTCCATGATCCTAGAGCTAAATCAAGTCCCCCCACTTACCAGCCGTATGGCTCTGCTACTCCCTTAATCGCTATGGACTTCAGTTTCCTCATATGTGAAATGGGGACAAGACCCAATGAGACCCTTTGTGGAGGTCCCTGGCATCCGGGCTCCACCCCATCCCTCAGCAAGGGGGAACAGACTCTGGTTTTGAGCCCTCAGAAGGGATTAGAATAGCCTTCAGGACAAAAATCTCAGACAGGAAGCCAAGCTGTGCACATGGCCAGCAGCTGTCACTAAAGGTAGGGTATGATCTCAGGAATCTGCCAGGATTTAGATAGGAAATTCTCTGGCCAATGCCCTGCCTCTATACACAGCTGGGCCAGACCCTCACCAATGACCCCGAAGATGCCCAGGATGTTGGGAGCGAAGATAACCAGCAAGTTGATACAAGTGAGCAGGCCGATGGCAATGAGTATGTGCCGCAGCCAGCTGAACTCCTGGTTCTTAAACAGCATCTGCTGGATGGCACGGCGCACCTGGGGGATGGGGGTGGGAAGAGTCACCAGTCTGTCAGCTCCATAAGTCCCACCCTGCGTCGGTCCACCTGCCCACCGGCTCACCGGAAACAGAACGATCGGCACTGTGAGTGTGACTGCCGTCAGCACGGCCACACGCACACAGAGGATCAGCACGTCAAATGGGTCCACCTTGCTGTAGGTGTGCAGTAGCTCCGACTCCACCCCGTCTGTGGCAGGCAGGGAGGATGGTCAGCAGGTGGCCCAGGGAGGGGGATGGGCTCTGAGCCTGGGTTGACCCTGACACTGTGGGAAGTGGCAACAGACTCACCTCCACAGCTGTAGGGCACAGTTAGGCATCACGCACCTAGTTAGCACCTCCAGTATGCAGGGTGCCATGGCCACTGGCCAGTCCCTTGCCCCCCAGCCTGGCCTCTGCCTCTGCCCCCACGGTCCAGCCATACCGTAGAAGGTGAGGTAGCCGAAGAGGGCAGCCAGGAAGTACATGACATACATGACGGCGATGGACAGGTTGGAGATGTGCTGCATCTTCCTCTTGGAGGGGCTTTGGGGAAGCAGGGGAGGGGATGGGTGCCAAGCTGGGCCACACCGGAGATCCCCGTATGCCCTGGGGCCTCTCTGGCACCACACCCTCACCATTTGGCAGGTGAGGACGTCTCCTCCTTGCCCCCAGTCGCCCCTCATGGAAGCCATGGAGATCTTTGATAAAGTGACTTGGCTCCTGTCACTCCCCACCCCGCCCTGCCCCCACCCTATCAGGACCACATTCCTTCTCCCCAAA
The DNA here is from genome assembly GCF_018350155.1 of Leopardus geoffroyi. Taxonomy (NCBI): domain Eukaryota; kingdom Metazoa; phylum Chordata; class Mammalia; order Carnivora; family Felidae; genus Leopardus; species Leopardus geoffroyi. Next base: position 19,195,398 of record NC_059331.1, on the reverse strand, counting down.
CCAGTTTAAGGCAGCCACCCCCCTTGCAACCATAGACACCTACTCCTTGAGCTCCGTATAGATGGGCAGCACCTCGGGATGGCAGACGAAGGCGAAGGCCATGATGGGGATGGTATATGCTGTCTAGATAGACATGGTGACTGCGTCAGGGCAGCCCTTCACTCTCACCCAGCCCATAGCCCCTGCCCCGGCCTGTTGGAACCTGTGAGTTGAGTGTGAAGTAACTCGGGGTGCAGAAGGCTGCGGCCTCTGTTTCAGCCTGCAGCTGAGCCTCCTCCTTGGTGACCTCCATGAGGCTGACGTTGCCCGTGATGTTGGCGAGGTTGAGGGGCAGAGGGCAGGGCACATGGAACTTTTTGTAGATGACCTGAGGTGCAGGGAAGATGGGGGTATCAGGGCCAGACAAGGCTTGCCTGGGAGTCACTATGAAAACACATCTAGATCAGGACAGAAGGAGCTGCCTTCTGACCCAGGCTTCCCAGAAAGACCTGCCCCCTGCCCCTGACAGAGGAGCCCCCCAAGAGACTTGTCCCCTCACTCCACCAGCACGGAAAGTGACTCACTGCAATTAGGAAGAACACCATGCAGCTGAGAGAGAAGCCGCTGGAGTAACCCAGGTAGCCTGCAACGTGGGGGAAGGGCTGTGAGACTGGGGTCCCTTCCCAGGCATTTCTCCAACATTCCCCTCCAAGGCCTTAGCCCTGCCACACTCACCAAGCTGCCGCATCAGTGCCAGGGGCAGAATGACGATGACAGAAACAAGGATCACCAGGTAGTTCCCATTCATGTACCAGTCCCTGCAGGAATAGGAGTGGGGAGCCAACATCAGAGTCCACTCAGCCTTGGGTGAGGCTGCCTGCCTCCATACCTAATCGGGGCCACCTGAAAAATACTTGTTCATAACTCGGAGTCTGCAAAATGGACATTCTCTCAGCACTGGCCTAGGCGAGGGGAGAACTAAGGAGCTCAGCTCCTGCTTGGTAGCCATTAGGGCTATAGTCACTGCTGCTGTTTTTCTCAAGACACACAGGTCTGGGTCCAGCTTCCCCAGGGGGTGGCCCCAAGGGGCCCAGGGAGGTGGGTGGGATGAAAGACCCTGGCTCTGGGGAGGTGGAGCATTTTCCATGTCAGGGACTTTCCAACATCCTGTACCCCTTGTGGTCCCTCCTGGCATCTGCATCCTGCACCATCCTGCACCCCCCACCACCAATGGCGCAGAGAACTCAAGGGATAAAGAAGGAGATCCTCCTTCCCAGGGAAGCCCGAAGGCCAACTTCTTGGGAAAGGCACCCAGGACCCGGGGGGAAGAATCCTGGCTGTTTCCCTCCTCCCAGAGCTGCTCTTAACTTCAAACCCCCTCTGCTTGCCTGGGCTGTGTGGCCAAGGGCAGGGCATGGCTGTCTTCTCTGTCCCCACCCACAAAACATGGTTGATTCCATCAGTGCTGGCTAAACTGATGATGAGCAACTGGGACACCACGGGCTTAATTTCTTGGTTGGGCGGGGGGGTGGGGGTGGGGTGGGGAGGGGGGAGGGGGCAGCAGGCGCTAAAGCCCAAGCCCTGGTCAGGAATAGCAGGAGCTTAGAGCTAAGCCTGAAGCTCTCAGGTCCTCCTTTTCTCATAGGCTGTGTCCTGGCCCAGGTGGGTCCCAGGTTCCTCAGCCTCACCCCACCTCTCGCCTTATCTGGCCCTCCTAGGGGGTTCCCCTAGGTGCTAAAGGAGTGTAGACTGAATGTTAGCTCTGTTGGCAGCTCTCTGCCCCTCCACCAGTCACTTGCAGGCACTGTCTCATCTCTCCCACTAGCCCAGCCTGGGTTCCCAGGGCCAGTGGTGCATGTGGAGGGGTAGACCAAAGCCTCCCTCCTACCCTCACCCAGCCCCGCCCCACCCTGGGGCTCACGAAGTTTGCTCCTCCAGGTTCAGGAAGGTCTGTATGACAAGGGGCAGCTCGGACTTGATGATGTACAGGTAGCTGGACATGGCTGGGGGGAGAGAGGTGGGCAGGTGCTGGGGTCAGCCAAACCAGCCAGTCTTCAGCCCGCCCACCTGCCCACCACCTGTCTGGGTCTGCCTGCCAGGCTCACCTCCAATATTCTGCAGTGTGATGGCCAGGGCCGCTGCCAGCTTTCCTGGGGTCCCAAAGGCACGGTAGCCTAGCTGCTCATAGGCACGGATACCTGTGGGGACAGGAGTCAAAATAGTCAGGAGTGCTCTCCCCAGCCCAGCCCTCCCCTGCTCCAGGCTGGGTTGGGGGCTCACCCACGATCCCTGAGGACTTGAGTAGCAGGTGGATGGAGTAGCTGGAGAGCAGGGCGACGGCTGTCAACAGGAACCTGGGGAAGATGGGCGAAAAGGAGCCACTGAGGGCTTCACTGGCTGGCAGGGGTGGTGAGCTCTGGGAGGCCTGGGTGTGTGGGTCTGTGACCCAGGTGTCTGGAGCCCCCAACAGGTGTGGATGCAAGCTCAACTGGCCCCGGCAGGGGTGAACACTGCTCAGTTTGACCCAGGGTAAGCCATGACCTAGAAGGGGCCCTCTGAGCACTACCTCCTTGAGTTCTTGGAACAAACATGCTTTCCATTTAGACTGCAGGGCAGAGCTCCCAAGTAAGGACACGTGTGTCCACACAAGGCCTGGCCATTGGGCTTCGTTCATCATGTGTAAACGGTGGTAGAAGTATAGATTCAGGTCTGTTAGGCTTGCGTGTGTCATAATCTCAGTGGGTTTACCAGGAAATGAAGGATATTTGTCTGGCCATGGCTGGTTTTTTTAGCCATGGTTTGGGTTGAGCCCACCCACAGCCTGGGTCCTGGGAGGTCATGGTTGGTGGACTGTTTAGAGCTCCTGTCTTTAGAGGGTTCACTGAAGGCACTCACAGGAAAAGGACGATGCCCGTGTTGGCCATGGCATAGGCGAGTCCCAGGATGCCACTGCCCATGATGGCGTTGCTGAGGTTGAACACTGACATCCCAAATGAAGTCTTCCCCACAAACTGCAGGCACCAGAGTGAGATGGGGGCGGGGGGGGGGGAGAGACAGCGACGCATGGAGGGTATCCCAACATTCCCCCTCACTGTCCCTTAACCTCCCGTCGCTGCCCCAGAGCTCTTTGTTACTGTGTGAAATCTCCCAAGCCCCCCACCCCACTGTGCCCTCCAGCTCACGTCTGTGAAGTGTGGCTCCTTGCTGGGGTTTTTCTGTAGGAAGCCCTCACCCTCAACACAGCTCCGTCTGGGGCCTTCAACCCTGTAGGCACAGGCCAGAGCAGTCAGCTCAGCTCCGGCCCTTGCTCTGCACCCTGCCCTGCCCTGACCACGACTGGGTCCCTCTGCTCACCTCTGGTTGACAGCCGTGGGGGTGGTGACTGGGAGCAGCCCTTCTGAGTGTTTGCCGTTGGGCACCAGCTCCACCATTTCTGTCTGCAGAGGTGCCTCCATGGTCAGGGTCTGCCACCCGGAGCACTGACTCTCACACCAACACAAGTCAAAGGTCTGCAGAGCAATGGTCCCTCTGGTTATCCCTTCTCCCAGGACCCATGGCCCAGCCTCCCATGGGGAGTCTACAGCCCATCACACCTCCCAGAAGCTCATTCAGGATTTATGTGCACATGCAGCTGTGCCTGCTGCCTCCCCGGGACCTGCTTTTGGGGGAGTAGAGCTCAGATACCTGAGTTCTCCAAGACATCCTGATGGGACACCTTGGCCAGTACGTAGCACTCCCCCCACCACTCACATACCAGTCCAGGCAAGCCCTTGGGACCTCAGTTTCTCCATCTGCGAAGTGAGGATCAGCTGGATGACCTGAGTTCAGAGTCCAGTGGTGCCTGGACCCCAGGATGCTGAGTCCCAGGAATCCAGACCCCGCGCTGGTGGTGGGCCCTGGATTGACACCCCCTCCCTGACATTAACACCGGGAGACGGTTTCCTGTGCCGGCCCTGTGTGCCAGGGGCCTCCTAGCCAACCTAGAATGGCACTGCCCGACGGCTGGAGGCCTTGGGAGAGGGTGAGGGCTGTGGGCCCTGTTCCCAGCCGCCCGGCGGGCACTGCTGGCAGCCAGAACAAAGGGCCTTCTGTGGTCTGAGAGCTGGCGCTGGGAACGGCAGGCGCAAAGGCTACCCCCCCGGAGCCAGGAGGCCTGAGGCGGTGCTGGGTGGCTGGACACCTGGGCCCTGCCCGCCTGGCTGCAAAGGGCCCTCAGGGGGCCATCCAGGAAACGAGCGTCCCAGGGCCGAATTCTCTGAGCCACACAGGCCTCACTCTCCACACAGCCATGACCTCAGGGCCATGTTCTCCTTCAAGCCTCTCTTCCCCTGCTAGGGGAATACCCCTACCCCTTAGGTGACCACCCTCCAGTAGTGGACCATTGGAGCAGATTCTCCATTTCCTAGAACCCCAGGCCAGGAACTCAGGGTCTTAGGCAGCTGTAGAGGAGTCTAGGCCACTGGATCAGTCCTCCCTTCCCTGCCCTCAGGGCATGGCTCTGCTGGGCCTCTAAGGAGCCAGCTCCCCCCCCCCCACCTTGGCCCCCACCCATCACTGGGGCTGGAAGCCACCTACCCCATGCCCAGAAGGTACCTGGCACAGTGCCCCAGAATCTATAAGGACATCCTGAAGGCCAGAGAAGCCAGAAGGAGAGCTAAGACTCTAGTCGAGACCAGGGAGGGGGCAGCACTGCCATGCAGGTCAGCCACAGCCTAGCCTGTTTTTTGTTTTGTTTTTTTAAGATTTTAATTTTAAGTAATCACTACACTCAACATGGGGCTCAAACATACAACTCTGAGATCAAGAGAGACCTGCTCTACTGACTGAGCCAGCCAGGTGTCCCTATCGGAGCCTAGGCTTGGTGCCATGACAAGCCCTCTGCTTGGGAATCCTGAATCCCGCCCTGAACCCCCCATCCCCACTCTGGATCCTGATGGTCTCAGGTCTACTTAGAACCCAGAACACCAGTGTTCTTAGCACTTAGGGCTATGTGTGGGGACAGAAGGCTGGGTTCAGGCCTCAGGCCCCAGTGTCCTGGAGGCAGCAGTCACACAGAACTGACTAGAGGACCAGCCCACCATTGCCCCAGGCAGCCCCAGGCCAGAGTTCAGATCCCAGGAACCTCGGTCCTGGAGACTCCACACTTGGAACCCTCGGGCCCCCTCGGCCTGCCTCTCTTTCTTCTGATGCTGGCATCTGAACCCATCTCACCTCCAGCCCTGTCCATTCAGGTCCATGACAATGTGAACATCTCTCGTGCCCTCTTCCCCTGGATGAGTCTCTGCCCTAAGCCTCACTATCAGCACCTCTCCAAGGATCCCAGCTGGGTGTGGAGATGCCAGCACCTCATCTCCAGAGTCATTCCAGAGTGCCCCCTGGCTCTCAGCTAGGGTTGCCCTTTTCGGGCCTCCCACCCTGGGCAGGCTGGGACAGGCCCTCAGAGTGTGCTGAGTTGGCAGCTTGGACAAAGCACCCTTCTCTGCCTTAATATCCTTCCCTAGCAGCCAGCACTACCTCCAGGGAGACCACAGCCCATGGCATGGTCATGGCCAAAGTGCCCGAGTTCCTGTCTCCAGGTTCCCCATCCCCCCAACAGGACCTACGCCTAGACCTTCACAGCCTGTCTGATACTCACAACCAGTCACTGCTGGATCTTGGGCTGGTTTGAGGTCCCAGAGAGGACATGGAATATCCTTCCCTAAATGGCTTCTGGTCTGGAAGGGACAAAATCCCCAAACATAGCCCCCACCTCATAGTTCCTGCAACAACTAAATATGAGCCACATAGTGCTGGGACTCAAAAAAGGGGGGAGAGAGGCATCAAGGAAGGCCTCCTGGCAGAGGAGGTGATGGAGCCATTTCTGAAATTCCAGGAGTCCCAAAAGTGTGGAATAGCAAAGAATGCCTTAAGCAGAGGGCACAGCATGGGCAAAGGCTCTAAGGTGTGGTATGAGGCAGAATGAAGGTTCCATGGCTATAGACAAACCTGACAAAGCCTTGAAGGCCAGGTCAATGAGTCTGTACTTCAGTGTAGGGCAGGGCTAAGGGCTAAGCAGCCAGAGTGGAGTGCTAGCCTGGCATGTGGACTCTCAGCCATTCCCTGAGGCTGACAGCCCATTTCTGACAGCTCCCATCCCTCAGGCCTACCACCTCCCAGGCTCCTTTGTATCAGGGAGTGAGGGTGGACTCAGGGAAATCTGCCAGCAGAATCTGACCCACTGTTGAGAAAGTCCACAGTGGACATTCGGAGTCTGAGTCCTGGCCTGGCCCTGCCTTACTGTGTGACCACGGGTAGAGTATTCCCCACTCAGGACCTCAGTGTCCTCCTGCCCTGCAGAGGTCCCCAGAAGTTTGGCAAAGCTGGGGACAGAGTGAGGATCCTCTCCAAGGCCTTTGTCCCAGACCATGCCATGGGCTTCCAGAGAGGGGTCAGGTTCTAGTGTGGGGCTGTCACTGCGACCTTGGGCAGATCATCAGAATAGCATCGGTCATGGGTGCAGAATGGACTTGGGCAGGAAATCGATGGCCTGGGCCACTGCCCTGGGCCCTGTTTGCTCTGCTGGGAGATAAGGGCTAGGAGAGGCCAGGAGCCACAGGGATAGTGCAGTAGGTAACGCTCGCCCACGAGGGCATCACAGGGTGAGAACTTGTCAGGCACACCTTGGCAGGTGTTGAGTTTGGCTAATTAAAGATTTCGAGGCCCAGGAATCCAGGCCACCCACAGGCCCACTGCTTGCATCAGCTGCTTGTAGGACACATACGTCTCTGTCCCAGGATTGAGGTCCTTGGAACCACCAGGGACTTGAGCCTTGCTTTACTCCCTAATGCTCAGGGACATAAATGGGTCTGCAGTGGCAGGCTGGCTACAGGGAGGCATCCACACTGTTCTTCCCTCAGTCCTTCCTGGCCGTCTGTGCTGATCGAGGCACAGACCCCATAGAACTTGTTGCCATGGTCCCCAGGCTTCTGGTGCATGGGAAGTCCTAGCCTCAGCCCAGATCTCAGGGGAGAGGCAGCTGGTCTGGCCTGAGGGTCTGTCGTGGTTATCCCTGGAGGCTCAGGGATGAAGGCTGCTCTCAGTTCCAGCTCAGCCGTCCTTAGTCCCCTCCTGGCTGAGACAAGATGCCCCTCCTATCTTGGCACTCCCTGCCCACCTTCTTCTCCAGGCTTCAGAAGGAGAACATCATCTTAGGACAAGCTGTCAGTCAACAAGGAAACTAGATTCAATGGACATGTCTGAATTATATGTTCTCAAGGCACAGCCCCAGGGATTGGTGAGGAGATGATTGCTGAGGTCAGGGGGCTAGGGCTAGGGCATATGGAAGGGTGTTCTGAACAGGGGAGAATACTACAGCCCTGTGCACCCCCAGCCCTTCCTCCAGACGCACAACTCCAGATTTTGACCTCAGTAGATCCAGTACCCCTTCCACTGCTCCTTCATCGTCAACAACACTGGGCAAATGGCCACTGCAAGGTCAACACCTGGCTGGTACTGAGGGGGGTGGCATGGAGGAGAGGGCACATCCAAGGAAAGGAAGATGGCCCAGAACATTGATGTGTTGGCAACAACGATCCCTCATAGTTTAGCTCCTTGGCCCTGGTGTGTGGGTCTGTGCTTCTGTGTTCTGGGCATCCGGAAGTGTCTAGGAGGATCTGAGGGGCCCAGCTGGGGCCGGAAGTTGGACTTTCCTGTGACAGGGTACATTTGCTAGACACCCAACAGATGCCTGGAGTTGGACTTTGCCCCAGACCCCTAGGCCTCCCCTCCCACCCAGCCCAGGACCCTCCTTGCTCCCCCAGTGGAGGCTGCAGCTGGAACCTCTTGGTCAAGACTGGGCCAGAGCCAGCAGCAGCCCCCTCCCCCCATTGCCAGCCCGCTGAGAGGGACGTGCAGCTGGAGGCCCAGCCAAGGCAAAGGACAGGACATCACGTGCCTGTGGCCCCCCAGGGGCAGGGGAGACCCCGAGCCAGCCAGCCCATCCTCCTCCCTGCTGACCCGGAATCCCCTGGAGGCGGCCAAATATTTGGACAGCCGGACTTCTGGCCCCAAGGAAAGCTGGAGCAGGGGCCTGGGGCAGCTCAGGACTCATTGGAGACCCCAGTGGAAGGGGGGAGGGGCTAAAGGCAAGGTTGGCCTGGAGGAGAGGCACCATTCAATGTCAGGCAGAAGCAGAGCGGCAGAGGGAGGGAAGAGAGGGGCAAGGAAAGAGGAAGGGCAGAAAACACATACATGCAGTGCATGAATACTGATCTGGACAGAAAAAGAGACAGAGAGGCACAGGGAGATAGAGAAATGCAGATGGATATAAAGGTACACCAACAGGAAAATACACACAGAGGAAGGTGGATACACATTCAGACAGGGAGACAGAGAGAGACAGACAACCAGAGAGCTGAGAGACAGCGATGGCCAACCAGCCAGAGATAGCTAAATGGAAAAAGAGACAGAGAGACAGGGAGACAGCCAACGAAAGACAGAGAGGACCCCAGAAGGAGTGAGAGGGAAGAGGGAGCCAGAGGCCCAGGCGAGTGGGCTGCAGGCCCAGTGGGCACTTCAGGGATGTCCAGGCAGAACCCTGGAGGACCCCACAAGAAGGCTGCCCAGCATCTGCAGGTTCCTACAAGAGCAGGTTATGCCTCCATTAGCTAGGTGCAGGGACATCCAGACAGTGGGTCTGAGCCCACTAGGGCTGCAGGTCCAGGCACAGCTGGAAAGCTCACCACTCCCCAGTCCAGCACTGTCTACCCACACAATGGAAAAGATACACAGAGGTGATGGTGACCCCCATTCTCAGCAGTCATGCACGTGTGCAGACGTGCCGGCTGAGAGGCTGTGTACAGGACGTGGCCCGCAGAGCGGAAATTCAAAACCAAGCCACCCCAGGCCGCTGACCGGAAAGCCCCTCCTGCCCCAGCAGCTGGTCCTTCCCTTTGGCCCCCAGAAGCCCCGCCTGGTCTTCTAGAGTCCTCCCCACCCCACCACCGCATCTGTCTTCTTATCCAGAGTCAAAGGCCAGCCCTCCACTCACCAGACTGAATGTTTGCAGGGCACATAGTAGGTGCTCAGTAAATGTTGTAAAAGGAATAGAATGGGTTCAAGGCCCTTGGCAAGCCCCCAACCCATCTCAACCCAGCTCCCAGTGGCCCCGGGACCCTGGTCATGTCTGAACTAGATCATGTGCCTGCAGAGCTCCTATCTTACTACAGCATAGTATACACATCCCACACAGGCTTTCTGTGCACACAGATACCAAACTGTACCTCCCTTGCAGCCAACCACTCCCCTAAAACATGCTTTCCCCTTAGAACGAGTGCCTGTTTTTTCCACACCCAGCCTGGACTTTCAGGGTACACTTAGTTTAGCTCAAAAACCTTCCCCGACGCTACCCAGAGACCTGTTGTGCCTCATTTTCTCTATTTGCCCAAGGTTCCATGGCTACTTGCTAGGGCAGCAGGCACCAGGACAGGAGCAACTGATTCTCATGGTCCGGCCACCTTGAGCCCTGGACTGGGTGTGTGTGGTGAGGTTGTGATGAGGGCCAAAAGAACCAGTACTGAAGAAAGAGTGGTTTGAGAAGCCAGTGAGGACATGGCCTCTATGAGCTCAGGCAGAGTGAGGTTCTGAGACATATACCCCTCCCCTCCCCAGAGAACCAGTCCCCTGTCCCCAGCCCCAAAGGGTCAGAGACTCTCATGGAATGATTCCAGTCATTCCAGCCCTCTTGGAGATGTGCCACGCCTGGCCTCACCCACCCTGATTCCTCCTACATCTAGTGCTTCCTGCAGGAAGACTTCCATGGTTGTGCAGAACTTCCCCATCTCAAAATGGAACTGTCCCCAGATCTCTTCAGCTTTCTAGGCTCCAGACTGAAAAGCCCTGAAGAGTTTTCTTCCTTTCTTGAAGGAACTGAACTCCCATGCAACTGTTTACTGAAGAGGAAGGGGTGGAAGGTCCAAAGGCCTCTTCCAGAACAGTGGCCCAAGGAAGTCATGGAAGAAAGGACAGGACTGGGCGACTGAAGGAAGGATGGGCCCGGGTCGAGGAGTCCCGCAGGGTGCAAGGTGCAAGGACCTTTGACTTAGTCCCTTTCAGACTTGTCCTAGAGCTTACACCTGAGCTCAGCGCTCAGGTCACCCTGGGGGAGAGGGCGGATTCCCACAGGCCCCGCCCCTGGCCTCCCCCTCCCCGGGTGTAAACAAACGCACGCATTCGCTGTGGCCAATCGAAGGGGCCAATGGAACGGGGGCGGGCTCCTGCAAACCCGGTTTTGGTCCTTTCCCTCCGCCCGCGTGCGCGGCGCCAGCTCTTATACCCTCACCGGGGAATGAGGCAGCAAGGAGAGCACACAGAGCCCCGCCCTCAGGCCAGGGAGCCACACGCGCCCTGTTCCTGCCGTGCCCGCTGGCCCGGCTGCAAATGGCACGGACTCTGGGACCAACATGTGCCCCACGGCCCCTCAGGCAGCCTGGCCCGATCTGCCCTCAAGCCCCTGCCCAACGCAGCCGGGATAAATATACCCAGACTCCCGGTGTGCCAGCCGGGCAGATTTGCCTGTCAGGCGCCCGTCGGGGCAGCGCTCCAGAGTCCGCTCCCGGGCCCTTTTAGGCCCCCCTCCGGGACCCTCTCTAGCTAGTCCCCGTGGGCCCTGCCTCGGGAAGCCCATCGCTCACCGCCCGAGCCCCCAACAAGGCGTCCTGTGGCCCCAGCCCCGAGTGCTGCTGACCTCCTGCTGTCCCTCCAGGCCCTGCCGACAGGCCCTGAGGCGGCGAAATGCCTTTCCCAGGATACCAGTTCAAGCTCAGAACTGACCCCTGAGTGGCGAGTCCCCGGACTGAGCCCAGAGCGCGCGGGGTTCTGGCTCGCGGGAGGCTGGGGTGTCTGCCCGGGACGGGACGGGTAACAGGCGCTGCCCAGAGCCCAGCTACGGACGGGAGGGTGCACAGTAGAGCTCTGCCCGCCCGGTGCCCTGGACTGGGGGTCGGCGCCCCCAGCGGTACCTGGCCCGGTGGGTGGGGACGCACGGTGCTCCGCTCAGGCTGGCGCTGTCCGCTCTGCTCCCGGCTGAGCACAGCGACGGGGGATGAAGGGCGCCCGGCCCCGCCCCTGGCCCGCCCCCGGCCCGCCAATCCCAGGCGGCGGGCAGGAGGAGGGGCTGGCCTGGGGAGAGGCGGGGGCCCCGGCCCGCCAGGAGCAAAGGGGCAGCCCGAACGCTAAAGAGCCCCTAGGTAGGAGAGCAGCGGCTCCTGGAGGGGCTCAGTTGAGTCCTGTGGGCGGAACGCTTCAGTCTAGAGCAGATTCTCTCTGAGGTCTCCGAGTGTTCCCTTAACCCTTGAAATGCTCTCCTCTCACCTTCCGGAAGCCAGAAGCGAACAGAGCAGTGCTTAACCTCGGTGAAGGGTGCTTTCAGTGGGGAACTTTCAGACATCAGTCAGACACAGAATGTCTTTTCTGCTTGCCTCACTCTTCCAAGCAGAGGTGGGATGGGGTGAGGACGGGGGCTTTTCCTGCATCAATTCTTCTATCTTCATCCCAGATATTCAGAAGAGATTGAGACTGGAACAGACAGGAGTAGGGTCAGTGAGGACAGGAGGGGAGCAACGCTGGGCTTGCACTTCGCCTTGTTGGGCTCTCCCTTGGCCATGCCTCCCATTTCCGTATTTCTAAGGAATAATTGACAGCTATGTCTGCCCGTGAGAAGTAGGGCCTGGGACTCCGTGCCCTGGGAGGAGGGGTTTTAGGGCGTGCTGTTATTGGCTAGGGGCTCCTATCCCACCCCTGCCTGCTTCCCACCCAAGACCTTGGTGCTCAGGGTGGTAGGTGTTAAGGGCCCCCAGGCCTACCCAGCAGGGAGCTGGGAGAGGCCTGACCTTGGGGGTGAGCTGGTGTGGGGGGGGGGTTCCCAGAACAGCTGTGTCCCTTGCTTCTCAGCCACTGGCTCTGATCCGATTAATCCCATGGCCTCTGCTGTTCTTAGCCAAGCTGGACGTCTCTGTGTCATGTCTGCCCCCCTCCTGGTAGGGGGGAATGGCCTCAGGGGACAGGCCTAACCTCTCCCCTGTCCTGGGCTGGGAGTCAGGCAGGACTCCTGGATTCTCTTCCTACTGACTCACAGCACCATCACAGCCAAGCCCTAGCCTATCTCAGTTTCCCTCTGTGTTACAGGGAAATGGCTGTGGCCTGAGGGGAGTGAATGAAGGGGAAGATGTGAGTTAAGGGCAGGGGATTCAGCTTTGGCTGGGAGTGCCAGGAAGCTGGGAGGACTAAAGGGAAAGGCACCGGGATGGTGGCAATCCCTCAGAGCATCCAAGCCCCTGCACTTCTGATGGCTGAAAAATAAGAAGGCACTGGTTTTCCCTCCTGATCTGGGGCTGGTGTAATTCCTAGATGAGAGCTCATCTTGTCATGAGGGACCCTAAGTCTCTCATCCTCCAAAGGGGCTTGAGGACTGCCCATTGGACAGTCAGTAGGAGAGGTACTGACCAGGGTCTGCCTCCCCCACATTCCGGCCACATACATCCTGGATGCTCACAGAAGTCATTTGCAAAGGGCTGAGTGCTCCCATTGGTAGTTCCTGAGGGGCCAGGCCTGGCATCAAGGTCACCCAGCATGTGGGTGTTGGGGTCCTCTATCCTGACTGGAGGGAACAGGGGCCGGCTGGGCTGAGCTGCTGTGGGTGGCCCGAAGGCAGCATGATGTGGGGTCCCTGGACCAGACTAGTTGTGGCCAGGAGGGGGGAGGGGCTGCCTGTTTGTTGATGCTAGGTCTGGGCCCCAGCCAGGGCAAACACAGCCCTGAGGCCTTTCCCGCCACCTGCCGAGTCTCCCAGCCCAGCCTGTGGTGACAGGACAGCTGGAAGCCAGGATGGGACTCTGAGAGCTGCCGGATGGGACTCTGAGAGCTGCCGGGGTGCCTTCTCCCAGAGATTGGAGGGAATGTCCATCCGTGAAGTACAGTGTGGGGGGGGGGGCAGCCACCTGGAGTGGAGGATCGAGGGGAGCTTTAGCTCAGCTTTCAGCCCAGCCCCCACATCTACTCCCCCATCTCCAGAAACTGAGACACAGGCCCAAGAGACTGCCAGACACATGAAACAGAATTGGCCTGGAGTCATGTGGGGGGCTTCAAGGCCTCATAGGAGAGGATGGTTCTCACCTCCACAACCCAGGATTGAGGGCCCACACCCATAGCTCCTCACTATGCCCTGCCCAGTTTGGTGTCTGGGAGGCTCCTCTTCGGGCACAAGCAGGGGTTTAGTTGGTGTAATACAGGGTGTGGAATTATAGAGGGACCCATAGGCAGACAGTCCTGTCTAGCCCTACCCCAGCCTGGGTCCTCAGAGCCGATGACCTCTTGGCTGAGGCCTGCTCCCACAGTCCTGCCGTGCCCTCCCCCTCTCCCTTGAGATCTGACCCCCAGCTTCTCTGGCCACTGAAGCGGCTTAATGAGCCCAGGTCACATGGGCTATGCTACTGCTTGTGGGGAGGGCCCAAGCTCCCGTGGCCACCCGACCAGGCCCTGACGTCAGCGGCATTAACCGTGCACTAGGCTTGTCTAATCTCTGGTCAGTGGACGGGCCAGGTTAGTCCCGCCAGAGCCAGAGTTGAAGACCGTGAAGGCCCTCAGGGGCACCTTGAGGTTGCAGGTCAGGCAGGGATGGTGATGACTGAAGGAGCCCAGGGTAAATGACCCCTACCTACAAGACTAGGGAGTGGCCACTGTGCTGGCTTTGGGCCAGCTCTGATCCTCTGCCCTCAACTGTGAATCAGGCATGGGCTCCCATTGATCCTGCTCTGTAAGGTGTAATTACACTGGTGTGGTGAGTGGGGCTGAGGAGGCTTTGAGCTGAGAGACTCAGCTCCCCCTCCCCCAGCATACTTGTGGCCATGGGCAGGGCAACTTGAGGCCAGGCAGTGTCCCCAGTCCATGGGATCCAGGAATGCCAGTCCTGAATCCCAGACCCTGGGGTCAGAGTTACATGTGGAGGGGACCCCCTAGAAGGTGGGGTCCAGCCCCTGCCTGGTGTTTGGGCTTCTCTCTGCCCCTTGCCCAAGAAGGCTGGGAGCTCGTTGTTTTTCTTCCAAGACAAGGTGACTATGTGGAAGACCCCATTAGCCCACCTCTCCTGACAGCTTCCTCCCTCCCAAGCCTACCACTTCCACTTCCAGCTCCTCAAAGCCTCCTGTCTTCTGCCTTGCTTCTCCCCACTAAATCCCAGGGTTACTCCCCTGCCCCACCTCACTCCAGTAAACTGCTCAATCAAAGGGTCCTTAGTGCAAATGAGCAGCCAGGGTTCATCCAGGCCTAAGACCACCCAGTGAGAGCCGTAAACCACTGGCCCAAGCCCCATCCTCCTCTCAAACCTCCAAACAGCACCAGCGTGGCTGAACTCCTTAATCCATCCAGTGTCCCCCCCCACCACCACCCTGTGCTCAGGCCTAGGCACCCTTACTTCCCCTGTCCCCAGCTCACTTCCGGATCACAGCATCCTCCACCTGGACATTGAAGATGCCGCCCACATCTTCTGCCCAGCCCCAGGTATGTCTGCCTCCTGGACATCTCCTCCCCCAGGTGGCCACAGGTCTGGGAAACTCAGTCCATTCAACACTCCTGCAGTCCCACCAGCTTGCTGGGGGCATCACATGCACTTGGTCAAATAGCACAGATCCAGACCATTGTGGCTGAGCCCCATCTGCAGATCCTGGCCCCATGGAGTGACGAGGACATGTCTCTTCCTCACAGATCCTCCAGCCCCACTGCTGTCCTCCCCACGTCCTCTCATACTGGCCTCCAGGAAAAATGTGTGTCCCTACATACCTGCTTTCCCGAAAAATTTTAATGATTATTTTTTCCAGAAATAGAGTTGTAAAATATTATTGATGATTTATTTCCATTAAATCCAGGAAAATAAGATTATAAATTGTCTTAGATATAGATAAAATAGTTAAGCTTAAAATAATGTGGACTTTTAATGTACCTACTTTCAATTTTTTTCAACTATTTTAATGTTCCATAAAAATTTTACCATTAAAAACACACAAAAACATACATAGGCGTGGACATTTTCCTTTTGCTTCAGGTTCCAATATGGCTCGGCAGAGGTCTCTTGAGTCTTGTCTTTATTTAAAATTTTGATATTTTGTTTATCATGAGGTTTTTTTTTTTTTTTTTGCAGTGATTTTGAATTTAAAACATATTGCATCAAAATATTACTTATCTTGATCACTGAACTTTTTGGCACCACCTTAAATTTTGCACCCAAAGGTGAGTGCCTCTTTTGCCTCACCCCAATCCCAGCCCTGCTATTATGTCCTAGCTTCAAGGGCTTCCAAGACCCATCATCTTCTGGAGGAAGCCTAGGCCCTCAGGCTGGCACTTGGCACCTGCCTATTGTCTCCCCACCCCGTGTCCCCTTTGCCTATTCCTGCCCTATTGAACTATGGCCTCCAAGCCCCTCTTTCTGGGCCTTATACACCCTACTCTCCCTGCCAGAATAAGCTTCTACCCCAGAACTTCTTGATCCAAGATTGTTCCTGTGAACAGTTACCAGGGCTCCTTTTTCCTTCAGCCCCTCTCAAGAGGCACAGGTTAGTCCCATGCCCCCAAGAGTGCTCCTGCCACGTCCGGCCAGGTGCTTCTCCCTGGAAGGGATGATCTTCCCATTCATGTCCAGCCCAACACTGGACACTTAATAAGTGCCCGTAACTCATGATAATTAATGCTCTTCCCTTCCCCACAAGAAAGGACAGCTGGGGCCTGATGCAAAGGTTTATTGCTGAGTCTGTGCATCTATCTGAGGGGAGTGTGGATCGTGCTCTGGCCTTGCGAGACAGAAACCCCCCATCCCCCACTGCAGCATAGGTCCTGGCCCACAGGCATCAGCAAGGACTCGAGGCTTGATGAAGAAGTAGGGGGCAGGGATATAGGGACTTGGGCCTTTGTCCCCAACAAAATTCAGGCATGGCCCTCAGTTTTTCCTGCCAGCAAATGGACCCTGAATGGAAAGGGTGAGAGGGACAAGAGGGTTACCTGGGTTTACTTATGACCCCACCTGAGGTAGACCCCTCTTGGGCCCAACCTGGGCCTCAGTCATGTCCCAGCCTGGGGCTGATCGATAGGAGCCGGACTCTGCCCCCAGCCACCCCTCAGGACAGTTTGACCATTGGCCACAGCTGGTGTCAACAGTACCCTCCCTCAAAACACTGTCCCCTTGGCCGGCTGGCCTGGAGTACTGTGGGCGGGGTGGTGGTGAGGTAGGACATGGATCTGGTGTCCAAGGACAAGGACGGAGGGGGCAGAGCCTGTGGGTGGAGGGTCTAGGGGGTACTCTGAGCCTGCTGTATGGGGAAGGGTACAGCTTGAGTCTCTTCCTGGCGCCCATGGTCTCCCAGGCCTGCCTCCACTCATTAATTCATCTATGCAGGAGCTGCACAGGCCAGACTGACTTGGACTTTGGACTCCTGAAGCTACTGAGAGGGACAGTCACTGGCCACTGGGTAGAGACAGGTGTCAGATTTGTCACATGGAGGTGGTAAGGCTGGAATGGGCTGATGGTCAGCAGCAGGCCTGCTTGGAGGAGGGATCCCTGCCTGCCCCCCCCTGCTCTTCAGGAAACTGGGAGGGAGGGCTGTTTGCCGAGCCCAGACCCACCAGGTGAGTCACGGGCCCCCTGCGGAGAGACCTGTAGGAGATTGGTCAGTTGGGCATGCTGAGTCACTGTGAGCTCTAGCTGCCCCAAGTCCTGCCTGCTCCTAGCTGGGGCTGGCTGGGGTGGGTCCTGGAGGCCAGCGCAGCCAGGCCGTGAAGGGCAGCAGTCGGGTTGGGGGTACCTGGGTCTGGGAGACCTGGGAACCACGGGGGAGGGCTGGGGCCTCAAGGCTGGTGGGGCTCAGGGCTTTGGGTCTGTGGCGTGGCTGGTGGGGCCTCAAGCTGGGGCCCAGGAGTCCTGGGGGGCTGAGAGGCTCTTGTGTGCTAGGGCTACGAGGTGGCTAGGGCTACAGGGTGTCAGGGACACACGTGAGTTCAAGCACCTGTGAACAGAAAAAGGATGCCAGTCAATATCCCAGAGCTCCAAAATAATTGGTCTTAGGCTGAGAGGCACTGTGGAGGTGGGCTTGTAAGCAGCGACCCCTGGGGGATTGGGGTCGGGTCAAAGAGATCAGGTGGGTGGGACTTATGCATCAGGGGCACGGGCTGTGGGCAGTGGGGTGGAACCTGAGGGGCCAGGATGGGGCCTGGGAATTGGGGGCCAGAAGCAGGCAGTGGAATGGGTCTGGAGAGATGGGGCAGGACCTGATGGCCTGCAGTGGGACCTGTTGTAGTGAGGTGGGGTGAGGAGCTGGGGAGGCCGTGTAATAAGGTATTGAGACCAAGGGGCAAGACAGGGGAGCATCCCAGACCGCCAGGAACCCACCTCAAAAGAGGCCGCAATCTTTGAGGTTCTCCTTGATGATGATATCGGTGACAGCATCGAAGACAAACTTGACGTTCTGTGTGTCGGTAGCGCAAGTCATGTGGGAATAGATCTCCTTCACGTCGCGTCGCATGTTGAGCTCCAGGAACTGCACCTTGATGTAGTTGCCTGCGTCCTCGTACGTGTTGGGCCCTGGAAGGGAAGGGGAATGTGCTCACTCCATGTCCGCAGTCCTTCCTGCGACGGCAGAAGCTCAGGCCCACATCATGGGGTTGGGGCGCCGCCTGGCGGCCAGGCGAGGGGGTGCGGCTCTCACCGTCGTAATCAGGGAAGCAGATGCTGAGATGCGCCTTTTTTATCTTCTCTGAGAAAACGTCTTTCTTGTTGAGGAAGAGCACAATGGACGTGGTAGCGAAATAGCGGTGGTTGCAGATGCTGTTGAACAGGTGCAGGCTCTCGTGCATGCGGTTCTGAGGAGGGCAGAAGCTGTCGGGCACCGGTAGTGGGGCACGGGCAGCTGCCCTGCGCGGCCGCGGCCCACAGGCTCCGGGCCACCCGGAGCCATCCAGCTCAGACAGCTCCAAGTCACCTCCCCTCCACTACCCCCCTCAGCGGGGCTGCTAGCTGTCTTGAGTCCTCATTCAGACTGCTCTGGAACGAATGTCCCCTCTCAGACGCTCCCCGCTCCTGCAGCACCGTCTCTGGCTTTCTGTCTCAGGCCTTGCTTGGCACTCACCACTTCGTCGTCCTCCACCAGCACCATGTCGTAGGCGCTCAGTGCCGCGATGAAGATGATACAGGTTACACCCTCGAAGCAATGGATCCACTTCTTGCGCTCAGAGCGCTGCCCGCCCACATCGAACATCCTATGGGACAATTGGGACCTGACCCCGTGCGCATCGAGCCCCCTGAACGCGCCCACAGGTATCCCCTGGCCTCCTAATGCTGACTGGGCGGCATTCGGATGGGACTGGCATGTGGAGGGCCCGAGCCTTTCTGCGGGCAGGGTATCATAGAAGGAACAGGGGCTCTCGTAGGGATGGGGTCTCCGGGACCTGTTGGGGCCTCGGGGAGCTGCACTCGGGGCCAGACCCCTAGAGCGAGAGCAAGGGTGAGGGTTCGCCGGGTCGTACCGGAAGTGGAGGTCCTTGAAGGAGAACTGAGTCTCAATGATACCCGTGGTCTTGACACGCGAGCGCAGCACGTCCTGCTCAGTGGGCACGTAGCCCGGGGTTACCAGGCGCTCCAGGTCGGAGAGGTAGCTGCGGGAGACCGCGGAGTGTGGGTGGGTTGGGTGAAGGGGTGTGGTAGGGCCCTGCCCGCACCCCCAGACCCCCGCCTGCGCTCTCACTAGCCCGCCGAGTCGTTGAGCTGGTACTCAGAGGCGCGTTCGAAACAGGCCTGGATACCCGAGTCCTTCCACAGCCGCTGGATGATGTCTGACATCTCCTTGGGCATCGTGCCCTCCTCGATGGTGTCCGCCATGTGCATCAGCTTCCGGGCGTCGTCCTGAGGGCAGGGTGGAAGTGGTTGGAGACCGTGGACTTGAGCCCAGTCTTGAGCCCCCGGAGGCCCCGCTCAGCCAGTCTCCCTGCACACCTGGCGCGCAGAGTCTCCATACTGGATGTTGAGCGTGGTCATGGCACGCACGATGGCGAGGATGGACTGCAGTGTGTTGCCGTAGATGATGGCAATGAACTCGAGGCACTCTTCCAGAGAGTACCCATCCTGGTGGATAATCCTATGGCCAGGGCAAGCCAAGTCAGGGCCAGGTGGACTGGTGGGAAAAGACAGGCCCCGTGGACACGCCCACCCCCAGAGGCTTCAGAAAGGGCAAGGGCACTCACTTCATCTGCTTGACAATGGTGCTCTTCCCGGACTCACCGGCACCTGGAAGGGAAGCCCCGCCTCAGAGCTGCACTGGCCACACCTCCCCACATCACTCCCCTGGCAACCAAGGGCAGAAGGTGGGACCAGGCATACTCAAGGCACCAGCCCAACCCCTCCCCCCCCCCCCCCCCCCCGCCCAGTTCTACCTGTTTCTCCCCCACCCCCCAAAGTAAGGTCCTGACACCTTTGAGGAAAAACATTTGTAAATGTCAAGAGTGACAGACGGGGGCAAAGACCTCAGTTGTGCGTTGAAACCTCCAACACCCCTGGTATTCACTTTCTTGAGGAGTCTGAGACCAAAATAAAGAAAACCTGGAGCGCCACTTTGTGGAGAGTTCTGGTACTGTATGCAGGGGATTATTTGAGCCAGGTCAACCCCTGCTTTTCACCTGGTGTGGGGAGGGGAGTGTCTCAGAGGCTCAGAGAGAATTAGCGCCTTTGAGTCGGGGAGAAGACAGAGCTGACAGCCCCTCTGAGCCTGCTCTCGCCAGGGCTTTGGGCACAGTTAATGAGATTTCTGGCTTAGCCTTTATGTCTTCCCTAGGATGCTCTGGCCTGGTCCCTTTGCCCACATCCAGCTGCCTGACAGGACCCTGGAGAGCCTGGGTGGAACATACACTGCCTTTTCAAAGCAGCTCCTTCTTCCACATGTGAGGAGGTAGTGGCCTGGAGGCACCGCATCCCCCCACCTCTCCTCACTATCCATGAAACCATGGACATGATTTTATCTATTCTTCACTGGGCCTTAGTACCTCTGCACCCTCTTTAGGTCTGCCAACAACAAAGCTCTGGAATCTGAGGACCATTGTCTGTGGACTTGGGCAGTCCTAGGGAATGCCCACTCCCAGGTGGACTGGTTACTGTCTTCCCAAGGGAGCAGCCCTATTTCGGCGCTCCCAGGAAAGCCCCTGGTTTCTGATGCCTGCCTAACAGGACTTCTCCAGAGGGGAGGGAGCTGAGGGAGGGCCCTCTGGAGAGGGGTTCCAAGGGATACCCAGCCTTGGGGAGTTGGGGTATCACCTATTAGACCCAGCCTTGCCTGGCCAGGGCTCCCATTCTGTTTCCTGACCTGTCTCAAGGTCATTCTGCTTCCCAAGTCACCCCTATTTCACAGAAGGGCTATCTGCTGACCCCCCAGGCCTCTGACCTGGTGGCAGTGGCCCCACCTGGGCCCACACCCGTACCCAGAAGCAGCAGTTTCACGGTTCGAGCATCCTTCTCGGCATCTTCTTTTAGCTTCTTTTCCAGCTCCCTTGAGTGCTTCTCCTCGGCGCTGGCCCCAGCCCCCATGGTCCCGGCAGCGGGTGAACAGGGTGGTTAGTTGGTTCCTCTAGATGGAGGGGATCCCCAGAGCCAGGCTCAGGCCAGCCTCAGGCCTCCTCAGACACCCTTCTGGCCCCAAGACTGGCAAACAACTGGCCCCCCCACAGACCTGTGCAGGCCCTGGTGGGGCTGCTTAGTGGGATTTAGGGGCCAGGGGTTCCCAAGAGCCAATGAGAGACAAGGACAGGTGAATCCAGCTCAGCCCCCAGCCCTTCTAATCAGGATGGCATGGCCCCAATCTCTCAACTGCTGACTCTGCACCCCTCTCTTCCTGCCCCAACCCTCTAAGAGAGATCCTGGGGACAGTCCAGCCCGTGAGCCAGAGCAGGGAGTTGTGTTCCATAGGGTGCAAGCCTAGAAGGGGGAGAATAGGACCTTGAGTCCCTAGGGTGGGGACAGTTGGGGTGGGGCTGGCAACAGGGAGTAGAGGGAGAAGCAAGCATGGAGCACCTGCCCCTGCCCAGCCCTGGACTCAGTGCTGCTCCTTATTTTGTAAGCTCACATGGTCCCCGGTGAATGGGCACCTACATCATCAGCCCCATTTTACTGATGACAAAGTAGACGCTCAGACGGTCACATAGAAGGAAGTGGTTGAGAAGGGCTGGGTGACTCCAGACCAGGGTTCCATGCTCTGCAGAGAGTCAAGAAGGAAAGCAGGGAATTGCATTTGCCTGGTACTGAGGGCTGGATCTCACCTGGGCAGGGCCTCTACATAACTCCATGATTCCAACAGACTTGGAGTGGGGGCGTACACGTCCACTGTGTGTGCCTGGGTGTGTGTGCGGCTATCCTTTGCTGGCATCAACCAAAGCAATGACATGACACATTTGTCCGTATGTATACTTGTGTGTACACATGTGCCTGTTTGTGCCATTGAGTACATGTATGCCTACGCATGCCTTTGTACATGTGTGCATGTGTGTAGACATGGTTTTATTTGTTTTTCCTTATGTGCACATGTGCTTCTATGTGTACTTTGCTGTGCTTATGTGGATTAACATGTGCATTTGTGTATTTGTGTATGGATGTATGGATGCTTGTACATGAGCAGTGCATGCATTAGCATGCACATGCCTATTTTTGCCTGTGCTTATGTAAGCACGTGCCTGTGCACATGTGCATTTCTACATGTGTATGTGTGCATACTTGCATGTGCCTGTGCCTATGTGTACATGTGTATTTGACTGCAACAAGATCCCTGACTTGCAGAGATGGCCGGGCTCTTCCAGAGAATGTTTTGCAGGCCTGTTGTCACATGTCTGCTATTCCCAGAGCAGGTCTGGTGCTCCCAGGGGCAAGGAGGAGTGGAACTCATCTCCCATCCTTCTCCTGATCTGTTCCTTGTGCATGTTCTAGGATTTGCCTAAGGGCATCTGTAGGGCATGCCTGCCTCAGCTTAGGGGGCCTAGATTCTGTATTCAGGTTCAGATGGCACAAGACGTACTGCTAGGTGGAAGAGGTTCAACTGAGCCTAACGTGTTGAGTTCCCAGGCTCTGGAGATTTCCCACCTCCTATATAAAGACCCAAACCCTGGGCTCTCAAGGCTCCCTCCAGAGACCCTGAGCCTCCTGGCTGGACTCCTCTGGGACACCTAGCTGCCTTTCAGTACTCAACTCTTCTGCAGACCCAAGAGACCACGAGGGGGTGCCAGGGCCTCAGATCCTGAGTGTTAGAGACTGTCCCTAAACATGTGGGAAATGGACACTGGCTCCTACCAGAGGCTGATGGCTTCACATCTACTCTATGGGGTGGGTGGGTGGGGTCTGTCCAGGAACAACCGATTATCTGTGCCACTTTCAGCTTCCAGCTTCTACCCATCCCCTACCCGCCACATTGTAAGTGGGCTCTGGCAGGGATTTGGGGCAGTGCAGGAGTCCAGGTTTGTTGAACCAGCACAAATCTGGTTTCTGCCTATTGGGTTTATTTAAAGTGGGGCCATTCGCTGCCTCCCAGTCCCCACCTGGCTCCCCTTGCCTGCCAGGTATGGCTGTAAGCCCTGCTGGACCCATGGGCCTTCCCAGCTCTTAGCTTCCCCTGCCAGGTCTTGACTCATTCAGTTTGGCCCAGGGCCCCCGGCCCCACTTCCTCCTCTCCAGAGGCACCCCACCTGTCCTGGTCTTCACCACCTCTGGACATTTGCTCATGCCAGGCCCTCTGCTGAGAGCTGGCTGGAAGGAAGCATGAAGGATGGGAATTTTGTCAATTCTCAGGGCAGGGGCAGCCAGACTGTGAGGGCTGTGGCTTTGTCTTGCCAATTCTTAGCCCTTAGAGCCTGGCACAAAGCCCACCTCAAAGGCAGGTAAGAAAGCAGTGTTGAACAAACGGTCAAACCTGTGAACAAACGAATGGAAGCTGAGCTTGCAAGAGAGGTGTGGGAACGATGGTCAGACCACATAAAGGGGGGCAGGAAGGACAGGATCTGGGCATGGGCTGAACCCCCATCCTCCCTCCCCCACCAAGGAGAAAAGCGAAAGTCCAGTCCCAGAGCCAGTGTTTATTAGCAAGATGGAACGCAAGGGCGGCTGTGGCCTGGGCAGCCGAGGGCCACCAGGAGCCCCTACCCACCTACCCCGAAGTCCCCCAGAGCTATTTACACCCATCATCTGAAGTGGTGGGCAGAAGGGAGCCCTGGGGAGCCCCTGAAGGCCCCAGGCCTCCACCATAGCCCCCTCTCCCCTTGACCCTACCTGAACCTGCCCCTCTGCTATTCTCCCAGCCCCCAAGTCACAGTGGCCCAGAAAAAGGGAAGAGGAGGTAGAGTGGTCAGGCAGGGAGGGAAGGAGGGGCTGGAAGCGCACCCCACTCAGGCAGGGCTCCTCTGCTCCTGTCCCCAATAAATAGAGAATAAATACCCGGGAAGGGGCTGGCCTTGACTGAGTGCCCCCTCCCAGGCAGGGGCCGGCCTCCTGTGTCAGCCCCTTCTTCCCTTCTCTGAGTGCATCTGAGCCCCCCACCCCCGCTCCCAGTCTCCAAAGCAGTCCTCGAATCCACGTCTATGCCAGTGGCACAGGCTGATAGCACACACTGGCAAAGGTGTGCAGTCTGTTCCCTGTCCGGGTAGAGCTTGCTCCCTCCTTGTGTCCTGTAGATCCCGGCGATGGCTGTTGAGCATGTAGACTCCCAGCTGAGTCTGGGGACTGTGTGGTCCTGGCCTGGCCCTGCCAACTGGCTGGGCCTGGTTAAGTGGGCTCTGTTTCCTGCTGTCTCTGACCAGCATGGGTCTAAGTTTTGGACGGTGCTGCCGCTGAGGCAGGCTATATACAACCCACCAATAAATACTGTCTTTGCAGGGGCAGGGTGTGTATAGAATATAGATATTTTATATATATATAATATATATATATATATATATATATCTTTTATATTAAAAGGGACAAGGCCTAGGCTGGCCCATTTCAGGGCTCAGACAGCTGGCCTCATGTGTCTGGAGGGTGGTGACGGCGGTTCCGGGGCTTTTTCTGGTCCTGGGGTTCAGGAGGCCTGGGTGCCCCCGGGGCCTCCCTGGGGCTTGGGGGCACATGGCGCCAGTAGCCCTGGCAGTACTGGTGGATGAGGCCCACTTCCGGCTGGGCCAGCAGTTGGGCCAGCTCCTGGTAAGGGGGTGTGGGGGGGCCGGCGCCTGGCAGTGGTGGGGCGCTCACAGCTGGCGGTGGGAAGAGAGCAGCATGGACGGCATCCCGACCCAGGACGTGCAGCTGTACCCGTGTGACGACATGCTTGAAGTTGTTCTCGGTGGCAGTGCAGGAGTAGAGGCCGCGGTCACTGAGCTGCAGGGCGCGAAGCAGCAAGCCCTGCTCTGTGCGCAGGAAGCGGTCCTCCGCACGAATCTGCAGGGGCAGGGAGTGGGGGCTCAGGGGTTGTGTGACCACTCGGCTGCCTAGCCAGCTCCCAGAGCAGACCCCTTCTGTGCCCATTCCATGGAGGGGCTCTCATGTGGAATTTCCATATACCAAGAAAATCCCACAGTAGTTTTCCACATAACATCTGAATAGGCATCCACACACATTTCCATTTCAGGATCATAAGGGGATTTCTGTACAACAAGAGAATTTTGGAGCAATCACAAAGAATTTCTTTTTAATGGGAACTGGCGTATCCATATAGAATTTCCACGTAAGGAGAGATGCATGGAAGGCATTTCCATAAAATGAGGGCTACCCCACAGAATTCCCATATACTAGAGTTCAACCACATGACATTTCCATATAATGAGGTATACCTCCAATGGAGCACACACATGGAATTTTCATGTAAATAGGCATTAAGCGGTTTCCATATAATGCAGAAATCCCAGAGTTTCCATATAACTAGATTCACCTGAATGATTCCCACATAGGGAAGGGAACTTGGAAGGGCTTTCTTAGAACGGGGGCTGCTCTGGGTCAGCTCCTATATCACATTTCACCCACAGGGAATTTCTACTGCACAGGGGACTCCCACATCCACGGTGGGGGCTGTGGGGTACAAGAAATCACCTCATGGCGCCGGTCACTGGGATCTCGCTGGAACAGCCACTTAACTGTGGCCTGGGGCGAGCGAGGCTGGCATTCGAGGAAGGCTGCACTCCCAGCCACACCGTACTGCACGGACTCCACGGTATTCTTGTTGGCTGTGGAACAAGGGGGCGCTGCATGAAAGCAGCATTGCCTCTGGGCAGACTGTAGGGTGGCCAGAGGCAGGTGCCAAGGGGCATATACAGGGACATCTACCCTGTATAAAGGCAGGGCTGCACTATCAGGCATCCACTTCTTGAGGGAGTGGCTAGGGACATCCCATCTCTAAAATCCCAAGCCCCCTTACGCCCATGGACCACGTGAGAATCCTTCCCTGGGAGCAGCTCCATGGGCCTCACAGGGTTCCACACTGTGAGGAGTGCCCAGTGGTGAGTCACAGCACACTCACCGTTGGAGTTGAACCCACGACACTGCCTGATGGGGTTCCCATGCCGGACATCCTGCCGGCGGCTCCGCCTAGATGAGGATAGCGCCTCAGCAAGTATTCTCAAGCAAGTTTGCCACCCCCCCCGCCCAGGCCCCTGTACCCCCAAGACTCCAGGCAGGAATCCCATCCATAAACTCCCCTAGGGTAATATATCCACCACCAAACCCCCAGGACAGGGCCCTGGGTCCGGTGGCTAAAATTCCAAGGGCCTGGGGGTCCACACCTCTTGGAAGACGCTGTGTAGCGGGAACAGGCCTGGCCATCCCAGGCACAGTAGGGGTCCCGGGCGAGGCAGCAGTCGGCACAGGCAGCCCCATATGCCTGGCAGCGGTGCAGGCTCAGGTGTGTGACACCCACAGCTGAGGCCACGTACAGTTGTTGCTGAGAGCAGGGGTAGGGGCTTGTCAGTTGCCTTCCCACAGCCAGCCCCCATCACGTTCCATGCCTCAGTTTCCCCATCCCTATGCCAAGGGCAGGACCCCAAGGGAGAACAGGCTCTGTCCCTACCCCCAGCCCACCTCACCAAAACTCACCCTCTTGGAAGAGATGGTCATGGTCTTAACAGGTGCTGGGTCCTGAAAAAAGATAGGGATGAGTTTGGGGCCCTGGGGATGCCCTCCTTGCCCTGACCTAGAGGTCTGAAGTCTGAAGTCAGAAGCTGATACCAAGGAGGGCCAGGGTGAGACGAACAGTTCTGGGTGTCATACCCACCTTGAAGACCTCCACCTCCTCCAGCATTAGCTCCTCCATCTCCTGGTCATCCTTGGGCAACACGATGACCTTCTGCACTGTCCCGCGGTCTGGAACGGGCCGGGCAGGGCCTCAGTGGGGCTGAGGACACTGGGGAAGGGGTACCAGCCTCAGCCCCTTCCCCCACCAGGGCCCCAACCCCCCAAGGGCAGTGGAGCAGGAGCTCTGTGCCAAGGTTGAAGAAGTTCCCCTGGATGTCAGGGGCCCAAGATCATGGGGGAGGGGGTCACGGCCAGGGTCTGCCCCTCCCACCCCAGACCCTCAATTTGGGCACTGCTGAGCATAGGATGTTGGAGGCATTTCCGTGTTGAGGGACTGGAGCTGTGATGGGCACGCCTGTGCATGTGCACACGAGAGCATGTATGTCAGTATCTGGACCCACATATCCTAGAGGTGTCTGCCACCTGTCCCCTCTTTCCTGACCATTCACAGGTCCCCAGATGCCCAGTTTCCCTGCTCTCCCAGCCCCTGGGGGGTTGGGGATGGTGATGGGGTTTCTTTTCTCAGTTATCTAGGCTCCAAAGGATGAAGGTAGCAGAGTTGACCTTGGCAAGCTTGTCACAACCCCTAGCAGGGTAGGTCCCAGCCCCATAGATCAGCACCCTCCACCCACCGGGCCCAGCGTGGGAGGGACCGGGAGCAGCAGTGGGTACCTGTGCCCAGGAAAAGCACCTCATAGCGCCCATCGGCTGCATCCACCTGGTCCACGGCGACAGTGGTGAGCCGATAGGGAGCGCCTGTGCGGACGACCAGGGGCCGCCGCTGCAGAGGGTACACAGCCTGGTACATGAGCGGGTGGCTGCGCATGAAGTTGATCACTTCATCAGGGTAGTCCTTGGTGGACTTCATGGATGGTGTGAAGGTTCCGCCAGGGCACTGCAGGCAGGTGATGAGCGTCAGGCCTGGATGGGGCTTGCTGGAGCCCTTAACTTCAGGAGAGGCCTCTCCTTTGTCTGTCCCCATCACATCCACCTGCTCTGCTCCTCAGAGCTCCCATCCAGGATTTTCCCCCTCACCCAGCCCCTCTGCAGATCCTGCTCTAGCAGAGGTCCCAAGGTCCCACACAACCAAATTCCACAGCCACCTCCCTGGCCTCATGCACCAGGACCTTGTGGCATTAGGCAGAGCTGACCACTCCTTTTCCACGTCCTCACTCCCCACCCTGTTGTCTCCTTCCTCCAATCTGCCCCTCACCCCAACCCACCCCTCCTCAAGGGACTACAGCTCCCAGTTCCTTTAACACCCTACGCATGCTCTGCCCTTCGTTGGTACTTTTCCCTCGGCCTGCCCTGCACCCCTGCTCAACTCCAGCCCATCCTTCTGGCCTCCAAGTTCACCACTGGGGGAAGCCTTCCCTGGCCTCTGCTCAGACCAGCTCCCCCATCCCAGCCCTGCCCACACAGAGCCACAACAGATCATGCGGTTCTCCTGCTTAGACTCCTGCAGAGGCCCACATCACACCAAGATTAAGTGAGTCACCTCCCACCGCCTCAGAGGCCCTGCAGGCTGTACCTTGCCCACCCTCATCTCCCTGGCTACAATTAGCCACCTACGCCAACTCCAGCCTGCCCTCCAGCTTTGTCTTGGCTCCCAAACAGCACCCCCTCCAAGCAGCCTGCCACACCCGGCTGTCATCTTTGTTTCAGGGTCCTGGCTGGGTTCTTCACAGCCTGACACTGTTTAAATGGTATTTCGTTTCATTTTATTTATTTTTTTAAGTAAGCTCTATGCCCAACATGAGGCTCAAACTCATGACCTCAAAATTAAGAGTCGCATGCTCTACTAACTGAGCCAGCCAGGCGCCTGTTTTGTTTTGTTTTAAATGTCAGCTTTATTTGAATGGATACGTGGTAGATTGATTTGTTTGTATGCTCTGCCTCCCCCACCTGGCCAGGAGCTCCATGATAGTGGGGCCCATGTCTACAAAGGGGCTAACCCAAAGCAGGCCTCAAAGAAAAGGGAAAGGTGGAATGACTGGGGTCCTCACCGTGCCAGGCCGTGGGTAGGGCATCTTCCCTGAGAATGGCATCCACTGGTAGTTGGGGCCCTCTTTGTGGGCAAAGGGCCCGTTGAAGACCATGCGGATATCAGCCATGGAGTAGACACACACAGCAGAGCCTCGGAACACGGAGCTGCGGGCAGGGCAGGTGGCTGCTGTGGGCAGGGCAGACCCTCGGCCCAGGGCCCCTTCCCAGCCTGCCCCCACCCCACAGCCTGCCACCAGGCAGGGGTCCTCCACAAGTCATATAATCCCCCAATCCAGCCACACCCTGCCACAGCCAGCCCCGGCCCCAGCCTCACCCCGAGGAGGTAAAGACAGCATAAATGACCGGGTTCCTCACATCCTGTGTCTGCTGGACAAACACATCCTCTGCGGGCAGAGGGAGAAGACACTGGGAGGGTGCATTAGCCAGGAGTCCCAGGGCCTTGCCCACTCCTGCCCAGGGGGCCCACCAAAGGTGCCCTGGCCACCCATCCAGCCCCCCACCCCTCCCACAGCAGCCACAGGACCCAGCCTGCCTGCTGGTTACTCACGGAGCTCATCGAAGTGAGTCTCAATGCCATCCTCGCCGGGCACAGAGCACACCAGTCGTGCCTTCAGGAACGTGCTCCACTTATTGACCAGGCAGCAATGGCCACCGTCATCATTCTGGGGACAGACAGGGAGCAGGGTCAGATCAGCTCTCACCCCCTGCTGGAGTAGGGCTGCTGGAGCTGGCACTGGGTTGGGAGGCGGGGAGCTGGGGCCCCGCCAGCGCATACCAGGCAGATGCGCCCAATGCGGGCATACACAGCGGGGCTCTGCGGCGCCTCTGCCGATCGCTCGCGGAAGAAGAAGTAGAGCTTGTCGTCGTTGCGCTCGGCGCTGTCAGGGATGAGCTCAGCGTGGATGAATGAAGGGTCTGTAGGTAGGCAGTGGTCAGCTGGGCAAGTGCTCCTCCAACAAGGCCTCTTTCCCCAACAGAATCCCAGGACAAGTACAGGAACAGCCCCCGCTCTTCCCCATCCCAGGCAGTCACAGGGCCAGACCCCCCATGAGTGCCTCTTGAAGATCTTGCCCCATCCTAGATGTGCTGCCCACCCAGGGTCTTGTAAGCTGCCCTCACCATTCAGCCACCGAGAGTTGTACTGATCTGTGCGCATGGCTGTCTGCTTTCCCAGCGTGCGGAAGATGGCTGCATCGGTGCCCATGAAGTCGATGTACACACCAGCATAGAGCTCCTCATCTGTGGGCGGGCAGGTGGGTCAGTTAGGGGATCCCTTTGTTAGGACCAGGGTACAGCGCAAATGACCTTCAGGGCAGGGTCCGATCTTCCCCTCAGGCTCCCCTGGGCATGACTGTCTCATCAGCGGGGTCCTGGTAAATGTTTAATAACTGGCTCTGAGGATTGCCTGGGTGGCTCAGTCAATTGAGTGGCTGAGCAATTAAGCATCCAACTTCGGCTCAGGTAATGATCTCACTGTGAGTTCGAGCCCCGCTTCAGGCTCACTGCTGTCAGCTCAGAGCTGGCTTCAGGTCCACTGTCCCCCTCTCTCTCAAAAAAATAAATAAATAAATAAATAAACATACATACATTTATTTATTTATTTTTAAAAATGTTTATTTATTTTTGAGAGAGAGAGAGAGAGAGAGTACGAGCTGGGAAGTGGCAGAGAAAGGGAGACAGAGGATCCAAAGCAGGTTCTGCACTGATAGCAGGGAGCCCAACGTGGGTCTTGAACTCATGAACCATGAGATCATGACTTGAGCCAAAGTTGGACGCTTAACCAGCTGAGCCACCCAAGTGCCTCCAAAATAAATAAACATTAAAAAAAAAAACAACAAACCTGGCTCTGCGAGGGTTGGGATTAGCAGCAATTAGCTCTGATTAGTAGTGAGAGCCAATTTCTGTAGTGTAAATACTCCCACCATGGCTGATTTCAAGCTACTAACTTGGGGTCACTGACAGTGGAGCCGGGGAGAGCTGCCAACACTATGATATAGTATTTCTACCCCACAAATACAACAGATGCAAATAACCTCAAGAACAAAGACAATGATAAAATGTAGTAAAATAATTTGGAAGTAATGAGTTTTGAGTATTTTTACCTTTGTTTCAAGGTAATTTATTTGTAAATTATATAATTTAATTTTTAGTAATAACTGTGTTTAATAAGAGCTGGCTCACAAAACACCCGAAAATTTGCAGATTTAGTAACCATGCTGGCTCTAGACTTGCCCAGGGCAGGCCTGGCCTTCCCCCATCAGACTCCCTGGTCAGGGCTCTGCCATCAGGCTGACCTTTTCACTCACCAAGATGGGGAGGATAATGTCTCCCACCCCCACCCCAAGACCCTTCCCAAGCTTGGAGGTGGCACAGTGCTCAGCAGTTGCTCTGAGAGGCAGACTGGGTCGGGCAGCCAGAAAACAGGCAGAGTACAGGGACCAGGGGCCTGGTGGGCTCACCCAACCTGGCGGTAGGGGCAGCAGCTACTCATGAGGTCCCACTCTCCTGGGCCAGACCTGACACAAACCTGCCCACCACCCCCCCCCCCCCCCGCTGGTCAGAGGGCCACGACTCTCCATCCGTGCTTCCTTGTGGGGCTCTCTCAGCCTCCCAGACAAGCCAAGAATCTATAGGGAACAACTCCCCTCATATCTCTCCCAGTACAGACCGAGCTTCTCTTCTCTCTTAGGTGGCCTGTGGCTGGGAGGGGTCTGGCCTTTGCATGGACACTATTTTAGGGTACGATCTGGCCCCCCTTGTACCCCCTTCTGGGGGTACCCACTCTGGAGAGAGGCTCACACCACTAGTCTCTACCCCTCAGCTCACACTGGGGTCTGGTCTATAACCCTCCCCCTGACAGGTGGGGCCCCATGGGAGGGTTCAGGGATGGCATGGTCATGGTCTCTGCCCTGAGGTAAGTGTTGGTGCCATGACCCCCATTCCAGAGGCAGAGGCCACGCACTTAGGCTGTAGAACCAGGGTGGGGTGGAGGCACTCACTGATGAGGGCTGAGGCCGTGTCCAGCTTGGGGTCGTACGGACACTTGCCCTTCCCTGACTCGAGTCTCTCGGGCTCCAGGTAGAAGATGTAATCCTGCAGGGCAGAGGGGAGCTCAGCATCGTCCAAGCTGGTCCCACAGCTGGGGAGGGCAAGGGTCATCAGGCTCCCAGGGTGAGAGCAGGCCCCGAGGGACACCCTGAAGCCACCCCTTCACTCCCCAGATATCCTTGTGTTTTAACTGTCCAGCCAGATCTCCCAGGGCAGGGCCACGCTGCACGTTCCAAGGGAGCTACTTCCTGGTCTCAGATAAGACCTGGGAATCAGGGGCTGAAGCCCCTCCATGCCAACTGGTTCAGGATGACTCTGGTCAGAGCCCCCTTGGGCTTGACCTGAGCTGTGGCTGCCTGTCCTTGGCCAAGATGAGGCTGATCGCCTGACCAGGGCAGGAGGTACTGACCAAAGGCCTTTGGTCCTGACGTTTGTTGCCAGGTCTCACCAGGCCAGAAGGCTTTGAGGGTACCGTGTCCCCAGGCTTTATGTCCTACCTGTGGTCCTCAGGACAGAATAATAGGCCATAGCCTTTCCTCTGCCCCTCAACAGAGCCCCCAGTTCCCCATGTCTCCACAGTGGGCAAGGAGTTGAGGGGTCCAGCCCAGATCACATGGGATTCACAAAGCCCCCCCATGCCTCCCAGCCCAGCCCTGAAGATGCTAGGAGAAAGGTTGTTGAAGGCACTGGGACCAGGATGAGCTCGTGGGACGAAGGGAGGGAAAAGAGAGAGACACAGAGGCAGGAAGGAGGTGGCAGCAGGTGGCAGGGATGGTGATGGGAAGGTGTACACAGGCCCGCTTCCAGTTACACTCTGCACACATGACTTTCTGCACGCATGGGGCTGCACACACAGCTTGGCACGCATCACTGTCAGCACACGGAACCCACCGCTCACACCCTGGGCACACGTGCAGTCTGAACGGCCCCACTTTTCAGCACTCCCCGTCACAGACACACCTGCTCAAGTGACCACTTGCTCTATCATTCACTGGCAGCCCCTGCCCCCCTGCCCGCCCCTGCCCAGCCCCAGGCCCCCCAGCCCAGTCCTGAGTTGTGACTAGTGGACAGACAGTTCTGTCCCTTCCACCCCAAGGGAGCAGAGTCCCAAGCATGGGAGTATGTGGGACACCTGTGTCAACCCACGACCCACGGAGGCATGGGGCATGGACACCTGAGAGTAATATGGCAGACTGCATACATGTGGCACGTTCTGACTCTGGATGCTACCTAAGGTGTGAGTTTGAGAATGCACAACACGTGCCCAAGCGTATGTTGGCAGATGCTCATGCACGTCTACACACGTATGTTGAGGGCTGAGGCACTGCTGTCCTCAGGCTGTCCTCCCTACCTGGTCCTTCATGATCTCTTGCATGTAGGGGCTCACTGAGGCTGACATGAATCCAGCTGGGAATGCCTTCAGAGCCTGAGGGCACTGCCAGGGAAGGAGTGGGATGGGGTTCCCAGAGTACAGGGAAGACCCTGGGGAGACTGGCCTGGGGTGCAGGTTCCTGGTTGGAAGGCCAGGCCCAGGGTGAGTTCAGTTCAGAGGCAGTGCTGCCCGGCAAGGGCCTGGGGGGATGAGTCCCACCTGGCGTGGGGCTGTGGGCGTCGGGCGGAGGGCACCATCCGTGGCTCTGCTGCCTCGGCCTTTGACCACCTGCATCTGGGTCCAGGGCGTGGCCTGAGAAGATGAGGAACAGGGGTTAGAGCCAGGGGTGGCAGGGGCTGGGGGAGCGGGCCCGGGCTGCCAGCCTCTCACACCACACGTGCCAGGAACACACGCGAGCACCCGGACCCCCAGAGTACACATATGTGCCTGTGCGTGCACACATACACACAGCTTGTCGAGCACCTGCACACACGTGTCCCTAAGTCCAACCACTCTCACAATTGTCCTACAAGGTCACACCAGCTTACATACATGCCCACATGGAAATGGAAAAAGGCAGAAGCGGGCAGGGTGGGGCAGAGCTGGGGAAGGGGCAGCTCTCCCCCGGGCCGTGTGGCAGAAGCTGACCCAGGTGTCCAGCCTCCTGATGCCGAGGCCCTACCAGGCCCTCTGGCTTGGCTGCAGGGGCACGGTCCACAGGCACAGCCAGGAGAACTGTTGCACGTATGGAGCGAGCACTTACTACATGCCAGGCACAGTGCTAAGAGCCTTGGGAGCATTAGCTCACTGCCTCCTCCTTACACCGACCTGTGAGAAAGGCAGCTATTAGCCCCATCTTCAGGTGAGGAAACCGAGGCTCTGAGAAGTGAAAGAAGTCACTCACCCAAGGTCACAGGGCTGGAAAGTAGTAGGGCTGGGGCTCAAGCTCATCCTCCCATCAGAACCCTGGCATGTGGCCACTAATGGGGCAGCACAGGGCCAGGGTGGGCACGGCTTACCTGGGCACGGCGGCCACGGTTTACATAGGTGCACATGGGGTTGTAGGCGCCGGTCCCACACACATACAGGTGTGTTCGGTTCCAGGGCTGGATGAGCCTGACGAAGTTCCCGCACTCACCCTGGGGCCAGAGGGAAAGCCAAGGAGGTGCCCAGATGCCTTCCTGGCCCCACTACCTCCCTGAGGTCACCTGCCCCCATGCCCCCCCATGCCACCTGTAGACCTCTCTGCACTCACATTGCCATCCTTGCCTGAGAGCACGCACTCCTCAATGCGCTGTGGGGAAGCCGCCCAGTGGATCTGCCAGAGACAGGGATCAGAGGGTGCAGCCCTGGGGCCCCATGTTCCTCATCCCCCCAACCTGGCACCGGGGCTGGCCCTTACAATGAGGGGCTCGCGGTTGATGTCATGGAGGTCCAGGGACAGCACATAGTCTTTGCTGCCCACGTACATGCGGTCATGGTCCTCGTCTTTGAGCAGGATTCGGTAGTCGGTTGTGTTGAGCAGGAAGTTGAAGAAGTGGGCAGTGCCTGTGGCCTTAAGTTCTGTGGGTGGAGGTCAGGGCAGCAGTTAGGATCCTTGGGGACCAGCCAGACATGTCCCCTTTGATGGGGGGGGGGACCCCTACCACACAATCGTCTTAAATCCCTAGCTTCCCCTCTAGAGCTTACGGAGCTCCCTCTCTAGTCCCTGAGATGCTGAGAGGAGAAAGTGGGACAGGTGGGCAGGCCAGCGAAAGAGCCACACCCAGAGCTAAAGCCCTGACTCATGGGCAGCCCCAGCCAGTCTCTGGGTCCCAATGAAAGCCAGTGGGCGTGGACCAGGGCACGTGATAGC
This sequence comes from Leopardus geoffroyi, assembly GCF_018350155.1. NCBI lineage: Eukaryota > Metazoa > Chordata > Mammalia > Carnivora > Felidae > Leopardus > Leopardus geoffroyi. Next base: position 19,160,844 of record NC_059331.1, on the reverse strand, counting down.
ATCAAAGAGTCTTTGCTCAGCTGGGGGTTAATGCTCCCACACTCAGGGTGGGGCCTGCTTTCCACAGGGGCCTAAAAGGGTTAACGAGCTGGGGCGTTGGGGGTGGGGGGCAGGTGCATCCAGGACAGCCTGCAGACGCTGGCACAGATTGGGATGCCCTGTCCTCACCCCAGCTGCCCACCAGACAGAAGGCCAAGCTGACACACACCATGGTCCCCACCTTGTCTGAAGCTGGTTAGCCAGGACACTGAAAAGCCCTGCTGGAGCTATACTGTCCAACAGAACTTGGGTTTTCCCCAGATCCCACTGGGCTGCTGCAGGTGGAATTTTCAGGCCACTTTGAACCAGCCAGGGATAGTCTTTCCTGGGAAAGGAGCCCTCCCCCTAGCACTAGTGTCCCAAGCCTGGGGGCAGGGTCCCGTTGAGTCCTTCATTTCTCTTCTGCATGAGTCTGGCAGCCCTGGCCCTCCCATCCCCAGACTGCTGGGGGAAAGTCCTCATTTCTAGGGATGAAGGACAGGAAGGAACTTGGCCAGTGACAGGCCAATGACAAACACAGGACTCTAGAAAACTTGGGAACCTTCCTCTGGGATGGGGAGAGCCAAGGGGTCTTCTTGTCAAGCCCCTCCTCCACCCACCCCCAGCTATTTTTAGCTCAGCAGGAGAGGAAAGATTATAGTGAAGGTGACGAATATTCACCAGCACAGGAGGCTTGAGATGGCGGCACACAGAAGAGCACATGCATTGTGCACGTGGCCCAGGCACGCACGTGTGCACACACATGTCCTGCACCAGATGAGGCACTCATGAAGGCGATCATACATATACCATCTTCCCACATCACAGCTGGTAACCCATTTCCTAGGTGAGGCAATCAAGGGGGAGTTCTGGAAAGGGAGAACAGCTGAGATCCGAGGCCCTAGATGCCATCCGAAGATGGGACCAGCAGGTGGCCTCATCCCATCAGTCAAAGTCGACCTTGACTCAGGCAGCTGTCTCTGACTGGCCTGGCTGACCATGACCCCTGCTGTGTGCTAGGACCCTGAAGTGGAGCTGGAGGGGCTGTGCCTGAGAGCAGCTTGGGACGGGAGCTCCAGGATGTGCTGAGATGGGCGTGGGAAGTGGGCTGGGAGCCAGGGGACTCCCACAGCAGACCCAGAATTACATCTGAGGGGCTGGGGGCGGGGGGGCAAGCAAAGGCCTTGCCCTGCCCGGCCCTATGTGGCGATGAGAGAATACAGGTGATGACCTTGGCCAACCGCTGGGACGCAGGGACGCCAAGGGATCAAAGGGCCGATCCCTGCCTGGCTACGGCTTCACCCGCCTGTCCGGCGGTGCCTCTGAAGTCCTAGGCAGGGCAGCCTGGGCACCTGTCCTGCACCTGTTGTTGGGCCACTTGGAGTCCCCTGCCTGGCCACCCAGCCATAGTGACAACAGGAAAGTAAACACTCCCCCACCCCCAGGGCCAGGAAGCAGCCAGAGAGGAAGTGGGGCTGCCAGCGGAGCCCCCCCAGGCTGGGACAGCCCGCCAGGGGTTATTTATACCCTGGCTGGGGGCACGGTCTTTGTTGTACCCTTACCCGTTCTACTGGGTTAGGGGGCATTTGGGGGGCAATGGAGGAGAGGGAGGCAGGGGTTCAAGTGTGTACGTACTTTTCCCTACCTAGGGTAGAGTAAGCTCCAAATACCTAGCCCCAGGGACATCTACCCTCCATCCCTGCCCAGTCTTGGGTCTCTGTAATTTGGAACCCCCTTCTGTGATCCAGTACCCAAGCCCCAAGTCCAAGTAACCCTCCACAACTCAGAGCCCCAGCACTCCAGGCTCCATCCCCTTCTGTGAAAAAGGCAGGGGAGAGACCATTCATTCAGCAGACCTACATGGGGAGCAGGAGACTCCCTATGATCTGACATCCTTCCTCCTAAACCTGCAGTCCCTGCTCCCTAACCCCTGGGTGGAGGTAGGGCTGGAGGGAGCCTCCCATTTACTCATCAAGCACCTATTATGTGCAAAACCCTGAGCTGACAACATCTGATTTACAGATGAGCACAGCAAGGCACAGAGAAGAGAAGTGACAGGACCAAGAGCATAGGGATAGGATTCCCACCCAGGTCCATGGTCCTTGGGGCTAAAGGAGATGCAGGCCCAGGCAAAGCCAGTCCTGGTGGTGAGCACTACCCACTGGGAGGGCAAGGCCTGAAGGTAACTCTCCCTCCATCAACAGGGCATGTGACTCAGGACCCCAGGGACCCCTCCCAGTGGCCATGGGATATGGCGTCAATGGCTCTGTTGTCACAGGACATGATGTTTTGGTCACTGTGGAAACTTTGAGGGGGAGCCCCCATGAGGCCATGTGGGGTGGGAAAGGGGTGGGACCAAAGGTCAGGAATCTTTGACTTTGGCATGGGCTTCATGACCCCAGTCAAGGCACTCTGTCCTCATTTTCCTATCTAGACCATCTCTTGAGCCCTCCTAATACTGACACTCAAGGTGATCCCTGAAGGTGAGGGTCTTGCTTCGAACTCCGGGAAATGCTGACAGCAGAGTATTTCTTGGGACTTCCCCCCCACCATCTTTCATGGGGTGTCTCTGCCTTGGTGGGGACAGGAGAATGGGATGTGGTCCCAAGTTCTTTCCCCATGCAAGCTGGCTCCCAGATGTCACCATCTCTTGGAGGACATCCCGGCTATACCATTTCCTAGTGCTGGGTGAGGAGCAGAGAAGGCCATGGGGCAGGAAGGGGCTTCCTGTTGACTCAGCCCCAGCCTTCCCCTAACTCTAGCCTGTCTCCACCCCACCCCCAACTCAGGAGCAGAGTTAAACCCTGAATCATCCATCTAAACCCAGCTTACAGAAAGGAAAACTGAGGTGGAGAAGGATGACTTTTCCAGGTCCCTGGAGTAAACTGGGTATAGGGCTGTGGACATAGCAGTCCATGGCTGCAGTGCTCATCTCACTCATGTCAGATTGTAGGAAAGAATTAAGACAAAAGTCCCCATGACAGCCCTGTACCCCAACTCCAGACGGGAAGACTGAGGCCCAGAGGAGAGTGGTGCTCACCTCAAGACATAGGGTGAGAAGTGAAACTAGTATCCTGTCCCCCTTCTCTAACCTGCCATAGGGCAAAGGAGCTGGAGGCCTTCATTCTTCCAAGAAGCCTGGGACAGAGCAGGAAGTGGGCCAGTAGTCCTGGGTTTCCTGCTTTGACACCTGTAGCATCAGCAGGGCTAGATCCTCCTGGCCCCCAGCCCCACTAAGGAGCAGAGACTTGGGCCAAGGGGAACTGGGGGTCCAAGGGGGCATCTGTTGTGGGGGTCGGTGTTGACCTGGCCTTGCCATGTCCTCAGGCCTGTCCTCTCCTCTGCTCCACTTATCCCAGGCCCAGCTCTGATAGCAGGAGTGTCACCTCTCCCCCATCTCCATGGCACTACTGAGGGAGGGCTGGGGCACAATCAAAGGTTCTGTGGATGTCAGAACTCAAGTCTGGATAAGCTTTGACCTTGGGGAGAGAGTATGGTGTGCCCAGATAATGCCTCCTGGGAAGGGCACCCCACCCCCATACCCTCACCCAGGCTGGGCACAGGTCGGGTGGGGCGACATCCGGGAAGGCTTTTCCCGTCATTGGGAAGGAAGAGCCTTTTCTGGCATCAGACACCTCATTTCCGCAGTCATTCCCAGCCTCTAGAACTTCCCCATGGCCATTAGACACTCAAGGTCCTGGCCCAGAATGGCCTGGCAAACGTCCAGAGGCAGGAACATTCTTAGTGATAGGGGTTTAGCCTTGGGGGTCTCTGTTTCCTCCCTGCTGGAAGCAGCCAATGCCTCACTTTAAAGGATGTGGTGGGTGTGGACAGCACTAAGGAGGTGTGTCTGCAGCCCTCACCCGAAGACCCCAAGTGGGCGGCCCTGACCCCTGCTGCCGACCCCTGCTGCCCGTCTCTAGGACACGGGCTCTGTTGTCAGTGAGGCAGGGGCTGCTGTAAAAAGGGGGTCCTGGAGTGGAGGTGGTACCCGCCCCCTTGGTTACAGCCTCACAAAGCAGCAGGTCCTGACTGACAGTGTCACCTCCCCTGGCTGTGCTTGAGTACTGGGGGTGATAGAGGGTTCCTGAAGCCCAGCCCTGACCTCTGACCTCATGTGGGCCAGAGCAGCCCTAATCCCTGAGCTAAAGAAAAATGAGGTTGGGGGTGAGAGGTGGGGGTGCTGGCCAGGGTCTCTGTCAGTGCTTTATCCTCCTGCCCTTCCAAGGAACGAAACTGAGGTGGACGAGATGTCAGCACTGGTGGCAGAAGGAGTGGCAGGGCCTAGACAGTCCCTACTGGATGCCCCAGGGGGCTCTAGGGAGGGGTGGCCCCCAGCCCCTTATGACCTCCCCAAAGCTGTGAGGGGCCCCAGAGGAAGGCCTGGGGGCTGGGCTGGCCCCCTGGCTCCCAGCCTAATCCTCTTTTAATGAGCGGCCAGCCGGAAGGCCTCAGTCCCTGGCCGCAGCCTTACAACCCTGGGAGCCCCAGCCAGACTGAGCTGGGGGAAGGGCAGCCCCTGAAGCCTTTCCATGCACCTTTCCTCCCCCTCACTCCCCCCCCGCCCCCCCCCCAGCTTAGCACACCCACCTCATTAATACCCCAAAGCCAAAACCTAAACACTGGCCAGGCCAACTCAGGGCCCCAGCATCTGCAGGGATATATACCAGGGTGACATCTGTCTTGTGCTCCCATGGACTCTCTTGGGCGTTTACCATTAGTTCAGGGTCAGGTCCCACATGGAGCTGGACAGGGGAGACTGTCACAGCTGATCCAGGGGCTTGCTGTCTCAGTCCCCTTTCTATCCGGGGAATGTTCTGAATGGGAATCCCTAGAAACCAGACCCAGGGTTTAAGTTGCCTCTTCCCTGGGGGGTAGGTTCCAGTTCCTCTGGCCCCAAACCCCTTAATATCTGTCCCCTCCAACCCAATCCTGAGCCAGGCTTTCCATATTGGACACCCAGAGGCCTCCCCAGGAGCCATCCACATTCGCCCCCCCTTCCCCCCAGGCAGGTGAGCCAGGTCGGTGCCAACAAAACCAATTACAGCCGCTCTCACCCAATTAGCAACTAATTATGGCCTTGTAGTCCATTCAACATAATTAACATGTAAATGACTCGGTGTGTTTATATTCAATAACTGCTCTGATTGAATTTAATTTAAAAGTCTGAACTAGGGACCCAGTTACCGTATTTCACCATCTAGAGCAGCCACTTCCTGGGAATGTCGGCTCCTCCAGGGGAAAGGGACACAAGACCAGGGTGGAGGGCAGAGGGACAGGTGCTGTGACACTGGCCCAGTCCTGGTGAGGGTAGGGATGGCTGCAGTCCCTATACTCTGAAATGCTACCCCAGGGGTGTGGGAAGGTGGTGAAGTCTGAAGAGCCCCAGTGGGACTCTCAAGTTGGGAAATCCTCTGGAACTAGGGGGCCCCTCTTAAGGGCTACTGTAAACATCCCAGCTCTTCAGTAAACACCAAGCCAGAGCCAAGCTGGAGCCACCCAGCTGGGCTAAAGCTCCACTGTAGGCTTCCCTCCCATTTTGGGGGCTGGGGGCTGAGGGCTGGAGCCTGGGGCCAGCAGGCTCAGCCATGCTATTCCCACGCCCGTTCCGCCCCAGTGCCCGCCTACTCCGCCCAGGAGAGGACAGGCTGGGGGCACAGCTCAACCTGATCCAGGAAAAGCCAGGAGGGAAGACGCAGCAGGGTCATACCCTGGCACACACGCCGGCTGGAAACCCAGGGTTCTACACCTCTTTCCCACGAGGATGTCCAATAACTTTCGACTGTTTTGTCCCAGCAGGTAGGGAGCTCTCTAGCCTAGGTGCTCCAGTGATCCCTGCCCACCCCCATGGCACCTGATCATCTGGGTCTGGGCTGGTGATGGAGCCAGGAGGACCCTTGTAGGTCCATGTAGGACCCTTAACAGCGTGTGCAGATGCCTATGAGGACACCTTCGGGCATTTACCAGCCAGGCAGAGCTCAGAGCTCTACCCGTTTGGAAAGGACACAGTGCAGGGGCAAAGCTGGCCTGCAGGGACCAGGCAGCCCCTGTGCATGGGGTAGGAGACAGCCTGGGCCAGGCAAGCAGCTCACACAGGAATGTGCCCCAAGAAGCATGAAGGGGGTTGGGAAGACAGTTGGCCCTGTGGGGAGGGGTCGCACTGATCCATTTCTCAGGTGGGGAGAGTGGATCGGGCCTCCAGCTCCACTGGCCTCAGGGGCCCACCCCGCCTCCCACATTCCAGACCTAGCCCGGAAACCCCTCACTCCTTCCCCCCCTCCCCCGCCACCTCCTCCCTGTGACTGCAAAAGACAACAAACTCTCCATGGCTCATTTACTCCGATAAATCAACCAGACGGACAGGCCAGGATGGGACTGACAGGCTAGTGGGTGTCAAGACCCTCCCCCTGCCCTGTACCCAGCCCCCACCTCTGTTGCCCTCCTTGGACTCCTGGGGTCCCTACAAGCCCTTCATGTCACCCACCCAGAGAGTCCCAGGATGTCCGGACAGTCTCAGTCTCCTTCCCAACATTCAGATGGGGAAACTGAGGCATTGAACAGACAGATGTGTACTTAGGGTCAGCCTTAGGGGATGCAATAGGACAGAATTGGGAGACCAAACAGGACTCAGCTGGTCACCAGTCCAGGAAGGCAGTGAGTTCTCCACACAAGCCTGGTGCTGGGACAGGAGGGTGTTAAACAAAACAAACGACAGCGACAGCGATAGCACAGGCCGCCCTGGGCAGAGGCCCCCTGGGTGTTGCAGGAGCCCACAGGGCCCCTGAGTTCTAGTTGTTCCTCAGCCAGTTGTAGCGTCTGACCCAAAGGGACCCACCACGCTGGCCGACCGGCAAGTACACAGGCAGTGGACGCTGCCCTTGGAGGGAAATGAGAGCATCAGCACCAAGCCCTAAGTGGAAAGAAATATGGCTCTTGGCTGGGTGCAGAGACCTCAGAGGAAAGAGCACGTCCGGGTAGGAAGCCAAGGAGGGGGTCAGGGTGGGGATGGGAGGGGTGGAGGCAAGGGGGGGGGATGGGGGGAGGGAGGAAGGAAGGAAGAAGAGTGGGGGAAGGGGGATCTGGAGCTGAGGCCTCACATCCCAAAGACTTCCTGGTCCCTGGAGGGGCCTGTTGCTTTGGGGCTGTCCCTGCCCTACAGAGATGCAGCAGATACCCGTACTTGCCAGCAGCCCCGGTGAGAACGCCACAAGTCAGCCTAGCTGAGGCCTCCCTCCCCCACAGGCAGGCCTCCTGGATCCTAGGCCAGCAGCCACCACCCAGGCCCATTCGTTGCTGGGTCAGGACCAGTGGTCAGGAGTGGAACCCAGGAGGCCTCCACCCTCCCTGAGACTGCTAAACAGCCTGGGGTATGTTGAGGGGGGAGAGCAGTAGTGGGGGAGGGGTGGAGCGGTGGCGGGGTGGGAAGCGGTGGCTACAGGCCTGCCAAGCTCAGGCACCCACGTGAGCTGAGCTTTGGATTCAGACCGGAGCCTTCTGGCATCCAGGCCTCTGGCAAAGGCCCTCTTGCTATTTCTAAGAAAAATGCAGCAGGAATCTTCTCTGCTTCTCCAAAACTCCAAGGGCTCCCTTGAGACGGGGCTCAAATTCCCAGGACAGTACCAGGCCAGGCCAGGCAACCATGCTCTCAGCCCAGTGGTACAGATGCCCAAGTGAGCAAGGGGTCCAGTCACCCCTAACACAAGCTGTAGGAGCCATAACAGTGCTCAGAGAGGGGTCACTGTGGCTGCTCATGGGTCCCAGACAGAGTGGGGAGCTCATCTCCATGTGGGGAGCTCCCTCCAAGGCATGCCCTACCCAGTGCACCTCTCTCATTGGATTTTCCTCACCATATGTATTTGGTGCCTTTGCCATGAGGAACAAAGAGCTTAAAAACCACAAGGAACAAAAGTACAAACGCTATGTCAAAGCAGCAAGAGCAGGACTCCATCCAGTATCTTGCCCTTCCCCCAGGTATTATGGCACACACACCTCACCTCTGCTTCCTGCTCTTCCCTCCCACAGTCTCCCTGACCCTGTTGAGATGCAGCCTCCTCCAGGAAGCCTGACCGGATGCCCATGATAGTGGCATCCTATTTCTGCCTGACCCCACTCCCAGAACAGGGCTCAGGGTATCTTCTGCAGTCCTTTCCAAACACTGTCACCTTCACCAAAGGTTAGAAATCTCGAGGGAGAGGTGAAGTAGTGCAGAACTCCTTGGGCCTCCCCCAGGACCAGCCCTCACTTCTCTGCCACCCTCAGCATAGCTCCTAGTTAGGAAGTCCCGAGACTTCCTTCACAGGAGCCATAACTGCATTCACAAAGTTAATCCTCCCACGTGAGGCCTCCCAGTGAGGCCAAAACCATTCTTATCCCCACTTTACAGACAATGCATCAGGGACACAGAGAGGCTCACTACTCAAGATCTATCCATGGCCAGGATGCAAGCAAAGCAGCCTAAGCCTTTCAGGATGCTGCCTGCACTGAGCCACTGCGGTCCCCACCTTACACAGGGGGAGCCAGGTCCTGGAGAGGCTAAGCCACCTGCCCGAGGTCACACAGCTGACAAAGGTAGAAGGCAGGCTTGTCTGCCTTCAGGGACAGCCCTCTCAACCACCACTACCTTCGAATTCTACCAAATTTAAGTCCCATGGAAGGAGCTGGAGGTCTCCCAGGGGTCAGGGGCCAAGTACCCATGGCTCTGAAGACAACCTCTGGGGCCCCCGCCACCCCTGGAGGGGTCACAGGGTTGGAGGTGCATACATACAGGTGCAGACAACCAGGAGCCCACTCTAAGGCCACTGCCTCCAAAGCCACAGAGTGAAAGATACCTTTATGGGCCAGAATGAGATTTTTATCTTGGCGGTTTCTCTTTAAATTCTTTACGATTACGAAGCAGCGGGGGCTGCCAAGGAACATGATTTACTCCTTGAGCATGCACCAGCTCCTCACTCAGTGCCAAGGGAAGCTGGAGCCAGAGAGGGAGGGGCGGGCGTCATGCCAGGGAACCAGAGACAAGGCCTGTGCTGCTGAGGCCCAGCTAGTGGCGGTCCCGTTTGAGGCTTGGCTGGACCTGGAAGGACCACAGCTGAAGGCCCCCAGCCCTGAACTGGCTGACTCAGGCTGGGCCTGAGACAGGTTCTCAGCAAGTACCAGGACCTGCTCCATTCTCTCCATGCGCCAATTGCTGGCCAGCTGAGGGGCAGCCAGCCTCCAGGACCTCCCAACTCCCGAAGTGGCCACTTCCAAGTCCCCTCTCAGGAGTAAGGCAGTTCCCATTTCCTGGAAAACTGAGATCCTAAATGCAGGAATCTGGGCTCAAGTTCACGCTTTGGGTCTTCCTACCTCCCTCCTCCTGGCTCATCTGGAATACCGGCCCCTCCCCGGTTTGCTAGCTCCAAATCCCACTGTAGCTATCAGAAACACCTGACCTCTACCCAGTTCCCTGGTGCCACCTCTGGCCTCTCCCCAACACCTCCTCTTCTGTGTTCTGAATCTCCTAGCCTCCTTTGGCTGGCCAGGGAGCCCCTGGGGAGGCAAGGGCACATCCCCCACTCCTCACTGTGCAGTCAGGCCTGGGGGTGGGGCAATGCTCCATCAGAGCTAAAGGCACTTCCACCTGAACCCATATTCACCCACTCTTCATCCCCCCCTTGGGTGAAGTAAACGGGCTATGACCTCTCCTAACCTCCAATCTCATCATTTCCTAACAAGGAGACCTGGCCACTCTGGTTCTCTGATGCCACATGCAGATGACGTAAGTAGTGGCACTATTCTGGGCCATTAGCCCCAGAGGCTCAGAGGCTGGGCTGGGGTGGGTGCATAGGCAGTGACCAGCACCTACCCACTCACCCTCCACCTACAGAGTGTCCTTCCCCACAGAGCAAGCCAGTTATGCCTGGAATTAGAGAAGATCCAAACTCCAGGGCTACTCTGAACACAGGAGCCCTTTCCTCTCCTGGACCCTTGTTTTCCTTCTCCAAAAGGAGACAGCTTCCTAGGGGACTCTGATCAGTAGTGGACTGGGATGACGGAGGGCTGGATTTACAGGAAATAAGCAAACCCAAGTGCTGTTGCTTCTGTAAGCAGAGGGTATGAGAAGCCTGCCCAGTGCAACCTCAACCCTCTCCTTAGGAAATGAGGCTGGGAAGGCTAAGGCCAGCACTGCAGGATCCTGGAGCCCTGTCCCTAGCTCATGGAAGAGGGCTATACCTGCTTCCCCCAATCCACCCTTCACTCTCTCGGTCCTGAGACAAGCTCAGACATCAGACAGAGCCAGGCTCTGCTGTTGCTGAGTGACAGGAAACCTCACAGAAAACCCATGGAGACCCCTCTCAGGCCTTGGAGACACCACCACATGGTTATCATCATGGGTACCTACTGTTACTTCTATTATTTTCATCTTTCCTGACTCTTCTGCTCTATCTCCCTACTCCTGCCTTGGTTTCCCCAGTAGCCCAGCCACCTCATGTCATCACAGGAAGGACCCTTTTCCTCCACCAAACACCTCTTGGCCCCCCGTGTCCTGGCCAAAGCCAGCCTAGGCAGCAGGCAGCTGCATATTGTGGGGGTGGCTTCCTGGGATAAAGTAAACATTCCCCAAGCTGAACAAAGGACCTGGCAGGGCACTCACACCTCCCTGCTGCAGAGGGAGGTGGTGCCCCCTGGCTTGGGTCATCTCAGGATGGGGGAAGGGAAAGCTTTTTCTCCTAGGCTTGGCCAGGGACTCTGGGGTTAAGGGGACTCCAGACAAGGATGGGTGGAGGAAAGGGTCCTGCTGTCCAGGCTCTCTGGTCCCAAGCATCCATGAGCTCTCAGAGGACACCTCATCTCTCCTGGAAATCTTCCCCACTTGACCCCTCACTTCTGCCTGACCTTGGCTGTGTTGCTAATGGAAGCTCAGGAGATGGGCCATAGGAGCCCCCCCTACCTGGACTCTAACTGAACCTTGGGCCCCTTCTCCCTTACACTTTCTCAGCTTTTGGCCTGGCTGGGGTGCCCAGGCAAATGCACAGGCAGCAAGCCCAAGCCTGGTCCAGTTCCTGCCTTTGTTCCTTTAGCTGCCCTGGGCAGTGTGGCCCCTCATGCCAGCACCTCCGGCTCGGGAGGGTCTGGCCCAACCAGGCCGGAACTAGCACCTCCCAACTGCAGCAAGACCAAGGGCGGGGGGGGGGGGGGGGGGGGGGAGGGCCTAGGTTGAGTCCCTGGGGCCTGGTATGCCAACTGCTATATCCAGGCAAGGCACAGAAGGAGAAACTGAGGCATAGAGCCAAAGTGACCACCAGCGCTTCTAAGAGCAACCCTCTCTATGAACCTCAGGTATGCCTGGGAGAAGAAGCCCCCCCCCCACCCCCCCCACCCCTTTTCTAGTCCCTGGCCTGGCTGTAAGATCCCAGTTTCTATGGCCGATGGTATCCATTCTCTGTAAATGCTTAGTGAGGACCTACTCTTCACCAAGGGCCACTTTGTGTACATGACTGTGCTGAGACGGTCCAGCATGGGGGGTGGATACATAGGGCCTGGTGCACAGTAAGCGCTGGGTTCCCAGGTGGCACTGACCAACTGGATGTCCATTATCTTTTCAGCCAGTCTGATTGAGACTTGTTCACTGCAGACCCCTTGGTACTCAGCATGGGGGTCTGGCACAGAGTAGGGACTCAAGTATCTGCTAAATTAAGTGATTTCTAAGCATACAACTAGGACATGAGGTAAGTGGGGAATGGGGAAAGTCATCCAGGGCCGGGAAGCCTGTGTGTGTGAGGGCACAGAGACCTGGGATAGGGTGGCCCCAGGCACCCTATGGCCCCACCCCAGGCTGCCACAGCAGTCAGCACCATAGGCTGGCTGCCAGCAAGCTGGGCTTTTAGTCACTGCGGGTGTCGGCTTCAGAGCTAATTGAGAAGGAATCGACCTGACCAATGTGGGCGTCAGCAAGGCCAGGACACCAGGGTTCTATTTCTGGCCTCGCCTCTGCCTCCTGCCCGACCTTGGCCCTGCCCTTGCCTGAGCCTCGGTTTCTCTCTCTGGAAAACAGGAACAAAAGTCTTTGGCCCTTTGTCTCTGGAGGTCTAAGAAGGTTTAAAAGGAGCATATAGAGGAACTCCCTAAGTCTTATCTCTCTTGCTTCCCCACATAGGTCTCCAGGGTGATGACAAAAATACTACCCAGGGTGGATGTCTGGGTTCTAGGGTCCCAGAGGTATGAAGACAAGCCCCCACCCCCCTTGCCCTGGTGGGGGGAGGGGATGCTCTGCTCCCCCTGCCGGCACCCAGGGCTGGGAAGGGAGTGAGGGGGGGCCAGGCCCCTTCAAGATTTATTAATCTGCTCTAAGGAAATCCACCAGGGAAGCATGGAGGTAACGGCAGAATAAATCTCTCCCCTTCCCAGGCCTGGGGGCAAGGGGTACTCTTACAACCAAAAGCATCACCCTCAGCCCATTCCACAGGCCCCACACTGGACTTCTTCCAGGTGCATCTTCAGAAATGCACTCCTCATTCCCCCCATCGACTCACATGGTGGGATAAGGACAAGGGAGGGGCTCTGCTGGGGACATGGGGACGTGGGAACATGGTGAGGTGGAGGCTGGATCTCGGCCAAACCTGAGGAAGGAAAAGTCAGCCCAGCCTTTCACCCCAATATGTGTGCCCGGAAATCTGGCCAGCCAGGGCTGAGTGGGCCCCACCCAGGGCAGCCCACTGGACACAGTGACCTTGGGCCAGAGGAGGACTCAGCAGTGACCCCAGATCCCCCAGATCCCAGCATGGCTGCCACCCCTTTTCCCAGGCGGAGGGGAGAATCTTCTGATCACACAGACCTTTGAGGAAGTGGCTCGTGAGTGAGCCATTTGGACACCCTGAGTGTGTGCCATGTGTATTCACTGCCAGTGGGTGAGGTACAAAGGCAATGAAGCTGGGGAACCTCTCACTCTGCAGACCCCAACCCATCATTAAAACCTTCCAGTGACTTCCAAAGCAACGTGTTCATTGGGGATCTCAGGAGCTCAGACCTGTCTCTTAGCACGTGTTCTCCTTGAACTCGCCAGGTAGCCTGCCCTCCCCTCACAGCCAACAGCACCCTCCCTGATTCCTGGGAACCTCTCCCATCTAGAGACCCACACTCCAGCAGAGTAGGTCCTGCCTCTCCAGCTTCCTGAGGCCTCAGTGTCCGCCTGACTATCTGCCCTTCCACCCCAGGGACCATCCAGGGCAGGACCAGACACAGAGCTGTGGCAAGGAAGGGCTTCCACAAGTTTGGAGGAAGTGGCATCTCTCTCTCCCCAATTATCTATCACACAGAGGAAGGCACTCTGCAGACCCTAGGCCACCCAGCCTGAGACCCCACATTCTGCCTCCAGAAGGGGCCCAGACTCAGGAGACTTCTCTGAAATGTCTACGTGGCCCGTTCTCCAGCCTTTCCTGGCAAGTTACCATTGTCCTTCTCCTCCCCACCCACACAACCAGGGTGACCCATGTGGCTGCACAATATGTCTTTTTTGCCTTGTCTTCCCTGTCTCCTCAGCATCGGGCCAAGCTCTGTGGACAGAGGATGAGGATGCCAGGGCAAGGCAGCCTCTTACCTTTGAATGAGAGCCGGACCCGGGGCGTGGCTGGGAGGTGGTCCTGGGTGGGGGTGGCTGGCCAGGCCCCAGTCAGTAGGGAAGCCCAAAGGAGAAGACCAGCAACAGGCATTGTGGGAGGGGCCTAGGGCCCAGGAAGCAGGCTCGGCTGTCTGGACACCTGGGAAGGGGAAACCAAGATCAAAATGTATAAGGCAGATAGGGGCGTCCTCCCCTACCAACTCTCCTTGTTCACACCCTCAGCCTGGGACCATGAAAGCCCCAGTGTGCAAACTTGATATACTTTTTTGTACCTGCCTTTGTCTGGGAAGGTGTAGCCAATGGGCCTGAAGACCAAACAACCAGGTGCAGCCTGGGGTCACCAGAGCTAACAGGGGCCACTGGAGACTCAAACAATGCCCCCCGCCCCAGCATCCTGAATTCCATTCACAGGGTCCTGCTGAAGCAGGCAATCTTACAGTCCCCTCCAGTTCCCAGCAGGCTCTCTCTTTTGTGCCCACCCCCAACCAAATGGGCTGCTCCTTCCCTCGCCCACCTCAAGGATTGGAGGAAGAGATGGATCCAGTCCTGCCTGCTCCAGCCAAACCTATCCTCCCAGTACAGGGAAATTGAACCTGATTACTGGGGTAGAGGCATGGGAGAGAGTGGAGGATAAGTGAGACACACACAGACAGCCCAAAGTGGGAGAGACAGCAGCTAGAAAAGGGGAGGCAAAATCTGAAATCACAGCAGGAGGGATCCAGGTGAGATGTACAGAAGGACTTGCTGCCAGGTGAGTTCCAGCTCTGCCTCTAGAGAGCAAAGAAAGTGGAGCTGGGATGGCCAACAGGCCTGGGGCGGGGTCTGAGCCAACCTCGGTGTCCTCAGAACCCCCATATCCCAGCAGGTCCAAGTTTTGATACTATGTTTTTCAAATATTGTCTCCCCAGGCAGGCTGGCTGTTGGGTAAACGCAGCCCAGCACCAGTTGTCAGAACATATTGCTCCCTCCCGGCAAAACCCAGCGCCAATTCCCAACCCCCCCTACCCAGATACACTGGGGGTGGGGGCACCAAGAATCACAGTGTGAGCCCCATCCTCCAGGTCTGCCCTGTCTATTCTCTTTTCCCATGGGAGGCAAGACCCTAGGCCCATTTCTAGGACCCTGGAGTAGGGTGACAGGTATTGTGGCCTGTTAATCCCCTGCACTGGCTGCCATATGCTGAGGCAAGGCCCAGGATCCACATCTGTCAGGCTCCACTCAACAGACCCTGAGGCCTCCCTAGACCCACCTCCCCCGGAGCCCCGGAGCCCTTGCCTCTCCTACCAGGGCAAACCACTGGTGGTTCTTCAGACAGGAAGTGCAGCTTCAGGCCTCCTGGCCCATTCCCCAGGTGGTGCCCTCTGTGGGAACACCCTCTCCAGAGTGCCTGACACACCTCTCAAGTTGCTTCAAGATCCCCCACCCATCACAGAAGCTCCCTCCTGGGGAGACTGGCTGGGGGAGGGGAGAACAGAACCAGCCCTTCCCCCAGTCTGTTGGGGCACAAAGCTGGTGCTGACTGAATAGCAGGCTCTGGTGAGAGGGGGCAGGTAGGAGAAAGGGCTGTACAGCCACCATCACCCTCCAATACACCTGGGAGGCCCCCACTAACAGTTGTGGATATACACACGTCCACACTTGCATGCCCACACACGTCCTCACAAGCATGTGTTTGCTCAAGAACTTGACCTGCTAGTGGGGTGGGGCTCAAGGAAGCTGGGGAACACTGTCCTGGCTTGGGGAGGGCAAGATACAGTCTGGGTCCCTCAGAAACCTTTGATCCTATGTATCAGGGGGCTCAGGTTAACTCACATCCCCCCCCCCCCACCCCAATAACCTCATTTCTTCTGCATCCGTTGTGGTGGTAACAAGGGCAGGGTCACCAAGGACAGCATTAGAGCCCCCAGGGTATCCAGGAAGGTGGAGGGGTTTGCCCCACTGGGCCCCTACAGGGACCTCTCACAATGCCCTGGCCCTTTAAAGGAGTGAATGGGGGATGATCAAGTCTGCTGGGGCTTCAGACCCAAGTCCAGGCTCCCTCTTTGGCCGCGCGAGGGATGGAAAAGAGAAGAGAAGAGGGAAGGAAGAAGAGGAAGACAGGGACAGAGAGAAGGAAGGGGAGGGCACTTCCACAGCTGCTTCCCCTCTGCCAGCCCCTAGATGTATTCCACTTAGCCTCGGCCTCAGAGAAGCCCCCAGTCAGGCGAACCAGGTGGGTGGACAGAGAAGGAAGAGCCACCGCCACCTGGGAGCCCACCAGGAGGAGAGCAGAGAAAGAAGGAAAGAAGCCTGGCGGGAGGGAGCAAGGGAGGGAGGCAGGCGGGAGGGAGGAGGAGAGAGGGAGGAGAGAGGGAGGGACGGAGGAGAGACGTTCGAACAAAGAACCGAGGAGCTGGGGCTGGCAAGGGGTGCAGAGAAGGGGCGGCCAGACAAGGGGGTCTGGAGGCACTTGGGGGTAGCGCAGGGGGCTAGGTGGTCGAACCGTCTGGCCTGATCCAGACCTCTCAGGCTTAGAGTGAGGTGGGGGGTGGGGGGCGGTGAGCAGCTTGCCTCAGAGAAGGGAGGTTAGCTCCTCAGAGCTGAGAACTGCCTGGATGGAAGGGAGGCAGGAGCAGGGGCTGCGGGGGAACACGGGATGGAATTATTAACAGCACCCCAGCCCTAAGATATCCCCTCTACCCCCAAGCAGGCCACAGATCCTTTCTGGCTCCTTGGCTTCCCCCTCCCCCAATACCCATGGACCAGGAAGCAGAGCTACACCACCACAGCTGGGATTGAAACCCCCCTTTCATGGTCAGGGGTTTCCCAGTCAAGGTCACCTGGGCTCAGTTTCATCCTCCCCCTCAAGGTATGCCTGATAGAGCATGGGGGCCACTGAGGCTAGGCTGCTGGCCTTCTCTCCCCCAACCCTAGCACTTCCGGGCTTGGCTCCTTCAGAACTGAGGGGCAGCAGCAGGGGTAGGCTTGCCTGGTGCCCTTGCCTTCCAGCACACCTTACCCTATGGGTTTAGGCACACTTCCTGTGCAGCCTCAGAAAAGGCCCCAGCTCTATCCGACTCCCTGGGCTGGGATGAGCCTCCCAACCCCTGAATACAGTTTCCCCGGTCTCTGCAACTAGGACAGGGGCTTCTGGGAAACAACCTGGGTGAATTCAGGAGAACTGTAACCCACAACCTGGCCCAGCTCCAGGGTGGACACACCAGTGCCTTCAGGTAATCCCCCTCCCCCAGGTGTTCATGGGCTGGTGTTCTCAACACAGTTATCTCAAGAACTGTAAGTTATTTAAGCAGCCAGCCCCTCAGCCTTAGCTCCAGCTGACCCATCCTGCCAGCCCTGCGTCACTCCTGGGCTACCTTGACACTCTCTGGTCCCACTTGCTCTAGGTGAGCCCACCAAGCTCCTAGTGTCCCCTGACCATTTCACCACTGGGGTCCCAGCCTGCCCAAATGGGAGGGCTTAACAGGCTCTCCTACCTCACCTACAGCCCACAACCAGGTCCCTAATTCAAGCAAGATTCCCTGCTGGAAAAGCAAACCCAAGCTGGCAGCTGGGGGTCAAGGGGCTAGCACAGGGTTCGGAGAAAAGCTTCAGGGCTGGAGGTCCTCCTGCCTTGCTGATCTGGGGGACCCTCCACGTGGGGTCTGCCAGTACAGCGCTTCCCTTACAGCAGATGATCTGGATCAGGACACTGAGGCAGAACAGGCGCACCTAAGGAGAAGAACGCTGCCTGAGGCGTTAGTGGGAAAGAGCTGACCCAGGAGAAGGGGTATCTGCTCCAGGAACGTGGGGGGTGCTTGGGAGCACCCACCCACTCAGAATCTTATGATTAAAAAGTTGCTTTGCACACTGGTGACCCCGCAGGACACACCAACCATACATCTCTATGTCGCACCGATGATAAGGGAACAGGCAGCCCGGACAGGTACGGCGCCCACTCCAGTCCTATCTCCCCTGCATCCTCGGGAAGCCCGCAGCCTCTCCGATCCCCGCGCCCCGGACACTTCCGCAGAGTTGCAATGCCCCAGGTCCCAGAGGGATCGCGGGGTGGCCCGACACCCTGCCCGCTCCCTCCCGGTTCCCGCCGCACTCACCTCCTCCGCGGCGGCGGGGCCTGGGCTCCCGGGCGGCGGGGGCGGCGGCAGAGCGGCTCCCGGTTGGGCTGGCCGGCGCTAGCGGCCCCCCGGGGCCATGGCCCTGCCCGCGCCCTCTCGCCGCTGTGCCTGAGCCGGGGTCGATGCCGCGGCCCGGGTTTTAACGGGTTCTGTGGGCTTCGGGCGCGTCAGCAGCCGAGGCCCCGGGCCCCAGCCCGGGCCATGGGAAGGCTCAGGGGCGCTCGGGGCCGCCTCCCCCCGGGTGGGCTGCGGGCGCCCCCTGGCCGGCGCGCCGAGGGCGCATTCCCCGGCGCGGGGCGCGGGCGACGGCGCGCGCTCGGCTCAGGGGAGCTGCGCTTGGCTCGGCCGGGTGGTGCTCGCCTGCTTGCTGAACTGGGGCCGGGCGGCCGCGCTGGGCTGCGCCGCTCCTCGCGACGCGCCCTGGCCCTGTGCTGCACTCGGGGCTCGCCGGACCGCGGCCGTTCGCTCGCTCGCTCGCTCTGGTCTCGCGGCCGCCGGCGGGACGGGGCGCTCGGAGCCGCGCGGGGAGCGCCGGCAATTGGCCGCCCGTGGGCGACATTTGCATAGCGCGGCCCCGCCCCGCCCGCCCCGCCCGGCCCCACCCCCGGGGCGGGACCCGCCCGGCCGCCGCCCCGCCCCCGCTCCACCTGTCCGCGGGCTGGGCCCGGGGCTCCCGGGCTGTGGGGCAGCCCGCGCCAGGGGAGACTAATCTGCACCCCGCGCCCCCGCCCTGGCTTCGCGGGCGGCGCCCCCGCCCCGCCCTGGCTTTGTCTCTCCGTGGATACACCGTGCACACCGCGTCTGGTGTTTACTCGGGCACTCAACTCCCTGGCGGGAAGGGCGGGCGCGCCGGGGAGCAAGGAGCCTGCGCTCACCTGCTCACCCCCTGCCGTGTCACTCCTTCCCACTTGCTGCGGGCCGCGCCTGGCCCCGCGCGTGAGTCCCGCAGCTTAGGACCCAGGACTGCCCCAGCCGCTCAGCAGGTGGCGGTGCAGCCCCTGGGACGACTGGCATCGCTGGACCTGCTCGCTGCCTCCAGCCCAGGCCAGGTCAGCAACCCAGCCTCACGGCTCTGTCCACTCACTCAAGGGCTCCCTGTGATTCCCCAACGTCCAGCCCTATTTCAGGCCAGCAGCCCGATGCATCCATCCCTTATAGTTCCATACTCCTAGAGAAGCCAGGTAGGCTGGGTGGGCCTCCTCTCCTAAAAGGGACATTTGCTTTCAAATGGCCTCGTGATGACCCCAGGACCCAGCAACTGAGCCAGAGGCCTACCCTGATCCCAGGAAGGGACCAGACACCCAACCCAACCCCCAAGGCCATGGCCTCACCAGCCAGGACCACAGTCTGAGCCCTACCCCATGCACTTTGCTGAGGTCCCAAGGGGCATGGGCCCTCTTTGTCCTCTCCTCCCTTCTTTCCCTTCTCCCTCTTCTATTCCCTCCTCTTCCTCTTCTCTCCTCTCTCCTTTTCTCCCTCTTTCCTCTCCTGTCCTTTCTCTTGCCCCCCCTCCTTTCCCTTCCCCTCTCTCCTGTCTCTTGCTCTGCCTTCCCCTCTTCTTCACCCTCTTCCCTTTCCCCTATTTTTCCTTCTTTTCTTCCTCTTTTCTCTTCCCCTCCTTCTTCTTCCTCCCCTTCTCCCTCTTCCTCCTCCCCCCTTCTCTTCCTGGCTAATAAGACCCCTTGGAGAAGGTATCTCTCTCTCTGATCTACTGACTGGTTGACTGTGAATGTAGAGTGGAGTGGGATGATAAGAACCCAAGTGAGGGTCTCCTGTCCCCAATTTGGAGTGCTGGCTCACATATTTCAGGCAGAGACCATTTGAAGCAAGGAAACACCAGCCTGGAGTTATGGTGGCTGCAGTGACAGTGTCTGCACCCCAATTGTCTGTTACGTCTCATTTAAAATACTGTGATAATTGTCCCTCCTCACCCCTACTCCTCTGTACCAGGGTCATCCCAAGGCCACCACCACTCTGCACCACCATCACTGTGGTTTCCAACACCATCCCTTACACACTCCCCCACCCCCATGCCCAGCTTCCCTAGTGTTCTCATAGCCTGGCCATCGCTGTCACCACCCCCAGCATCATCATCATCATGGTCACTAAAGCAGAACTGTTAGGACTTGCCAAAGATTCCAGGGTGCTGGGTTGGGAAGAAAAGAAACTCCATCGACTTGTCCATGGAGCTCCACTTAGACCCACAGAATGGACATAGTACATGGAGTCCTTCTGAGGGGGTGGGGGGGGGCACATAAGGAGAGGGAAGAGACCTATAGCTGAGCCCACCTCACACAATGGAATGCCAGTTCTCTCCTAACAATCTGAGAAGGCTGAGTAATAGATATAAATAAAAGCAATCATTGCAGCAGTGAATCCACACAGCACCCCTGCCTGGTTCCATGCTGGGTTGGCCATCTTGTATCATGATATATATTATTATACATATAAAATATGCATTATTGGAAGGAATACAGTAGACCCTCCTACAATTTACCTTCAATTTAGGGGTCTAAAGACGCCTTGAGCCCAGCCCCAGATGCCACATTGGGAGGCCCTGCACGCTGCCAGCAGAGTTTATGATTATTTACCCCCAGGCACTTCACAATCCCTCTGAGAAGCAGGTTCTGCCATCAGTCCGTCCCCATTGTAGAGATGAGGAAGAGGACCCTGGGAGAAGCAGGATAAGTGTGTAACCACTATGCTGTGGTGTCAGAAAAAGGTGGCCTTTTCAGGAGTTATTGGAAGGCTCCAAGACAGAAGGACCAGGCCCCGGGGCCCACATGGAGCCAAGGGCCTGCAACCCAGACAGGCGCTCGGGGGCTGGCAATAAGTGCTGGAGCCCGGCGCAACACTAACGGAGCTTAATAAATCTTTATTGAATGAATAAGAGAGCAAATCCCTGCAACACCAGATCCAAGAGCGAACAGGAGCCAAGAGCCAAGAGGCCGGGAGCCAACTCCTGGTCCTACCACCTAGCTCCTCTAGACTAGCTGCCCCCACCAAACACTTTCCCTGCCACTCACAGTCCTTCTGTCTTCCTCTCCAAAAGCTACTCAGCTTCTAGCTCTACCTGAGGGCCACCTTGGATGCCCTGTGGGGTCACCTGAAATGAGACAGCCAGGCCAGGCTGACTTCCCCCTGCTGGGCCTCCCTCCCTCTCTTCTGTGGGACACTCAGATCTCAGGTATGCTTCTTCTCCAGCTCCCCCATGGCCCATCCTGGTTCCAGTCTGGATACACGAGGTAAGGGCAGACATAGAGACATAGAGACCCCTCTAGGGTCCCCCTCCTGGAGTAGCCCCCTCTCCCTTTCAAATGGGCTCTGAGTACCTACAAGATAGACCCTTGGGGTGACATCCTGAATGTGTAGCCTTGGGCTCATGGCTCAGTCTCCCAGGGCTTCTGAGATGCTACAGAGCCCACCAACAGGGGTTACAACTGGGAAGGAACTGGTCCCCTTTGTCCCAGTCCCCACCCGGGGTGATGGTGCTGGCAGCAGGCAGGAGCACTTTGGAGTTTTTCCCCCAAACACTCCCAGCTTTTCAACCTGGCCCAGCCTTTGTTTCTGCTCGCACTCATGCCTGTTTCTTTTCCTTCTGGCTCTTCCAGACTGTGCTGTGGGGGACTGAAAGGCAGCCCTGGGCCTCCTGCTGCCTGTCCATCCTCTATCTGTCTATCCTGTCTGCCTTTGTCCAATCTACATCAAGTGGGGTGAGAGAAGCCTGCTATACTGGGTAACCTTGAGAGATTTTCTGCCCTTCCAGCCTCAGCATCTGGAAGGGGAGATGTGAGAGGCCTGGGCCTCAGGGACCCACCATGCCCCCTGGATGAAGGTGGCAACTAACCCAGCACCCCCTTCTCTGGCCCAGTCTCGGGGGAACCTGTTTCCCGGGCCTAGCAGGCTGAGCAAGCCCTGGCCCGCCCAGCCCCAGCGTTGCTGGCTCAGGTTTCCCCACTTTCTGGTTTTCTCATCTCTCCTGCCCCAGGCGCAGCCTGATCTCTGGCCCAGCCCTCACCGCCTCCCGGAACTGGATCTCAGAGACAGGGAGTGTTGGAAAGGGGGGCCCCAGGAGGGGGGTGCAGGGCGTTGCTTAGGCAGCACTGGGAGGGGGGCAGTGAGGAGTCCCTGCAGCCCATGCTCAGGATGGGGTTCAGCTCAGCCTCCTCCTGCCCAGCCGGTCTCAGGGGCTGGCTCAGAGCCCATCAAAACCTGGAACAACCCACCTCCCTGGCTGCTTCCCAAAGCCTCCTCTAGGCTTTTTCTGCTGCTGTCCCCTCTACCAGGAATGTACTTCCCAGATTTCAGCACCACTGTCGACTGAGTTTCCTCTAGACCAGAGCCCTTGGCCACCTCCTTCACCCTCAAACACTGTCCCCTTCTGCACAAGGTGCCAGCCTACTTTCTGGAGGCTGCCTCATCCTCCCCTGCCCTGCAGGCAGAAGCTCTACACTATCGCATCTCTAGGTCTTTGCACATGCTGTTCCCCTATACCTGGCATTGCTTTCTTATTTCCTTCTAGAGCCTTCAGGCCTCCCAGGAAGTCAATCCCCATGGCTGAGTCAGGAATTTCCTTGGGCCTCTGTGGGTCCTGCATCCCCAGTCAGCCCCTAGGAGATGCTGCCTGGGACCCAGGTCTCTTTGAGTTCAGAGTGAACAAGAGAGGGGGACAGAGGGCTCCAAGATCCCCACATGTTACTTTACTACCTTCATCCAGTGTATGTATTTGTGTGTGTGTGTGTGTGTGTGTGTGTGTGTGTGTGGTGAGGGAGGTGGGGGTTGGGTGGGCCCAGGCTCGGCTGGCTGCCAAGTGACCCATGACCATCGGTCAGCCTGAGCATATCCTGTTTAGACAGAAGCCAGACAGTCATCCCTCACCCACTCGGGCCTGCCCAGCCCCTGCTGGAGAGTCCAGGTCTTGGGCCTAGAGCTCAATCCTTATCTGGCTCCAGAGAGGCCTCCTCTCTAAGAATTGCGTTGGGAATTCAGTGTTTCCTCTGCCCTCATAGCAGAGGCCTTTACTGAGAGTGCTGAACGCTGAGTCAGTAACTGTCGGGTAGCCCCAGCCACTGGGTGGGGGTGGGGGGAGTGGAGCCTGGCTTAAGAGATAGGGTCTGTGTGGAAAAGACCTTGGATCTGGAGTCCACCTGTGAGCACCCACCAACCACTCCTTGGCTTTGCCCAACTCATTTGGGGCAGCTCCATCTTTCCAGCTACACAGGCCAAGAAGCCATAGAACCAGCCTGGACTCCCTGTCACATCCACATTCAAACCATCGGCAAATACTTGCAACATCATCTTAAAATATCAGATGAACGCTGCCCACCTTCTCCCTGGTCACCAGCTCTGCAGCCATTGCCTATGCAGCCACCACCTCCATGGCCAAACTTGTCCCTTTCCTGACAAGTACACGTGTCTCCTTCCTGGGCTCCTATCTTCTGCTCTTGACTCCTACAATCTAGTCAACCAGGATCCACAGAGACCCTGTTAAAATGGAAGCCAGGTCAGGTCTCTCTTTTGCCTAAAGCTCTCAAAGGCTCCTACTTTGTCGTGAGTCAAAGCCATGTCCTTACAGTGGCCAGCGCCCTCAGCCCCTTCCCGACTTCTGACTCCTGTTCCCCTGCTCTTGGCCACAGTCTCTTCATGCCTCCTCTCACACCACTCCAGACTCAGGGCTCCAACAGTGACTTTTCCCTATGCCTGGGTGCCCTGCCAACAGACTTTCATGGCTTACCTCCTTCAGGTCTCTGCTCAGGTAATAGTTGACCACCACCACCCCTGAATGGGAAAGAGCTGAGCCCAGGGCCCTCTGATCAGAGACTGGGAGCTGCTTTTTACCCTCATCTGGGGCCGTCTTCTCACACTCACCTGGAGCTGAGGATGGGGCAGGGATAGGTGCCCATTTGCTGTTTCTTCCTTTACTGAAGAGCTGAGCTGGGAAGAGAGTATCTCAAGCAGCAGCAGCAGGGACTCAGGGTAGACTCTGCCTTGACTTAAAAGTCAGTGAAGCTTCAGCTGTGAGACTCCAGAGGGTCAGGTATAGCCCCTTAGACAGAGCTATGCCTCAGAGCTAGGGGGGACCCGGGCAGCCCCCGACAAAGATGATGGTGATGGGCTCTGATCCGTGGGGTTTCTGGCTGCCTCTCAGGCTCACATCTGCTGCACACACCCCATCCATGTGTCTGTGTGGCCACAGTCCTGGGGGAGGGAGGCCCAAGGAGGGTCCTGTAGCAAGGTCTGCAAGCTGGGATCTGGACTTATTTAGTTCCAAATGACTGGGGAATGTCCCTTCCGTGACAGTCACCGTGTGGCCTCCCCTAGTCCCTCATTCTCTGCAGGGAAGTGGGGCCCAGATGAAGGCAGCACCCCCCCCGAAGGGGGAGGGGTTGGTGGGCAGACACTGGGCACCCTGCCATCCTGGCCTTCTTCCCTAAGCCTGGCTCCAAGTTTTCCCTGAGGAAGGGCTGCGATGTGAGGTCACTGTCCGGACCCTCAGACCAGAGATCTAAGGACAGAACACCAGGAAATGGAGGACCTTGACCAGCACTGTTCTGCACGGCAAGGCGTTGGGATTGGCCAAGAAGTTTACTACTTGTGGACTATTTCCCTTTCACAGCACATGGCCTCTGTGCCTTGGAGGAGGGTCGGGCAGCAGGGCTAATGTAAGTGGAGGGGAGCCTGGTCTTCCCTGGCCAGCCCAGTGCTTGCTAAGTACTCCATCCACAACGATGAGCTTCTCTGCTCTCTGTGTGTGGTTGGCAGGGTGACAAAGCTGAGCTCATGCTCCCTACCCCAGGATAGGGTGCTTTCCTGTCCCGTGAGGGTTTGATTTCCAAACATAATTAGACAGAGTGGACACCTTGGCTATACCTGACCTCTGGACCTGCACCTAAAAACTGGGGGCTCCACCTGTGCTACCCGCGGAGTCTTAGGAAGGATCAGGCCCCTGACTCACCTTGGCCAGAACATCATTGTGTACCCATTTAATAGAAGAGAATACTGAGACTTTGAGGAGCAGGGGGCGGGGGCAAGCTTGTCTGGGGATTCCAGACTAACGCCCCCTTGAATGTTGAGGTGCAGTCTCAGATTGAGGAAAGAGTAGGACTGGCCTGAGGGTTATGAGGCATGGCATTTTAAAGGATTTAAAATTTTAAAGAATTCCTTTGGCTCCTGGGAAGCCAAGAAAAAGCAAGCTGAGGGCATCTTGGGGGGAGGGCAGGAGCCTGGCTGGATCACTGGGAGTGCTGCTGGCTGTCCTCAAACTCAGCCAGAGTTCCCTCATCTTTCCCTTGGAGCTCATCCATAGGGTATGACCTGGGATTTTGAGGTGGGGAGAGAGGCCTCCTTCCCTGCCTGTATACTCTCCACGTGTGGCCCGGCTGGCCAGCCTCCCTGCACCCCTCTCCTGAGACAGTGGTTGAAGCTTTAACTCGAGGACAAGTTTCTGCAAAGCTCCTGTTTGCTGCCAGAAGGAAGGAACAGGCACCAGCCTAGTTGAAGAGGTAAAGGGGGTGATATATGGAGGAAGGGAGGGAGCAGGGCCTGTGCGGGGAGAGATCAGAAATCCACACTCCACCCTCTGCCCTGCCTGTCTTTAGCTCCTCCAGACTAGCTTCAGGGACCTTGTTCTTGCCTCCTGATGCATTCTTGTGTCCACAGCCTATCTGAGGACCTATTGTGTGCCCCCTCTACCTCAGTCATGGCCCCAGGGCTCAGAGAGAAGAGTCTCTGGGGCTTAAGCCATATCCCCAGTCAGCCTAGCCCCGGACAGGCTCTGACTCCTGAGGATGTTGGTCAGGAGCACAGAGGGACACTGCCTTCCCAAAAGGAGGCAATTGCCCTCCCCCTCCCTACCGATTTCTGGGTACCTTGCAATCCCTGAGAGGAAACTGAGGCCCACAGCATGCCCAGGCCCTTGTCCTCTCCTGAAGTGCCCCCATTCCTGTCTTCTAGCCTAAGGTACCCCAACTTCTTCCACCAACTCCTCAATGTGGTTTTCCCACACCACCCTCAGCCACAGGCTGCCTTCTCACTCTTCCCTCTGTGCATCCAACTCCTGCCTAAAGGGGAGAAGAGGCACCTAGAGAGCTGGGTGGCTGGAGCCAAAAGGAAACTCCAAGTCTTTTCTGCTAGCTCCTTCTGCCTCAGGGCACTTATTCTGGGGGCAGAGCCAGGCATGTGGGGAGGGCTGATCTATAGCTCCCAGACCTAGCCTGCATCTGATTCCCCTGAGGGCCGAGTCTTCACTTCCCTCCCTGAACTGAGGGCCATCTCAGGTATCCCTCTACCCTCTCTGCAGCTGCCACAACACTTGAGTACCCCCCAAAATTGGTCTCTCCCAGCCAAGAACATCTGTACCCCAGCCTGAGAGGGGTCTTGTCGCTTGGGGTGGCCCAAAGATGGGATCTGAGGCAACAACCCAAAACCCTGGGTCAACACAGAGCCTCAGGAAGCCCCTGTGTTCCAGTCAGGAGTCTGGTTGGGCCCAGGCTAGGCTATGAGGGGCCCTATTCCCCGGGCTGGGTCAAGCAAGGTTGGCTGGGGCCCATTCTCTGGATAACACTGGTGTTTCTTTTTCTTTTTTAAGTTTATTTATTTATTTTGAGAGAGAGAAAGAGAGTACAAGAGTGTGCACGTGAGTAGGGGAGGAGCAGAGAGAGGGGGAGAGAGACAATCCCAAGCAGGATCCACACTGTCAGCCCAGAGCCCAACACAGGGCTCAATCTCATGAACTGTGAGATCATGACCTGAGCGGAAATCAAGAGTCGCTTAACCAACTAAGCCACCCAGGTGCCCCAACACCAGTGTTTCTTCCCGCTATTTTAGTCACCCAGAGAGGGGACCCAGTCCTGGATTCTTGGCTTACTCAGATGTCAAGTTCTGCAGCCTTGTGGACACAAGGTGGTCCAGGCTAGGTCCCCATCATCCTGGGATCTTCAGTTGGGGAAGGGGCCCGGAGGAGGAGATAAGGGCTGAGCTGGTGGGGGCACAAGGCATGAGAGTCCCCCAACGAGATTTGGGAGAAATTCTGATTGCTGGGGTGCCTGGCTGGCTCAGTTGGTAGAGCATGCAACTCTGGGTCATGAGTTTGAGCCCCACATCGGGGGTATAGTTTACTTAAAAATAAATAAATAAATAAATAAATAAGAAATTCTGATTGCTGAATGCTCCTGAGTACCATCCCCTCCTCATCTGCTCCCCTGGAACCAGTGTTTTCTCATGATGGGGTTTGTTGTGGGGGGCTCCCAGCTCTCCTGGGAAGTACCAGTGCCTACTCCCTCTGTCACTTGTTAACCAAGGGCACTGCCTCCCATCCTGTAGGTCTTGGGTTCTAGAGAACACATCTGTACCCTTATATTCTCCCCACAGGGCTCCAGGATGGTGTCTTTATACCTTCCCATGTCAGGAACCCCTCACCCTCTACTAGGCCAGATCTCAGGCAAAGGCATCACTTGACAAATGGGAGAGAATGAGGGCCCTGAAAGGGTCCCACGGAAAGTCTGAGGCAGAACCAGCAGGGCCCAGTTTGCCTGTTGGTTAGAGGTGTCTCCTTCTTGGTGCCTGGAAGCCAGGTCCCCACGGGCCATACTGTTCCTCAGGTCACTGCAGGGTTCCTGGAGGGTCATCAGCTCATCACACATAGTACCATGTTGCTCCCGAGCCCTTGTCCAGGCTACATTCCCATGAGGAATGTCTTTTCTGTCTCCCTGAGGAGGCTCTCCTAGTCCTTCTGGCCTGGTTCAAATTCTGTCTCCCCAAAGAAGCCTCCCCTGTTTGCCCAGTTAGTCTGTCTTCTGAGCTTCTAGGAGAGAGCCTCTCACTCTGCTTGTGTCTCAGTCAAATGTTATTCATTCATTCATTCATTCATTCATTCTGCAGACATCATGTGTGCCCAAGCCTGTGCCAAGTACTAGGCCATAGAGGCTGACATCTCTACACATCTCATCCTCGTTCTGGGACATGAACTCCAGAGGGTCTGGTGGAGTCTTCACTGGCCTAAAGGTGCAGGGCTAGTTCTGAGAAGATGGCCAAATGGGCCAGATTGCCACTGAGTTCCTGCTCACTGGGTAAGGAAGCCACCAAATTCCCATCCCCTACTGCTAGTTCTCTACTCCAGTGTGACCTGAAATTTCAACAAAAGTGTCTCCAAGGCTTATAGCCTAGGCTTATAGGCCTGG
The DNA here is from genome assembly GCF_018350155.1 of Leopardus geoffroyi. Taxonomy (NCBI): domain Eukaryota; kingdom Metazoa; phylum Chordata; class Mammalia; order Carnivora; family Felidae; genus Leopardus; species Leopardus geoffroyi. The sequence goes on along the minus strand of NC_059331.1, from coordinate 19,132,942 downwards.
GACTGAGGGGTGGGGGCCATCTCGGGAAACCTTAATAGCACACTGTTGGGGGGGCTCAAGTCCCTGAAGGGCCCAGGCTTCACCCAGACCCTACATCTTGGAAAGGCCCCATAAGGTCTGGGAGATGGACTCCAGGAGGGAAAGGAGTCCTTGTCCTGTCATCTAGACAAGCTTGGGTCCCACAGAAGCGTGGAAACCAGGGTGCAGCCTGGGCTGTGGCAGAAGCCGTGCAGCTCCGGCCTTGCTGTCTGTGCAGCCCTGAGAGCTTCTGTGGAGGTGGGAACGTGGGCAGATGCAGTCAGGGCCACTGAGCTCTGATTTCACCGTGCCTCCTCCTACCTACTCAAACATTAGGGCAGCGAGACTGCGATGCGATATATATGCATACACATGCATGCATGGGAAGGTGCCCACTGGCCCCACCAAGGACCCCTTGAGTCCGAGCCTGGCTGCATGCATGCGGCTCTGACCTACCCGTGTGCATTTAGCCACCCATTCTCTGAGACCAAGTTTCCTCATCTGGGACATGAGAGCAAGTCCCTCCCCCTACCACCCTCTCAACCCCGCCTGGGTGCTGCTACCAAGAGCAGATTGCTGGGAGCAGTATCTAATATGTAGGACACACTGCTCGTGTCATCTTTGTTGTGACTCATCGTCTCTCCCCAGTGGATGACAGAGAGACCCAGGCGCCATCACTGGGAGCACGAGGGCTCACCTGAACTGCTCTGCGTGGGAGACAGTGGGTAGGTGTTTGCTCTCTCAGCCAGCATAAGGGTCTGCTCAGGATGGGGCACCTTGACCCCGTATCCTGCCGCTGCCCCTGCTTGTCAGACACCCAGAACCCACCGGAGCCTTCACCACAAAGATGGCCTCGCTGTCCTCCCTGGAAGAGGACCTACATGCAGGTTGCTGTGGGAATGCAGTGCTGGCAGAGCAGCCGCCTGGAACTCGTGGACCATGCACCTGCCTTCTCCTTAAACAGGCCTGCTCCACCTCAGCCATGACCCCAGCGTCCAGCCCACAATTCCTCCAAACATTTAAAAACTAGAAGTTGGCATGGTGATGAAGCCCCAGGTCAGCGGGGGTCTCCTGGTGGATACGTGTAGGGTACCCAGAGGGTTGGAGGGTGACTCAAGGAAGGCTGTGTAGAGGAGGTGACGCTGCCACCGACCTTCAAAGGACCCGTTAGAAATCTCCCAGCTTGAAGGATGAGAGAACAACATGGGCAAGAGCCTGGAGGTGTGACCTGCCAGGCTGCGTCCTAGAGGCCAGATTGTGGAGCTGTCTGGAGTGGGACTCACACACTGTCAGAATCTACTAGAGATGGGCGTGGGGCAGGGGTGGGGGCAGGGGGAGGAGCAGTGGCCTAGGAGCTCTATTTTGACCAATGCTTACAAGAGCCAGGAGGGCCTGGGGCTGAGATCAACAAAATGCAGAGGAAGGGGAGATGTGGGCCCTGGCATAGTCCTTGGGGAGGTTTCAGCCAGATGAAAAGTGGTGAGTGAAAGCTGGTCCCAGGGAACCGGCAGGCTAGTCAGAAGGGGAAGCAGGGGAGCAAGGAGCTAAGGCAACCCTACACAAGGGGCTGGGGCAGGGGGCTCCTGGAGACGCCCAGCCTGTGGGGCCTTCACTGGCTCTGAGCACAGTCTTTTGGCAGATTATGAGTTATCTTTCCCAAAGGGACAGGACGCCTCCTCTGGAGACCATACTGCTGTCATGAGGGTTGGGGGGTTGGGAGGGCCTCGAGGCTTCCAGAAGGGCACAAGGCCACAGGATGTGTCCCTCACACGCCTCTACCCTCCCCAGCATCCTGGTGTCCTTTCCACCACCGGGCTGCCATTCAAGCACACCTGCAATGGAGGCTGGGGTGAGGCCCATCTGCTTCCAAGGAGCCATGGGCTACTCCTCAGAGACCCTATCCCAGCGCCCTTGTTCACAAATGGTGAAACTGAGGCCCAGAAGAAGAGGGCCTTGCCCAGCTTCAGCCCTCCATTGTCTCTATGGGCCTTCCTCCCAGGCCCCCATAAATAAGAAATCCCAGCACAAACTGCAGGGTGGCTTAGAGGTGCCTCTGGCAGTCTTAGCCCTGCCTTCCGGAGCCCTGAAACCTGCTCCATACTCCCTCCTTGGCTCCCCAAAGGCCCTTAGAGCTTCCCCATGTGGGGCACTGCACCTGGAGGATGCCAGCTGCCTGCTTTTCCCTGAGAGACCCTCTACCCATCCCCTTGCCTGCTTCCTGTGGGCTGAGGAAGGGTCCTGTGCTACCCACCCCCCACCCCCGCCCCCAGCCCTGCCTGGGGACTCCCTGTCTGATGGCTTGTGGCTCCTCCAAGGGCTTCTCCAGGAGGCAGATCTGCTGAACCAGGTCAGGGGAAATGGAGAGGATGGGGAGAAGAGACCAAATGGGGTTGCAGGGCAGGGGCGCTCAGAAGATGCCCAGCTTGGGTCTCTCCCGGGCGTTGTCTTTCTGGGTGTCAGGCAGGCCTCTTGGCTGCCCTGCCCCCACCAGGTGTGGGGCTTCCGGCTGCTGAGAGGCCCCTTTGTGCCTTATCTTCTCTGCCTTGGTGGTGGCTGTATCCAGATAAGCATCCATCCTATTGGGGACTGAAATTCCAGACTGGCCGCCCACTCCCCCACCTGGGGGTCTGGGACCTGCCAGCTGCACTTTCCACAGGACACAACCAGAGTGTACAATCCACTTAGAATTCCTCCCAGCTGCACATTTTCCCCAGGACACCCCTCCCATCTGCACACTTGGACCTGCACCCCCACCACCGCGTTGGCCAAGCAGATAGGTGCCTCACGAACAGAGCGCGCGCGCGCACGCGCGCGCACACACACACACACACACACACACACCCGACCCTCCCCATTTTGATGACGGCAGGCCACTTTGAGGCCCCTCACCTCCCCCCATTTCCACCCCACCTAGCTGGGGGTGGGGTGGTTTACAAAAAGGCCTCTGACCTATCAGTGGGAGCCTGAAGCTGAAGAGCTTACCTCTGTGTGATCCCAAAGACCCCCCGGGCAACCCCCAGACACACACATCCCCAGGCTTCCTGGACCACCCCTCTCAGGGACTCTGTCTCCATCTCCTAGCCCGGCTCAGCCTCCTTCTTCCCCGTCTCCCCCCCTCCCCCCTCATTAAGCCTCCTAAACCCGCCAGCTCCCTGAAGCAGGAAATTGCATTCTGCCAAGATTAAATGGACTTGAACGCCCTGCCTCTGCCCGCGAGGGAGGGGAGCTGAAAGGAGCCAAGTTTGCTGAGGGTGGGGGCCTGGGACACCGAATCCCAGGTTGGGGAGGAGGGAACAGAAGGGCGGGGTATTTCAGGATGGGGTGGGGGCTTCCTGAAGGGTGGAGGGGAGAGAGGACAGAGACTGTGGGGAGGCAGGGGGCAGGGGTGATGGCCTCCCCTTCTCGCTGCTGCGGTGGAAATGAGACGCAGTGAGGGAAGCCAATCTGTGGGGGTAGGGGCATTCTGATTAGGTAGGGGGGAGGGGGAAGGAATAGAAAGTGGGGAGAGGGGAGGGGAAGGGGCGGGAGGGCGGTGATTGGGAGGTGAGAGGGGACGCCTGTCAGGTTGAGAGCCAACCTACAGGAAATGGGAAATGAACTTTGGGGGGATGCACTTACTGCTTTTTTAGAGTCCCCAGAGGAAGGGGCTGGCACACCTCATACTCCCCATTGGCTCAAGGTCTCATCACAAGGGTATAGTATGGCCATTGGGAACTCCTGTGGGCCCTTGGGTCCTTGCAGAGCCCAGGACCCACAGCCCCACCCCTGCACTATCTGGAAGTCCCCATCAGGAGACAGAGAGCACGACAGTCCCTCTGGGGAGAAAGATGCATTAAGGGTCGATACAAACCACCCCCCCACCCCCACCCTTACCCCGCCCCCAGCCCCAGCCCCAGGCAGCAGGCAAAGTGGAGGCTGAAGCCTTCTGAGGTGTGCCCGACAGAGTTCGCCCAGATCCTGTGTCCATAGCAGCCCCACACCCCACAATTGGGGGGATTATCATCTGCTGAGCTCTGCGACCCAGAGAGTTTGCTCTTTCTCCACAGGCCAGTGCCAGATGTGAGGGGGATGGGGAGTGGTCATAGCAGTTCCTCCTTTCCCCAGGTGAGCAGGGACAGGGACAGCTAGGCTGAGTGTGGACCTCAGAGGGACAGTTCCTGCCCAGGGGCCCAGCTCTGAGTCCAGGTCAATCCTCCAGGGCCTGGTAAAGCCACATGGACTGGAGGAACAGGAAGAACAGTTAGTCCAAATTGGTCAGGGATCATCCCTGGAAGCACCCACCCCAGAGTCATGACTATGGGGCAACAATGCTTCCCAAGCACCCACTATGTGTCAGCTTGTCCTTGGCCTTGGGGCAGTGGTAGGGGCTGGGAAGGACAGCCCAGCTCTACTGGCCCGGTGGCCAGGAGTGGAGGGTTATGGGAGGAGTTCTCCAGGAGGGAAGCAGAGGCCACTCCTTTGCCAGGAAGAGAAGACAGGTTGTCTGGGGAGGGTCTGGGAGAGCTCAGCCTGGCAGGATATGGGCAAGCAGTGGGCAGCCATGGGGCTGAGGAGTTGGAGGTCCATGTGGCCATGGTCAGGCAAGCTTGGGGCAATGGACAGTGGTGGGAATTCATGTGAGCTCCAGAGCTGGGCTGGGTGGGCTGCCTGCCTCCCACCACCACCCCGCAACCTGCTTCCAGCACTGTTTGTTCAGATGTTGATGCCCATTTCAAGTGACTTGAGCTGGACAGATGGTTTCCTAGGAAGAAGGCCTAGCTCTGTTTTGGAGGCTGATGAAAATCAGCTTCACCCGTCCAGATGTGGTAAACCGGACCCCTGTGTCTGTGGGAGGGGGGCAGATATATGCCTGGCTAGTGCATCAGGGGTCATCCTGGCAGGCCCTGGGGGAGGCAAACCCATCCCTGGGGAATGAGGTGCCGGCTACAATAGCTGTGCTGTGCCTCCTGGGAAGGAACACAGCTGATTCCAGACAAAGCCAAGGTTGCAAGTATCCCCACAGTGTGCTCCCCAGTGTTCCAGGCCTGAATGTTCCCTGGTCACTTCCGGGTTGGGTTATCAGTCTCCAGTCTGATCGATCAGTGGAGCTGGCTGCCAGGAGATCCGAGTTGGCCTGTCCTTCAGGTAACTGACAGGCAGTGACTTGTCCTAGCTCCATGTCTCCCAGGCTCTCCATGTGGACAAGAGATGCTCTCTGCACTCCCTTCTGACCTTCCCTCCCATATCCCTCCCCTGAGACCTATCTGAGGGAAGGCCTGTCAAGACAGCTCCAGCCATGAAGGGTTCTGCCTGGGTCCTGACATACCTCCCGCCTTGGGCTGTAGACTGGAGAAAGACTCTGGGCTTGGCCAGCTCAGTTCAGATACTTCTCCTCCAAGAAGATACCCTAGTCCCTCTTCCTTGGCATCCCATGTCTCCTGTGGCCCTCATCACAGGCTGAACCACTCTGCTTTGTCCTCCTTATCCATGAGACTTTGAACTCTGGGAGGATGGAGACCACATTTGTCTCAGTCACACAGGGTCCCCAGTTCCTGGCAGCATTGGGTAACAGCTCAGTCAACTGACTGACTGACCACAGGGTACAGTACATTTCTAAGACTTTAAGGCAAAATCATTTACTGCCTCGGGTCACCTGGGTGGCTCAGTCAGTTATGGGTCCAACTCTTGGTTTTGGCTCAGGTCATGATCTCAGGCTGATAGCACAGAGCCTGCCTGGGATTCTCTTTCTCCCTCTCTCTCTGCCCCTCCTGTGCTCTCAAAATAAATAAACTTAAAAAAAAATTTTTTTTAAGCCATTCATTGCCTTGAATATGGAATAGCCTGTGTGCCCCTCTCTTTCTCAGCCCTAGTGGTGGGCGGACATTAGCCAGATATGGTTTCTGCCTGCCCAGAGCTCAGAATCTTCCTAAAAGAAGTCAGGCTTGGGATGAAGGAAGTAAGTGCCATGCCCCTGGGCCCCAGAGAAGCCAAGTATGGGTTGTCACAGCATCAGGAGAGGATGGTCTGTTGGGGTCAGGGGTCAAGGGTGCTTCCTGAAGGGACTCCATGGAGAATACTGTCATCAGGTAGGTGGGTGGGAGGGCTTCTTTTTTTTCTAAATAATTTTTTTCTTATGTTTATTTTTGTGAGAGAGAGAGAGAGACAGAGTGCAAACAGGTGGTGGAGCAGAGAGGGAGACACAATCTGAAGAGGGAGCTGTCAGCACAGAGCCCGATGCGGGACTTGAACTCACAAACCGCAAGATCGTGACCTGAGTTGAAGTTGGACACTCAACCAACTGAGTCACCCAGGCGCCCCGGGCGGGAGGGCTTCTTAAGCTTCCAATCTCCAGTCTGCTTAACCAGCTGTGGGGATGAGCCTCAATGATACCCAGTGCCCCCCGTACTCCAGGCTCTAATCTGCTCCCTGCCCTGTGGCTGAGTCGCCTACACAGCTGACAAGTCAATTTGTTTCCTCTACTCCTTAGCAACCACCCTTACACCCACCCCTACAGACCGTCAGACGCCTTAGCTCCATGCAGGGGAACTGGACTCTTCATTGCCCTACCAGGAGGCCTGTTTAACCACCCTTTCCTGTTGACCAGGCCTGTCCACCCTTGTCCTGGGCTGAGAGCCCTGCTCTGGCGATCAAGTGTTCCCATCCCAGTGGCCCTGCCCCACCATGTTGTGCCCTGGGTTAGGAGGTATTGTCCCTTCCCCCACCATCTGGCTTCCAGGTCAATGCGACTCATGAGCTGTGGGACTTCAGACAAGTCTCCTGCTCTCTCTGGACCTTTGGGGTCTCCCAGCTCTAGAGCAGGATGCCTACCCTTTGGCTGGCAGGTGGCTGGCAAGAGAATGAGGGCATGGCATATCACACAGGCTATAAACAGTCACTGGCATTTCCCCAACTTCTCTTTTAAATGCCCTCTGGGGAGGCAGGCTTCTGGGCCCTGATTCCTGGTCCTGGACCCCCAGGGATCCCCTCTCCACTGAGGCAGAACAACTTGGTGTTTCTTGATGTTCATGTATCAGGCTGGTCCAGGGATACCAGCAGCGCAATAGGAGGCCTGTTCACTGCATGATGTGTGCACACAGGGTGTGAGAGACAGGGTGCTGGCTCTGGCCCTAGAGGAGAGAAGGTGCCAGGAGTCTCCATGGTGCCCAGAATCTAGGCTCTCAGGTGTCCCAGAATGAGGTGGTCTATGTTCCCATCCTGCTGACACTAGTCCTGCCCCTGCAGAAGGCTTGCATCAGCTTTGCATTGCCCTGCTGGTCCGCCTCTATCCTGCACCCTCCTCTGACTCCAGATGGGACCCCAGTGATATACAAGCCCACCAGAGCCAGCAGACCCTCCTGGAGGGTCTACCCAGCTGGAAAGTGCCCAGATGCCAAGCCCCCATCAGTGAGGCCTGCCAGCCAGCCACCTGCTGCCCACATGAGAAACCTCTGGCAGCCCTGCTCCCCAGTAGTTCAGCCTCGGGGTCTTAAGTGTGGAGGCCCTGACGGAGCTGAAGTATGGTTCAGAGCCACAGATTGCTAGGGGGAGAGAAGAGGTCTGTCCTTCCCTGGGTTTCATAACCCTGGGAAGGGTCGTGCCAGTAGAGAAGAGGTGACTGGGAGATAAACAGGGATACTCACAGGTGCCTACCAGCTGAGCATGGGGAAGGCTCAGGGAACAGGGTGTTCCCACCTAGGACATCCCTGGTCTCACCTAGGGCTTGGTCTGGTCTCCCTCTTTCCCAGACTGGCCTGGGGCTTCCCTGGTCTGGGAGCCTAGGAGTAGTAGGGATTAAAGAAATTTTGGGCAGATGGGTGAGGGGTGGCCATAACCCCTTCCCAGAAGTCTCTGGTTTAATCTCTCCTCCCCAGCCCTCCCACCAGCTGGCAGAACAGAAAAGAGGTAACCATACCTGCCATGGAGAACTCTGTGACTTTGTCTGGGCCAATGGAGCCTACAGGGCTGGTGGGAATAATAACTCATGAAAAGTTTCAAATACAGACTTTATTATCCTGCACATGAGGGGCCACAGACCCAGGTGTTCAGTACTTGAGGACTCTGTGAGCGTCTTATGAGTCCTTGGTGGGAAGGGCATCAGGAGCCCCTCCCTCAAGTGGAGTGGACTCAGGCTGGGACGGCTTTTTTTTTTTTTTTTTAAATAATCTCTATGTTCAACGTGGGGCTCAAACTCACAACCCTGAGAACAAGAATCACAAGCTCTACAGACTGAGCCAGCCAGGTGCCCCTGGAACTGCTATTTAATAAAGGAAATTGCTGAGTGGGGCGCCTGGGTGGCTCAGTTAAGCGTCCGACTCTTGGTTTTGATCAAGTCATGATCTCACGGTTCGTGAGTTCAAGTGCCACATCGAGCTCAGTGCTGACAGCATGAGGCCTGCTTGGGATTCTCTCTTTCCCTCTCTCTTTGCCCATCCCCTGCTTGGTTGCTCTCTCTCAAAATAAATAAACTTAACAAAACTAAAAAAAAAAAAAAAAAAAAAAAAGGAGTTTGGTGAGGGCAATCCTTACCCAAACAAACCTTCTTGTCTCTGGGAGTTTCCTGCCTTGAGTGAGGGAGGAGCAGGAGTGGGCAGGGCCTCAGACAGCCTGGGCCTCAATCTGGGGGTTCTGTGTAGCCCCCTAAGGTCAGTTTGCCCATTTGTGCCCCCAGGAGGGCTGCTGCTATGGGATCTTGGCCCTTGAGCCCTAGGGACTGGGAAACCAGAAGTGACTTCCCTTCTGCCTTAGCACCAACCTGATGGCCCTGGAAGTCCCTGGCTTTGAGAACCAAGCCCCAGGCTGATGGAGTTATGGTGTCACTTTGCATCAATCCTTGGGGGGGGGGGGAGTCTCCCCCAAACTGACTGATTGGGTGGAAGAACAGGTCTACGGAGAGAACAGGGGAGGTGGGGTACCCCTGTTGCAGGGCTCTCCCCAACTTCTTCCTCCTTGAAAACTCTTCTTTTGGGGGGCCCACCTGTGGGAGCACAAGCCTGCTGCAGACACAAGTCAAGGTGTGAAAGAGTTACATGAAGATGAGGCAAGGTCACACAGTGCATGGGACTTGGAGCCCCATTATCCCTTAGACCCAGTCTACTCTGCTCAGTCCATCCTGGAGCCCAGTAGGGCTTCTCTTCTCCCAGCCAGTAGGCAGGTGGAGATAGGAAGCGGATGTTGGGCCTCATGGATTTATAGTGACCAGACTAATGAAGCAGGTGCCTAGAGAGAGAGGACCCTAGTAGGGAGGGGGAGAGGCAGGTACTGGACAGTATCTGCATCCCCTTCGCTCCATCCTTCTCAGATGCCCTCTGCCCAAATCCGGCCCAGGGTTCCACTAAGCTAAGCTCCTTAGCACCAGGATACAGTATAAACAACATCTGCCCCTATTGTCCTGGGGTCTGGGCCCTGGTGCCTTGAGATTCTCAGATGAGCCTTAGGGACACAGGTCCAGGAGGGTCTCTGCTGACTCTCCCTGCTCCTGCATAGGCACATGGCCACACAGGCTGCATCCTCACCCAGGCTTTCCAGGTGAGCTGGCCTTTGCCTGTCCAATCATGCAAAACCCTGTTCTTCTCACCACAGACCTGGGCCTGGAGAGGGAAGGCGGAAGAGGCTGCCCTGTTCTCCGGGGTCCAGTCTGGGTGGGGTAGTCAGGGAGGAATGGGGCCTGAGTCTTCCCACCAGCCCCTCTAACCCTCCACCTCTGGCTGGTGGCTGTGTCCCCTCCCCCCCCCACCCCCCCACCCCCCCCCACCCCCCCCCCCCGCCTGCAACCTTCTAAGATTCAGAGAAGAAAAAAGAAGAATGAGGTGTCTGAGGATGAGGATTGAGGGGTGGAAATTACCTCAACTGAATTTTAAAAACCCCTGGCTGGTTGCCATGGTAACAGAAAGGTGCATCCCATTGTCATGGCAACAGGCAAACACCAAGGTCTGCTGCTGGGATTGGGGATTTGGGATGTGGCCGGAGGGGGTAGGCAAAGGAGGCTGGGCCTGAGTTAGAGCAGTTGGGGGTGATATCCAGCCTGGGATCACCCCCCACCCCCACCCCATTCCAGGGGCCAGAAAGCTAGTCATGGGATCAGAGAACAGATTGTTGGGAGAAATCTCCTAGCCCCCACCACCCACCCCCTATCTCACACGGCTCCAGCCTAGGAGCCCCCAGTGGGACTCTGAGCCTGCTTAACTGGGCACCAAACTGGGCAGGGCCTGGGGTTTGGAGATCATCCAAGTCAGCCCCTAACCTCAGGAAATGGAAGTCTGAGAGTCACCATTATAGTTACTGGTCCTGAGAAAGAGAAGCACACAGACAGGAATCAGCTCTGTGAGGCCTGAAGGACAACTGTGTGATACCCGGAGGACAGTTACACACACCTGGAATATGACCGCACATAGCTGGATGATGGCTTCTCAAGGTGGTAGTCCTGTCCTCCAGGAGCCTACAGCCTCTGGGCCTCTAGACTTATCACTGGGACCCTGGGTGAACGTGAAGATCCAGGGAGGGACAGAAAGACTCCTGTTCAGTCACCACCGAGGACACTGTCAGGAGGCCCAGGAGAGCCTGGCAGCCAGAAGCCCAGTCGGTCATATGCAACAGGTCCTGGTAAAGACTCAGGACTGACTTGTGCAGCCACTGGGCCCCCTAACTGACCCTCTCACACTCACAGGCTCCATGCAAGGGGATGGACATTCAGGCTCACAGGCCCCATGGCCTGATATCCTACCATCAGAGTAAGTCTCTGGGGATCCCAGTGACGCCATAAGATGCATGTTAGACACACCTGGGAGCATCTTGGCTTTTCCATTAATGCATTAGTGTAGCCAAGAGATTATGTGAGCCGCCTGTGGCCTTGGAGATGTGGCTCTGTGAGCAGGTGTGTCTGTGTGTGTGTGTGTGTGTGTGTGTGTGTGCGCACATGCGAGGGACAGTCAGCAAAGGAGGTGGGGGGTATCTACCTTTCCAGACTGCTAGCCTCAAGCAGGCTTGTCACAATCTAGATTTCCAGACCCTTCCTCAAGAGCATGGCCTGGGCACAAGAGTTCAGAGTCATTGGAGCACCAGGGAGGCTGTGGCACCCCTGGGACTCCCTGGGGTGGGTGGAGAATGGAGGAGAAAGCAGCCCTCAGGCAGGTAAGAGATGCCTCCTGACTCTGGAGAAGTAGGAAAGAACCCAGGGCACTCTGAGGCCTCCTGCCCTCCCTCAAGGCTGCCTTGGCCTGCTCTTCTGGGTGGCTGCTCAGCACTGGTGAAAGGGAAGCATTCTTTCGCCAGCTCTGCCAGGGCAAGGGCAAGTTAGTGCTTCAGACAGGGGCCCCAATCCAATTGCCCCTCTCACAGGTAGGAGGGCTGAGCCAGAGGGGCCTCCATGGAGCCCTGGGAGGGGAGATCCAGCCCAGGGCAGCGCCCACAGGATCCTGCCTTCCCACTAGTGCAAGTTACTCTAGGTTAACAAATTTCGAGGTATGGCAATAGCAATCCTGCTAAACACAAAAAACTATCCTGGTGAAGGCCCCGTGCACCCCAACTTGGCCAGGCTGTGGGGAGGAAGCTCCTAATTTGGGTCAAATGGGGCATTCATCACAGGGGGCAAAGGTAGCTCTGACGCTTAGCTGGAGTGATGGCTGGGAGGGTGGGGGCACCGACCCTGATGGGGGGGGTGCCCCCAGGCCACGCCTCTCACTCACACACATGGGCACACACAGGGACTGATGGCACAGTGGAGCTGGCCCAGGGAGACTCAGGACCTCTGACTTCCTGGCACTTGCCCCAAAGTGGCTGAGCCCTCTTCAGAGCAGGGACCCTCAACTGCCTCCAGGCCAAGACTGCATCAGTCTCCATTCCCACCCTCACCCTGGGCCATGCGAAATAGGGCACAGTTGCCACTGCCCCAGGCATCTCAGGCCATGTGCAAGAGGCCAGTCCAGGAGCTGAGGACCCCAGCCTGGGCCAGTCCACCTCGGCCTCTGCCTCACAGCAAAAGAAGCCTGGCCTTTCTCCCAGAGGGCTCGGCCCGTGGCAGCTAGGCTCTCAGCACCAGTGAGCCAGAAGGACAAAGATCTAGGGCCCACTAGGCAGCACCTAGAGACTGAGAGGTGTGGGGACTGCTATCTCAGGTCCCCCACCCCTTCATCACCAGGGCTTAGCTCAGCTTGGCAGAACTGAGTGGGTGGCCTTGTAGAACTGCACCCTGTGGGCACATTTAGAATCTATGGGTGACCCCGCTCCCTGGGTCAGAGTCTCACTGGATTCACCATTATTGACGTTCCCTTATTATTATTTATTTTTTGAGAGAGAGAGAGAACCAGCTGAGGAGGGCCAGAGAGAGAGACAGAGGATCCAAGAACCCAATATGGGGCTCAAACTCATGAACAGTGAGATAATGACCTGAACCAAAGTTGGATGCTTAACTGACTGAGCCATGCAGGTGCCCCTGAAGTTTCCTTTTTTTTTTTTTTTTTTTTTAAGGGGTGCCTGGCTGGCTCAGTCGGTTGAGCATCTGACTTCAGTTCAGGTCATGATCTTAAGGTTTGTGAGTTTGAGCCCTGTGCTGACAGCTCAGAGCCTGGAGCCTGCTTTGGATTCTGTGTCTCCCTCCCTCTGTGCCCCTCTGCCACTCACTCTCTGTCTCTCTCTCAAAAATAAATAAACATTAAAAAAATTATTTAGAGAGAGAGAGTGCGCACACGAAGGAAGGGCAGAGAGGGACGAAGAGAGAATTCCAAGCAGGTTCCGCACTGTGGATGTGGGGCTCCGACCCACGAAACGTGAGATCATGACCTGAGCTGAAATCAAGAATCAGATGCCCAACCGAGCCTCCCAGGTGTCCCTGATGTTTCTTTTTTAATTTCAGGGCTGCTGAATTTCAGGTTGAGCTAAGGACTGACCCTAAATGTGGGTTCAACCCAGCCCTGGGTACAGTGCTGGACAGGGAACCATCTTGTCCACTCCAGATCAGGAATTCAATGTGTCTCAAGTATGTACCCATGCCCTCATACAAGACCTGCCAGGGTTGGGGGGACTGTCCTTGGCCAGTATGTCACCTTGGAAGAAACTTCCTCACTCACCTCTGAATTCTGAGCAAGGTCTTATCCCAGCCCCCTCACTGGTATAGAGTCTGGGAGCCTATCCTTCAGACCTGCCCCTACCCAGAACCTGGAGACCCAGCTCTGCCCCGAGAAACTCAAGTTTTGACCCTGCCTCCCCTCTCTGGTTCCCAGGACAATGGTTTGGGCTGGGACCTGGCAGATCCTGCTTATCTTGTCATAAATATTTATCAGGCTCTAGGGGCCAGAGCCTGCAGCTGGCTTGGAGGGGGGGGGTGGGGGGGCAGATGCTTCAGAAGGATCTCTAAGCCCTTTCCTAATGAGGGTGCCATGAGGGGAGTGTGCCACCTGGGCCTTGGAATCCTTGGGGAGGGGAGGACAGATGGACAGCGGGACAGAGTCAGGGGGAGTCTGGGGGGACTTGGGCATGCTCCAGCAACCAGACCTCCCCATGCACCCCAGGAATGTGGGGGAGGAGGAGTCAGAAGAGGCCAAGACCAGGGGAGACCTGGCAGCCTCCTCCCTAGACTGTAGTCTGAGTGTTCTTGAGAACTGTACTCCCCGCCCCCCACCCCGCCACATCAGCCCCCTGACTGTGCTCTTGCTCTCTGAATTCTCCCCACAATCCTCCAGATCTGTGCTTCTGAACCACATCCTTTGAAGTGATGCTCCCACCATCATCCTCCCAGATTCGTGCTCCTACACATTCTCACACCTGCAGAACTGTGCTCCCTGAATACTGTCCATCCGCATGGAGCTGTGCCCCATACAGACCTCTCCCCCACCATCTCTCCTGACCCCACACCTTCCTCCTGGAACTGAGTTTTCCCGGAAGTGTGACCCCAAAAGGCTACTCCCGCCTCTCCATCCTCCAGAGCTGTGTTCTCCACACATTTGGGAGCCCCCCATGCCCCCATTATGTGCCCCTCTCCTTGCCAAGTGGGACTCTGGCCACAGGGGCTCTGGTGAGCAGAGCGGACTCCCCATCCTAGGGGTGGAGCCTGCACTCAGTCCCCGATAGCCTGATAGCCCGTGTGCTGCGCAGCCACCCCCCTGCCTCCCTCATTGGCATGCTAGTGGGACCCACAGGTGGAATCAAAGCCCTCTGCTCGGAGCTGGAGCCGAGCTGCACAGCAGGGAGCTGGGAGCCTTTGTCTCCCCAGCCCTGGGGGTGTAAGGAGCCAGGGGCAGAGAGGGCATATTTTGGGGCCCGGAGTCTTCTCCTCGCTGCTGCAGGCAGACACAGCTGCAGATAAGGGGGGCAGACTGAACCAGTGAGCACCCCCAGTAGATAATGAGGGGCTGTGGGGGAAGGGACAGCCTCAGGCACAGCCTGGGGGGGGGGGGGAAGGCTGCCTCCCAAAGCCCAGAGCGCTCATTAGTGGAAGCCTGGGAGGGGAGGCAGCTAAGTGGGTCAGTCTCCCTCCCCCAGCCTGCCTGACAGGTGTGGGTGGGAGGGAGGATTGCCAGCCTATTGTCCCCCGTTGAAGCCGGTCCCACTCTGAATTCCCCCCCTTCCTGAGTCCCCACCCTTCCAATCCGCTCCCCCTTGGAGCCTCCATTCCCTCTCTGAGACCCCCTCTGTGGCCTCCTCCCCTTCCAGAAACCCCTCCTGAGCCCCTACCCCCCCCCCCACTACCGCCCCCTCCCCCAGGTGCTGGCCCCTCAGCCAGCCTCCCCAAGGCATCCTCCAGACTGAGCCACACCTGGGAGAAATTGAAATCTTAGACTCTTCCCCTACCCCCGCCAATGAAACAGACATCCCTGTCCTGGCCACGAAAGGCAGTAAAACACAGCTCCACTGGGGACGGCTGAGGGCTGTGCCAGAACAAGCATCCAGGTTTGGGGGCGGGAGCCGGGCAGGGCGCGTTGTGGGCTCCAGGCCAGGGCTTCTCTGTGCCCCCAACCTCACAAGCAACCGTCCCTGGGTGCCCACTCTGAGTTCTCCAACTCCCCTTTGCCCCCCACCCCCAGTTGGGAAGATATCTAGCTCAGGACCAAGAAGCGGAGAAGGGATGGGGGGCAACAAAGAGGTGAAGTCTCCCTGCAGGGTGGGAAGGTTCAAAGAGAAGGGGTCTTGCTGCATGGGTCCACGCTCCCAACTCAGGAAGAGAGCCAGATGAGGGCAGGATGGGCTTTGGAAATGTCAGCCGCCCACCTTCTCAGCCTCCTTGTCCCTCCAGTCTCTTTTGCTGGACCCCTCCCTGATCAAAGACGCCCATTTCCTGTCAAGGCCACCTTCCTCGGGCTCTGAGAAACCTCTGGACCTGCCCAGCTGTCCCAGGGCCAAGGGTAGAATACATAAGGTGCTCTGCCACCCTTGATGTTGTGGAGATGCATTTCTGGGAGGAACTGAGTGACTATCCCAGTTCCCCCAAGCCCCACCCCAGCCTGAGGCCAGAGGGTCACTGCAGCCTCATGCGTTTCCGTCTGGCTGCACAAGAGTTAATCTCAGGGTGCACCCCCCCCCCTCCACCACGTGTGCACAAATTCCAGGAACGCTTTCCATTAAGGACGCTTGCTCGGAGCAGATTTCATTTACATTAATAAGAACCAGAAAAATCTGGGTTGGGGGGGGCGACAGCGGCGTGTGGTAGCTGCTCACGTTTTGCATCGGAGTCTGGTAGAGCCTGAGGGGCTCAAGCTGGGGGCTCCTAGATTTAGAGGAGAGGCCTCACCATGCTAGTGCTGGGGTGCCTAGTCCAAGGGGAGAAGGCAGTCTATCCAGTCCTTCGAGATCCTTGTCTGACGGAGGAGGCAGGGCCCAGTGGATTCTGGGGACCCAAAGCCTGAAGGGGTGCTGGTGGGGAGTAGCAGAGCCAACCTGGTTCTAGGGTCTCCCTGTCTGAGAGGATAGCAGAGCCCAGTCTTCGGTGGGATAGGACACCAAATCATGGGAATGACTAGGGGCATGACTAGGGGCAGGAGTCCTGGGTTTCCACGAGCTGTTAATGAACTCTATTAGCCAGGGTTTGCTGCTGCCCATCTCTGAGCCCCAGTTAACCAGTTTGTTTGAGAAGGCTGCTTCCTCCCCTTCCCACTAGGTGTGGCTGCAGGTATTAGGAGGGAAGGTTCTGAGCTTTGAGCCAATCTATTTCAGGAGCACTATGCCACCTTCCTCAGCCTCTCCTTCCACTTCAGCTCTACCTCTCAACCTTAGAGCTGAGCAGTGGACTCTGCTAAGTGAACTCAAGAGCCTGTTCAGGGTGAAAACCCCCAAATCCTCCCACCTGGGGAGGAGGGAGCCAGAGTGAGTGCATGCATGCACAAGGGTGTGCCTGTGCTCTGACAGCCTGCTCCCACCTGGCTGCCACCCCAGGCATCCTTCCTTCAGGGGTAGGCAGTTTGATTTCCACCCCCTTGGACCAGAACAGGCTGTAAGGGTGTGCAGGGCTGAGTTTCCTGACTGGACCTGGCCTGCCCACGTACGGGTGGTCAGGGAGAGAGGTACGTGTGAGCTTGTATGAAGGTACGCTTCATACACGTGTGTGGGGGGTGTTGGGGTCTGCAGGCATCTGAGTGTCCTACCCCACACGCATCATAGAGGCTGCTGCTGAACGCCTGCTGCTGCTGGATGACTGGGCCTGTGCGAGCATGTGCATGCGCACTCTTGCTGAATGCTTGTGAGTACAGAGGCTGACTCTTGGCCCAAGGAGTCGAGCAGAAAGAAAAAGAGGAAGCCCCCCACCCTGGTGCCCCCAGGATTTGGGCCCAGCCCTGCCTTGCTCTAGGCTCCACAGATGGGCATCCTGGGGCGCTCTGCACTGAACACAACCCTTGCACAGCAGGCTGGGCTCCCACATCTGCACCCCCCCCCATCAGGGCCTGAGCTGAGGGATTATGGGGGGACACTTAATTACATCCATGAATCATTCTCAAATAGCTCCTGTCCAGCCGGACTCAGGGGTGGTGCTGCCTGCTTGGAGCTGGGAGCCAGCCTGGGTGCGCCAGGCTCTTGGGGGCCTTTCAGTCTGGCAAGAAAGTGGGGGTCTGGGCCAGGCCTCCAGGCCCCTCCTCTCTCTCTGCCTGCTGTGGCCTCACCTCCCCCATGCAGCGTGTAGAATTCACCACTGCTGCTCAGCTGTCTTATCTGGGCGGCTGAGACCAGGGCGTGGAGCGGAACTGACTCCCCCAGACCCAGCCACCCCTACCCCACGTTATCTTGCCCCCGCAGGCTCCTCCCGCCCTTTGCAACAGCGCAGACCTTTCCTGCTCCTCTTCCCAGCATCCTCTAGGCCTCACTTTGTCTGCAGTTGTCTTTTTTTCTCTGTGTCTCCCTGTCTGTCTTCTCTCTCCCCAGGGTGTTGTGGTGGTGGTGGGGGAGTCCCAAGGCCCAGCTCCTCCGATAATCCTGCCCAAACCTGAGCCTGACACTGTGTCTGCAGCCAAGGACCCATCTTTGCTAAGTTCCTTCTGCCCTGGGGCTGGGGCACCTAGCTTGTAACCCAGGCTCAGCACTTGCCAGTTTGGTAACCTCCAGCAGCTGTTCTGCTTTGAGCCTGTTTTTTCTTTAAACCAGATGAAAGCAGTGCAGGGGACTAAGCGAGATGGGAGAGCCCTACCCTTGATTTGTACCTCCTGCTGGAAAGCTACCCCCTCCCATTCATCTTTGGGAGGCTGGGTGAGGGTGCGTGGGTACCCCCTGCCTTCAGCCAAGATCCCTGGGCAAGCTTGCCTCAATTTCCCCTGGCTGTGGATCTGTTTTGGGCTCTGCCAAGAGAGTTTATTTCTGAGTCAATAATCAGGATGATGGGTAAAGGGAGCGTGAGAGGCAGATATGCATTTTATCGACCACAGAAATTATTTACCTGGGTTGGAAAGAATTGCTGAGACTGAAGCACTCATTGTGCATGGGACCAGCCTGGCCCGTTTCCCACGTCTGGGCAACAATTCTAACTGGTGGGAACAGGGGGTAGGGGGACCTTCAAGAACCTGCAGGGTCTGAAAACTTGTTGCCTGCCTAGCTCCACACAGTTTCAAGGCCAGAGTTCTAGTCAGGTCTTCCCTGAATCTCAAAGACCTGGAAGAGGCCCTGGATCCTCTGACACCTCAGAACTTGGGGAGAACCACCCCCCCACCAAACCAGCCTGGAACGATAGATGATGGAGTGCTGCCACCTGGTGGCCGCCAGCAGCAAAGTGCCCTTCTCCAGGGCCTTCTCCCCCTCACACCCCACCTGTCCCTGAGAACTCATCCCTCGGCATCAGGTTGGTAAGTGGCTGGGCTCTGGGTGCCCTTGAGATGCCCCGGGCAGACTGTGCATGCCTGGGGAGCTTAGCTCAGGCCTGGCTGCTCATCTGGGCTTTGAAACTTGTTTGATGCATGGCCATGACAGCTGCTCCTGGATGGCCCTCAAAGCCTGAATATTGTAGCAGTTGTCCCAGCCAAGGGCAGGCTAGACTTGGGATCCCTGGAGGATCCCTCCAGTTCAGTAAGAGACCCTGCCAAATTTGGAATTTGGGTTTCCCTGATTAGGATGTTTGCACTGCCCTCACAGCACCCCATCAGAACGGGGAGGGGCAGCAACTCTGTGGGCAGGGCAGCGCAGCGCAGCACAAAGATCTCTTGGCTTGGGGTTGGAGCAGACCATGATGGGCTGATGCGGGTGTGTGTGTGTGTGTGTGGGGGGGGGGGGGGGGGATACCTAGGCCCTTGGGGTTTCAGTCTCAGGTCCTTGGGGATGAGAGCCATTTAGTCCCCAGGAGCTCTCAAATTTGGCCTTGCATGAGACCAGAGCCAAAGGTATGTACGGCCTGTCAAACTTCAAGAAATGGGCTCATGGGTTCAGAAGCAAGGTGAAGGCTGTCATCACCTGGATGGGTATGCTGGTGACAGGTATGCCTGTATGGCAGGCTAGAAGTGGGAGAGGGGGCCTCCGCCTTCTTTGAGGGGCTGCCTCCAGCTGTTAAGGACACAGACTTCACTTTTGTGGGAAAGTCCACACAAAGCTGAAAGATGCCATGGTCCAGAGCAGTCTTTGTGGGAACCAGAGCAGCTGAAAATGGTATCTGCACCAAGTAGTATGCAGTAGTATGGGACAGTGCCCTTCTTGATGTGGGGCAGCCAATATGGGTTCAAGATGGCTTACCCAGGATAGAGGCTTCCATTCAAACTTTGAGGAGTTGGTGTGTGTAATTAAGAGCTTCCCAATCTCAGGATGTGTGTGTTCACCTGGAAGAACCTTCCAGGCTGGCTGTCAGGATGTGCCTAACTAGGTTGCTTGTGACTGCTTCCCAGGTGCAAAGAGCAGCAGCAGGAGCACATCCATGATGCATGAGGGCTCTGGAGGTGGGGCTGGTCTCCGCTCCTCAAGGCTGACCCTGGAAGGCAGGAATCTGTAGGCTGGACCCATTTTTGTGAGGTTCCCAAGCGCTACCCTGAAGCCCAAGGGTGCGGCTTCTGTATTTGCCTCAATTTCTTCCAAAGCATCCCTGGGGAGGCTAGGCTGAGGGCCCATATACCTTCAAGTGCCACCTGAGCACTTTTCATCCTTTTACAAGGGCCAGACCTGCCTGAAGAGAAAACGTGACTGCCCACAAAAGCAATGGTACTCTAGCTTTGCGAAGTCCTCCCCCAACAACATGCAAAACATGGAGCCCGTGTGCTCAGTTCAGCCAGCCTGGCAGCGTGGACCCCCCATCACCACATCGGGTCCTGGAGCAGCCTCTCAGACACAGGCATGCTTCCTGCCCTCATCAGGCACGGTCTTTGCTGGGCAAGATGACAAGGATGGGATGACCCATTCAGATAATGGTAAACCCTGCAACACACTGAACACAGCTCCCCAGCACCTGACGTGAGGACAGAAGGCAAGTGGAGTGCAGTGGGGGGCGGGGGACAGGGCCTCCTCCTCAGCCCCTGTACCCCAGTAGAGCAGTAACAGCCCAATGCTGCATGCTGGAATACAATCTGTGGCAACTGGGGAAACACAAGTGCTCATACTCACTTTGGTCTTTAGAAACTGCAAGTGGAAAAGCTGACTCAGATATGACTGAGTTTCCATGAAGAATTTTAAAGCATGTTAGCAAACTCTTGAACTTAAGAATCTGAGCAAGGTTGGGGAAAGGAAAACAGCATAAAATACTATTTATAAATAACTTTTAACACACTTACCTCACCAACAGGCTTGACTGGCTTAGACACGCTCTGCACACCTGGTCACCCAAGAATAAAGAGACGCAGACACTCATTTTTCAAGGTATTTCTTTTGTAAAGGAGCCAGATTTGGCAACTAGACTGAAAATCTTCCAAAATTCTGTACAAATGTGTAATATACAAATATACACAAGGCTTTTGCCAAGAAAAGACAGCACAACAAATGACAGAGGCGGCTTTGGTGTCACATACCACCTAGGGCATCTCAACACCCCCTAGCAATGAGAGGGGCTGACGGACCACGACATGGGCTACACATGTAAAACACACTACATTACACTATGTACACTGAAGTATAAAAGACTCACTGTCCCCTTGGCCAGCTCACAAGCCCTCTGGCAGGAAGGAAGGCCATTCACCAGACAGCCCATATAAGGGGAACTCCTTTAAGTGGGAGAACCTTGTAGAATGGAGTGGTTCACCCTAAAAACTATTAACAGCACAAGGCATGCCCTTAAAGAGACAGGCGCTAAGAGTGAATTCAGGAGATGGACCACTCCTTGTGCTCCGAGGAGCTCATCATCTTTCCTGCCCTCCCTCTCTCTCTGAACCTCACTCCATCTCCGTGAACCGAGCAAACATGGCCTTCCGGACAGCATCTTTGTAGGAATCCGCACCCGACAGTCCGTATGCACTGCCTTTGGCTCCTAGGCCAGCTCCTTTTAGCCGGACTTGAGCCTAGGGGAACAGAATTTCTGTCAGCAGAGGGCAGGTAGGGTGTGGACCGCTTCAACCCCTGCTCATCCAGCAGACTCCCAACTGAAAAGGACCACCCACCAGGGGACAGAAAAGAGGAAGTTTTGGAGACCTGGAGTAGGGTTAAGGACTGAAGGAATAAAATGTGCTAAGGAAGACAGGCAGATGGAGACACATCCCCCAACCCTGTCCCCCAGTGCCTGCTCAGCAGGCTTCTGTACCTATTAAGGGCCCCAAAATACTCCACTGAAGCCTAGGAAGGTCTGGTAATCATGGGCAGATTGTAGCAGGACACCCCGATGGCAGAACTGGCTTGCACAAGATAAACATGGCCTGTAGGAGTCTGACCTAAGCTGGGCTGCCAGGTTAGAGAAGGAACAGTCCCTGGTGGCGCTCTTGTCTAGAAGGCCAGTGGGTGGGGGACTCCTGATCCTGAGATTACATCTCAATCTGAGCTTTGAGCAACTAAAAAAATTTCTTATCATGGATAAAAATCCTACTAAATTGTAACTTGTTTTATACATAACCAAGATCACCTACATGGTGATTAAGAAATTAAAGCACAGTGTACCTTGAAAAAAACCTGATCTAAGCTATCTGGATGAATTAGTGTTCAGTAAGGGGCTGTTTCTAACAGGACATAGGAATATACAGTTCTCAAGACAGCTTTTACCCAAAAAAACCAAAGACCAGAAAAATCAAGTAGGGTACCACACCCATTCCTCTCAAATGACATCTTAAAAGAAGAGTGACATAAAGGAGGGCGGCCGGGAACCAGACTCCACTGGGCTTGCCAGAGGAGATGGCCCTTTATGGTAAAGGTAAAGCTGGCCCCCGGGTCCCAGGCTGTCTGGGTGCTTTGACCACATCTCATCACCAAAATAAACCTGCAAACCACAGAAGCCCAATCTCATTGCTTACCTCGATGGGAGCTGTGATGCCTTGACACTTTCTTCCCAAACCTGAACCTTCCCGCCAACCCATGGCTTGCAGCATCTTGTTGCCAATGTTACTGTGGTCAATGCCATCTTTGGTGGGCTGCTCGTAATTCCTGCCAGTGGCAAACACACAGTTACTTAACACAGCCACAGCCCCTGCTAATGAAGTGGAAAAGGTACACAACACATACACAGTGCCAGCATCAAATTGCTTCTTGCGCTTGGGCTCTGGAGGTTCTGGAATGCCGTATTTCTCCCGTCTTTCTGCGGCTCGATCTCGGTATTTCATCTACGTGCGAGAAAAAAACGCTGTTAAAGACATTCAGACTTGAAGCTGCAACAACCTAATGCACCTAGACTTTGTGATTACCACCCTCAGACACTTCCTTAGTCTGGAGTTTGGTCTTTTTGAGTGGTCTGAAACACCTAACACCTTTGTTTTTTTCCCCTTACTGCACTCAATACCGAAAATGGTACATTTGGTGACCCCTGGGTGGCTCGGTTGGTTGAGTGTCTGATTCTTCATTTTGGCTCATGTCATGATCTCACGGGTTCATGGGATCAAGCCTGCGTCGTGCTCTGTGCTGACGGCGTGGAGCCATGGAGACTGCTTGGGATTCTCTCTCTCTCTCTCTCTGTTCGTGTATGCACACCCTCTCTCAAAAAAATGAATAAACTTAAAAAAAAATGTATTGAAAAAATGGTCGGTTTGTAGGGATTAACTGTGTGTGGAACCTGGGGCCCACCTACATCTCCAACAAGGAATTTTATTTAATTAGCCGTCACCTGTCAAGCTCTTCAACAGACCTGCTAGGCCGTGGGTACAGCCTCCCAGGGTTCTAGAGGAAGAGCAGGGCAGAGATGCCATTCCTCTTACCACTTAGGCCCATCTCCAGGGACAGATGGCACCACAAACAGTGGAAAATAACAGAAAAGCAAAAGCCCTAATTACAGATAGTCGAACTACAAAATTATCACGTGGTGAAAAATTTCAAGTAACTTGCCCACTGGTTGATTTCTAACCAATGGCCCTCAATTTCTTTTTAATTTTTTTTTTAACTATTATTTATTTTTGAGACGGAGAGAGACAGAGCATGAACAGGGGAGGCGCAGAGAGAGAGGGAGACACAGAATCTGAAACAGGCTCCAGGCTCTGAGCTGTCAGCACAGAGCCCGACGCGGGGCTCGAACTCACGGACCGCGAGATCATGACCTGAGCCGAAGTCGGATGCTTAACCGACCAAGCCACCCAGGCGCCCCCCTCAATTTCTTTTTAAAGCCTGGCTGGCCCTCAACTTGCCTCATGAACCATCAAATGCTTGTCCATTATTGGCCTCACCTGCTTTTGCTGCCTTCACCCCAAACCCAGTCCTGCCCACTACTTCCTTCTGTATCACTGTGTCTGTCTTATGCCCTGATATCCTCTGGGCCTATTGAAGCCTCCCTCGTTGCAGGACAGAAGAGATCACCTTCTCTTTACTAAAATCCAGTATACTTCACCAGTAAGTATTTGGCATTCACAAGTTGTGAGCAACCTTGAGGATGTGCTTCTGTCCATCCTCATAAAGAGAGGGTGCAGAGTGCTCACAAAGCACCTATAACCTGACATGAGCCACAATGGCCGGGTGACATGTGGTATGACAAATCCTACCTTGCCCCTGGGACCTGGAATTAAGTGCTACAAATAAATGCTAAAAGCAAATACAAGATACTCCTTCTAGTGGCACAGTGACCCTCAATCACCTCTCTCTCCCTTAGCTCCAAGGCTTCCAGCTCCTGCTCACTCAGTCTGGATCGTCGGTAGATATCCATGTTTTGCTGTACAAGAGATTTGACAGACGTAGTAAGAATTCGGACCATCCTAATTTGAAATAACATTATCAACACCTATTTAGTCTAAGAGTCAAAGCCCAATCGACACACTACAGCATGAAAACCAGAGCCTGGTGTATATGGAGCTGCCATGCTCTTTGCCACTCTATGATGTAGAACAGACTACCATCAGAACAGTCTTCTGAAAGGCATTCACTCAACATCAGGGCACCCGTATTGCCTCATTGCCTCCCCTCCCTGCCTCTTATCAGCTCAGAGAATCATGGCCACCTTGTGAAGGTCTGAGAGCTGCTGGTGCCTGACCAGGGCGTCTCTGTTAGGGAACTGGCGCCGGCAAAGCAGGCAGGCCATCTTCTTCCAGTCGGCCAGCTTTTCTTCCTCACTCTCAAGTCTCTCTACGAGTTCCTCTTCATTGTCACTGTCACCACTGTAAGCAGCAACCAGACCCCTCTGGGGACAAAAGGGTGGGTCATTGGAAATGTACAGCAGGAAGCAGTGATGACTATGTATCTGGATAAAGCAACGTGTAATCCAAGATGTGTGAGAACTCCCAATGCCCCATGCCATACTTCAACTGTGAAATTGCATTTATCCGGCTGTACAGAACAGTCAGGTCCTCAAGTGCTGGGCCTGACAGCCTGCTGGCACCAAACTCCTGGGGCCCAGGAAAAGTTCCCGGATGGTTGTTTTCAAACTACTCATTATAGATGAAAACCCCAAATACGACAAATCAGGGTAATGGCCCATCCAGACCAGTAACTATCAAGTAAAACACTTTTTATTGTCTTAATTTTCTCTTTCCAAACTGTTAAATCCCTCTATTTACAAATGCAATAAAACTCAACTGAGCTTAGGAATTCAAATTCAGGCTTCATTCAATGCTCCATCTCACTGGCTTTCACCCAGAAAATAAAGCCCTAGACATGGATTCTATGTGCAGAAGCTTTTCAATACCCACCAACAGTGACCACATCCAGTTTTAAGTAGGAATCACATTAGCCAAGATGAAGCTGAGAATCACAAGAAGACACAAACCACAATAATGGCCTTAAAACACTGGTGGTCCTTCCTTACTTTGAGGGGATTCTCCTCGTCTCCATTTCGCACCAATTCTGGAATGAGCTGCTGCCTTTCAGCTAAGGCTCCCTGGGAAACAGAGAAACAAGTCATAAGCCTCAAGTTTTACTTAAGTTCCCATGAAGAAGTATGGTCATTCCTGCTACTGTTACCTTTTTCTCAAAAAGAGCAAAGCCAGCATCTGCTGCAGCAGACTCTCTCCTCTCTTCTTCCCTCAAGGAATTAACAGGTTGAAAACTGTTTTTAAAATTTTCTTTCTGCTTGTTTAAACTCTTAGCCCAGCGTTCCATGTCTTTAGCAATCTAATGACAAATAACCATGAAAAAAACCATTTAGATATGTGAGTTTAGACAATAGTCAGCCCCTGTGCCACAGTAAGAAGCCATTAAGGATCTCACCTCAATCACGTGCTCTGGAACAAAACCCCCTTTGCCTTTACTTCTACCTACAAATATCTTCATGACACACTATTGCATACAATCAAAATCATTAACGAATACTGCTTGAAAGCCTGTGCAGTGTTCCAGAATATACTTCCTTCTAAGTATGTATATGGGCAACTGACAAACAAGTAAAAAATTAAAAATGCTTTATGAACTTAATGTAAATTAAACGTGTGGCCCAGCTTTTGAGAATCCAAATAAAGCTGACAGAGAGGCCACAACTCAGAAAAGAAAAGAAAAGAAAAGAAAAGAAAAGAAAAGAAAAGAAAAGAAAAGAAAAGAAAAGAAAAGAAAAAGAAAAAAAAACTAAGCCCAATACCCCAGAAAGACCTCGAAGTCCCCTGGCTGGGTCATTATTTCACCTGCTGGGCTGTTTTGCTCTTGGGTTTCTCCTTCTTCTCCTTCCCTTCTTTTGCAGGAGGTAGGCCCGTCTGCTGGTGGGAGGTGGACTCCGCAGCTGGCACGTACGTCTCTTTCTCTCCATCCCAGTAAAGGTACTGCTGGGTCAAGGAATTGTAGTAGTACTAGAAACAAAGCACAATTAATGCAGACTTTCTGCTTTGTCAAACCATTAAAGGATCATTTTGTCAAAAAGGCACACAAAATTGTTTTGTCAAAAAAAATTCAACATATAAACATAAAACATGTTGCAGAGTAGTAGTATCTCCTGCTCAGAGAGAAGCTGCTGTGTGTGTTGGTGTGGTGAGGATGATGAACTGGCCAGTGAAGAGGTACGGAACTTCTTAGACAAAAGTAGAATATGGTTTCTCAACAGTGTAATACCATTAATCTAATCCGTGGGCCTGGAGGGCACCCGAAGAGCAATGTGTCTCACTCCTTTCCATAGACTGTTTATACAAACCAGGAGGCCAGAACAAGTGGTTCAGCAGGAGGTTTTTTGTTTTTTTTTTTTAAGATTTTATTTTTTAAGTAATCTCTATACCCAACCTGAGGCTCAAACTCACAACCCTGAGATCAAGAGTCGCATGCTCTGGCGAATGAGCCAGCCAGACCCCCCTTGTTCAGAAGGAGTTTTTAAATCACACATCCTCTGTGACAACCAGTTAACAGCTCATTACTGGGTCCAACCATCAAAACCCTTTGGAAACCCAGGTAACCAAACACAGGGTTGTAAAAAGCCAGTTTGGGAGCCTGGAAGACCAGATCTGATGTATGTCGGATGAACTGCAATGGGAGATAGGTAGCACCTATCTCTCCACTTCTTTCTTCCTTAGTCATTCGCTCTACTTACTCAGCAGGGACCCAGGAGAGACATCTGTCATGTCTCTTCTAGGGAAGGTGGTATGGGTCAGATGCAGAAGTCACAACAAAAACATGGTCACTAAAAAGAACTGCTTGGATAATGGTCAGACTTCACCTCTTCACCAAGCAACAGGAGCGGAAGAACCACGCAAGGCTTGGCTTGCTCAGGTGGGTCCCTCATTGCTTCACACCTCTTTCTCAGAAACCACAAGCTCTCAATACCAAGTACCTGTTAAAAGCACTTATTTTCCTATTCTATATATACAGCTCCTGGTCATAAGTGTTTATTTATGGAGTGTTAGTGTTGCCTTCCCTCTTCAAAATAATCTACCACTACTAAAAATAAAACATCACCCCACAGATCTGCTAATTTCTACCCTCAAGAAAACATCAGGATGTTAAGTAAAAGAGGCTGGACACCAAGAGGTCACATGTCATCTGACTTCATTTATATGAAATGCTTAGAAGAGACAAATTTGTAGAGACAGAAAGCAAATAGTGGTCACTGGGGTAAGGAGGGACAAAGGAGTGATTGTTAATGGGTACACAGTTTTTTTTTTTTTTTTTTTTTTTTTTTCAACGTTTATTTATTTTTGGGACAGAGAGAGACAGAATATGAACGGGGGAGGGGCAGAGAGAGAGGGAGACACAGAATCGGAAACGGGCTCCAGGCTCCGAGCCATCAGCCCGGAGCCTGACGCGGGGCTCGAACTCAGGGACTGCGAGATCGTGACCTGGCTGAAGTCGGACGCTTAACCGACTGCGCCACCCAGGCGCCCCGGGTACACAGTTTCTTTTTGGGGCAATGAAAGTATTTTGGATTACCAAAATAAATACATAAACACACAAACAAACAAACAAATAAACTTTAAGGGTGCCTGGCTCAGTCAGTAGCGGCATGCAACTCTTCATCTCAAGGTCATGAGTTTGAGCCCTATGTTGGGTACAGAGATTACTAAAAATAAATTTAAAAAATGTTTTGGAGTTAGTGGTGATGGTAGCACAACATTGCCAGTATATTCAAATTATACATTCTAAATGGTTAAAATGGGTAAATTTTAAGGGTATTTGGCTAGCTCAGTCAGTAGAGCATGAGACTCTTGATTTCATGGGTTGTAAATTCGAGCCCCACGCTGGGTTTATGCAAAAATAAATTTTTTTGAAAAAAATTATTTTTTAATGCTTATTTATTTTTGAGAGACAGAACACAAGCAGGGGAGGGGCAGAGAGGGAGGGAGACACAGAATCCCAAGCAGGCTCCAGGCTCCAAGCTGTTAGCACAGAGCCTTATGTGGGGCTCAAACTCACAAACTGCGAGATCATGACCTGAGCCAAAGTCGGATGCTTACCGACTGAGCCACCCAGGCGCCCCTATGCAAAAATAAAATCTTAAAAAAAAAAAAAGTGAATTTTATGTCATGTGAATTTCATCTCAGTTTTAAAAAATACATAGGAAGAGAAACCACAATTTGAAACTTCAATCTAGGTCTTTACATAATGACTAACAGCCACCTATAATAACTTGACAACCTAATCCACGGTAGTACTAGAAGTCTGACTAGTGGTTACTGAAGGGGATGGGTACTGACTGACAAGGGGCATAAGGGAACCTTCAGCATGCCAGGAATGTTTTCTCCTCTCAGTGCTGATATATATGAATGTGTATACATATGAACATTCAAAGAAAAGTACACTTCAGCTCTGTATATTTTTCTTCTATTGTTTGAAGTTTATTTATTTTTGAGAGAGAGAGAGGGAGGGAGAGAGAGAGGGTCAGAGAGAGTGAGTGCACATGAATGGGGGAGGGGCAGAGAGAGGGAGAGGATCCCAAGAAGGCTGGGGCTCGAACTCACGAACTGTGAAATCATGAGCTGAAATCAAGAATTGGATGCTTGGGGCGCCTGGGTGGCGCAGTTGGTTAAGCGTCCGACTTCAGCCAGGTCACGATCTCGCGGTCCGTGAGTTCGAGCCCCGCGTCAGGCTCTGGGCTGATGGCTCAGAGCCTGGAGCCTGTTTCCGATTCTGTGTCTTCTTCTCTCTCTGCCCCTCCCCCGTTCATGCTCTGTCTCTCTGTCCCAAAAATAAATAAATGTTGAAAAAAAAAATTTAAAAGAATTGGATGCTTAACTGAGCGACCCAGGCGCCCCTCGTGTATTTTTCTGTATGTACGTTGTACCTGAAAACATCTTTTTTTAACCTTTAAAAATTAAAATCCTAAAATAGAAATTACATCTTGGTGGTTCTGAAGAACTTAAAACTAATCTGAGTCATTTGCTCCTTTGCAGAAGGTATTTCATTTCATGCCTCATAGACAGACTAAGTGAAACAAAGATATTTCTAGTGACGCTGGGGAGGAAAACTGCATTTACCTGCGAGTTGGGGTCATAGTACAGCCCTGTTGTCGGATCATAATAATATCCTGAAGATTCATCATACTGGTAAGTGGATGTGTCAGGCACTGCTGCAAAAACAAAATCCAGCACACGGTCATTCCAGATAAAGAAACTGGCTTTACTTCAAATTCTAAGCCACGGAGATGCAGCAGGCCTTAATGGTCATCTTCTCTCATATCCCCAAGTGTCCCTCTGACACCCACAAAGGGAGAGGAACTCTTACTAGACACAGACAACAACTAGGACCTTCCAACTGTTAACAGCCCCATGAGGTTTGGCTTACCATATTTGGTACCAGGAACTACACCAGTGGGGGAAGCGGCTGGGGCCTGTGTACTTGTGCTAGTGCTAGGCTGTGCTTCCTCAGTCTGGAAAGAACAGCAGCTTCAATATAATTTCAACTGTAAAGCCTCTTAAGAGAACTAAATCACTGCAATCATCCATCCAGGAGGAAGGGCTCCCCTGACAGACACATTGTAGCAATGATCTAAGGCAATCCTTGAGCAAAACACATGCTGACAACTTTCTTCCTAAATGTCAAGTCGAAGCATGCAGAATGTATAAACACCCCTTGTTTGGAATCTTATGTTTTAAATACACACTCCAAATTATTTCATTATCTAATACTACCAAACAGAGAGAAATAAGGTCGGAATGTCTGTGTATTATTCAATCCTGGCTCATACAGCAGGAAAGGATAATACGTGTACAACAAAATAAAGTTTCCCCAACAGTCACCAGTTCTGTATTTAGGATAACAGGATTACCGGAGAGCCAGGCGGATTGGAGGTCTGATTATACAGCTGGGGACTCTGGGACACTACAGCCGCTGAGGTGGTGGTCACTGCTGTGCCTGATGATAAATGATGCATGCAGGGTTAGAAAGGGCCAAGGCAATGAACTCAAAGCCAAATATCTTTATCTGTAATACTCAAACTAGCCTTCTGTCGTGAGGTCAGTTACTTATTTATCATCATTATTATTATATACCTTTTTGGAGAGATAAAGACAGAGAATGAGTGGGGGAGGGGCAAAGAGCGAGGGAGACACAGAATCCAAAGCAGTCTCCTGGCTCTAAGCTGTCCGCACAGAGCCCGATGTGGGGCTTGAACCCATGAACCACAAGATTATGCCCTGAGCCAAAGTCGGATGCTTAAGTGACCGAGACACCCAGGTGCCCCTATTTTGTAATTTTTAGAGAGAACAAGTGAGAATGTATGTGCACATATGAACGGGGGGTGGGGACAAAGGCAGAAAGAATCTTAAGCAGATTCCACGCTCAGTGCAGAGCCTGATATAGAGCTTTATCTCATGACTGTGGGATCATGACCTGAACCAAAATGAAGAGTCTGACGGTCAACCAACGGAGCCTCAGGTGCCCTGATGTATCAGTTCTTAATTCCTACTAAGCATCCTGGAACCTATGACATTTTCATTTTTGTAATCCTACTAGAATGTCACAAAGTTAAATATTCTGTATGACAACTAAAAAAAAAGGAAGAGGAATCCGTATCTGGGGTTGAGAAAAGATTTAACCATAAGACTTTTAGAATTCTACAACAAAAAGTAAAGCAAGGCCTTCTTATAACGACCCTTGCGATTGATTTCTGGTCACCAGAATCTAGGGCCACACCCTCCCTGCTCATTTGAACCTATGTGGGCACCCATGATTCCAAACAACACAGAGAGGGGAGATACAAAGCTGAATTCCAAGAACGAATACTCATCACAACATGGGTTTCACACTCTCAGCGACTCAAGTACTTCTAATCTTCCCCAGAACCTTACGCACATGGAGACAGCACTGAATGTGCACCCCCCCCCACCCCCACCTTGCAGGGAAATGGACTCCTGGCTTGGGGTCTAGTTAAAACATCTAATTATTATTTTTTTACATTTATTTGTTTTGAGAGAGAGAGAGAGAGAGACAGAGAGCGCACGCGCATGCGGGGGAGCAAGTACACACAGGGGAGGGGCAAAGAGAGAGAATCCCAAGTAGGATCTGTGCTAACAGCACAGAGCCCATTGCAGGACTCAATCTAACGACTGGAAAATCAAGAGTCAGACGCTTAAGCAACTGAGCCCTCCAAGGGCCAAGGACATCTAGTTCTATCTCCTCAACCACAGCTACTTAAACAAAAGGTAAAACATGAAGTTTACTACCTGATGCAGATGACGCATCAGATTCCAATCCTCCAGTTTGTTGTTGATAAAACTGTTGGTAATCCTGTGAGTACTGAAGAAAAGTGCACTGTTAAAAGCTGCCGTTCTCAGACATGCTCTGGAGAGAAGGTGGATGTTGGTCAAATCTACCTACCTGAGCGTATTGGGCATAGCCATCTTGGCCTGGCTGCAGGTAACTGTAGTCAACACTGCCTCCTTCACCACTCTGAGACTACAGCATATCAAAAGAAGAGGACACACAGGTGAGTTTAGTAGACACCAAGGAAAGAAGCCAGGAAGTACTCCCTAAAACTGTCCTTAGAGAGCTTCTAAGACTACTTCTGTGAATTTGGGCACCAACACACTACTTTGACAAAAAATATCTTACCTGGGTGGATGACCACTGAGCTGCAGCAATGGCTGTACTAGCCACAGAGAAGGCGCTGACCCGGTTACCATCTGGGAGGACCAAGTCTCTGAAACCACAAAAATCCAAGCATGTGATTCTATCTCAGTATGCTTCCTATCCACGCTCCCATACTGTCAAGGAAACATCAATTCACTCTAGCCTTTGTCGGGAACTCTCAAACGCTAGCAAGGCCTCATTTCAGAGCAGAAAGGGGTCTCCATGGGCCAATTCCTCAGTGGGCAAATGTCTCTGTAGTGTCACCATTTTACTCTGTATCCTGCCATCTAGTAAGGTATCTGCTGGATGAGTAATGACACTTCAAATGGGACATTTATATCTCTAGACTAAAGCTTTCTCTATACGAAGCTTCTGGAAGGAAAAGATTATTTCCAGATGGGTTTGCACCACCTTGAAGCTGTTTGCATAGCACATATTCTCAACCCATCTGCCATGTCTGCCTCTGTCCTGCTTTGTAGTTTTCCAGCAACTGGTTCCTCAGGACAGGAAAGAATATGTTTTAAGAAAGACAGCTGACTCCCTCCTGACCTTGGCAACCAGGGAGGATTGTGTCTCAGGGAGGAGAACATGGGCTTAGGGTACAGTCAGCAAAGCATCCCTGGGCAAGTGTGCAAGTACAGCAGTTTGAAATAAGGACAATGAAGTTACTCACTTTCTGGCACTTTTCGCAAAATCAACCCCAATAGTTTTGCCGTCAATTTTCAAAGGAGGATGGAGACTCTGTAATATCTGAAGAAGCTGAGAGGCATCCTGAAGGAGAAGGTCAAGAAAGACCATTTTGTCCTATAATTTAAAATCTCTCCCTACCACCTACCCCATTCAAAGAAATACAGCTTTCTATTAAAAAAGAACAGTAATTCATAATTGTTTGTACACACGAAACCTCAAGGAAAAAATACAGCCCTCTTTCCTCCAGCACGTGAAGGCATTCCATATTATTAAAGGAGTAAATGCTAAATCAATCTAAAACAAAGCAAGAAGGAAAAATTAAAGTGTGGCTCAAAACTTCAGTTCTGCCAATCATTCACAGGTATATGCATTATTTTTACCACTTATCAAAGTAACTGGTCCTCTAATTTAGCACTACAATAACTATCATTACGTAGTCTTGAACTTTGGGTTCCAGGAGCCTTACAGAGAGTACTACTTTTAGATGAACCACATTTGTCTCTTAAAGCCCAG
Source organism: Leopardus geoffroyi (assembly GCF_018350155.1). NCBI lineage: Eukaryota > Metazoa > Chordata > Mammalia > Carnivora > Felidae > Leopardus > Leopardus geoffroyi. The sequence continues at coordinate 19,100,335 of NC_059331.1, read as the reverse complement.
TTTATTTAATTTTATTCTAGAGAGAACATGAACAGAGGAGAGAGGCAGAGGGAGAGACAATCTTGAGCAGGCTCCATGCTCAGTGTCGGCTGCCTAACTGACTGAGCCACCCAGGTGCTCCAAGCCCAGTTTCTTTTCAAAGAAAAGATTCAGTGAGCTCACCATTGCAGAGGACAGCTGCACAAATGCGAAGCCTCTGTTCTGCTGGGTCTGTTTATCTTTTATGAGGCGAATGTTATTGACAGCTAAGGATGCATAGGGAGACAGCGCTGTCATGATGGAATCCACCACAGTGTGCGGGGCTATGTTTCGAAGTATGATTGCTGGAGGTGAAAGAGACAAATAACATGTATGTGCATTACCACCACCAATGCTTTTGAAGGCAGGCTCAAGTACAAACACATAAATCCATTTGGGAGATTCCTAGTATATCTTGCACTTTGACATGGAGAAGATTCTAAAAACCAATCTTTCATGGGATAAACTAAAGCTAATGTTGGTCATTAAAAAAGTGTAAGAGCACAAAAACTCCCAACTGAGGTCAAGTAATACCATAAAGGCCAAGAATATACTGGAACTTACTATCACAGTAGTAATCCACAGACTGAACAGATTCTGTGGTTCCAGGGGGCACTTCCTGTTCAGAGTCTACAAGAAGGGGAGGAGACAGGGGGAGTCAGTTACTGAAGACAAACAAATAATAAACCAGTATTTTTTTTAATAAAGAAATACATTCAAACCCCGAAGTTTAAAAAAAATTTTTTTTTTTCAACGTTTATTTTTATTTTTGGGACAGAGAGAGACAGAGCATGAACGGGGGAGGGGCAGAGAGAGAGGGAGACACAGAATCGGAAACAGGCTCCAGGCTCTGAGCCATCAGCCCAGAGCCTGACGCGGGGCTCGAACTCACGGACCGTGAGATCGTGACCTGGCTGAAGTCGGACGCTTAACCGACTGCGCCACCCAGGCGCCCCTCAAACCCCGAAGTTTTAATTGTAAGCAAATGTAGTAGCCATTTTTTTCTTTTTAAACCATCTGTGGCTATAATAAAACATTAATTTTGACACGATACATGTGGAATGCAGAAACTGGGCCGGAGAGGACTGACATTACCTCGGTACTACAGAAAAACAGATTGAAAATGCAAACCAGGTGAGCAGACTTAATTTTGGAAAATAAAGGAACTCTCTGCACACACAGTCATCAGAAGCATCTCCCTAACACAAGGTAAGCAAGTTTACAGAAGATACACGACTTACTTCCTGAAATGCTTTACAATCTATGCCACAGACAACCTAATTAGTCAGGTTTTTGGTTTGTTTTTTTAAGTTTATTTTTGAGAAATAGTGTGCATGCAGGGGTGCGCTATCATCATGGAGCCTAACTTGGGGCTCAAAACCATGAACTATGAGATCACGACCTGAGCCCAAACCAAGAGTTGGACACTCAACCAACTAAGCCACCCAGGTGCCCCCTAATTAGTCAGGTTTTCAATGCATATTCCAAATAGCTGAGTTTGGGCTTACCAAACTTGTCCGCTCCACACCGGAAGCATTTTAGTCTTTTCCTGAAATTGTTAAGGCAGCACTGGAAGAAAAAAAGTTTTCTCTGTAATTATTTCTCACAGTAGGCCAGGCTTACTAGTGATGAGGTGCGTTAGGGGCCACAGGGCCATGGACAAGTCCCAGTAAGCAAATAAAAAAGCAGAGAGTGATAACATGTAACCAAGACAAAAGGGCATTCACCTAAAAATTTTAAATGTAAAATGTTTCAGTATGTGAATGTAACAAGAAAAACAAATCTTGACATAGTTTGAAGTAGAATTCCTTTTTTATCAAGTTGAGGGAAAGTTTAAGTTCACCCAAAAACCCTACAGCAAACAGTGGCAAAGTTTGTTCTTCAATCAGAAGAGCACTCACTATATGGACCACTCTATACACACAAGCAAGATGTGAATGGAATACTGTCAAGCCCCCTTCTGGAAACAGTAGACGTGAAGAACAATGAATCGGAATACTCTCAGAATGGCAAGCTCAAATGGTGCAATGCTGACAGGACTACAATATTTCTGCTTTTAAATTTCTTTTAATTATTATTTTTTCTTTAAGTAAGCTGTATGCCCAATGTGGGGCTTGAACTTACGACTCTGAGATCAGGAGGTGCATGCTCTATCGAATGAGCCAGCCAGGTGCCCTGACAGAACCATAACGGATCTTACATAACTTGAGCAGAGTCAGAAGGATTTTGTTAATGTAATTAAGGACTATGCCACAAGTTGAGAGCTCTAGAAATCAAGAAACAGTAAAGTGGAACAAACCTAAAATCCTAATTGAAACACTGAGCTTAGAACCTGGATCTCCCCCCAACCCCCCAAATATTTATTTACTTATTTTGAAGTCAGAGCAAGCAAGCATGAGTGAAGGAGAGGCACAGAGAGAATCCCAACCAGGCTCCACGCTGTCAGCACAGAGGCTGATGCAGGGCTCGAACCCATGAACTGTGAGATCATGACCTGGGCTGAAATCAAGAGTCAGACGCTCAACCAACTGAGCCACCCAGGCAACCCCAAACCTGGATCTTTTTTTTTTTTCAACGTTTATTTTTGAAAGAGAGAGACAGACAGTGTGAGCAGGGGAGGGGAAGAGAGAGAGAAGACACAGAATCTGAGCTGTCAGTATGAGCCCAATTGGGGCTCAAACTTGTGAACCTTGAGATTATGATCTGAGCTGAAGCCGGAGGCTTAACTGACGGACCCACCCAGGTGTCCAAGAACCTGGATCTTAAAAAAATCTCTCATGTTCTAGGGATTCTAGTACCTGCACAGGAGGATGAAAAGAAAGTCATGAACCAGGAAAATCACCCTATGATAAAAGCTGGTGATTGTATACTTTCTAGCTTCCTTGTTCAGACAGACAAAGAGAAAACAAAACTTGAAGGAGTTTGGTCTAACTGGGAAGAACACTTGCTTACCTTGTTACAAAGCCAATCTTCAAACTTAGGTCTGGGATTGCTATAATGCATCGCAATGTGCTTTCCTTGAATCACTAGCTTTTTCTGTAAAAAAAGAAGTAACTAGTTATTCCCATTGTGAGGAACATGTGTCCATTTTCCCAGGGCAGAGCACACTTCGGAAAAATCAGTGCTCTGGAATTAAATGGACAACATACGGGGAGGACCAACCACCGCCACCTATACTCTGCCCATCCAATCCTTCAGATAGGCAGTAAGAGAATGGGATGCGGAGTAAAGGTAAACGGAGTCAGGGAGTGCTGAGAAAGCTGCCAAACTCTAACCGCTGACATGCACCAGGCCGTGTCTCCAGCAGAGACAGAAGTCCTAACATTCAGCATTGCCAGGCTGCCCAAGAGTGACAGTCTATTTCAAAAAGCAGAAGACACAACTCTCCCAGTTCTGAGATTGCCTACTTTAGCCTCAGCATGGTGTCCTTGGGCTTCGCTTCACTTTTCCCCCAGTCCCCCGTCCTTATGTAAAGTAAAAACCTTTCTATTTTCCCTTTCCCCAAACTCCTGCTTCAGCATGTGTCTGTCCTCTGGGGGACGAGGGGAGGGGAGCTCATTTTTAAAGGGAATCTGGTTATAACTTTTTCTTAGGAGGGCCTATTCTGAATGCCATCCACTCTAAAGCAGCTAAATGAGACTTCTTCCTGCCAACTGAAACCATGTCACGTCCTAAGTGATGGATGTGTTTTTCACTGAAATACATGGTACTCTCTTCAGGATGAGTAACCAGGAGGCCAATGAAGTTTCTTCAGGGGGGTCGGAAGAGTTTATAAATGCATACACCACCTTACCCTTCAGGTCAACCATGTGACTAAAAGGGAATCAACTTTGAAGGTCAAAACTCCAAGCTCAATCAGTCTAGCCAAGAGTATGTATATCCAGCACCTGCCCCCAAAGAGCCTTCATTTAACAGGAGCATCTTTTCTTCTTCGTCTTCTTTTTTTTTATTGGGGGGGGGGGCAGGAGGGGGGAGGGAATGGGATGTTCTGACAATATCAGAACAGAATTAGTAGGAGGTTAGATATCCAAATTTTTAAAAGGAGTCTAACCCCTCTAAATATACATACTGTTGAGCAATTTGTTTCTTGCAAATCCTGGAAGAGTTAAGACATGCTGTGAATGTTGTCTCTGCATTATCTAAAGGCAAGACTGCATGTCTGGCCAAGAAGGAAAAAGCTGAAGGGCCATCCACTCACTGTGTTGTACAGAAACAAAAATGAAGCTGGGAGATATGTCAATAGATCATCCCAGTAGGAGGGGTGTGTGCTGGGGGAGACTCCAAACTATCACTGAGTCCCTAATCCTATTAGCCTTTTATTTCTGGAGTGAATTTGAACTGTAATGAAATATTACACAGTAACTTAGCTTTGTATACATTAAAATTGTGGAGATCTTTTTAAATGTCTTGTGGGTTTTAATTTCTTTGGAGTTTTAAACTCCCAGGCAAGTCATTCTGATACCTCCACTGCATCAAAAGATGCTGTCACATCAAGAAAGCAGACTCACATGAAGCTTGTGTTTATATTCTATATTTACTAGTATGATGTCCATGGTATGAAATGAATGAAGCTTCACTTTTGTTGAGATCAGGCTGTTACCTCTGGGTTAAGAAAATGAGAGGCTTAAAAATCTAACAAATCAATCAAAATGATACCCTCATTAGTGAGTCTTGTTATATTACTAAAGAATGTAACTCTTATTTATGGGTGACAAATAAAATGCTGCAGAAAAGCAACATAATGAGTTAAGCAAACTTCTCAGAACGTATTTGGTTAAGGCATTCAACACTGTGCTATGGAGTTCTGGCAAAAAATGTTACTGAAGTGCCAAGTACTGAACGTTTTCTTGACAAACTGTAGAACACTTCAGTTAATGCTACATCAAAGAACCATCAATGATTTGCTTTCAACGGACTTTAAAAGGCATTCTCAGGGAGATTAGAACGTTAATGCCAGTTTAACTAGATTAGACAGCAGCAGGACACTAGCTCCCAGGCTAATCTCATCAGACTTATTGTTCATAAATTCCACGGAGGTCCTTAAATAGTCCTGAAGACCCATACGAACAGTTATGCCTCCAGGAGGCTTATGGTCTCCAAGTAGAAATAAGGAATCACTTACAAAATGCCAGTAGCAGACTTCTACTATATTCTCTTTACTGTCGAATCGAGAGTTGGGTATTTTAAGATTACTCTCAATGGACATAATGAATAGGAACATAATCAGTAGGGGAAAAGGGAACATTAAGATGTTTTGGTAATCACCAGACAGGTATTCAGTGATTAACAAAGTACTGCCAGGCAGCCATGTTTAAAGGCAGAGCACATTCTGCAATGCAGTCCTTGCTGCTGTTATTTATTCTAATAATATCAATTTTAATATATACAAAGCTTTTCTTTAAAAAAAAATCACTCCTTTGGAACAAACCACTCCTTCAACCTTTTTTTTTTTTTTAAATTGTACAGACTTGTTCCATTTTCATGAATATCTAGACTTGGTGAGTGAAGCAACCTGATTGGCTTCCATCCAGCTGGTAGCATCTTGCAAGTGATAAAACTCCACGAAGGCGAAACCACGGCTTACACCTAGAGACAGCATTCAGATATAGACGGGATACTCGTGTTAGTCAGTTCCTTTATAACAGGTGAATCTCTCTCCCACTGCTTCAACACTGCGTGACAAAGCCAATTGGGAAGCAGCTTTACAAATGTGACTTGACTTGGGGATCTTCTTGATACTTTGCCATGGCAAGGAACCAAGCCGCCTGAACTAAGTGCCACTCGATTTGATTCCACGCTTAAAAAGTAACCATGCAACCGACTACAAACAGTCAAACAAGGAGTTTATAAATCACTACTTACCGAAGGAAAAAAAAAGCCCCTAAAAACAAAGTTTTTAAAAAGGTCCTCAGGTGCTCTCTAATATCGTTTTCAAAGAGTCACATTCCTTAGCCATGGCAAACCTTTCATTCTGAATTCATGTGCTTGAAGACTGGGGGAATCAGGATGGTCTTTAGGGGCTGAGGTGGGAATGGGGAAGAGAGCCAGAACCGCCGGAACTAAGCAAGCTCTCACCTGTTTTCCTCTTCATCAGCCTCACATCCGCAGGCTGAGGGCCTTCAAAGGACTCCATCATTTCCCGAATCTGCAGAGTTTTACACGTTTATAGTTAAAGCTTCACCCACAAACTATTCCACATCAAAGAAAATTCAAGGGCCAAGAACTGCATCAACTGCTTTAATCAGCCAAGTTTTTAACTTCTATCACCAAAATGCAATTATTCTAAACATGGAAAAAAGGGAACGCTTCTCACAGAAATGAAATGCATTAGAACAGCCTCAAACGCATTCTTTTTTTTTTTTTTTTTCCTCAAACGCATTCTTTATATGCTGCCTGGGGATTTCCCTGAGGTACAAGTATTTATGTTATAAACAGTCTTGCCCACGGCATGCTGTCCTGCAAGCTTCTCTCCTCTAGTCTCACTTTGCTGTCCTTTGTTTAAAGGACCAGAAAGAAAATGAAATTTAGAAGAGGCAAAGAATGTGCTATTGTCCTCTGAAGTATATGATCAAGAATCAATAGCCAAAAACACAAGGAACTCTCTCAAACATTTTTTGCACAATACGAAAGAAATAATTTTCTTATATTTACATTAGTGGTGAAAACTAACAAAGCTCGTAACATTCCTAGGCTCCTAATAGGTCAAGCAATAATTGGGCCTAGAAAAATGAATTTGGGCTAGAAGGTTTGTTACTGATGTCAGACCAAGCCCTTACTACAAAAGGCAATGAAATACCCTAATCTCTTTATCAATCATGCCAGGTAGCAATACTCCTAGGAAAAAAAAACCAGGGCCAAATTTGTGAGACGAAGTCTCCAACTTTCCATAATTACGTGCAAAGGCTATGGGATTATACACTATCGATCCTCATTATTTGTGCATTCTGTGTTTGCAAATTTGCCCATTCACTGAAATTTGTAACTCCAAATCAATACTTTTGGCACTTCCAAGTCATCTGTGGACATATGCAGGAGAAGGAAAGGTGTGAGTCACTTGATGCACCTGTCCCAGGCCGGGGTGATGTTTTGCCTGGTTTCAGCTTTCATAATGTAAGCAAGTATCTTTTTCACTATCTATTTAGTGCCAAGTGTATCACATTTTTGTACCTTTGGTTGATTTCACTATCCATATATCTACCTAGTTGTTTTGTTTTGAAGTAATCTCTGTACCCAACATGAGGCTTGAACTCACAACCCCTGATATTAAGAGTCACATGTTCTACCAACTGAGCCAGCCAGGCGCCCTGGTGATTTCACTATCTAAAATGGCCCTCCAGGGGCACCTGGGTGACTCAGTCAGTTGAGCATCAACCCTTAATTTTGGGTCAGGTCATGATCTTAGGGTCATGGGACCAAGCGCTGTGTTGGGCTCTGAGCTGAGAGTGAAGCCTGCTTAAAATTCTCCCTCTCTCTCTCTGCCATCCCCCCACTTGTGCGTTAAAATAAAACAATAAAAAATTTTAAAATAAAAAATAAAATGGCTCTCCAAATGTAGTGCTGGAGTTTCTGACTAGTGTTCCTGAATGCAAGAAGGCTATGATGTCCCTTACAGAAAAAATATGTATGTAAGACAAGCTTCATTCAGGCACAAATTATAGTGTGGCTAGATGTGAGTTCAAGGTTTATGAATCAACAATATATATTAAATAAGGTATCTCTAAACCAAAATGCACCTAAAACAAGGTTATGTATTGATCTGTTGATGAAAATGTTGTGACCAGAGGCTCACAGGAACCTAACTTTGTATCTTCTCTAGGAGTGATAGTTCAGTATTCAGTATTCTATTTGCAATGACTTTATAAACCGACCATAACCACCCCAAAGAAAAAGAATCGACTATGTCTATTTTTTCCACAGAGTAGAAGTTCTACACAGAGCCAGACCCCACCATGTGACTCAGGTCCATGCTTAGTAATAACTAACTGGTCATCAGAATAACTAAAGATAGTTACTACAAAAGCAGTGGTAACAGTAACATATAGTAACATAGTAACTAAAGATAGTTATTGTAAGAGTTCATGTCAGTCAGGGGGAGGGAGGGCTAAACAAAAAAAGATAAACAATAATGAAAATGATAAACTGAAGTCCAGGAGATTAAATACTATAATTTTAAAATGTTTTAAAACCTCAACAAATGAATCTGCTAAGAATACTACATAATTTGGGGGCCTGAGAAATTCTACTTTGAAAACCAGCCTTCTTATGGTAGGCGATTCTATTTCCCTGAAGAAGCCTGAAATACAAAAGCATTACAATCTTGTTTCACTGCCAGCAGGGAGATTCCCCAAGTCAGCTAGAGCACTGCTTCTCCATGCTACTCACTTCCTCTGCAGACTCCCAGGATCACAGGTCAGCAGACTACTCAAGGGAACAACCTGCTTAACAAGCAAACTTTTCTAAATGGACTCCTCCTGCATTTCCTGCATCTTATTCTACATGCCCACCGTTGCCCCTACCTGTGCTCATCTCTGCCTTCCCTGTCTACCCACTACCATTTTTTCCCCCAACATTCTAACTTGCATAGCTTTTGCTACTAGGAAAAGCCCTTAGTACCTTTTTTTTTTTTTTTTTTAATTTTATTAGAGAGAGAGAGAGAGACTGTGCGTGCACAAGCGGGCAAGAGGAACAGAGGAAGAAAGAATCTCAAGCAGGCTCCATGCTGAGCATGAAATCATGACCTGAGCTGAAATCAAGAGTCAGAAGTTCTAGTGTTTACACCAACTGAGCTACCCAGGTGCCCCAGTAACTTTATACTTAGCTGGGCTTTTAAAGATTCCAGGGCCTGGCCTCAACAGCACCTTCCCACATCACTCACCCCTGCCAAAAGCCTTTAACATCAGCCAAATCAACCTGGTTCAATGCCTTGACTAAATTCAGAATCTATTTCCAGGTGTGCTTATGTTACCCTACTGCCTTCTAGAAGTGCAGTCTACACCTTTCCCCCAGTTGTCCACCAAACCCAAACAGTTCTTTCTATCCCTCAAGAATCAGTTCAACTAAGATCTCCCTGGAACCCTTCTTTACCCTCCACTAATAAAACCTCCCGAGACATTAAGAAAAAGGGGGGGGGGGGCACCTGGGTGGCTCAGATCTGTCCGACTTCAGATCAGGTCATGATCTCACGGTTCATGGGTTCGAGCCCTACCTCGGGCTCAGTGCTGACAGACTGGAGCCTGGAGCCTGCTTTGGATTCTGTCTCCCTCTCTGTCCCTCCCTGGCTCGCACTCTGTCTCTCTTTGTCTCTTTCTCAAAAATTAACAAACATTAAAAAAAAAAAAAAATTCTACTCCAGGGACACCTGGGTGGCTCAGTTGGTTAAGAGTCTGACTCTTGGGGGCGCCTGGGTGGCGCAGTCGGTTAAGCGTCCGACTTCAGCCAGGTCACGATCTCGCGGTCCGTGAGTTCGAGCCCCGCGTCGGGCTCTGGGCTGATGGCTCAGAGCCTGGAGCCTGTTTCCGATTCTGTGTCTCCCTCTCTCTCTGTCCCTCCCCCGTTCATGCTCTGTCTCTCCCCATCTCAAAAATAAATAAAAAACAAAACAAAACAAAAAAAAAACATTAAAAAAAAAAAAGAGTCTGACTCTTGGTTTCAGCTCATGTCATGATCTCAAGGTCAGGAGTTCCAGCCCCGAGTCAGGCTCCAAGCTGACAGTACAGAGTCTGCTTGGGATTCTCTCTCTCCTCTCTTTGCCCCTCCTCTGCTTATGCCTGCTCTCGCTCTCAAAATAAGTAAGTAAACTTTAAGTAATAATAACCTCTACTCCCAACATGGGGCTTGAACTCACAACCCCAGGTTCAGTAGTAGCATGCCCTACCAACTGAGCCAGCCAGGCAGCCCTTTTTCTTTCTTTTTCCCCCCACCGGGACATTCTGCAGAACCTCTTTCAACAGGACCTCTTCTAACACCAGTCTGCCTAGTAGATCAGGGAAGGCTTCACATAATGGAGACTTCAAGCAGAAAAAGGCACACTGGTAGAACAATGAACATATTTGAAGTGGCCTGCAGGGGAGGCAGGTGGTGGATGTGGCTAGAAGGAATGGGTGAGGGCCAGAGATGCCAGTGAAAATCAGATAGCGCCCAGTATACCAAGGCCCTTGTTGGCCAGTTCTAGGAGTGGGGAGCCAAGTAATGGCCTTCCTTTTCAACAGGGTTCTTAGGTCTCAAATGGATAGTATAATTTTCATCAAATCAAAGGTGGCCAGATCATGAAGAAAATGTTTTTGCTGATACATCCTCACTGAGTAACCAATTCAATAAAAATAAAAATAAAAAACTACCTTCTAAGGGCTATTGAAGGAATAAGACCTCCTCTACGTTGAGCTTCAAAGTCTAAATATAAATGGTAATTAACTTCTGAACCAAGTTGAAAGAACTCCATCCTAAAGACAGAAATATACTTCACTAGCTGAGATGTTAGCTTGAGATAAAACAATAGCACAAAAAATGGCAGAAGTTCCAAATCGGTTGTGCCTACTGGACTGCTCATTATAACTGCTGTCTCCCCTTACATCGCTCTCTGTGATGGTGATGGGAAGCCCGCGCAGCATGATGGTCTTGCTCTCCCTCTCATCACTGATGTCATGCCTGTAGTCATGCTCGCCATAGTCACCATCTGAATGGTATCCATCTTCGGATCGGTCACTGTTTCTTCTTTCGCGTTCTCTCTGATTTATAATAAATAAAATTACAATTAAAATCACACTGGGTTTATATTCTTTGATCCAGGCCCTAGGAATTTATCTTTAGGAACAACAGAGAGGATACTGGAACTCTATGATGATGTTCACTGTAGTGTTTCTAAAACAAACACAAAAAACAAAACAAACAAAAAAAAAACAACAAAAAAAGAAGGGCCATAACCATTAGTTCAGGAAGAACGGTTTAACAACTCACTGTACAGTACACTAACACACAGTGAAATACTACATGACCTGTCACAATATGAAGATTGTATGCATGAAAAAAAAAAGCCCTGCATAATTATATGGGCAACACAATTACTTCTAAACAAAGCTCTATTTACATATAGAAAAGAAATGAGAAAAAAACTATGGTGACTGAAACTACGACTTTCAGAAGTAGCATCTGAGGCACAGTGTTGGTATATTATTACGCTCCAATTGCCTCATCTTTAAAATGGGAAGACATGTACCGTAAGTTGTAATGAGACCTACACGAGTTCATGTAAGTCAAGTGCTCGAAAGAGTGCCTGGTGCACGGTGAGCCCTATGTAAATCCTGGCCAGTAATTTCTATTACCAGAGGCTCAGCTGTCTTTGAGGGTTAGAGTTATCTCAACAGATTTCAGAATAATAGAATTTGAATATAATACTCAACAGAGAGTTCTACACTTGGTATACTTATTTCATTTCCAGAATCTTAAAGGCTTTGTGCATACAATTCATAATCTAACTATTTCACACCAATTGCTGACCACTCACCTCTGGGCTATCATAGTCTCGGTAGTCGTCGTATCTGTCGCCCCTCCGATCATCACTAGATCTTTTGTAATCTGAGTCCCTCCGCCTGCTTCTGGATTCACGCTCATCCCGGTCATCCCTGTCTATGATGGAACCGTACCTTCCACTACGCTCTGTTCTACTCACTCTGCCAGGGAAAATAATTTTCATTTACTCTAAAGTAAATCACATTTTATACCTTTAGAAAACATGGTAGAAAACACATACCCCTACAGCTCAGTTTATAAGATACCAAAATAGTTTAAAGTATCCCTCAAAATGTGATCACCAAATTCTAGTTTATAAAGACAACTACTAGGAAAAACATCTAAATTCCTTAAAGGAAAAAATAACTTTCAGGAGATAATGCTAAATCTGAAAATATGGGTATCAAATGTCTGGGTTTAATATTTTTTTACAAAGGTCAGGTTGTCCAAGTTTATCCTGCGTATTCCCAAGCCTGTAGTCTACACACGTATCACCCCTTCCATCCCTGATTCAGATCTTAGTGATCAAAAATAGGAAGAAAGCAATTTTTAGCATTTCACCCAATTTCAAAGGAGAGAGTGTTCTGACTCATCCACTCTCCAGGGTATCACACTACTGGGAAATGGACCAACAACCTGGATGAATTAAATTAGTTTTTGTTTTTTGTTTTTTTTTCCTTATCAGGCAGTTAACCAAGTTCATTTGTTACTAACTAGCACCAGCAGAGAACATCATTTCCTAGAACATCTGGTTTATTTTTGGTTACTCGGCAGCGTTAGGTCTCACAGGAAAATCTAATAACAAGAGGCTTAATCCCATTTGACCAAAGATCTAGTTTTTTCATAAACTGTTTATCAGGTTCACAAAACCGTGTGAGGATAAGACAAAGGAAAGGCTTAGAAGTGCCTCATTTAGAGAATACAAATTTACTAAAAAGAAACCAACAGAACAAGTAATCTAGGACTACTTCATGATGTGAACTATAGAGACTGGAAACCCTAAACGGGTAAATGTTAGTTTAGTAAGTTATTTGGAATCACAGACTGCTAACACGTGACAAGAACTTTTCCTGAGTCTCTTTGGGCTGTTAATTTGATTTGATCTACCACTGGGACCAGCCTGAATACTGAGGAGGAATGAATAAGTAAAAGTCGAGTATTCAAATCAAATGGTCTGGGTGGGAGAATCCCCAGATGACAGAGCAGCCAAATGCTGTCATCTTAATTTTCTACTAATTCTTTAGCAATTTTTCAATTCATTTATTTTTCATGTAATCCATAGTCCAGAGCTTCTATAAATCTGGATCATCTTGCTATGGAGTGGACAGTAACAAGAACTGGCATTCACTGATTGCTTGCTACAGCCGGGTACTATGTAAAGTGGCAGACTGTATGATCTCTCCTGGCTTTTGCACAGGCTGTTTTCCACACTGGGAACTCTCAGTGAACCACTCCACCCTGCCCTCCTTTATTCTTACTTATCCTCAGGCTTCACCTTAAAGATTACTTTCTCCAGGAAGCTTTCCTAGATGTCTCCAGGAAAACACATGCTTCCTATGTGTTCTAGCAGCACCCTCGACTTCTTTTATATAGCAGAGTTCACACAGTACTTCAATTCTTTCACTAAGCCACCTGCTTGTGAGAGCAAGGCTCATGAAGGGGCTAACAGCAATGCCTGGCACAAAATAGTCCCTTACATTGTTTGATAAACAATCAATTTTTAACAAGTAGTTCAGTTTCCCAATGAAATGTTGTGAACAAAGACAGGTACGCTAGTAACTTACCGTTTGTCTGAACCCATTGTCCTACTGAAGATGTAGCACTCTGCTCCAAAAGGTTCAAATTTTGTTTTTTTCTAGGAAATAAGAGAGACTGATCACTGAAAATTTGAGAGATCACTTAAGGCCATCATTCCATAAGCTAGGACACTGCTGAGGTTGGAATTTCATCAAATTATTAACAGTGATTATACAAGGTGGCGGTGGGGAGGTAGGAGAGGAGGGAGGTGGGAATCAACTGTCAATATTAAAATCACACTAAGGTTTTACTGAAATGAGCACAGCAGGAAGATAAGGCATACTTTAAAATATTAGATTTTCTATTTGATAACAAACTCATAAAAGAATACAGGAAAAAAACTCCTTCCCTTCCCCTACTTTAGGATTACAAAGCAAAAAAGGTAGAGATGCAATCAGCTCCCTGTGTTCTAATCAAAGCAACTCCAACGGGGTAGTTGACCTTTTCAAAACATTAATCAAAGTGTCTTTATTAATACAAGCAGCAACATGAAATTCAGTATTTTCTGCTGAAAAGTTGAAACATTTTAGAAGCCAGAATGCTGTGCTGATTGAAATCTACTCCATTTATAACGTAACGGCTGATCCAAAGCTATTTCAGTAAGACAAGAGCAAACCTCGACACCACTTAATTCCTCAGCAACAATAACCACCACAAGCCCTTGAGGCGACCAACTAGGCCCCGCAGCGCCCTGGTGGTAATAAAACATCACACAGCTAGACCGCGTTCGATGCGTGCGAGGTCTGAGAAACTAGTTACAGCCGTCCCTGGCGCCTGTTCCGGAGCAGGCGCTCAACGAACATTTGCTGAATTAATAAATGGAAGAGAACCACCTGGGAGAAATAAGGTCCTGAGCAGAATCTCAGATGCCGCCCCTTGTGTCTCGGGCAGCGCCTGGACCCACCTCCGTGGGGTGTTGCAGCCGAGATGGCGGCGCCACTGCCTGCGCGACCCACTCCGGCGTCCGGCTTTCCCTTTCTGCCTGCACATGCCCCTCCCGAACCCCAAGAGGCTCCTAGCCCGCAGATCAGCCTTCACCGAACCTCCTCCTGGATAGGCGGATTCAAGTGCAGCTGCGGGGCGATGGCGGCTAAAAACTGCCGGACACTGTCCCCCGAGAAGTACCCGAAGGACAGGCGATGGCTCCACATTCAGCTGGGTTGGGGAGTTGGAAATGCGTTCCGGCAGGGGTACAGTCAAGCGCCCGAAAAAAAGTGGGCCTCAGGTTGGGCGGGAGGACGCCCTCCGAGAGCTGACAGCGCAGGCGGCGAGCAGGGGCGCGGCCCTCCAATGCTTCGGGTAGCTACTCTAGAGATGCGGCTGGGATTGATCGGCCGCCGCCCGCGGCTGTCAGGGAAGCTGCACGAGGCTTGCCTCAAAAGCATGAACTGCCGGTCTTTACGGGTGGCTGCCGCACTTACCCCCAGGAGAGACCGAAGTGGCAGAAGTAGCGGTTTTGTGCCCCAGAATCTCCAACAGGGTACGGCTGCCTCACAAAATGGCGCCTCGGCCGACGGCCGTCTCCTACCCACAGTACCTCGCGCCTGTCCCCTCCCCCGCACCACCAGCCTCTTGAGGTGGCGTCCAATCCGCGACGGTGTCTGACTGCGCGTAGACTGCTGGGAAGTGTGGTCGCTAAGGCATCCTGTCACTCACGCCGTGTGTTAATTTCCTGCGCATTTCGTTGTTGTTGTTGTTGTTGTTTTTCAAAACCAAGGGCGGAGTTGCCAATCTGCCATTTGCAGACCCAGATTAGAACTCTTACCTTTATTGGTAATTCTTTGCCTTTGTTACAAAGGCCTTAAAAGAGTACAGTTTGTGTTCACTGACACGATGTAAAACGTCACGTGTAACCCAGTTTTAAGAGAACTAAGGTTAGTTGACCGACTATTGCATTATTGGACTCTAGATTGTTTGGGCTAAGTGCTTTAGAAATACCTATTTTCATTTTTATAATCTATGAGATGGTTATTAAACCTAGTTTGCAGGTGAGGAAAATGAGGTTTGTGGAAGTTAAAAGAATTCTTAAAAAAATTTTTTTTCTTTAGAAGTAATCTCTATATCCAACATGGGGCTGAACTCACAACCCTGAGGTCAAGAGTCATATGCTCTTCTGACTGAGCCAGCCGGGCACTCTGAAATTAAGAGAATTCTTGAAGGCAGATCTTCAGAGTGTCATTTGATTGATATTCTCCAATCTAAGGCACAGGCTCCTGAAAGTCATTTTCCAGGGTTAATTTAACAGTTAGTAGTTGGATGTCTAATAGCATCTCAAAATTATAGTCAAAACTCACCATCATCCCCTTCACAGCCCTTCTCAACTCATAAATGGCAACTTCTTACTTCCAGTTACTCAGGACAAAAACCCTGGAGTCGGTCATCTATGTCTTTTCTCCCTTGCACCCAATCTATTAGTAAATCCTGTTGACTATCTTCAAAATGTAAATTTAGCATCTGACCACTTCTAGACTGCTTCAACTGCTGTTCACCTAGTCAAAGCCATCATCAGTGACCTTGTCTGAGAGAGTAGGTCACACAGAATTAATAGTAGTGGAACTGGGATTTGAATTAATAAACTTGATTTCAGAGTCCATGCCCTCAGCTACTAATGTAAGCTCCAGAAGGGCAGGGACTTGTGTCTGTTTAGTTCATTCACTACTGTACCTATCCCCAGTGTCTCTACTGATACCTGGTACATGGTATGTACACAATAGATATTTATTGAGTGAACAAATAAATCCACTACCAAAGCGAAATGTGTAATATTTGGGGTGGAATAAGGCAAGGGTTCTTGGGTAATTAAAAGAGGTATTTTGGCCTGGGACTGGTCAGAGAGACGGTGGTATTCCAGTGCCATTTAGTTAGCATAATTTGCCCTTTGACATTATTTATAGAGATATTTTAGTGGAACTGTTTTTTCAGGTCACATATACACACATGAAAAATTAGGGGCACCTGGCTGACTCAGTCAGTGGAGAATGTGATTCTTAATTTCTGGTTTGTAGGTTTGAGTTCCACATTGGGTGTGGAGATTACTTTTAAAAAAGTATTAAAAGACCATGACAAGGCAGATATCGGTTATAGAAAACTGCACCCATGTTCTTTGGATAAGAGATCTTCAAAGAGTAAGTAAAAGGATGTTGGTGAGTAGATTCCAAGCCAGAAGCTTCAAATATACTGTAAAATCTTTTTCGTGGAAAAGCATGTAGGAAACATGTTTTTTTTTATTTTTTAACGTTTATTTACTTTTGAGACAGAGAGAGACAGAGCATGAACGGGGGAGGGTCAGAGAGAGGGAGACACAGAATCTGAAACAGGCTCCAGGCGCTGAGCTGTCAGCACAGAGCCCGATGAAGGGCTCGAACTCACGGACCGCGAGATCATGACCTGAGCCGAAGTCGGACGCCCAACCGACTGAGCCACCCAGGCGCCCCGGAAACATGTTCTTTAAACATGTTTTAACTATGGGTTATCTGGAAACTCTGGGTAATCAAAAAACCTAACAACAGATGGAAAGGTAGAAATTTCTGATTTTGGAACAATGGGGTAACATAGCTTTCTTTCCTTCTTCCTCTCTCCTCTGTATCTATCTATCTATCTATCTATCTATCTATCTATCTATCTATCTGTCTGTCTGTCTGTCTTGGTTCAGGCTGCTATAAATACCACAGACTGGGTAGCTTATAAACAACAAAAAATTATTTTTCAACAGTTCTGGAGGCTGGGAAGTCCAAGCAGGGGCCAGCATGGTCAAATGAAGGTCCTTTTCTGGGTCGCAGACTTCTTGTTGTATCCTCACATGGTAGAAGGGACTAGGAAGCTCTGTGGGATCTCTTTTACAAGAGCACTAATCCCATATATAAATAATGACTCCATCTTCATGAACTTAATCATTTTGCAAAGTCCTCACCTACTAATACCATTACCTTTTGGGGTTAGGATTTCAATGTATGAATTTGGTGAGGGGAGGGGACACATGCAGATCATCGCAGTATCTACACACACACACACACACACACCTTTTCACATGTATGTACGTATTTATATATAGTGTCAAAGTCACAGGGGAAGAGTAGATGTATGTAAAACTTCCATCACCAGATAAAAGTAAAAGTATGTGACCACGGGACTCAAATATGTGTTCAATGAAATTTAAAAGTTAAACATAGGGGCACTTGGGTGGCTCAGTAGGTTAAGTGCCTGATTCTTGATCTCAGCTCAGGTCTCTATCTCAGGGTTGTGGGTTCAAGCCCCGCATTAGGCTCCACGCTGGGTGTGGAGCCTACTTAAAAAAAGAAGATATAAAAGTTAAACATAGAGAAAGGTAAACCCCAAAATGGATGATGTAGATGCCAAGATTCCAGAACCTGCTAGACTTAATGGCCACTAGCACTTGACTGCCTCGTTCCCAAAGCAGTTCAACAAGCACTTCTGAGTATCCCTGAGGTGCTTGCTGGATTGGGCTCATTACCTGCCATAAAAGCTGTATGGCTGTTCATAAATGGCACATAATCATCCTTAAACTTGAAAAAGTTGCCTAGAAAAAAAAGATGGACTCCATCCAGAAGGAAGTGCCACCCTCCCAAATTCTCTGGTAGCTGATCTTTTTTGTGGACACTACCCATTTGAGCTCCAGAGCAGTGCCCCCAACGGCCTGTCTGGCAGCTGATGTGGGTCTGGAAAAGTTTAACAAGTTCCCAGCTAATAAAGAAACAAAGACAATAGATATTGTTTAAGATTTTATTCTTAAATAATCTCCACACCCAACATGGGGCTCAAACCCACAACCTGAGATCAAGTTGCATGCTCCAAATGAGCCAGCCAGGCACCCGTTTCTTGTTTTAAATAAAGCCACATATGTTCAATATAGAGCAAAGTCCTTTAAGACTGCTTTTCCTAATGTTCTGAAGTAACAAAACAAAACAAAACAAAACAACAGTTCTCAGGGTACTTGGGTGGCTCAGTCAGTTGAGCGTCTGACTCCTGGTTTCTGCTCAGGTCATGATCTTACAGTTTGTGGGATTGAGCTCTGCGTCAGGCTCTGTGCTGACATGGGGCCTGCTTGGGATTCTCTCTCTCTGCTCCTCCTCTGTTCAAACACATGCACACTCCCTCCCTCTCTCAAAATAAATTAAGTAAATATGAAAAACAAAGTTACCTTAATGAAATAATGATTTTATCTTTTTTTCCTTAATTCTCCACAACTTGGCAAAAGAAAAAAACTAGTTAACATATTTTGATCTCAGGCTACTCCAGAATAAGTAGACTTATGTGAGAACTCTTGCCTATACCAAGAAACTGATTTCTTTTGTCAAGAGATGGGCTTTGATAAACTGACAGAGATATGCAATCAAAACTGGATTCAACTAGTATTATTCATGAGGCATTATTCTCTCATCTATTGGGTGCCTACTGTTGTTAGACCCTAGGAATAGAGTAATAAAGAAGATTACCCAAGATCTTACCCTTATGTAGCTGGCATCCTGATCAAAGGCTCAGGGAACTGCCCAGAGACATTGTAGGGTGACAGACACACCTTTCACACCCATTACTACTTTTGATCAATACCCAAAGTACTGCCTTAAAAATATATGGAATACTTTACACCTTATTTCCAATAGCAGTATTTCCCTTAAAGTGGCAAAATAAAGCTAGAAAACAAAACCAGGCGAAGTCTGAGGTCTGAGCTTAAACACTTTCTTCAGGGAAGATGCTATCAATAGCTTGCTGTACTCATTCTCTCATCATGTCAGTAATCGCTCAGTGTCAATCTTCCTCAGTACACTGATTCCCACGGGCACAAAGACCAACACTGACCTTGCTATAAGCCCCAGTGACAAGCAGAGTAGGCTCTTAAAACATTCTTAGGGGCACCTGGGTGGTTCAGTCAGGTGAGCGTCCTATTTTGGCTCAGGTCATGATCTCATGGTTTATGAGTTTGAATCCTGCATCGGGCTCTGTGCTGACGGCTCAGAGCCTGGAGCCTGCTTTGGATTCTGTCTCCCCCTCTCTCTGCCCCTCCCATGCTCATGCTCTGTCTCTTAATAATAAACGTTAAAAAAAAAAAAAAAAAAAAAAAAGAGGTGTCCAAAGATACCTCTTTGGAGAGTTTTAGCCATGGAGGGAAAGAAAATCTGGGATAGCGGTTGGAGGGTAGTGACAATTCTTTTTCCTGGCTGTTATCTTCCAGCCTCCACATCCTTTTGTCTGTTCAAAAACCAGTCTGGGATCTTATACTGGTGTGGATTCTGCATAATGGTGATTACACATTTCACTGATCTTCAGTGAGCTCTCCAACCCTCTTGGTGAGATCGATGTCTGCTTTCCTCAACACCACATGAGAGTATCATGAGCCCCACACCCTTAACTGCAGGGATGGCAAAGGCTATTTTCTGCCACCCATCGATATTGGTGTTGAGTACTCACAAAATGTGCTGGAACTTCTCAGGGATCACTAGAGACACGGTGGTGGCTCCAGCGGCACCATGTAGGCCTCCCGTAGAAGAGTTTTTTTGTTGTTGTTGTTTTTTAAAGTTTATTTATTTATTTTCAGAGAGAGAGTGAGCAGGGGAGGGGTAGAGAGAAAGGGAGAGAATCTCCTAGCATACAGCCAGATGTAGGGCTTGATCTCAAGAACTATGAGATCGTTACCTGAACTGAAATCAAGAGACAGAGGTTTAATCGACTGAGCCACCCAGGCGTCCCAGTGATAATTCTTACTATGCCAACTCATTGTGGTCATCGTACCTGTGATGCACTGAGCACCCAGCAGGTCCCCAGAAAAAGAACTGTCACACTGCCCCTATCCCAAAAATAGGGAAGTCAGAAGAGGACTTAATGAGGTGCTATTTCCACTAAATAGATACAGAAAGTAACTTGAAAAACCTGACAGTACTCACACAAGTTAAAGTTCAAAGGTCACAGCAACGCCTCCACTCACACTGACAGCAGGCGGTGTCCCAGGGCTCATGGTAGTACTTGCTGCCATTTAAATGTCACCTCAAATGGGCTGCACCAAGGCACACTCTCTCCTACCATAAGCCCCACCCCCACCCATCTATGGGAGAAAAATGTAACAACCAAAAAAATCACATTGAAAAAAAGTTTATTTAAAAAAGTTCTAGCAGCAAGAACAGTAACAAAACAAAAGGAGACGGACAAACAAAACAAGAAGGAGGTTGTGTCCTATGGGACTTGCCTCTCCTCCATTCTTTAATCTAGTTCTTTATACCGAGCAAACATGACTCTTCGCACAGCGTCTCGGTAAGTCTCGTTGGACTGTCTCTTGCTGGTTCTTCCTGGAGCCCCTACACTGGGCCCCCTCATCCGGCCTTCAGTCTGTAACACAAAGACAAACAATGAAGTGAGCTCTATGAATTAATTAGCCTCAGGGCTGGCCTTTGATCACAAGCATTTCTGGACCAGTAAAGAACAGGATATAGGAGAATTTTTTAGAATGTTTAATTAATTAAAAAAAAAAAACACCCAAGATGAATAAGGAGGGCAGTGGAGCTATGGCCTCAGGATACAGGATTCAATACCAGACATAGGGGAAACCAGTCTCCTATCTCCTATAGCTGGTGTTTCAGAGGGGAACCAAACCAACACAAAATGGGCAATGTTCCCTCCTATCACCTTTTCTCTCTTCTCTTTCTGAAATATGAGGGGCAAAGCCCTTCATGGGAACAGAACTAACTTCATGCTCCTTAAATTGTAGCCATTTTAACTCCTCTGATGACAATGCCTCTCAGAGATGCTTCTGTACTTTTTATTATGGGTTCCCTGGTTCTTTTCACCACACGATCTGTCAGTCTCAAACTGCCTGATTCCCATACTTTCCATCTTACTCCATGTAAGAGTAAGATGAGCCCCATTCCCACTCCCAACCAAACTACAAAGGGCCCAGAATGCCTAGTTAGAATCCAGTAATCAAGACTGATGGGCTCCTTCAGCTCTTGTGTCCTTCACCAGCAGTGGAGAAAGCCTAGCTAAAAGGCAAAGACAGCTCCAAGCCAAAGTGAGAGAAAGTATATTCCAGGTTCACGCCACCCCCAACAAGATGGAAACCATTTCACCTCCTCTGCTGAAGCCAATCCAGGATGGCCATATCCAAGGCCTGCCCCCTTCCTCCAGCCAGTGGTCTGTTGGACACAGCCTCCTTTGTTGCTACTGTCAATACCTTCTTTACCAACAGGTTTACGATCACTGTAAAAGCAGCAGAAATACTTAGACACCAACACTTTCAAAGTGACCATTTGTGAGCCTAATAGAAACCTCTGTCCTCTTGATTCAGATTTGCTTCCTCTTAAGTATTTTAAACAATATTTTTGTGCCTACTGTCTATGCAACAGGGTTTGTCCTGGGGATGTACAGAGATGACCAAGACCTGACCCTGTTCATGGGGAAGGATATAAGAAGGATAATATGTCCACAGATGCTTATAACACATTGAAGAGCTCAGCCATGGATGTGGCACCAGGAGATATCTCCTATGGAAACAGCAGAGAAAATACAAACTCTGAAGGTGTATCACCAAAAATGATGAATTTCAACAAGAAGTCACATCTGAACGGACCAAAAGCATGAGAGGAAAGGAGGCCACAAGTAAGAAGTGAAAGAATACAATTTGTCCAGGGGAGGAGAAGTAGCCTTGAACGTCATGCTCAATCATGACTCTGGACTGCATCCTTCAGGTAAAAACAAAAAACAAAACAAAACAAAACAACACAACACCTGAACTCTAGGCCTCCCTCTAAGCAAGGTATACCTTCACAAAAAAAGTGTGTTTTAGAGATTTCTGTTCATAAAGATGGTTTTGGTGGCAGGGTAGAGAGTACACTGAGGATTGAAGAACAGAGATTGAGAGTAAGGAGTCTAGTTTGGAGGTGAGCTAGAAAGGGGGACAAAGCTTAATTAGGGATGTGGCCAGTAACAACATAGGGGATAAAGGAGTAAGACTGGGTCAGACCAGGTAGACCAGGATGCAGTGACGTTACTACTCTGAAAAAGGAACACAGCAGGTTTAGCAGGGCTGGAGTATGATATATGATACAATACTGAGTAATTGTTTAATGTGAAGACCCTAAGAGGTCTCTAAAAGAACATGCCCAGGAGGTAAATACAAAGGGTAATTTTGCACCCAGAAACCTGAACGGCCTTGGGATGGAGTCACAGGACCTGTTAGCCTGTTAGTGATGGCTGAGGTTTTGGGTACCTCAGACAGTCCAGGTCAAGAGGGTGGAGCAGCAAGAATAAAAGTATTGAGGGCAGAGTCCTGGAGAAGATCTGGAATTTCCCAGAAAACCAAGAGAAGCAGGAGAGAAGACTAAGAAGGAAGAGAACCTGTAGAATGTGGTATGATTGGTGCCAGAATACAAAAGGGTGTCTCCTGCACCCAGCCCAACTAACTCAGAGCTAAGGTGCTCTTCCTTCTCCTAATGGACCCCTTTACCATTGCCTTAGTCCACTATATTTCAAATTGTGGAGAATGACCTAATAGGGGGTTACACTGATTAAGTGGTCCTTCCTTAGCATTTCCTAAGAACGCAAACAGAAAGAACTAGAATAAAAATATCAGAGTTTTATTACATACAGTAAAGAAATATTTTTTAAATAAAGTTTATTTAAAATTTATTTTGAGAGAGAGAGAGAGAGAGGGAGAGTCGGTCAGGGAGGGAGGGAGAAAGAGAATCCCAAGCAGGCTCCACAGTGTCAGCATGGAGCCTGACGCGGGGGCTCGAATTCATGAACCATGAGACCATGACCTGAGCCAAAATCAAGAGTAGGCCACTTGACTGAGCCACCCAGGTGCCCCTAGGAAGTATTTTCCATGAAGATTTCTTTTTCAGGTACTTACACACACATGATTATTGGGCCATGATTAAATAAATCTCTTACTGTGGGTGGTCAGCAAATAAGTGGAATGCCAGAGCCCCAGACCACATCAACTCTTCTCTGGGGCCTTTCTCCATCAGTGATCTTCCCCATTCCCATGTTCATAACCTACCCTAGCTATTAGCTCTTTCACCTACCAACACATATACCTGTTCAAGTCTCACCAGAACAATGCCCTGCTTAAAATCATTTCATAACCTCCCACAGCCCTAAGGCAAAGTCTTAGCATGGTGTTCAAGGAGTATGAACTTCATGAACTGGCCTCTGTCTACTGAGCCAGCCTCATCTCCTGTCACTCAGCCATATATCCCCAGTGTCCAGTTCCATCAAGCTACTTTCTTTTTTTTTTTTTAATTTTTAAAATGTTTATTTACTTTTGAGAGGTGGGAGAGACAGAGCAGGAGTGGAGGTGGGGAGCAGAGAGAGAGGGAGATAAAGAATCCGAAGAGGCTCCAGGCTCTGAGCTGTCAGCACAGAGCCCGATGCATGGCTCGAACCCACAAACTGCGAGATCATGACCTGAGCTGAAGTTGGCCACTTAACCAACTAAGGCACCCAGGTGCCCCTCCATCAAGCTACTTTCATCCACAGTGTATGCAGTTTCCTCCAACTGAAATGCCCGTTCCTTCTCCACTGGATTTCTACGTCTGCCGTACAAGACACAGCATCACCTAATCCTTCCTTGTCCTATATTCAGTTGGTCAAGGATAATATATGTCTTGTCCACCTGAGTATTCCTGGCGCTTAGTGTAGTACCTGTACACAATGGGTTATCAACAAATTCTACATAACTCTGGGCTCATGACTCAGGACTATCTGACTAGAAACAAGCACATGAATCTAGAGATCATGTACATCTATCAGCAGCCGACTATCCATTCAGTGCCTATGTGTGAGAATGGAGGTTCCCTAGAGAAAAAGCCCGAGACAGTGACGTTCTTATCAGGTCCATAGGAGGCATAGCATTACTGATGAGGACAGAAAGAGTTACCAGCCATGGCCACTCCAGCCCTGGCTTCAAGCAGCTAAGCAGCCAGGCATCTTCCATGCAAACATACATATTTCCCGAGTAAAGCCAGGTGGTCAGAGGCTGGAGTGAACCTTATGCTCAAGGAGTTCAAAACGAACCTGCTCCCACTAACCTCAGTTACCCCTAAAAGAAAAAGAGCAGCACAGCTGGAGAAAGATGGTTTCACCATTAGGCCTTGCGGCCTAGGCTGAGTGAAAAGTTCCCGGCTTACCTGTCAGTTTCCCTGGAGTATTTAATTCGCTTCCTTTCTGGAGAGTCAAAAGATTGGAGCTTTTCCCTGCGATCATTTCCTCTTTCTTTAAACCTTCCCTGTTGGTAAGCAGAATAAAAGATCTGAGATTTCCATCTAAGGGGGTTGGGTAGTGGGGAAGCTTCACTTTACTCCTGATATTCCTTCTTCTTTTTTTTTTTTTTTTTTTAATTTTTTTTTTTAATGTTTATTTATTTTTGAGACAGAGAGAGACAGAGCATGAACGGGGGAGGGTCAGAGAGAGGGAGACACAGAATCTGAAACAGGATCCAGGCTCTGAGCTGTCAGCACAGAGCCCGACGCGGGGCTCAAACCCACGGACCGTGAGATCATGACCTGAGCCGAAGTCGGCCGCTTAACCGACTGAGCCACCCAGGCGCCCTTCCTGATATTCCTTCTAATGTGAAGGGAGTTCAACTGGTAACTCCTGGAATCTCTTGCTACGTCAAATACTCTTCTTGAGAAGCAGTGGCTTCTCTAACTGGTAAATTTGAGAAGAATGAGCTACCGTGCTTGACTCACAGCTGTGTTTTCCTCTTCTGAGGAGGAGGTGCTCTCCAGTAGAACTCCAAAGAAGGATTCCTAATGGTCACATAAGACCTGGCCCGGTCAGTGAAGCCTGCGGCTGTGTAGGTGAGTCTGCCTAATTATGTGATCTAGGCAGCAAGTCCATTTAGCTCTAAACTAAACTACTTCCTCCAACCTAGCCTCTAATAGTAAAAGATGTCATTTCAGCAGCCCTATCCAACACTCCTTCATTGATTTTAAAAGCTGTGCAGGAAAGAAATGCTATTTATTTGACCTATCTGGAGACCCTAAACTAACACCACTTTTAAAAAATAGATTAAGATATAATTTATAAACAATGAACTACACCCATTTTAATGTAGTTTGAGGAGTTTTTTGTTTTGTTTTTGTTTTTTTTTTAGTATTTATTTTTGAGGGGGGGGAGAGAGAGAGATACTGAGAGAGAGAGAGAGAGAGAAAGAGAGACAGAGCGTGAGTGGGGGAGGGGCAGAGAGAGAGGGAGACAGAATCTGAAACAGGCTCCAGGCTCAGAGCTGTTAGCACAGAGCCTGATGCGGGGCTCAAGCCCACAGATCACGAGATCATGACCTGAGCCAAAACGAAGAGTCGACATTCAAGCGACTGAGCCACTCCCAGTTTGAGGAGTTCTGATAAATGTATATACCATCTTTTAGGGCTTCTTCATTCTGTGTCTTCAGCACAGCCTACAAATTCCACACCAGAAAGTATAAAGGGTTGGGGTCAAGGGAGTAACAGGTCACCAAAGCTTACCTCCTGTTCCCTCCTTTCTAGATAGGCTAGTTCCTGCTCAGACTGTTTTATCTTCCGATGGATTTCCAGGTTTTGCTGAGAAGAGAAAAAGTTCTAGGAGTACAGGTCTAGAAAAAGTGGCCCTAGAAAGTGTTTCTAGGCCTTTCCCGATAGCTGCTTTAGGACTGTGGCTCCTTTCACTGACCAACTCTCCTGAATGATCAGTCTACCCTGCAAGCAACAATTCTTAGCTAGACTGGCTTTAGGCTCACCAATGAGACCCCAAGTTCAACTGCTGGCTTGTCACACAGATTAGTTATGTGGTGTGGCACGAGAGACCTTATTCTACTACTCTCCAAAACATAGAAAACACAAATCTGGGTTATATGGTAAAAATTTGACAGAGGGGAATCTGAGCACACCAGTAAAGAAAATGAAATGCCAACAAATGCTCTGCCTAATACCACCTGCCCCCCACCACCATTCTCAGGCACTATTCACTTTTTCAAACCCTCAGAGAAATATGAAAAGGAGAACCCAAGCTCCTAAAAGAACAAACAGACTGCTCTGAGAGTCCTGTATTCCTTGAGGGTCCCCCACGTCTTAAGCATGGCTCTATTACACAATATCCTCGGGCACATATAAGAAACTTGAGGTGTCCAGAGCATCTCTTGTATGGACAGGGGATTCTTTGCACTGGATCACTGCAAGGAAAGGAAAAAGTACTACAGTCCACTTTCCACAGTCCCAGGGTCAGTTCACCAGACTTCTGGCTCCTCTTTCCTGACATTAGACATTTAATATCATTTTCATTAGACAGCTTAAATTTATTTTTATTTTTTAAAAAATTATTTATCCTTTTATTTTTTTTTTTTAATTTTTTTTTTCAACGTTTATTTATTTTTGGGACAGAGAGAGACAGAGCATGAACAGGGGAGGGGCAGAGAGAGAGGGAGACACAGAATCGGAAACAGGCTCCAGGCTCTGAGCCATCAGCCCAGAGCCTGACGCGGGGCTCGAACTTACAGACCACGAGATCGTGACCTGGCTGAAGTCGGACGCTTAACTGACTGCGCCACCCAGGCGCCCCTATCCTTTTATTTTTTTTTTAAATTATGCCCAATATGGCTTGGACTCACGACCCCAAGATCAAAAGTCACATGCTCTACCCAACTGAGCCAGCCAAGAACCCCCAGAGAGCTGGAATTTAAATGTGTCAGTCTCATGACTCAGAATTCTAGAAGGGCAAAGGGACTTGGGAAGTAATCTGTTGCAGGGAGTGTCAGGAGCCTCTCACCCCCATAGAAATTCTGCAGAGCCTCCAATGAGGCAGCTGGGAGAAGAGGTGTGCCTATTACCAAAAGCAAAGTTTCTCAGCTTTTAGCTACATAAGACTTTGGGTTTTATACTAAGGGAAAGTTGAAATCCAATCTCCTCACTGGCTCTAGCAAATCTGCTAGAGAAGGAGTGTGAAATAAATCACCCTATACTGAAAACACGGATCTGTCTATGGGCTTTCTTTGTCCAGAATTTGGCTCCTTGGTCAGTACATCTAAATGGGAAGACTGCAGGGGAGGGCCAGTGTATGTCAGTTTAGCACCCCAACAACAGATGTCGTGCCATGATTTATAGGTGTTTTACCACATGAAGAGGTGGCAGAATGTGACCCACCTTTGGGGAAAATTGCACAGTATCAGAACTAGACAGAACCAGGTGAAGGCACCAAGTATCACAGAAGAGAAGGGGCTTATCTGAGGTCCAATTGTTAGCTTAATGGAAGAGCTAAGATGAGAAACTCAGCCAGTTAGTTTCCTACTCCACGACCCCCTCTCCTCCTGTCTTCAGTGCAGCCTCCGTGTTTGGTGTCCCAGTCCCAGCCATGCTGCTTGCCTTGGGTCTACAAAGTGAGGTTTTAGAAGGTGAGCACAGCCTTAATGCAGAGCAACTCGTAACAAAAGGTGGAGGAACAATTCATTTTGAAATTGGGCTGTGATGCTCATTGATAGTAAGAGTCCAAAGTCTGAAAGGTCAGAGTCCCTTCCCCATACCTTGTGCAGGTCTGAGAGCTGCTGGTGTTTGATCAGAACTTCTTTGTTGGGAAACTGCCTTCTGCAGAGCAGACAAGCCAGTTTATTCCAGTCAGTGAGTTTGTCTTCTTCATTCTCCTTCTTGGTCAGTTCCTCCCTTTGTGGGGGCTGTGCTGTGCGGGGCTGTGGAGGAGGGGTCTGTTCCTCCTCCTCTTCCTCCTCGTAGTCACTGTCTCCTCCATATTCACCCAGGAGGCCAATGAGTGGGTTTATCACCTTAGGCTGGAAAGAGAAGGCCAGAGATTAAGACTAACTTCAATCTATATTGTGGGGCCTGTTTTCTGAATATTCCAATATGGTTATATCTCATTTCTTCTCATTCCTCTTTTAGTTTGAATAATAAACAGTGGGCTCAAAATAGGCCCACTGACCGCACTGCTCCTTCCCAGATGGAAGGCAACATGGTTTAAGCTTGACTTTTCTCCTTGATCACTGAGATAAAACCAGAAAGGTTCCGTTAGAGGTGACTCTAGCAACAAACAGTGAAGAGAAAGAAGGGAAAGGGGAACTGACATAAACATGGAAGTTACAAAGAGGAAGAGACAGCAACAACCCCCAAGTCACTGTAACCCATGCAGAAAAGGAAAGATAAACTTTATTAAGGCTATAGTAAGGCTATAGCAAAAGGGATTTAGGAGGAGGATTAAAAAAGCAAATGAAGGATAAGCTCTCAGGTAGACAGCTCCTGAGTGACGCAAAGGCAAAGGCAAAGGCAAAGGCATGGATAGGACTGATGCTACAATGAACTGTACTAGTAATATGGTGCAGGCAAAGAATATTTACCAGTAGTTTATAGGAACTATGAAATAATGATGCATGGTCAGTGGCCTATGATCAATCAAAATAAAAATAAAGCATGGCCACTATTGTTATATATTTACACTTAACCAGAATCATCTGCAATTGGAGGAGACCATCACTTTAATGCATCTAAAAAAATGGGTACCAAGTTTAGAACTGTTCACTTTGGCCAGGCAGGCAAACTGTCAAAATGACCATGCATGCATTCCCCATCTGCGATTCTTATGCAGCACCAAAAAGGCAGGAAAAAATGGAGCCAGGGAAATGGGTTTCCTGGGTCATTTAGAAAAGAAGAATTAACAAGACCAAGATTATAACTTAAAAGGGCCAGGTCCTCCCTTGGTCTGGTGGGAATGGCACAGGGTACAAAGAAAGAGGACAGATAACTGCCTCTGATTCTCCAGTTATATCCCTATTAGCAGATAGGAACATTTATCTCATGCTCATATTCAAGAAAAGTCCTTGTTTGTGAGACAGAGAGAACAAAAGGACCAACACCAAAGTGAGGGATCAGCCTCTGAACTTCTTTTCTCATATGGAACCAGCCCCAGCCTCTCAGCCCAGGGCCTTGGCTTAGTCTTACTGGTGGAGGACTCTCTTCTTTCTTCACAGTGGGAGGCAGGGGCTTCTTAAAGACGTCCTCTGGGGGGGCTGTCCCCTCACTGGCATTTTCCTGAAACTGATCAAACCCATGATAATTCTTATGATACTCATAAAAGCTGGTTAAGAGTTAACCCTGTTGAAATTAGTCAGATTTTCCAAACCTCCTAATTTGTGAAGTATCTGTAATGTTGCCATAATGCTTTCAAAATAAAAAAGCCTTTAAAAACATAACATTCAGTGTATATGGAGTGGTCACTATATGTCAGGAACCAGATGAGGCATTTTTATGCACTGTCATCCTTAGCCTTTACTACAACCCTCCAGATAGGCATTAATATCCTCATTTTACAAATGATTGGGAATACTGTTAGAAAGAGTAAGTGGCAAAGCAGAAGTCTAGGTTCTCAGAAACACACACATACTTTCTCTCTCTGCCTGTATCTCTAGATAAACAACCAGCAGTATTAGAAGGGGGAAAAAAAAGGTAAGTTATGAATTGAACCACAAGCAAATTCATCATTTTCACTAATGCTTAACTGGTGCCAGGGCAAATCAATAGAATTCTTTTGAAACTAATCTGGCTCTATGTCAGGAGACACAAAAATGTTCAACATCTTCCATTTTGAAAATTTATCCTAAGGAAGTAATTTAGAAGGAGAAATAAAATACTAACTAAATGATGCATATTACAACAGAATAAGACTAAAAAGAAGAGACAAATTATGCAGGAACGATGAAGAAAATGATGGTACAGTTTTACTGTGAGTTTTTTACCATACAGGCATTAAAATAATAAAGAGTATTATAGAACCAGGGAAAAGCTACTTACGATCAAATATAAACTGAGCAGAGAACACAAACTGGTAGCCTTACCACAATTACACCTACAGAAACATCAAGCACTGAAGAGGGGGAACAGGAGAGTGAAACTGTGCGGAGCCCAGGTGTTAGGATTTGAACTCAGCCACTTTGTTCTACCAGCCATGATTTTTGTGATTGTGAAAGAGTTACCCACTGCCTATAAAAAGACAAGTGGATTACTGGCATTTTTTTGGTCACCTGTCTCTTCAACCCCAGATTTCCTCTAGGACTCCTTTATTTGAATCTGTAATTATCTGGTAAAGAGCAGATTCAAAAGCCCTCTTACCCTTGTCACTCCTCGGTCTTTTTTCTCCTTGCCATCTCTTTTAGATGCCTCCTTCTTGCTACTTGACTTTCCTTGAATGGTGGATTTCTTTTCCTTGATCTCCTCTTCTTCAGGTGACCCAGGGTCCTGGGGCACATAGACTTCTTGCTGCGATACGGTTACAAACTGTTAAGTCTGCAGAATGTCTCACTTTCTCAGTTAATTCTATGTCTAAGGAGCAAGTTTCCTTCTAGGGGAAAGAATGGCTCTCTTCCTCACAAGCCTAAGAAGAGACCACATCAAACAATCTAGAAACTCTCTCCAGGGGCCAGGAAACATCCAGACCACTCACTGTCCATTTTTCCAAGAGCAGCACTGTTCTTACCTATAATGCCACAAAGCATTGCTTTTCCATATAGGCAACAGTTAACAGAAAGGTCACCATCTTTAAATCCTGAATGAACACAACTCAATAAATACAACATGATATAACATGTGGACTCTAAAAGACACCCGACTAGACATGAGGTACAGACAATATAACAGAGCAGCTGCCAGGAATGGAGAAATAGTGAAACTTCTATAAATTTCAACATCGTCACTTTTCATGTAATGAGCAACCAGAAAATCCAGGGAATAAAATCTTCACAGTAACAAATTACAGGTACTTTTCTCCAAAGAATCAGTGACCAAGTAAACCAACCAAAAACTCACCTGAGTGTTGGGGTCATAATAA